>NC_050476.1:19385733-20043745 GCF_013373865.1 Monomorium pharaonis | reverse complement strand
GCATCAATTTGTCATTTAACCCCTTGGCTGCCAAACCCTGCCTCCGCGAAGTGTGCGCCCATCTCACTTATTTAATATCTTAACCCATCCGCGCATGAATTATCTCGAAACCTTATTGATCGTTGCACTTTCCAGATAATACTTGCACGTTAACACAGCGCTGTCTTCTCGAGATTGTAAAAATATGGCGACGCGTCAGCAGATGTCATCATTACGAAAAACATTTTCGTCTTTCTAGGGAAAGGATGCCGCACCTTTGCCACATGAAAGCACTTTTCACGTCAAGACTTATAACTGAGAAATTAAGAAGAATATTTTTAAGTTCCTTACATTATAATAAGATGCAACTTTTTTCTTTCTAATGCAATTTCTTTATAATTTTCGCATTATTGTTTTTTGAAGGAACTTCGAAATCGTAATTGGTAATGTTGAAAACTAAAAAAACAAAAAAGATAAAAAGATTTAAACAATAAAATATATCGGCATTGAATTGATATGTAATTAATATAGTCAACCGAAAAAGTTGATACAAAATTATATGACAAATTAATATTACTAATATAAATAATCAGTAATACAGTGTGAAGAAGAGAATGCCCTGTCAAATATTGATTGAGTTATAAGCTGTTTAACCACCAATCTAGTATGACAACCAGCTTTATTCGGGGCAGCAATTTTGCTGCGTGAAATGTATCCGTTGCAATATTATCAATATTAAAAGATCACTCGAAAAGCTACTCGGCGTGCGAGTCTCGCTAGATAAATTTTCCTAACGCGAAGTCTGATCTATATAAATAAATTGTAAGTTACAACGGTTGTAACCCGTCGTTAAAGACGGCCTAAATCCGGCGAGGGACAAGCCGAAAAAAAAAAACGTAAGCCGATCGATTATGAGGTGTCTTCTGTAGTCGGCGCTTTGTTAGGGGAGGCGTTTCTTTAATGATACATTAGCGTCGTGTTTTGACACGAAAAAGCGGTAACTGGCTGAGGTCGCATTCTTCCCCGGCTTTTCTCGTATTTTTTTTCCCTTGTCCTCCGCCCGAGGCCAACTCGATTCCTCCCCCCCCTCCCCCCCTCTCTCTCTCTCTCTCTCGTGCCATCGTTGCTGCCGATGTTAAGAACCCAGGAGGAAGATTTCGGTGAACTACTTAACGCTCTGAACTCCGTAACCCTCAATTAATCAATCTCACGGAGTGAGATTGTGCTTGATTCCGGATGGCAACTTGATCAGCGAGCGTCGGCCGACTTTGAAAAGTTGGAGCTCGAAAGTTTTTCAGGAAACGGAGAAGCACTTTCCAAGACGAAATTAAAGATGAAGTTAAATAAACGATTGAAGATGATTTTTAATCTAGTGATAAGCCACTGCAAAGAGAGCAATTCGAGCAGTCGTGAGAGAAGTTAAAGTAAAATTGGAGATGTTTAATAAATATTAAACTTTAAAAAAATGTAGCAAATTTTAAAAATGTAAAATTGTCTTTTCAAGTAATTAATTTAGTATGCAATTTACACATTTTTCTCAGCGTATTTTATTAAAAATGTGCTTTTTTTTAAACACAACGTAATGCAATGATACAGTCTAATAAAATAAAATATTATGCGTGAAAAGATTAAAACCAAACTCAAGGCTCGAAGTGGAACATCAAGATATCATGTATTTAGAGTTAAATGCGGCTGTCTAATTTTGATCGGCCAAATTAAAGGTGAATTCTCCGACTATTATAGGGATCATGTCAGTAAGCGCAGGCTTACGATCGTCGACCCGAAAAAAATAGGCGCACATATAATCCTTATCGGTGAACCGCATCTATCGTCCGGCTCCGAAAAATCGGACCTGATTCACGTCGTGAGGGAGCGGCGGCGCCCTACGGAGTCTGTTTCCCTGCTACCCCCTTGAAAGAGTTTACAAGAACACATCTAGCGCGCCTCGACAATAGACACACAGGGGCATTTATAATGAACGGGCCGAGTGTGAGCATTTTATTTTCTCCTCCGTTCGTCCCGCTCGCGCGAGCGCTCGTCTCCTCGCCCATCTCTTCCTGAAAACTAATACGTGAGTTCGGTCCCGAACGCGCTATCTTTGCATACATTAATCACGGCGAAGGGGTTGGCGCGGGAATTGTTTTTTCGAGAGGCGATCGTGCCGGTCACCATCACCTCTTTCCCTTTCGGCGACACAGCGACCCTTTATCCTGAGAAATTCTATACCTATGCCGGAATGCCGAATTGAATCGCATTAGAGGCGACCCGGACGACATTTTCTCAGATTTTAAGATCGGAAAGACGCGATCTTATCCGATGCGAGATATTTTCGTATGTTCGGAGATTCGGTAGGATTTTGTATTAACTGAAAGAGAAAATCGTATGTAACCGAGCTATGCGATGAATGAAAGAATTTCCTATTGGAATTTTGAAGTTCTGATTTCTAAAATCTTTATGCAATAAACGTATTTTGATATACTTATGTCCATTTCCACCAATACAGATTAACTTCAATTTAGATTTAGCAAATAAGCAAAAGTTTTGTTTTTAAATAATTTAAAAATAAGTTGTGTCTCAATTTGTTAAATGTCAAATAGCAAAAATAGTAGAGAAAAAATAACTGTTGATACTACAAAACCGAACAGATTTGTAAGAGTATTTAATCAAAAAAGTATTTATTGAAATTTTAAACTCCCAGTAAAACGTGATACACACTATAACTAAATTATTATTACTTGTTATTATTTATTAAGATTAAATAACGTAATTCCAATAAAAAGAAAATATACGAAAAAATAAATTATACATTAAAAAAATCTCTTTTTATCCGCAAAAAAGTTCTACAACCACATAGTTAACAACACACTATATTTGTTCATAAAAAGCCTTTAAAATGCAACAATCTTGTCGTGCAACTTCTGATTCATTCGCTCATTATTAATCCAGCCATCCCGGGCCATTCATTAACAGGAGATTAAATAACAAGGTGTAATTTAGATTCCGAAAAGTTACGGGAATCCTTGAACTACTCGCGGTCATGGACTCCACCGTTTCATTTAGTGTTCCTAGGTCATTCGCTCCCTGACCGATTGGTTTCATCCATCACAAGTCGTAGAGAAGGAAGTCGAGGACTGAACAATCTGATTCCTAAGGTTCAACTTGTGTGGCGTTTGTAAAATGTATAGAGTACCCGAGCTACCCGGGGACACAAAACCTTTGTGACGACCCCTTTTTACGCCCTTCTAAAGATTCCGGAACGTGACAACTTGCTTCTTTATGACACCTACATTCTATTCAATAAGAAAAGAGTCTAACATTCTAATGCGACGTGTAAACATTTGTAAATGGTTCACAGGACAAGAAAATTGGATATACATATAATGAAACTGAAAACATAAAACTAAAATTTCTTTGTCGCGCTCATTAGGATGATTAATGTACATTGCATTAAAATTTTTCAAATTATTTATTTACTGTTTATTAGACGTTTTTGTTCATTAAAGTTTGATTATTAAATTTAAAAAATTTAAAAATAAATAAAAAAATTACGTTATTTTCTTGTCATATATAAAAAATACAGATTGCAGAAAGTGTTGCAATATACAACGTGTACACACTAAAAAAAATTTAACAATAATAATTAAATAACCTTTGGTAAAATAATTTGAAGGAAATGTTTAGTTAATTATATCTATATATTTGATTAATAATATTCAAAATTTAATATTAATAATTGTTTGGTAATCGCATTGCTATTATGTTTGACTATTAATATAATTACTGAAAATTATTATTCAAACATTTGATTAAAATTTAATAAAAATTTATGTACATATACATATATATTTACTATTTAAATAAATATGTTTAAATCTCTGCTGATAATGTGTTATATAATATCAATGACATTTTATTTGTCAAGTCAAATTAAAAATATTAATTAAACTTTTTTTGCATATTAAAAAAAAGTTTATTTCAATAACTACTATAGTTTAAAGTAACAAAAAAAATGTTAACAGCACATGGTATTCCTAAGTGGTCACCCATCCAAGTACTAACCATGCCCAATGCTGCTTGACTTCAGTATGAGAATTGATTTTTTTTTAAATAGTGTTTATTTAATCTTTTTGTATAATATTGATGTAACATAACAAGAATTCTTTAGATAACTTTTTTTAGATAAACTGTAAAATGATTAACTATTAAATACAATTCCATATACTTTTTTCTCCACACTCTAATTTATAACATTTTTTTGTTAAGAGAACTGATTTTTATAGTATAAGAAGAAATTTTTTTACTATAAAAATAAATTTTCAAAGAATACAAATTTATCTTCCGTGGATAGATTTTCTTATAAACAGTGGAAGACACAAAACATGCGAAGGTGGCCATAAAATGGATCGTCTAAAATTGTGCTGAGATGTTTACTTCGCGCGGAGGAAACGGGGCCGATGGTTCCTTATCAAAAAAATCAGGCGAGGATAATCAGTTAAGGGGTTAATCTTCTTACTCCGGCATGCATGCCCCGTGCATTCTGACTTCAAAGTTGCGCAGGTGAACCGACCGCGTAATCACTGTTATTACGATAATCGTTTATTACGAGCGAATAGAAATAAAAATCGCGCCTGGAGCACATTGAATTACGCCCATCCACCTTGTGTACGCTTGTATCTACGTACGTACAAGTGTACCTACGTCTACGGAGGCTCTTTTAATCACTTACACAGGGGACCCTCTGCAAACTTTCACGGAGCGAATCTCCCTTTTTATTTTTCTCCGATTGCCCACCGTCTTCCTCGCTTATCCAGAATTTTCAATTACAATACTTATTTGGAAATATTGTCTGGTATATTTAATCGTCTAACCGGGACGGATAGTATACCAAATACGTACATAAGAACGATAAGATCAACTCTTAAAACAAAAAAACATTATTTCACTTTAAAGATATAATCAAAATTATTTCATAAAATTAGGATAGCGAACAGTAAAAAATACTTTTTTATGTCAACAAGAAATCTAGTAAAATATGAAATTTCGAAATTTAATCTAATTTAATTCAAAAAATAAATAAAATGTTTTTATTCGATATTTACTTACTAATCTTTATAGTTCAAAACAAGTAAGATTATTTAATAAATGTAATTTTCTAATGATACATACATATGTACAGATGTATGTTTCAAATTTTATAAAAATAATAATACAAACAGAATATTATGTGCAAGAAAAAAATATGATATAAATATTATGATAGTAACTCTTAAAGATTGAATATAAAAATATATCATTATACGTAGCTAACACTTAATAACTGTTCAACGATCCGTAAATAATGTATAAATGCACTAATATCGTACGCATTTGTCGATATTAATATGCATGCGCATAATATTAAGGGAATTTATCGCTGATTGCCGGCCGCTAGTACACGTATCGAGTGAAAAGAAGTTCTAATTGCAGATACTGTAAAGAAAAATTTATTACCGTGAGCATAAATTTATCGTCTATTACGTTGAATATCATCAGATACATACCTATGATCACATATCTTATCTAATTATAAAGCCACGTGAGCTCGGATGTTTCCAATTTTTATCATGCATCAAAAAACACCGAGCATGCATAAAAAAAGAATCGAGCCGACAGGAAATAAAATCGCAATCTAAAAGTTCGCTTTTGTCACTCAATTCTGTGTTTACGCGCTTCATTGTCACTTAAAATATCTTACTTCAAGTAAATGTACATATAAATATTAAATACTATTTATTTTTTTATATTTGTTACACATAGAATACTTAAGTTCATTAAATTGTTTTATACATCCTTTAAATAAATATTTCTATTAAATCTTTTCCCCAGTACTGTTTATATTATTAGAAAATATCGCCTCTTCGGGAGCTGTTCAGGTATTGTGAGCCTCCTTGGCGTCTAAGTCATTGGATATACCTATGAAACACGCGGTATGCCCAGTGAACGTACGAAATACGCGATGAAAATGCCCGCCGGGTCAAATTATCCTTCGATTATTCGCGTCCGGAGGGGATGGGACATCCACCCCATCGCCTCCGTTCGCCGATGACGTCTTCTTATTGCATCTTATTTCGCGCTCTTTTCTTCTTCTTTGATCTTATTTCCCTCGGCTACTCGTCGTACCCTATAAACCGCGCACGACGAACGACGGCATCATGTCTTCGGTCGGAAATCAGGGATGCGATAAGCAAACACTCTACCTGCTCGCCGCTCTATTATTAAACTATAAAATCCCGCCACTCCATTGGCGCAGAAACTTTCGCGGATAACGCTGAATTATTTCCCGAGCACGCATGCTCCGACGAGATTTAATTAACACACTCCCATAAAATCTAATTATTTTGTAAAAGTTTATGTATCTGCGAGCCATGTGCGCAGTGTGAAAATATTCTTATAAAAATCGCTTATATTTCTCATTTGCGTTTACCTCTGTAATAATTAATATTTTCTAAGAATTTTTAATATTGAGAATTTTAGATTGTACCTATACCAAAGTAATTTAATCGAATCACATTTTTTTTAATATTTACGCTTACATAAAATAGTCTAACTTTTACATCGTAAGTAACAGATAAGTAATAAATCAAATCGGGATATTTTAACAAATGGAACTTTTCTTGTTACGTGAGTTAGGTATCGCGCCATTGTGTATGCGACTTATTCTTTTACCGCTATAGTTTGGTCACGCCCTTGTTCACGGCGAGGATTATAACATCATCGTCGAAAAATCCTCAAGCTCGTTATAATGCATAAATAAGTGCAAACGCAATGACGCCCCCTAATTAAGCGGTCCCCGCTTATGCGAATGACGATCTGTCGAAGAACAAGCACATAGAAATATATTCCATGTATTCACAAATTTTTATAAAGTAGTTTATTCTCGTTCACTTTTGAGCATCGCTCTACAAATTGTGATTCGCCAGGAATGTATTAATTTGCATAATCACGTAAAGCATTTTCGTCTCGCCAGAAATTACACCGTAAAAAAGTTATCCTATTTATCCAGATTAATCTATTTTTATCTATCATGTCTATTCGAATATTCAGCACTACATAATAAAACATAATGAGATTCAATCTATTTTTAGCATAGAAAAACAAATTTCGTGCTCTAAAAAACTGGTTCTTTTTTACATTTTTGAATCGGAAACTTTTGGACTTTATTACCTACATTACATGCACATATTGCAAATTATAAATTAGATATGATAAGAAAAGAGATATTTGTGACACACACACACACACACACACACACACACACACACACACACACACACACACACACACACGAGGCAAAGTTACTATTACAGAATACCATTCAGTGATAAACGTACGGTGCATATTATTGCTATTATTTTTTTTTAGAAATTAATCGATAAAATAAATTGAAAATTTGGTTACATCCTGTATAAATCAATCTACAATGACAGCTGTAATGATTTAATTTTTTTTACTTGCTTGAGATAAAAGAATGACGATATCGATTATCAAAGATTCATGTTCTCAAAATATATTTGATAAATGAAAAGTTCATCTCCAATTATTATAAATAATTATGTCATAATAATCTTGCATTTAATGTTATATAATGTTAATATAAATAATATAATCTTAAAGATAATCATAAATATCTCTATTTTACTTTAGTTTACTTATTATTTTATTTTTTTGTTCGATGTTCGATATTTAATTTATTAATTTTTTATAATTTACTTTAGGTTTATTTAATTACATTCTATTAATTATATACGATCAGTCGTACTAATTGTAAATACATACTCAGATGTGTATTAATACTCAAGTATGTATTTATAATTAGTACAAAACCTTTCATAATAAATGATATTATACGTTATCAATAAATTGATTTTTAATCTTATTTTTATATGGTCGTTTTTTGATCTTTGTTCAAATACTTTTGCGAAGAAAGATAATTATATGTAACAAAATAATAAAGTAGATTGTACCGAGCAATGTTTTAACAGAATACCATAAGCCCGGCTAGCTCAGTCGGTAGAGCATGAGACTCTTAATCTCAGGGTCGTGGGTTCGAGCCCCACGTTGGGCGAATTTAATTTTTTATTTCGATTTCCTATAAATGTATTACATTTATATACAAATTAAAAATATCACTATACTCGCGCGTAAAGAGAGTAATACACGATATTACAATTTTACTCATAGATAAAAGATTTCTTATTATTTTGATTATATGTTATATATAAATCATTTTTAATAAAAAAATTAAAAATTTTCTGAGCTTTTACTTTTGGAGCTTATTATGTCGTGTTGAATACATTAATTTTATCATTTTATGAAAATTTCTTTTCACCTAATAAAAAAATATATATTTTGGAGATACATTTAAAACCAGCTATTAATTTCATTTACCATTTAAATTTTTTAGAGGTTTCTAGGACAATCACCTTTTCTGTTATCTAGAGGCACTTTTTGAAATTCATATATTCAAACACGGCAGTAGATGATAACCTCGATGTTTGATAGTCTCTGATGTTCGACGTTCAATGATCGAATTTTAATGATGCAAAATGATAAGGCAATTTAGTTAAAAAACCACTTTTTCTTTTTATTTGGTTGTAAAAAAATATTTAAAACATTTATAAATGAAATCTATCAAAAATTTCTTTTTCCTTTTTTGTTTCAGAAAAAAGCTATCCTAGAGCAGAATTTCCTTTGTGTTTCTATCTATTTTTAAGAAGAAACATCCACGACCCATCTAACTTTGGATGCGATCCACTTGGCACTACAAACATTTTGAAGTTATTTGTAGCGTTAAGGATTACATTTTTTAACAATTATAAAAAAACGGAGAGAAAACGGGAGATGATTACATATAATTTTATTCCTCCTAAATTTTTAATTTTTTATTACATCTAATTTTATAAATCTATTTTTTTGAAATAAGTAGTAAAGTATTTTTTAATTTTGCTATTTCTGTTTTGATGTCAATTAATGTAAATTATTTTGCGTAAAAAGATAGATAAACTGTAGTTTATTTCAAATTTTTTTATTTTAATTTCTACTATTGCTGAAAAAATTTTTTGCGACTTATCAAAAATTGCTTTGCGGTTCACTAATGAATCGCAATCCATTGGGAATTTCTGGCAAATCTTAGAGATATATAAGGTATCTGAAATATCTGTAGGACTTAGCGATTAATGAGTTTTGTGTATGTATGTGTAAAAGTTTCGCTATAGATACATACCAAATTACTTTTTCTAAGAAACCAATATCATCCACGACGAATAGTTATCGTGTTATTATCCGATAAATAGTCACTATCTGACTATTTTATCTATCAGTGATAATAATGAAAAATATATAACAGATAAAATTTTATTGTAATAATTTGAAAAAAATAAAATGTTTTGTTAAGTAAAATAGTACTTAATTATGAATCAACTCAATATAATACACATAATAAATAATCAATAAAAGTAACTCTTGATTAGCAATTTTAAAATTATTATACATTCTTTGTTAATGTTTCGAGATAAGAGAGAATAATGAAAATTAGATAATTTTAATTAAAAAAAAAGGGGTTATAGTAATCAAAGTTATTAAAGTTATGAAAATTATAAATTTATACATAATTTCATGTTTTTTACCGAAAAGACACGAATTCTAAATGTCCATATATAAATAATCCATATCTATAAAAACATCTGTCACTCTTTATCTCGTTGCCTCTCTCGTTTTCGCGATATGCTCGACAGCACAGGAAATTTGACGAACAGCCGTAAAAGTGGAAGACACGTACAATTAGGAATGCGTTTGTCGTGTTGCACGATGAGAGGTATCTCTCTATTATCTTACTAGAAGATAGGGATGCGCGCGTAAGAAGTAGACATTTCCACTTCTGGAGTGCACTAGTGTTGGAGAGTGAAGGGAACAATCGATATATATCATTCAGACAGTTGCACGTACACTTTTTCGAATTGCTTCATTGCCTTAATCGTCGTATTTCTTTTGAATAAAATTGCAGTACTACTTGTTACAAAATTCCGGACATTGATTAAGCGGAAATTACGCCAAGAAATTGATATAAAAAAATGTTTAAATTAACTGAAAAATAAACGTCAGCTATTCTGTGTATCGTATTACATAGAAATCCATGCATTCCACGCAAAACATGCGATTTGCAATACTTATAATTAGTAATTAAATCTAACTTCAACTTAAATATTGCGAACATTTTGCTTCGTAAACTTGCTTTTAAATACTGTTAATTGCTTGCAATTTACAAATTTTTAATTCATATACTTATATGACGTGTGCAATAATTCAACAGAAATTTATGTAGAACGGATTCTTTTCATTTTCAAAAAGTATGAATAATAAGTAATAAAATATATACTATACAAATTATTTGAAAACAATATTTAAATACAAATAATTTTTAAGTTGTCTATTTAGAGTATAACTATTTTTAACAATGCATAAAATTTATTTAATACAAATAAAATTTAATAATATAAAAAGAAAACAGTTAAAATATATTACGAAAATAATATTCTCGTGTATTTACATACTTTAAATAAACTTGTGATTATATGTAACATTTCAGTTTTAGAATCATGAGTACTTTCTTATCTGTTTTTATTCTCACTTTTTAAATCTTCTATTCTTTTTCCTAAATTAAGTTTTAATTTTATCAAAACCAACTAAAAGTTAAATTTGTCCTCTAATATAAAGTAAATCACAATTTGTTTAAAAAAATCATTTTCCTTCTCCTCTAATTTTTCGATTAGAGTATTTTATGATAAAAGAGTCAATATATAATCACTGCTCAATAGCCCTTAAGTCGTATTGTATAATAGATGGATGACTATCCGGAACATAATTACATTAGTTACATTCGCGCTTAATATTAGAAGTTTCACTCGTGCAAGAACTTGAAAAGGAGCTTAACTGTCACCGATTACACAAACTCAATCTAACCGCAAGATCTGCTTTCTGTTCGTAGAAGCATCCCGCGTACCGTTTGACCCAGGCAACTTTCAATTCCAAATAAGAGAGAATGGAAAAAAGAAGATCCAGCCGAAGGAAAACGAGATGTCACAATCTGTACACGGCTAGCGACAGCAACAGTAGCAGTATCTGATCATAGCGCATGTATGCCGGTAGTGTAAAAAAATGTCAAAAACCATTTCGCTAAAAGGAGCTGCACGCGGAAAGAGGTGGTGATAAAAGAGAGACTAAAAGAGAGAGGGGGGGGGGGATTTAAAAAACAGGCGGAGAGAAAACCTAATGCGGGCGCGCGTGCAAGAGACGATTTCTGAGCAATTTATCTTTTCAGATTCGCAGGTGTTCGTGCACACGTCCTTCGCGGCCTTTGTCACCAATCATCCTTCTCTTCTCGCTAATGAGTAGCCGTCGCTCTTTATCACTTCTCTGTTCTGTGACCGCTACAGAAAGAGAAGAAGAGAGAGTACAACGAGAACAGTATTCTCCGGTGCGACGGATCCGGGATAGACCAGGTGAACCGAAGGACGATTCGTGGCTGAAGGGAGGAGAGCCGAAGGGACGAGGTTTACGCGAGAAGAGCGGAACGAAGAGGAACGAGGAAGAGATGGACGAATAGAAGAAATCGAGGTAGAAGAGCCAAGATAGGGAAGAAGAAGAAAAGGAACATCAAGTGAGAGTGAGAGGATAAGAAGCTCTTAAGAAGAAGAAGAAGTAGTAGAAGAAGAGGCTTATCAGCTCGTAAGAGAAGAAAGAGATGGTAGAGAGAAAAAGCTGCGGCGCGCACCAGTGGTAGTGACGGTGACCGATGATGGTGGTGGTGGTGGCGATGATTCTGTCGGTGGTGGTAACGTTGGTACGGTAGCAACTGCGGAGCGAGCCAACATCCAGATCTGTCGCGTGCTGCGTGCCGCTCAGGAATGGGACGGAAGCCGGGACATGCGAGTACGCCGCGATACCGTGCGCAGCGGGACCTGGACGAGGACGAGGACGTGGCCCCGACCACGATGTGGCGACAACAATTTCGATAATGACGACGACAACGTAGTGACGACGGCTGATAGCGACGGCTACTATTAACAAGTCAGCTCTTTCGAGTTCCCGGAGCGCGGGATGGGATGGATGCTGCTGCGGCGGTCCCGTGTGAGTAGAACGAGTCGCGTCGTCTGTCCCGTTGGTGTAGTGTTGGTGGTTTCACTCTTGGCCTCCGCCACCGCCGCCAAGCCGCCGTGGTGTGCGCTCGTGTGCCGCCGCCGCCGCCGCCGCTGCTGCCGCTGCCGCCGCCGCCGCCGCCGCCGCCGCGCCGGTTCGGTCTCTCTACGAGAGCGAATCGAGGAGCGTGGCCCGAACTCGGCGAGTCGGGGAAGTGAACTGCGGCACTCGTTCAGTAGTTTCTCGGACGCCGCACCGGCACCATCCGACGACCCTGC
The DNA here is from genome assembly GCF_013373865.1 of Monomorium pharaonis. NCBI lineage: Eukaryota > Metazoa > Arthropoda > Insecta > Hymenoptera > Formicidae > Monomorium > Monomorium pharaonis. Next base: position 20,031,314 of record NC_050476.1, on the reverse strand, counting down.
GAGATAACCCCACGCGTGGCCGCGACCCCCCCCCCCCCCTGTGAGACAATTACGACAAGTGCGTACGCGAAATCTGGCCGCGTGAGATCGCGCAGCTCCGGTCCGGTCTTTCCTCCGTCACGGCGTCATTGACGAACGATCCCGCAGTGTCTATCCCGGAACCGAAGGGATCGGCGGCGAATCGAGGCTCGCCGTGAAGATTTTTAGCATTTTATTCGAAACATTCTTCTCGAATCACGTGGGAAGGTGCGCGCCTGTCGTGCGCGACACGGCAATCGGTTTTACAAATCGGTTCTCGACTTTTCTTTCACCTTTGACTTTTCATCGTCGCACAACTTCGCGGAAGCTCACAGTAGGAGTATCCTACGAAGGGAGGTCCCAATGTTTCTTCTTCGGATAATGATAACCAGTGGTGAAGTAGTGATAGTGCGTTACGTGGGGATCTGTTCGTCGCGTCGATCTTTCGCGGGAGGATTCTCCTGTGCGTAATCACGACCGCGAGAAGAGGGTACGCGCGTGAGATATATCGATAAGGCCAGCGAGACCGACAAAAGAGAGGGAAGAGAAAACGCGAGGTAATGCACGTCAGCTCTCGCCGATTAATAATCAGAAGGAGGGAAAAAGTGAAAGAAAAAGAAGAGAGACAGGACCAGCCTAAATAAAGTCATTTAAAGATCGGCCTCAACCGATCGTCATCAACGGGGAAACGACCCGCCAGGATCATTCGCAGTGTACCGAGTATCCTCGGCCGCTGTCGGATATCGGGCAAAGGAGAGGATCGATGTCACCTCGCGAATCGATCGCGCGTCGTTTCTCGCCGAGTCGTCGGTCCGGAATCCGGCGATCAGCTGATCCGGCAGATAAGAATTGCGCGGCCGTTACCGGGGCGCGCGGTGTGTAACGTGTAATCGTAAACCGGTGCGACCGACGCGGCAGCCGCAAGAATGCGAGAGAATCGAAAGCGCGACGACGGTGCATGGACGGTAACAGCGGACTGGCAGCCGCATCCCTCGTTCTCAGCGGCCCACGTCGTCTCGAGGCACCCTCTTCGGAGGCGGAAGTGACCGGAAGTTGGCCTTCTTAATATCAATTGGCAGCGCGCGCGGTCATCATCAACCGTACCGACCGATGACACTTCTCGCGATTGTTAAACACGGAATCGCGAGGAGGATTTACATAAGAGATCTATAATAAATCCAGAGGAAACGGCAGTAATCCCCAACGCGGACAAGAGGGAGGAGGGTAAAGGAGGAAGAGTCGGATGAGACCGTCATGCCCGCTGAGATCGGCACGGGCGGGCATAGGGTGCTGCACTGTGATTCCCATGCCGACCGCCCAATTGCGATATCGATTTACGTGCCGTCCCCGTCGAGCGATGAGCGCCGAATCAATCGCGTAAACTCGCCCGTGAAAACGGTGTTCAACGATGACAAATTGAACGAGTCGCAGGGAGAAGCTCCGAAGGATCAGCCACAAAAGACTGAACGTCGCGTGAGAAAAGCGGAGTCGTCAGACCGCGGGCGCGGAAAGAACCCATCATGTAATCACGGTGAAAGTTCACCCACGAGGATTCTGAGAATCGCTGGCAAAAAGGAAACGGTCCAAGGCGGACGTCACTTCCTGGCAAAGAGTGGCGCGTCGCAGCGGCAACGAAGGGGAGGGGGAGGAGAGGAGGACGGCGACGGATTTCTCGGAGCATGTCGCGCGTCGAGGGAATCTCCGTACGGGAACGAGGATGTCACCAGGGACGAACGTTTCTCGGTCACGTGGAGCTCGCGGGAGGACGCGGGCGAGGACGGGAGGCTCGTGCGAGGAACGGAGTCGCGGCTGCACCGGGACGACGGGACGGAGCGATATCGGCTCGCAGTAGCGGATGTGAGGGTGAACACGATCGCGAGGCGTCGAAGTCTCCGGAATCGATCCTGGACGAGACCACGGCCGTCGTCGTCCCGCGGGAGTAGGGCGGCTCTCGACGCGGATCTGATCGGCGATCAGCCGCGAACTACAGGGGGTGATCCTCCTCTCTCTAGTCACCACTCGCGCGCTATTCGCGCGGAGGTAGAAATCTATGGGGACGGACGTCGAGACGTCGACGAGAGGTTTCTCGGCGTGAAATTCGGTAGTGAGACGCGGACGGATGAAGACGAACGATCGGACGATCCGGGACGACGTGATGTACGCCCGGAGGACAGGCGGGATAAGAGGCCCGGCCAGGATTCCACGGACAGGAAGCGGCTCGATCGCGTTCGCTCTTTCCTGCAGCTGGCCGTCCTCGTCTTCCTAATCGCGTTCGGACGATACGGGCCGCTCGGCTCGTCCAGTGTGCTGGGAGTCAGTGCTAGACCGGTCGCGAACGGCTTAAGTGTTTTGGGAATTATCGGTGCAGTGAACGCGAGGTCAGTCGATCTGACCGGCGACGCGGGTACGCGGGCCGAGAGATCGGCCAATCTCTCTCACATCACCGGAACCTCGAGGAAAATACAAATGTATATCATGAACCGGCACCTGCAGATCCTGCCGGATGGTACGGTGAACGGTGCCAAGAACGACAGCTCGATCTATAGTAAGTATTCTGCAGATATATATCATCACTCGATGACTTTTAAATTAACAAGTGTAACGTGATCATAGGATAAACCGTTTAAAAAGTTACGACGCGAATTATGACACAAGTTTAATATATTCAATATAAATCGTTAATTCAGACTTAAATACTTACTAACAATTCAATTTACTTTTTCGTAAATTATTAAATAGATCCGTAGATTTTGAAAAAAACGCAAAATTGAAACGAGACCTCGGTAAAGCTTTATGTAACAGTAAGGTATCACAAAGTTTGCATTTCTTCATGATCAAATCCTAATCGGCATTAGAGCGATATTACTAATTAAAGTTGTCTAACAGGTTTCTTTTCAACTCGTATACATGTCGATTATGCGACGTTGTCGAAACAGCGTCAAATTTATTTTAGTCTCAGACTAACATCTCTGTATTTTTAGCCAGCTAATAATAAATATCGGCGTACGGTTTTTGTTTAATATTTTAATTACCATTTTTCGTATTCTGACACATACGAAACAAAATAGGAAATTAAAAATCATCTGTCGTCCTTATAATTAATAATTATAGAATCTATTCAACGAATTTTTAGATTCTTATACTAAAAAGAATTCCCATATAAATTTAATTCGCTATAGAAATTAAAATTCAGAATTTACATTACTCTTAAATTAATTTGTTATTATAAACAATTTATAAATATTTTAAAATAATACAATTCTCTTTTTTAATAAATTAAACTCTTAAACTTCTGAAACCTCTTTCTATCTGCTTTATTTTTTATTTGTAACGATTTAATCAATGATGCAACAGAAAACATGATCAAAATCTCCGTTTTTCTTCCAATCTCAATGTAATCGATTAATGTTTCTAAAATCGTGATCACTCTCTAATGATTGTAAGTTTTTAATCTGATAATCGTGACTATCTAAACGACTCATGTCGCTTATTAATTAATGAATGTGTAATCGAATGTTACCCTTGAACCTTGTCTTTTAAATTACAATGCTAATTACATACATCGAATGTCCATTCATAAAATTTATCCGAACGATACCGAGAGACTCTTTCCAATATCGACCGCGTATTTCGACACTCGATTCAAACAAGAATTCCGCAAAATCAGAGTGGCTGCTGAGCAATCGATATAGGGTCAGCTGCCTTCACTGCAACTCGATATCTGTCCGGATTTGTCTATTCAATAAGCAACGTTGTGATCACTGCTCCGATTCAACGTTGCCGATATAATTGCATTGTTGCGATATCAAAGTAATATTATGTGGATAATTGTAATAACGTTCAAGCTTTGTGTGTTTTAATTCGTATAAACAAATCAGCTTTATGCATTAAAAATCGTAAAGAAATTTATAGACGATTTTTGAACAGTACTACTTTAATTAAAAAATTGTCAGACCAATTCCTCAATAGCAACCTTTTCTCATTATTTACGTTACGCAATAATTTTTCCACACAGAAAACTGACTAAATTACATTTTTATTAAATGCTGATCAAAGAAGACTGTGTAAGATATTTCTTTTATATATTATAATGAAATGTAGAAAAATTCTTAGAAAAGAGCTGTCTGCTGTCTGAAAAGAGAGCCGGTCCAAGAATACTGTTCTCGTAACTAGACCGCGCTGACCTTTGCCGAAACTTTGATCAAGCGTCTGGCCGCTAGAAAGTGTGATCCTATTTGCATTTCTCCGAACATATTTATTCACAGACGATGAAATCAGGTTAACCTCGGACACACCTATGTATAACCACCCAAAGTTTAACTAGACATCGAATAAAATCTATGATGGGAAAACTCGATAGAGAAATCATTCCATTTAAAGTTAAGTTATATTTCCCTTCGAATTCCAAGAAAAAAAAGAAATATCTAAAATGAAGTAAGACATGTTCCACAAACATTTTCCACACATGCACCAAACTTATTAACTGATAGATTGTTAGAGCAGTTTTTTTGGAATGATTACATGTTATAAAGTAAGCGAAAAGATGAATTAGAATGTTTCATGCTTGTATAACAATGGCATTTGAATAATTCTGTGAGTTGTGTAACAGAGAATTAATGCACAATTTCAAATGAATAAATAATAAAAATGCGACGTCTCATGTATATTATGCCATAAAAACTGGCTCTCGTAGAACCGGTATTACAATAACGAAACTGATACATTTAGTCACTAATTGAGCGAAAAATTAGTGAGCATTAACTGCTCTTAGTGGAAAAACTTTTTGGAATTAATAATAAATCACAACTTTCCGAGATTTATATCTAGCTCAGATACTTTCTAAATGGGAATCAATGTATTATTCACTTTACAGTACTGTGCTTATTACTGTAATAATCAATTCTACGCTCACAATTATAAATAGCAGTTGCTCCTCCATTAAAATAGATTTAATTTTGATTAACTACGAATTACTGAACAAATGCTTCCTGATAAAGAATAAGCAATCACTTCCAATCAGTCATAACTTTGGTAAATATGAAGTAAGAGCACAGCTCAAGAAACAAAAGAAAAAGGTAATGTTATCCGAAATCCATTGTCTCTTTGAATTTTACGAATACTACAAGAGATCCGATTTTAAATTCTTTAAACTGTCCTTTTTCCCTTTTTAATATTCTTATCGCAATTTACAAAAATGCTATCATTACAATAATAATCAGACGAACATAATTCACAAAGTGTTAATAACGTCAGAATTTTGTAAGACATATGTATGCGAATATCGACGTGTTGTCCGATAGACAGCCACGCAGCATTAAGTTTAATATAAATACGACGTGTTTCCGATCACCTTAATTATTCGCTCGCGCGCGCGCGATCGGCAGTCCTGATTTACATAAATCACGCAACCGGCGATACAAGCCGAGCCTAACAGACACCTATTCCTAGTCGGCATCGGTTCCGTACGTCGCTCGCACGCACGGGGAAATCAATGAACCGTCTAGTTCCGCCGCACGTCCACTATTCCGCCGTCTAATTGCTTTCTTTGCGTAATGCGTGCCCTACGTGAGCGCGCACGCAACACGGTCGTGTATTCTACGTTATACTACGTTCGCGCGCGTGAAGTAGCCGGGATGAGTGGCGGCGGTGCCGTTCAGTCACTTGGAAGTCACCCAAACGCGACGCCCCGATGTCCGACGACGACGACGAGGACGTCCGCGATAATAGCGCGACTACTTTAATCTTAGGGGTTCGGGTAATTGGAGTTAAACATTCCGTGCACTCGCGCCGCGACGTCAGATCCCGGTGGATCAATCATCGAGGAATTCAACCTGATGGAATCTCGTTTCTGGATACGTTCGTCTTCCTTAGCAGGAGAACTTCACCTAGGAATGTTAACGCACCCCGCGGGTCTGTAGCATCGCGCGATCGCTGACGAGCGGGCTCGGGACGAGTCCGGCGGACGATTTTCTCGTTCACGGATTTCTACGTGGTATTTTTTCGATGTTAATACGACGACGGCTGTGACTGCAGTCGGGTCAGACGGTGCGGAGCGTAAAGCAGCGGAGAAATGAATATTCATCAACAGCTGTCGATGAATAATCAAAAGGCGATAAAAACGAGACGAGTGGGTGTGTTGATCGAAAAATACGGTGGAAAGATGTTCCTACAATGTATTTGAATCCCCTCTGTGGCACTATGAAAATAGTAATGCATAACTGTGGGGACAGACTTGCCAGGTTCTCTGCTCTGCGTAAGATATGAGTAAAAAGAAAATAGGCAGTTTCTTGATATCGTGATGTATACATATATCGCATTCTTTACGTTATACATATTTCAGTTACATCAATGTATTTAACCTGACGGTCAATCTGCAACATTCACTTTCCACGTAAATGTCAAAATATATAAGTAAATTCGGGATTTATGCAATTCAATTATGTTCAAAAATTGAAAATGAAAGTGCATTTATAATGGAAATATGTCACACAAAAGAGTTCAGTAAAAAAATAACACAATAAAAAGTGAGATAAATTCTTCTTTCACTTAAAAAATGTTTTTAAAATTAGTAAAATCAGTTAAAACGAGTTTATGACATTAAAACGATGCAGTTGCCATGGTTTACTTTTTGATCAAAAATTTTATCCTTCTTCAGATATTGATGACAATCGATAATACAATCCTAAAACAGGTTGCAAGGATAAAGATTTTATTTTTCTTTCGACGAAAAGAAGTTTCTCTTCCGAAAATATTTGCAGAAACTAACGTAAGGATAATGCATCGATTACAGCAGGATCGCGGAATGTGCATGCACTGCGGCACGCACCGTTTTGCACGTAACTCCACTTCGTCGTATTACTCTTTCTCGGTAAAGCTGATCGTGCACTTCGACGAATAATGCTTTAAGCGATAGCGGAAACCCCTTAATGCAAATTAATATGAGCAAATCATTTTAATTTGATTCGATTAAGAGAAATGACTCGAGCAACCAATTATTATTATCTCGTGTCATCTTCGATTCTAATTTTCTGACAGTAATCGCAACGTTCAAGCAGATTGTAAAGAAAAATACGAGAACGGGCAAAGCAATAAATCTGTCTCCGTAATTTGATAATAAAAGTTGAAAAAGATTCAATGCTCCAAATCCAAATAATGTTATTATTTAAAGAAAAAACATGATAATTAAGTAGTGGCGTAAATAACTATAAAGATTGCGAGATCGTGACCTCCTATAGTGACTCTGTAAACTTTCCGATTCATTCACGAAATTTTATGAATGATAACATGTGTCGCGATTCGATGATAAATTTAAACGGCAAATAATTGCGGGAATGAGCCTTTAAAATCAAAAGACTGGAAAAAATATCTTCCTAATTATCTCATACGCATACTTATCGCATGACTTTAATAAGAAAAGTTGGTTCATTAAAAGAAAGATAAGAAAGAAATTATAGAACTGAATTAATTTCCTAATAAGATCAATTTCAATAAATATCCGAATGCAAGAGATTTAAAGAGATTTAACTTTGTGGGAAAGTGTTGTATACTATTAACTGTAATATAATGACTGGGAAAGCGCGTTAATGTTTTTGCCGCTTGTTGATGGAAATTAGGGATTTCCACCGTGTCATTAAGTAATTATTACATTCCACGTGTCTTTACAATGTAACGTAATTGTCATTTTTCCTGTTTTGTTAATTCCGTACTTCCGTATCGTAATTAAATTTGCACCGTGGCTCAAAAGTTCATTATTTGCATGAACGTATTTCGCAAGCAAATGACGTCATAGATTTGCATATGTTATTTCTAAACGAAAACCGCGTAACCGGTTAAAGTATTAACTATCTTGAGACCTTGCGGAATTCTTGATATCAATGCGAAACGATAATTCAGATAATCCGCGGCGATAACATATGCAGAACGAGATTGACGACACCTTCTTCCGAATTCGATTTCAGAATGCAGGCGATAATTAATGACCAACGTTGCAACGATTAATCAAGCTGCGCCGACAACGACAGCTTAAGGAGTGCAAATTTCGCGCCTGTGATCCGATAAAAGTCTGAGTTATCGTCGAACGCCGCTGGAACTAGTCGATGATAAATGTCCTTAACACAAAATTATATTCTACTGCACGTATATTTTCATTCTTGTAATTATATCCTTTGTGACTTTTGACTCGCATGAGTCAATTAAAACTTTTTTTTTATAAATATAAAATTATCGTGGAACCGAGATTTTTAACTATTATATAAAGAAAATTCAAAAAGCTTTGTTAAAAATGTTATTAATACAAAATTTTAATTTCAAACAGAGTATTATTAAGAACGAGAGTGATGCAATACTTCGAGAAATAAAACAGCTCTCAGAAAACAAAGTACGAAAACTTTTCGTCCTATTCTCATGCTACTTCTATTCTATCGTAATGTTTATCATCGGGAATTTTGCACGGAACCTCGAGAGAGAGAGACCTCCAAAGTAGGATTCAATCTTCTAACTCTTTATTACAAATTTCCTACGCTCTCCTTTTGTAATCTTCGCCTCGTGGTATCGCGGGTGGTCAAGCCGAAGCCGTCGGCTAGACAGGGCCCATCGCGGAGTCGTGCAGGAGCAAAAGGTGTTCGGCGAAACTATTAATAAGGCAGCACGAAAGCTAACAGACCGAAGGCGCGGGGTGTACGCGTGTGCTTCGCACGAAAGGGGATTAATGCCCGATGCCTCCTTCGGTCCGAAATCCTCTTCGTGACGGATGACGATATACGGGGTCAATTCCCGAATATTAAATCGCGGTATCAAGAGGCGACGACAAACCAGTTTTATGAATGAACGCACTCGATTCGTCGTATCAAAATAAGTGCACTGAGAATTGCATCGCGCTGAGCGCCCAGCAAGGCATACATAAATCATTTGTATATACTACTTTCCTAACCAAGTTGATTCTTAATAATCTTTTTCTTAAATTATTCTCACATGCGATGTAATGCTCTTACAGGACGATTGCCTGAACTGTGTGATTACTATATAATAAAATATAATATTAAAGAAAGTTCGGCGCTATAATCAAAATAATATAGCTCGAAATATATTTTATATATTTTTATAATTTGTTATATGTATAATTTTTATGTACGCGAATATTATGTTCATGTGTGCGTCGTATGAAATATATGCTAATAATGGAATATTGTCCGTTGATATTATATATCTTAAGATTATATCAAGTAATTACATCGTTTATCAATTTTGATGACTAGATTAATAAATGATAATTATATTGGACGAGCAAATTGAATAGAGGAAAATGGAAAATTTATAAATTTGTAACATGTATAATTTCCAAGAGATTAAATCTAATAAAATTATAAATTATTTTAAACTTTAAGATATTTTTAAAATATTAAATGTAAGTATTGGAATACATTAAAATTTTATTTTTTCATTAATTATATTTTAATAGAAATTTAACATAAATTACTATTAATTACTAAAATATGTAATATGAAGATTGAAAAGATTGCAACATATATAATTTTTTTTCATCACTATAAAACATTTTTCATCAATTATTCTAAAAACAAAAAAGCTATTATGCTAAATTAAATTCATGAAATACTCGCGATTGTATTCAGATTAATATACAATGTGTACGACACAAATTCGTTACAGTTCCTCATTCTAACAAAACTTTGACTATTAAGCTACCGTTATAATATCACTAATTTCGAGATCGACATTATCTACATCTACATCGTCACGGATACTATTTACAGGCACGGTACAATTTTTTCACATGTTAATACCGTTAGTATTTTTTTTTTTCGATATTTAACCAGACAGATGACTTTCACCGATTGACCAGATGCTGATTTTGTCGTATAAAAATCTCGCTTTGATGGATGACGATGGACACGCCTATGAACTTGCCAAACCTGCTAGATATTGTAAGACGTTTTCCACGACACTGACTTCACCGCGTTCCTGATATACGTCCTACACAAATATTTCATCAAGCTCTATGTGCGCTCTGCGATGTGCAAAAGTCCTCTACGTGTTATTCGCACGAAGTACTCGTGGCGAACGAAAACAGTTGTCGACAGCGTGGCGTGCATTTTGTAAACCACCAAAAAGCGACATTAATGAACGATTTATTGCTCAGTTGCAAAAATAAGAACATATTACTCTGCCTCTGGTTGCATTGTATAAATAAAGCTTCAAGTTTTTTCTTATAAAGTATAATCTTTCCATTAAAATAAAAATATACGGCAATATGACAGATCTTTCATCAAGTTCACTTTTCTGCTCTCAAAATCTATATTGTATAAAATTTCCGTAGCTACAAAACGTTTGTATTTATCTTTATTAAACTTTTTATGCTGTGTTTTTAATATTATTGCATGTTAATTTAATATAAGATAATGTGTTATTTAAATATCTCGTATTAAATTGACATTCAATATTTCTTAGTATTAAAATAAATTTATAAATAAGTTAAATTACTTCCTAACGTATTCATCTTGTGTTAAATTAACACAAAAATTCGAGTGAACCGTTTGAGACATGAAACATATGTCAAATGTAAAACAAATTTTTTGTGTATTTTAATTTCTGAGAAATAAATTATTTCAAGTGACAAATTATACATATATTGAAATGTATAAAACTAATGAGAAACGATAAGAAATCGTCTAAAGAATTTACCGTTAAACGTTGATGCAGCACCCGTGGAACATCTTTCGGTGAAAAAAACTTGACTTTTGTCGCGAGTTAAGCTCAACCGTAAAAATAGTGACGGCGTTTTTCTCTACGTGTTTTGACATTAAGTGGGTTAAGTGCGTTTCGCTTCATCAGTTATCACTTAGCTCGCGTCGACGGGAACGCACTATGCTTTCGTAAAAATGAAACGTTTTCAGACTGACTTCGTTGCCAATCTGCCAATCTATTTGCGGCACGTAATTCCCGTTGCATTCGTACGTGCGGAACGTAAATGTCAAACGCGAGCGTGATGCATCACGCATTAAGGATATCTCATTGATTACCGTGTTTACCGTGACAACATTGCATTTAATTCGCATTGGACGACACCTTTCACGGATTTTAAGTGACGCGGTGGATATGTTCTCAACCTTGAAGAGCGTGGGGCTTTTATTAATTATTACAGACAACAGTGTCTGTACAATGTTCTGCTGTTGAAATATCGCAACGAAAAAAAATATTACATCGACCCAAAGTACTGTACAGGTACCCTGTTTAGTGAAACAGAGGGTCTTATCTAAAGTTGTATGAACACTCACCATTTCCTGAATCCTGGCTGAACAACGATGACGCATCCTGAAAAAAACATTTATTAAATTTTAGTAAATTAGCGCAAATGTGAACTATCTCAAAAATTTGTCCATTTTATTTCATAAATTATAAATAGTAAGACTTATTCAAATAAATTTATTCGATATTACAATAACAATATAAATCGTTACTAGTTGTTATATAAAGAAATGCTTAATAAATGTAACAGAATAAATAAACACTTTCAAGAAATTAATATCTGTAAAATCATGTTTGACAAGAAAATATATTTGTTATGACATTATATTCATATTTCAAATTATCCAGGATATTATTTTAAATGAGCATGCTTCATATGCAACGATTTATATCTTAGTAGTAAGAAGTTGTAGCTTTGCTAAAGCAGACATTATGCATACAGGTTTAGTTGATAGCGAAATAGGTACATGAAAAAGATGATATCGCCTTTTCTTCTATGTTCCTTTCGATCAACATATTTTCAAAGTAGTATTGAAAATTATACATCGTACGCAGGATACGGATGTTAGCGAATCAATGTTGCATATTATCATTTCGAGTTGCACCCGATCAGTTAAAGCAGGAGCGTAGACTTTTGCATAACGCATAAGAAAATCGATCGATCAGGATCCTGTATTTTCCTCCCTATAATAGAAAGGTTTCTGATTGGTTAATTTTCTTATACGTTGTGCAAAAGTGCTGTCGCTTAGACGGCGAAGAAACGTGTCAGGATTTATAATAGTCACATTCATCACATTTCACTTGTTCTTTCTTAAATCATTCGTAGTCTTCTTTTTTTTTTTTTAATTTTATATGACTGATATGAACAATTTTTGCTTTGATTGTGCTTGTGATAAACTAATCAAATTAAGAGTTTTCTCTTTTAATAATAATACAAATAGACATAATACGTAATACATTAAAAAGCCCAAGATTAACAACAAAAACGATCAGGGAATTTTGTTTCGATCAATATATTAGTCGAATTAGAAATTTCTTTCAAAGATAAAATAGATAAATATCATAAATAGATAAATGTCATAGATATCACATTAGTAGTGAGCATGCCACGAGCAATTTCCGCACGCAAAGAACATAATCGGGACGTCAAACAAGCTTGTCTGCGAAGCTGTGAAAAATTGGGGTTCCTTATTGACGACTTTTACTCACCACGGCTCACGCGTTTATCCGCTTCATTAGTAACACGTTGAAGGATAACGATAATAAATGATTCCCCTAAGAAGCCGCGATGATTAACGGAGAGAGTCGACACCTACCGCTAAATCAATTTCGTTCAATCAGTTTACCTGTTTGGCTCTTGTATATACAGCTTTTCAGCAATAAATTGATACCCAAAAATCCATACGGAATAACGGAAGATGTCTATTCTTGCGTCTATCGAATCGGTATCCGTGGTACTTTTCATGCAAATGATAAATAAATCAGATACGCTCAAACGTCTCAAACATTTTCAGCAAATGCCTCATTAATTTTAAAATAATCTTAAAAGTGAATGTGATAATAAATAAAATAAAACTTAAATAGATAGTTTTATAAAAAAAATATTAGAGATAATTATCTTTTTATGTGTAATTCAAATTTGCAATAAAAAATACTAAGTTCTTTTCATTTTAAAAGATGTGTGTGCAAGTAGTTTTGTATACTTTGTGTATATTTTAATTATAACTTGTATATAAGATAAACAACAATTTATAAATTAAATTTGGTGCCTTGACATTTTTGTTTTTTAAAAAAGTTTAATTATTACAATTTTTGTTGATTATATAATAAAATATTAATTTTAAATCGCAATTACTAAAATAGTTACTCCAAAACAAAATCGTATTATACGTATTATAATAACTGTAAATTCTCCCCAAATAAGAATATTTTGATTTAGTTTGCCTGTGCCAGAATCATTTTACTATCACATTTAGGAGCGGTTCTAATTTTTTTTCGGACTGTTTCGGTTAGATTCGAGTGTCGGTCCGAGAAAAAGAGACTATGCTCTCGTCTCTGGGTTATCTCACTTCTTCGTTACGGTCATAAACCGCGAGCAGGCCTTCCGATTCGAAACGTCGATCGTAATTATGACCGACGACATGGTTGCGTGCAATTAATACATAATAAATTTTAACGCACAATCGATTTGCCGCGAACCCCGAGGCCGCAAAAAGAAAAAAAAAGTACTCAAAATTATGAGCTAGTGCCTTTTAAATCATGTCAAAAGTACGTTTGAATGAGTATGCATTCAAACGTGCATTTTCAAAGTATGTATTCGTTGGAGATTATTTTTAATTTAACTCGCAACTTGCATAAATAGGAAGATAATAGCAAGATAAAAATAATACTGAATAAGATTTAAAAAAATAGAAAGCTCAATTTCGCGGAATATACACAGATCGAAGATTGAATTTTGGTTGCATTAAAAAAAAAATAGCAAGCATTTAGATCTAAATTTACTAAATTGATTAAATCTTTTACAGCTTCAAACATTTCTCAATGTTTTAAATTTAAACACCATTTAAAGTATTTTTAAGTATAATATTTAAAAATGGAGATAGAAATAATTTTAAAATATCATATTATTGGCATGTGGCATTAATCTACTTTTATTTCATCGCAATTAAATAAATATCAGTTCACATAGTAAAATAACTACATAGTAGTAAAATTATTACTCTTGTGCCGTTGGAATATTGGAAATAATTGTTGCAGCGTTTTAATCAAAAGGGAATGAAATCGTCCTTTTCGAAAGGACGAAGAGAAAATGTGAGAAAATGAGGATCGAGGCCCAGAACAACTATAAATATAAAACCGACGACTGAAACTCTGGAACCCCTGCAGCTGATAGCACTTAGCTCCCAATGGCACACGTAGCATGCTGCGCGGTTGATTGGCCCGGTGCTTTTAATTGAAATATCCCGGACGTAAGTAACTCAAACGAACGTTGAAGGAATGCTAATGATCGTTTAATCGATCACTTATGTACTGTTCTTTATCCTCGTAAACGGACATAATTTCTTTTAATCGATTTCTTTCTCCTTTCTTTTAGAGAAAAGGTGAACGTACGAGAATATAAAGTTGTTACTTCACAATTGAATGCTCACTCCACTTCTTTCTTCGAGACGCGAGGAAATAAAACCTTGGATTAAAAGTTAATGTAGGAAGGAAAACGTACGCGCGTAATAAAGATGTTCGCGGGACTGTATATCTGATTTCTTATCTGCAATTGATATGACTATCGCGAGCGAGAAGATTGCCGTGAAATTACTGCTAAGTGATTTGATATGGTAATGTTGTATGTGCACCGCGGAGCTTAGAAATGCGAAGTAGAGAATTAAAGGCGCGATATTGCATGATTAACAAGCCCGTGACGATTTGCGGGCTACAGCCGCGGTGACCGCGTGTAATCGAGTATATTTGCACTGCTAAATATCTGCCAGATTGCTATAATAATTACTATGCAATTATGTTGCCTTTGATTTATCGCTCGCGATTGCGATATGCATCGGGAACGACGGACGGTCGGTTCCGCTTGCGCTATCAGCTGTTAAAACCGAGCGATTAAAGGCAGACCAGCAAAGTGAGACCTTTCGCGAATGTGACGAGGAGCTATCTTGATTAACGGTAAACCCGCGATTGTGGTACGCGGAAATTGTTGCGTATTCGCAATTGGCGATGCGAACTCGCGGTCGCGAAGGCGCCGGAAGGCGTCGCGTCGCGCCGTGCGCCGTCGAGTTATCTCGACGCGACCAATCGGCAAGAAATACGATCGGCTGATTAGATTCCAAAATTAGTCGATGGAATTCCGCGCGCGACAATTAGCGAGAACCGGCGTGGCGCAATTATCGCCCGATAGTCCGGATTTCAATGTCGCTAGACGCGACTTTTTCCGTCACGTGCGCGACATGTTAAAATCGAATAGCGCGATCTGCATTAGGATGTGCATCGAATAGTTGATCATCGACAGCTGCTAATCCCAGGATTATCCTACGATGCAAATCGTAATAATAATTATCTTCTATTAGACATCAAGCAAAACTGCAAAACTAATTATCACGCGAAATCATTTTGTATCGACTCGATTCTGCCAGATTAGGGTGCAAGGTCGCTCTCCTTATGTCGGATTCTATCGAATGGAACGTGTTCGCGTGCAATATGCCAAGTCATCGAAGCATTCACAGGTCTGTCGATGATAAATGACTTGGAGTTACTTCCCCGACTGTCATCGAAAAAGTTGCGATAATTAATTGCTATGAGTGTAACTTGTCACCATGCAAATCGTTTCATAATATTTATAAATTATGGAATGATCTACAAATAACAATATGAAGAGAGTATATGGCTAAATGGATAAAGATAGTGAAAGAGTATTATTTAAAACTAGCAAGAAGAATACAAATTGACAATTGGCATTACAAAAACGACGTTTGAAAACCACGATAATTTAATAGAGAAAGCGGCGACGCACCTAGTACGAACAAATGAATGAATTTTGCATGCGGGATTTCCGAGAAACAACTTAGCACGCAAATCTTAAGACAAAGGTGCAGTGATTCACTCTGTGAAGCCAATCACTTGTATTGAAATCGATAAAGATAACGTTCTCGTATCCAATTCCCTTATTCTAAATTCGTAATTCGATAATATTGTATATCTGTCAACGACATAGAAACAGCCATTTCCGCATGTGCGAAGGCGTTATGTGCTAGATGTAACTTCCAAGAAAACTAATACGTCTTGTGGATATATAAGAGATAGGTCTCAATAAAGATATCTTCAAGATATTTTTAAAAGATGTCTAGAAGTAAAAAAAACTCCAAAAGTCAAAAAATTCTTAATTACATGATGATAATTTTATAAAAAATATTTGTAAACATTTTTCTTTCTAAAAAAACATTTTTTTTATAAATATTAGTCAGATAAGATGTCTACATCTTATTATTATTATTAAAGACACTGATCGCATCATAAATTTGAAAATTTCGTACATGTTACAATACGAAAGACTATCAATCATAGTTCGAAAGCGAGACCACCGGAAGGTCATCGTTGGCAACATCTAGGAATCATTATATCAGCGATGACTTAGAAGTATAGCATTAATTATAAAATATCTATTATACGACGGTGCGTGACGAAATTGTCGTCAATCTCATAAATCGACAGAGCGTCACGCTAAGTGGATCCTTATTAATGATGTAACGTCCGACGGATCGTCCGATGCGATGTATTATCGGTCAACGGGGCGCATAGGTATCGCGTTACCATTACCCCGTCTCGGAATTGTGCTCCTCCGTCTTAATGGACTTTGACTGATTCTCGTCGTGTGCCCGAGATAGCGGTCAGACGCATTAGTTTTTCGACGCATTGTGCCCTACAGATTCGAATTCCCCCCGCGATACTCGTACACGGTGGAGCGACGCGTGTCAGAGACGGGCCTTTAGAAAGCCCCACATACAGCGAACCGCGGAGGTGTATTCTTCAGATTTGTCCGTTTGACGGGTGTCTTTTGTCGGTACCCATTACGTCGAAAAAATCACCGAGCGAACGTAGACGTCGGAAAGAGGCTAAAACAGGCACGTCTGTTTTCTTCTCGTGAGAACGAGAACCGGCGCGACGAGTAAAGGCTTGGAAGGGAAAAAAAATGGAACAGGAAATAATTTGGCTTCGTTACGTTTATAGAAATTTGCGATTGTGTTACGAAAAATCAAGTTCTCGCGGTAACTACGACCAGCAAAACTGACAAGTAAAAACGCTAGATGTAATAAAAGAAAAAATTAAAATCGTGTTACAACACGAATTCTGCTTACATAGCTTTCCCATAGTAGATCGAAACTATTCCTGCGAGCGTTTATTTCTCTCGCTATTCATTGGCAATTTTTTTCTCCGAGCGCCGAACGATTTTCGCGATTGATGCCTGCGCTACATATAATGCATTAAATCACTCCCGCCGACAGCATTATTACAGTTCATTACTCTCGCGATTGATACATCGCGTATAATCATAACGCCCCTCATCTCAAACGCGAAGGAAGGCCGATCCGACGTTAAGAGGACGTTTTGCCTATTCTACGCACATCCTCCGCGGTCTCCACCTTTTATCCGCCTGGTCTTTCTTGCCCGGGTTTCCACGTTACATTGTATCAGAATTACAGCTTGCATCCCCACGAGGTTACGGTGAAGCGATTAAGTACAATTTGACGACTGTAATATTATCTCGCGGGAATCCCCGACGCCGCGCCACTGCTGCGCCGGGCCCGCGGTGTGTTATAAAGTACGTCTCGTTTGCGCCATTTGTATAAACGCGGAAACTCCGACTCGATCGAGACTTGCACGATTACGTTGCGCATGCGATGGCGCGCCCTTTGATTGCCCCGCGACCGTCATCGTTTTTTTCCACGTATAAGCGCGCAAAGTAGTAGCGATCCCGCTGATTACCGACAAACGCAGGCATATATATATGCCGGTAATAGTCCTCGCAACCTCGGTATTACATGCGTGAATCGCGAATGCGCGCGCTAAAAAAAAATATTGCCCTTCCCGCACGGGAAATCGTCATGTATAATGGTAAAGCAATTGCTTTATATATTTTGTAGATGTATATTATAGGATATATGTATGTAACATATCCGCATAACAATAAGTAGCACAAGCACGTGTAGAATTATTCTGTGAAATTAAAAGATCGCGATTAAATTAAAGTATTCCAAAATAAAAACATATAGGGGAAAATTTGAGGTGATTTTGTAATCGCGTACGTTCCCCGCTTGAAACACTATCGTTACTGATCACACTACGATCTGACAAGTCCATCAGCCAGTTTTCTCGCAAAGTAGTAGATTCGTATATGATTATCGCGATTTATCGTCTGTCATTTCCGTATGATCGTAACTTAACAACGGCGATTATAAAACTGCAAACTGCCTCAAGTCGTCCCTCTTCATCATAATGGCATAATTCCGCGAGGCCCAACAGCGAGAGATATTTATTTTTTCTATTCGGTATTAGGAACATACATCGATAGGTATGGATTACGCGATCGTATCTCGTCAATGCAGCTTGTTTATGGGAGCAATTTCGCGTCGGGTAGAAATTTAACGTACGCGAATCTCTCGCGGACAAACCGTTATCCGCATCGATTTATCTTTGTGGCTACTGACAGCAGCGCATTAAACGTCGGTAACACCCGGCCCGAACGTGGATTATGACGTTAAAAGCGAAGGAAACGTGAAGAGACATGTGAATATGATTCTTGCACTCGAAATTTATCAGATAAATTTATCAGGTCAATCTTTTATAATCTATTCTCGATATTTATAGTAGAAAAAAATGTTACGTTTATTTTGATAACAAATGAATTAAGAATGAAAAGTTCTTTAACCATATTTACAGAAGAAGTAAAGAAATGAGTAACAAAATCTTATTGTACATTAAATTTTTTCAATACATTCTGTTTTCATGTAGAATTTAAAATTCAGTTAAGTATATACTAAAATTATTTAATTATGGATAAATTTTTGAATCTTGAGAAAAACAAAATGCCGACAAATTTATAATATTATAGAAAAGAAATTTCTTTAAAAATTATTTAGATGTGTGCAATGTAATACAGATACTTCAGAATAAAATATTGTGTAAAAAACAATATTTATATAAAAAATGAAAAAAATGCAGCTGTGAAGGAATTGATTCGGAGAAACATTTTGAAATTACAGTCTAAACTTTTCTATCACATAAACTAACAGAAAGAGAAAAAACGTACAGGATTATCGTGGTCATTCTATTACCGGTATTTTTAAATACCGGCAGACTATAAAATAGATAACATAATGGTATTGCACACGGAAAATTGCATTTAACTGATACGACTTATCGATATGGACGTACGTATCTATGTGCGTAACAACAGCAGTTTATAGTCTCCTATTTTATTCTCTAACGCGTGTGTTTCGTCCACTTTCCATATCTGACGTAATCCGAGCTTATTGTTATATCGAATATAAATAATGCAAGCACACAGAGATTTTCGCACGATATCGCCATAAATATTATAATTGTTTCGAAAATAACAATTTGCATGTGTTGTGTAAAAATAATTAATTGCACTAAATGCATGAAATTTTATTTTTCTATACAGAATTATAATATTTATTATTAAATGTTATATAAATTTACTTGCAATATTAGTGCAATAAATTTCTAATGTTTTCCGGGGAAACGTAAACATCTGTGAAAAAAGTAATTTAAAAAGTAGAGGCAAAGAAAGAAAATAAACGGTTTTCGATAATAAAGTAGACTCTTCACGATGTAAAGATCATTAATTATTCTAATAATAATATTCGCTATTTTTTCTCTTGTTTTCTATTTCACTACAACCATTACAAAATCTAGATCGTAATTACATGAATAATATAAGTAGAATCAATAAAACCCTATAATAAAATCTACAACACATTGTAAAGCGATTTTATTAATACTTCTGAATAGATTAATTGGCTTCAGCGACTTTGTATTTTATAGCTCATTTATTACAGCTTACTCGATAAGATTAACTATCAATTCTCACCTCTTAGCATTTTCTCACCGATCACAACGCTTAATAATTGATTATTATTAATTAATAATCTCCATTAATAACTTCCGCGTTAATCAATACGTGCTCGCCATTTACGTAAAACTGTTATGAAATAACACGACATTAGCAATATTTAGCGGTGCGCATTAAATTGCTCTAATCGCTAATTAATTACCGATAATTGAGCGTATTACTTTCTTGTATAACAATTTCATCGCAAAAACGCACTATGAATTCCTTATTTTAGATCTTAAATTCCAAGGAGATTCTCGCTTGTCTCTCGTTGACGTCTTCTTTTCGTTCTATCGTACACTCATGTGTGCGTGCGAAATATCTAAACTGAATCGTTTGCGAAATAAATCAAACGATGCCCCGCGCCTCCTCCGTACACTCGGCCAGTAGTCACGTATGCCACTTTCGCGTTTGCTTTTTGTCCTGCTCTCAAATTGAGATCTTTTCATCTGAATTCTTCATTCCATCTAAAAAAAATCTTTTTTCCCAAAATTACATCTTTTAATTAATCTATGTAGATTTAAATTTTTCATTATATGCGTGATTTTATACTTAATATTATGTTAATACTTAGTATTATGTTCGTAGTTCATACTTTTATTCTTGTTATTTGCACATCTCGCTCAATGTCGTTTATACAAAAATATATTAGTAAAAAAGAAAGATAAGAAAATAGGTTTATAATTGAATATAATTTCTTGCCATTAGTATGTTTTAATTTTTCGGTATTGACAAAGATTGATTGAGAGATATTCTCAAAAATAAAATTTGCCGTAGTTACCCTCAAAACTGCTTCTCTTCTTGGCAAAGCTCCATAGACGAGCAGATGTGACAACGAACTTTGCTACGTATCTAAATCTCTTTTATTTTTGGTATAAACGTATTTATACGTTGCTATTCATAATACGACCGAAGGAGATGTGTTTTGTCAATGATTTGGACACAAGAGAATTACAGCGAATCTCTCAAATTTCTCGATTCTTCGTAAAACTATTTCTATTCATAATTAATCCACGATAATATCTACAGTATAATCTTTTTTTTGTGTCATTATTTTAGCGAAAAAAGTTGATGTAATGTTAATAAAAAAAACATTTAATTTAAATTTATATGTGTTATACATTTAATAGTATAATATATTCTATTACTTTAATCATAATATTATCTGTGAAAAGAAGTAGAATTGGGAAGTAGATCTGAAATTCATCGTGAGTCATCAGGTGTAAAAAAAAATTTTAATTTCGAAAATCACATAAAAAGTCTCTTGGACTAGACGCATGATTTCTTCATTTTAGACAATCGCATTTCAAGCTAATTAACAATGTATATAACTAATGTAAATATCACATAGTTACAGATATATTGATTCAACTAGTGCAATACCATGCAATACTGCTTATTACACGGAGATATTACCTAACCATATATAGCTTTAAAAGAATTTTGTACATCATTTTTACATACATTTTTATACGTGTATATCTTCTTGTACATCTTCTTTGTACAACTTAAAAACTGGTTGTTTTATTTCAACTCATTTGCTATATAAAAAATATGCGTAATTTCCTTTCGGCTATCTTTCACGATCAGTGCGTATCTCCTGAGATAATTTGTCCGGCTGTGACTTTTTTTTTACGACGGAGACGTCTTCCTCCTGAAGGAAAACGTCTCCGTCGTAAAATCGCCTCAGAGTCGCTCGAAGCGAGTGTTATCGAATTTTTCATGAGCCGTCAAAGAAAGGATTGGTGACCGAAGGCTTAACGCGTTGAAACTTGAAAAACACTTCACTCGCGATTAAAAAACAGATCCCTCGAGTGTCGCTTTTATCAGATTGAATTTGGCTTTTGAATCCTATAAACGCGACACTAATACCACCTCTGCAGAGGCATATACTTTGATAAAAAAGACCCCGCTACTATCCGAGCATTTAATTAAGCAACTCGTCTACTCGTTAGTCAGAAAACGATACCGATGCTATCCTTATTTCGTTCCAGTCACTGAAAATGCTACTGAGAAAGTGAGAAATATTTAATTAGCATTTAGTAAAGCTACATGTTCTTATTCTTATATGTGCGAGTCTATTTGAAATTAATCTATTTCTTTCTCTTCTTTATTCCATTCTCTTGATATCGTGAAACAAGTTTTATCTTTTAAGAGCTTTACTTTTCTGCGATGTAATTTACTTTTCATGTCTAAATTCTTTATTAATAATGGTCCAAATAATCTTTTTAGAAAATAATTGAGTATAAAAATGTATAATTTTCTTTTAATTATTTTAATTGAATTTTAAAATCCAAAAATGATAATATTTTTCATTATTTGCTTTACGATTATTAATTTTTTAAAATGTGGAATTATGGTTTTAATTGTGGAAAATAAAAAATTCTACAAAATATAATACATCTAAAGAATTAATAATACGTATCTAATATTCTTCCTCAAAATACAATTGTTTTTATAATAAAAAATGTTAAAGTTGCAACGAAATAGTTACTCGAAGCATTATGTATTTCGTATTTTAGATGACGCATCGCCAGTTTCATATGTCCAGCTGCGCTATCAATTATTAAATCCACATGACACCTCATTTGCGCGTTGTTATCACGTAGAAGACACGTCTAATCGCACATCCAAATACGAAATGCGTGTATGAAGCTCTCATGATTTTATTCGTAAAACTCATTCGCCGTACCTCTTATCGTCGCTGTCGTAAAGGCGCAGTCGCGCTAATGCAACGAGGAAGATTATTGCGTATACATACCAGAGAAGAAACGTTCGTCACTAGCGTCTATCTCGGCACGTGGGCGCCGTGGGCACGTGGTGTGAGAAACGTGGTGCATATTATTGCGCGTACTTAGCCGTGTCTTTTTTCCCCGGAGAAACAGAGAGCATCACACTTTTACCCGCGTTAAGCGTTACCGCGTAGTTTCCTATTGTTTGCTATTGTTAGCGGTTCGTTTATTTGAAAAGTATACTCGAATAGCTTTGAGACTATTTTCACTCGCGGGACGCGATGAGTCGAGTCGAAAAAAAAAGTAGGATCGTAAAAACGTGATGGCTACGAAAAGAACAGTCTGTGTAACTGCTTCTGCGGCAACATAGATTTTTTACAGATTAGTTCACGCCACCATAGATATTATAAAATTTGCGCCTAATGAGACTAAAGGGTGTTTGATTGTTACAAAAGGGTCAGATTCAGCTCGCCACAAAAAATTGTCAAAAACAAATACGATATGAGAAATCTGGCCTTTCTCTTAATATCGAAAAAAAATCTATTATAAAATCAAAGAGAAAATTATAAAATTATTTGTATAATTATAAAAATTAATTGGAAATTATACAAATGATATCTATATGTATTATTAACTATTTCCAAATTTTTTTTAAGTTAAGTTTTGTTATATTCAAATTTTAAAACTACAATAAAATTTAGTTAAAAAATAACTTGCATCTTTATATTTACTACGATCAGATATATTTCACTTATTATGTTGTACAGTTTTCAAAAGCTTTAGAAACGTATTTTCATGCACATAATTTCTAATAATTATACGCTCAATTTTCGTATAAAGAAAATATGTATAATGTATAATTTTATTTACATAAAATAATATTATATTTTTTAAGTATTTGATAATTGTATCATTTATCTTCACCCTAACTTACATAATATTCTTGACAATATATAGAGTACGTTTGATATTTCTAACTTAATATATGACCACTGAATTGCATGTCACCGACCTATGTTGATTCATAAACCTTAATGCAAAATCGCACTGTACGCCACATCAATGGAACGTTCGCGGTAACGACCGGTCCTTTACAGGGCGTCGGCTCTTTTAATTCGCGCAATATCTCCAGGGCGATTTATTATCCGCGATGTGGTGGCACAAAACGACCGAGACCAAAGCTCGAATTTCCGGTCGCGGCTCGCGGCAATGCACAAGCCCCATGAGCCGATATATTAGATCGCTTCGTTCATCTTTCACGGTTAGACGCGTGCGGGCCGCGTGATACGCACTTGCCGCATCGAAAACCCGATGCGTCGCGTTGCGTGCCGGCGGCTTCTTCTTTTCTTCTTATGCACGCGGACATCGCTTATGAGATTCCGTTTGCACGATCCACTTCTCTTTTCCATCCCCGACACGGACATTTCGCGTTTACGCTTGCGGCGCGAATGCGTCCGCTAATGCGACTGGGCGCGTCCCGTTAATTACGAGATGTCACCGAAGCAAAATAATGATGTTTCTTGTGTAATTGAAGACGTGAAAATGACTTTTTTCTGAAAAAAGTTGCGCGTACTGACTAATAACGTGCGACAAGCTGGACACAGGTGTTGTTTCTACACGGAGAGAATTTTCTCTTAAAATTTATCCTCAAAATCTGGTAATTGTGGGATAATATATGACCTCGAGGAATTTTGCTATATTTTTTAGTAAAATTTATTATACTTTTAGTAAACTTCACTAAAAGCATATAGTAAATTTCACTATACTTTTAGTAAATTTTACTAAAAAGTATAGTAAAATTCCTCGAGGTCACACATTATCAGATTTTGAGGGTAAATTTTAAGAGAAAATTATCTCCGTGCAAGTAAACTGTGAAGATGTAAAAATATGTTATTAAGAAGAAATAGCCTATTTTGACGAGACTTCTCTTCCTAAAATTTCTGTTTCTAATTTTAATTTAATAATTTTATATCAAATTATTTGAGAATTTAAATTTATCTTTTATTCAATCTTTAAACTTTATACCTTAATTTTTTAGATTTATTTAGTCTTATGGGTATTTCGTGTTCAATCCATGGAAGTTTCTAAAAAAATTTTTTTTCAATAATTAAATCATACAGTATATTATCTTTTCCAGTATATACCTTTTCCAGAATATAAACATTTGTTCAAAAAATTTGAAAGTATGTTCGTAAATTTTTAGAGATTTTTTTTTAATTTACACTTTAATATACTTTAAACAGATAAAAAAGCAAATTAAAATCAAGAGAAACCCATGACGTATCAAAAACCTTTTTTCGCATGGTACATTAAAAATTAATTTTCATACATAAAAAATATTTTATTAGTGACAATATACGAGGATATAAAATTCTATATTCCTTTTCAAAAGAATTCCGTAATATCTCTTACCGTATTATTCTTAAGCTCCTTTACATTATGAAACATCGGATCGTTACTCAACGAATTATACCGATCTTTTCCTCTCACGAGACAGCGCGAGTTCAAAAACCTTCACGCTTCGTTTCGAATTGAGAATCATAGTGATCTACATGGGACGGTACGGAAATCAATGTTCAGTTCTCTTCTAACTTCAAAGTCGCGCATTTTGAAACATAGTAGAGAACGAGAAAACGGTAAGCGAAAAATATGTCAGTGTCTACCGGTTCTCATCAAAAATTTGCATGAAAATCGTCGATAAAATTTGCCTAGTCAATTTGTCGCTACTCTTATCATTAGTCACAGATCATTAACTATGTTAAACACACTTTCACGTTTTAAGATACGCCATATTGGAGAGATAGTAGTATTTTTTTAACCGTTCATATTTTTTTTATTCGCAGCGAACGAATTGATTCGATACCGTATCCATCATCAAAATTATGTCTCTTCATAATTTTCATGCCGGATAGGAAATTAACATTCTCTCGGCTTTCTGGGCGAGCACATACTCCATCTTGTATTTTCTAACACCGCGCGTGTCTGTTCTCGCAGTTTTTACGATCCAACGCGGTCGCTTCTTCTTTTCAGCATAATCTCCGTGTCCGCTTAACTAAGTTACGAGAAACCGCGAGAAACCTGCGGTTTACTCAAAGGTAGGATCGTTTCAAAGCTTTCGTCGATAATCGTTTAGAATCGACAACGACATTTATGAATAACGTAAAAATGATTAACACTTGGGACGTGCAGAATAAATCACTCAATTTTCATTCGATTCAGAATGTTAGTTTATGCATAATTGCACACAAATATTCTATACGAATTATTAGGAAGATTAGATAATTTTGAGATAGTCTTATTTCTACATTCAATTTGCATTCATTATTAGCTTGTAGAATCTGCGTTTGCGACAGCGACGTGTAGGAAAACGTAATAGTTCGTCGTAACGTATGCAGACAAGCGTAACACTCAGGCGCCTTTTAATCTCCGTTCGCGCTAGCCTACCGCAAACATATCTCTCTCGCTTTATTTTATTTTATCGTTTATATCGTCCGATTGCGTAGCACGCGGTTGACAAGAACTTACGCGATACTCTCGATAAGAAGGCAAAATGATCAGCGTAAGGTTTCCTTAGGTTCGTGCTGTCCTGACACGCCTGCGGATAATTCGTACGAGCCTTCCGAAACGTTTTGTTGGCTGCCTGATATAATTACCGCGGCATTATCACTTGTTGTATCAATGTTAACGATAGTAAGAATATTCTTAATTTCCTAATCTGACGTCATCAGAAAAAAAAAGAACTTACGATATTTTTCTTTTAAGGAAGTCGAAATCTTTAATAAAAGAGATACTAATCAAAAAGAGAATTTTTTTATAGATCACTTTTGGTCACAAAAATATTATGTGAGAATGTATATAAAACTTTAATAAATATTTGTACAAAATTTTTTTATCAACTTATTTGTTGAAAAGTTCTTTACCTAAAGTGGCCATTTATGTTACATAAGCAAAATTAGTAATTTTGTCCTGTATAACTTTATTTTATTATTATCAAAAGAACATAAAGTGTTTGAAATTAACATTTTTTATGAAAATTAAATTAAAACAGCAATGAAAAAATCTGTACATTTTTGCAAGTATAAAATCCTAAAATATCATTTATTTTATCATTCATTTTTATTAAGATTGAATAAAGAAAAAAGATATACGTAATTCCATAAGCGAGAGAGAGAGAGAGAGAGAGAGAGAGAGAGAGAGAGAGAGAGAGTCGCTTGCTATCAATAAGGTTTTTATCAATCTGGATCAGAGTCGCGTTTAACGAAGGCTAAAAAGTTCGCAACGCACATCGCGTCTTAATCGCATTATTATTCCGCGGATTGTATACTTAACTCGACGCCACTCACCGATCAAAGACAAAATTAATATGCTGTCGTTTCTCGCTAACCGGTACACGATATGGTAAACCCCGAAAAAATCCCGACGGTATTTTACATCTTATCATCCTGTTCAATTACGTTGACAACGAGGCAACCTTTTTCAGCCCTTCCTTCTTTAAGACGGTCGCTCCGTTAAGCAACTGCTCTTGTTGGTCCAACGAAACGGGCATGTTTGGCATCGCTCTTTTCGTAATAGCCACTTCGAGGAGATCCCCGGCGATCCCCAATGAGACTCGTCGTATATTATGCATCTCCGGATCTGTCGTCGATGGCGGTTGTACGCGGCGCGCGGAACAGCGGGGCTATTTTTCAATATTACCACGATAGATCATCCGGCAATAATGGGGATAAGGCACGCATAAGAGATACCACCAGTGAACCCGCGGTCTGATTAGGAGCGCCAGGGGTTTATCGACCCCCGAACGCGAAGGGGTTTAGAAGGATGATGATGCATGCCGCGCGCTACCTCGACGGACCCCTCGTTTGCTCAAAGGTGCCGCCTACATCGATCTACTCCTTTCGTGTCCCATTGATTTTTCCCTAGTCGGCCAACGCGTCGGCGGCGGTGCCTTGCATCTACTTTATGCGCTTGACCCATCCGAGCCGCGTTTATGGAAAGCCTTTTGTTCGGGCCCCTGGATTTTATCAATAAAATAGTCAACGAGACTATCCCGATCGCTTCTAATCACCCCCTAACAATGTGTCGCGCGACGATTAGAGTCACTGTTGCGACTTTTGTCCACATAAATCCTTCATCCTTCGTGGTAGATAATCAAATTTTGTCAAATAACTCTTTACACATTCGAGATTTAAATCCGAATTAAATTAATCAATAATAAATATTAAACTGTAATTGTAAAGTTTTTATTAATTATTTATAAATCTATCAAGTAGAAACTTCAAAATTGAGAGCAATTTTGAAACAGTAATATACCTTGTATATTTTATGTTCTAAGTACATTGGAATATCTTAATATAATTCTTAAAAAAAAATTAAAATTTACTAATCGTAAAATTAAATCAGAATGTTATTATAATTTTAATAAAATCAAGTATATCGTAAAATATATCATTAAATCTGATTATCTGTGAAAGTTTCTAACAATAACATCAATGATTTCTCCACTTTTGAATCAAATGTGTCTCGATGTTCTGAAGAACATTTTCCTAAACGTTTCTCGTCTGTCTGCATAATAAATGTATCTACATACAATAAATTTATTTTTAAGACGAATACGCGCTTCAATCCCTGCACCCCTAACGACACTTTTAGCGCCGGTACTTGCGTCCCTATTCTCGGTATCGTCGAATCAATTATCGCGTAAACGACATGCCGCGTCTTTTATCCGCACTTTCGTCTCGCCACCGGTCCTTGTCTCGCCGAGATCGTTGCAAAGAACGAACAATTCGCCTCCATCTGGGGGACGCCTTTTCTTCCTTGTGCGCGGGGATAATTAGTTTTAAAGCTTTTAAACGCGTCAGTCATCCGTGACGATATTACAACAGCATGGAATGTAACGGAAAAAGCCCTTACGATGTACAAAATGTTACTCTAGAATTAGCGAAAAGTGAATACACATTATTTTTCGGAAAATTTAAAGATTTTCATTTTTTATAATCTATTAAAAAATTATTACAAATTTTATTACAAAAGAAAATTTAAGAATTTTTTAAAAAAACCTCAATTTTATATTTGACAAATAATAATGTTAATTTTTCGGTCCACTTTAGAACATTCTGTATAATTACAGCTAAATTAATCAGTTAATAACAAATATTTTTACTGGCTAAAATATTTAATACACAGAAAAAAAAGTAATATAGCCAATAACATATGTAATTGCGGGCTGCCAACTACATAAAATACTCAATACAGTACAATAATATTTACTGTTAATGCAAGTACAATGTTGATACTGCAATAGCATATATTATTGTATTGAGTATATCTATAGTTGGCAGCCCACAACTACACGGAGAGAATTTTCTCTTATAAATTACCCTGAAAATCGTGGTAATTGTGAGACAACGTAAACCTTGAAGAATTTTACCATACTTTTAACAAATTTTATTAAAATTTTACTAAATTTTGTCAAAAGTATAGTAAAATTCTTCAAGGTTTACGTTGTCCCACAATTACCACGATTTTCAAGGTAATTTTTAAGAGAAAATTCTTTCCGTGTACATATCTCTTATTGGATATATTACTTTGTTTTCAGTGTATGTTATATTAATATGCGCTTGTAAATCTTCACTTTAATTCAGAAAGGGTGTGTCTAGAAGCCGAATATTCCCGCTACGGATTGCCAACGAGTTATTCTCTCACACTTTCATCATATGGGATCGGCATTTCACCTCGACTTTCGCAGCTCGACTGTTCTCCACGAGCACGACTCCGCGCGGTAACGCTTAGCGGTCGTGTGCAAGCGCGAACGATAATTCGTTAATTTCCTACGTGCTAAGGGTCCTTAGGGGTTCTCCTTATCCTTAATGCGCTTAAGTAGAGGACGGCGTGTTGGCTTGAAAGCGGCGGCGGTATTACGACGCCGAGCGTCGTTCCGGATGGATTCGCGCTCTCGCCGACCGAGGATGCACGCGGGACGATTAAGCGAAGAGGAGCAACAAATCCCCCCGGGGCGAGTGCGCTAGACAACAAGAAGTGCCTATTTGCGCGGGTCTACGTACCTGGTGGAACGTGGCGCGATCACTTAAAGCGACGATTAGCCGAGACAGGTGCGTCGAACTCGAGTCGCCTGGAGCAAGGACGAGGGAGTTTTATTTTGCCGTAGTTTCGCGCGCGCTTAGGCCACTGTTATTCTGGCGACACTGGTTTAACACGACAGACTGCTATTCTACGTCCGAACGAGATGACGGGCGCATCGCGTTTTTAATTATTCCACGAGAAAACCGGAAAACATTATAATATCGCTGATCCTATCTATGCATTTTCCCTGTTTATAGACGTCTTATGATGCACGAGGAAGATATGGGAAGAATTATGATACACTGCACTTAGCGAAAAGAATATACGCACATAAGTAGAGATAAGATGCTAAACGCAAGGATGTAAGTTTAAAAAGTGATAGGTAAAACTGTATAACTTTTTAAAAAGTTATGCATTTTTATCCCATATTTGACTGCTAGTAACTCTCTTTCTCTCTTTCTCTTTGGTACATATATGTATTTTTTCTATATAATATTTTACTGTAATATTAAAAAATTTTAACTATTAATAGATTGTTAAATATCCGCTGATCATTGAAACTGTCGAAGGACGAGTTGACGTAAAATTCCCCGCAAAAATAAAATTACACGCTGATAATGACGGCTCGCCATCTAAAAATATTTTACGATACTGTTTACGCTTGGAACATTTTTTTAGCGATTTCTACAACGCCATGGGCAAGCGTCGAGAAGTGACCACACATCATAAGCTCTCGGTTTTCTGTCAGGGATGCGTCGGGGGCCAATGGCGTAACTGACGGCCCCACAGGGGGCCAATGTCAGAGGGTACCAGAGATCAACAAGTGGAAAACAAAGAAAGAAAGAAGGCGGAGACAAAGTAAGAACGAAAGTAATAAAGGGAGAAGGAAAGGGTCAAGAAGAAAGGATAGATAGGATAGAGAAAGAAAAAAGCGAAGTATCCTGTGCAACATATCGAATTATATCGCATTATATCGAAAGGAATTTTTACACAATCTTATTTTGTCTTATTTATCTTACTTGCGCATAAAATCGTACACATTATTTTCAAGGACGCTGCTTGAAAGGCAAAAGATAAATCGTCAAGATTATCTTAAAAGAAATGACATTGCATTAAGTGCTTAAGTGCTTCCTTCTAACTCTTTAACTAGGAAGTCCCACTACACTGTCACAGATATCAAATCTTTCAGCCACAACAAAGATTTACTAGTATGAAAAGGAGATTGGAGCTCGAGGTTCCATATTGGCGCACAAAAAAAAAGAAAAGAATAGTCGCGAGAGGAATGCAGCAAGCGCGGCGCATTAAACGAAGAATTAAACTGCTCCGTATCTTAAATATATGAGCTACGCGATTGATCGAGGTGCCAGCATTACCTGTACGTTTGTCTCGCGTTTGATTGTATAACAAGAAGACGGTATGCAGACGATAGCTGAAGGGAGTGTCGCCCTGGGGGGCCCTAAGCACCGCATCGGTCCGCTTAGCGTCACGTCGTGCGACGTGTCGTGAAAACTCTTTTGATGCCATATCTGACGGACATGATCAGGAAGTGATTGGAGGACGACCTCAGTGAGTTCTACCTCCAGGGAGGTCGTGTGGGTCATGGTGGTCTTGATTGATCGCTCCTGAAATCGCTCGTCACGTATATATTCGATCGTCATCAGTCGCGTCTGTCAAGGAATGAACGGCGGAGTTGATCGAGTTTATCGAGTACGACCCGAGGTTCCTTGACGATTAGATCAACACTGAATAATGCCATAAATAATACCAATCACGATTTATCGCAGACATCTCTCTTGTACTATACGACGTCTATCATCAATGTTTCTTTTATATATTTTTGATTGCCATTTTCAATAAAGCAATTTAATTTTTTAGTTTCCTGAACTGATATAAATGCAACTGTTTATTACAAAAAATATAAGGTGGCACTTTAGATATTTTCTAATTTTGTATCATTATTTTATATTTTAAGAGCTCTCCATTAGCTCCATCAACTTCCTGATCGCGTCAAGATTTATTCTTCCGGCACATAATGAAGCACATATAATCTGCGCGTTTGATAAAAATGTAAAAAGCGTCTGACCCTCTCTAGTCGTGAGACTTCGTTTGCGCGTCGTAAAGTATATGTTGCATCATTGGCAACTTGTTAAATTAGAAAATAAATACCTCACACGTTACTTTTGCGCGGAAACACTTAATTAAATCCTGTTACATTTTAAACGGAACATTTTCTCTCTCTCTCTCTCTCTCTCTTACACGAGTAGAAAGAGCGTTATATAACCGAGTAATACATAGTATCAAGTGTATCATGAAACAACAGACGGACTGACTGCTTCAATTACATCCGCGGCAGTAAAAATGCAGGGAGCAAGGAGCTGAACCGGTCGCGCTGTCGCGTACGTTAATTTAGCGCGAGACACGTTCTCGTTCTGTAAATCGGCGGATTAATTTTTCACGCGGACGTGTTGGTGATCGCGCGGTAATTAATCAAACCCACGCGCGATCACTTGCGCGTGGGCTCGAGTTACCCGCTTGTGTGCGCTGGACTACCGGCGATCGGTTCGATTTCGCGCGCTGCATCCAATTTCGCGATATGTTATCTAATCGTTGGCTTTGATCTACGAAGTCGTTGAACTCGGACAATTATTACACGAGCCGGCAGTAAAAACCAAAACTCATCAACTCTCGGTTTTGTTGACCTCACCTCGGCCGCTGTCCTCATTCAATCGCTTGTCGAAAGTGTTATATACACGTATACACACCTGTCGAGCGAACCAAACTGACTGTTATACGTTCGATATTAAAGAGATTATTTGAACTAACTTGTTTATCCTACTTTCTAAACGCGTAGCTGTTATAATTCTCAAAGAATAGAAAAGAGTCAGACTCTCGGACACCTAGATGTATTATCGAAATAGACATCTTTAACTAGTATTAACAAATGATAGATACGACACGATGAATGTAACATCGACCAATTGGATGATTCTGTCACAGAGCATGTTGGCACTTAGAGAAATCACTGCGCGCTATTATTCAATCTCTTATGTCATCCCCATGTCAATATAGCAGATTTAAAATAAAGTGCTACGCCACAAAGCCGCCTACACGTGATTTACAGTACCCTTCATGACAATAGCAGTACTCAAGTAATACAAAATAATACAATCGATTAAAATTTTAAGAGATGGCTGAGAAAGAGAGAGAGAGAAAGATAAATATTCCACTTATTAAACATAATTCTTCCATAAATTATACTTGTCAAACTTGCAAATACGTTACACGTGTATTCATCGCACAAACGTTTCTCCAGTAACTGGCACGTTTCCAATGACCACCGTTCATTCCATTAATCTTATTCCCATAAGACATTACACTCGTCTCGCGGCCTTGAAAAATATTCCGATACTTCTATTAAGATATTCCAGCGACAACTGTGCTATTCTTAAAGCGAATAAACCTTCACTAAAACAATCTTATCAATCTCTTTAAATATTCTTTATGCTTTGACTTATTCAAGACTTTTAGTTAGCAACAATATTTTCTTAAACTGTAATTTCAGATCTTTAATTTCACGTACCGTTACATTTTGAAATCGTATTTTTCACAATTCTTTTGAAAGAATTAAAATTAGAAGAAAAGGAACGATAAAAGTTTTCAATGCTCGACATTAAACGTATCCATGACCGGAACTGTACCACAATCAGTTACGGAATTATTCGAACCGGATATCGCGAGCTCGTGCAGTCAACCAAACAAAAGGCAAAAACGAACGACCTCTTGAAGCTTCCGCGTACGACGAGACGCCGAGTTCGAATTTATCGCCAGCGTATTTCGACCACCCAGAAAACAAAGTCGGTGACACACGACGCGAATCCGAGACAGAGAGTTTCGTACGCTCACACATCAGGGAAGACCATTTCTATAGGTCAACTTAGAATAGAATCGAAGCAAGTCGAAGCCGCCGTGCGTTTCTGCGCGTCTGTGCGTATCATGAAATCACACGCATGCATGAACGCACACATGTGCAAGACCAGACGTATGATGGACCAGATGTAAAGCATCGGGAAATTGATTTCATGAAAAGATTGAAGTCCGTAAAACTCCGATAAGTTGACAACTTATGCTACATTCAAATAAAATTAAAGTTTCTATGTCAAAATGAATGCGATTTAACAATTTGCGACCTCTTTTTAGAGACAGAAATAAAAAACATAAAAAATCAACTAAATTACGGTAAATCTTAATTAATGTCGTTAAACACCTTATTATTGTATAAATTTTATGTCTACAAAAAAATAAGTATCTGTAAGATATGTATTAATACAGAAACTATTATGGAAACAAGTCAACAAATAATTTTCTTGTTTCTTTTCTACATCCAAATATTATTTTTCTTAACAAATTAATTTTTTATAATCAATATTGTGTACTTGTGTGTTAAATATTTTCTCTTTACATAAAGATTTTAAAAAGTAATAAAGATCTCTTGCTTGATATGAAGTTTTAACTTCTAATGTATGAAGGAAGAATTTAACTGTGATGGGACGACAATTTTCGTTTCTTAAACAAGATATCCAAAAAACTTCGCAGCAATCAGTGATATGCCAATTAGATAATATGTGGAATTTTACTAAAGTTCTTGGACCAACCAATCATACTAAATTTTAATTAATGGCAACAGATTGTTTCTTATCTCCCGCAAACTGGGCGAACCGCAGACTGGAACTTTAATGCAGATAACCCCGAGAGTTCCTCATTCTTTCATTCAAAATTACAAAAATGTAAAAAAGATTCATTCATTATCTTTATGTACTTTATTGCATTCATGTCATGTAAATATCTTTACGAAATTATCAAATAATTATAAAATAAAAGAAAAACCGTAATTATTTTTTTAATGTAAATGATTAATTTAATGTAAATATTAAATATGCAAATAAATAAGAATATAAATATTGAAGTATTTAAGAATATAAATATTAGAATATATGTATGCTTATCAATCAAATAATTAAACAATAAAAATATTAAATATGGTCACACGTGTGAACAAGACTTGAGCAATTAATATGGTCACATTATAGAGAAATTGTATTCTGTGCGTTTCAAATTCTTCGCAGTAACGATTCCTCATTAGCGACAATCTGGAGAACATTGAGATTCGCGGCGGAAACGATCACCTTTATCATCTCTTGATTGCGACGTGAAATGAAGGTCTGGGCGCGGTCTAACAAACGTCACGCGAGTTGCGAAGCTTCAAGGGTGCTTCTCTCTATATCACGATAATATAGTCTCGAGGATTCGACAATAATTCATGGCGCCATGAATAATGCATACGCGCGCCACAAATTCATGAAGCCGCGACGTCGAGACGACGACGACGGTTGCTCGCGTCTCGCAGACTCGTACTCCACTTCCTAACTTCCCTCGAGGATCGAGACAATAGCAGGGAGAGTAGTTTCAAGCCACCCGAACGATTTGAAATTCTAAAATGCAACCCCTAAGAGGATATAGCAGGTTAAACGGTGTAACCCAATTAGTTCCCTCTGAATCTCTTTACGAAACAAGTTAAACTTTCCATCACGGTGCGTCATCATTTATCAATTTAATGTTACGATAACAATGAGCGATTGAATTGAAAGCTGAATCAAAATTATGCTTACTAATTTGATTCAAGCGTCGCTCGTTCAAATTCACATCAAAGCTTGATGTTTAGCTCATAATTTCCATTACACATTCAATTAAGTAATTGTTTATTTATAAATATAAATTTATAAATTATATCTTAAGAAAATTTTTATATTTTTTTCATATAGGTGTAAAATTTAATTATATACTTTAAATCAAGTGTAAAATATTTCAAATAGTATTTTTTAGATACATTATTTGTATTGATTCTATTTTAATTTTTCTCCAGCACTGGCTAAATCTGATATAAATAATATTTCAGATCTGCGCCTCTAGTCTTCTCTCTTACAGACCGATTGAATGTCTTGTCATTGGCGCAACAATTGCACCTGATACTTCCGTGTGGTGTATCATGCGCGCGTTGATGCTGCGTAACGTTGAAGGGTGTGTTCGCAAGTTAATAGAGCGATAAATATACGACAGGCAGAAATGTAATCTCCGGCCCCGAATAGATTATGATCGGGTAAGCTTTACAACTACGTTGCTCATCATTTCTCATAGCCACGTGTCATTGATGCTTTTCGCGAACGTCAATGAACATCTTAATTAGAACTTAATAAATTCCTGATGAGTGGTCAGGCTTGAAAACCCGTTTGATGTGTGCTGATCACATCATGCAACCGAATAAAGGTAGAAGAGTAGAATTTACTTGAGATATATCATTTATTAAGACAATGATCGATAATTATTAGTGAGACGCAAATTTAAGAATTTTGGTCTAAACAAATACAAATGGCAAATTTAAAAGGCTAATATGTACGGTAATTTTGAACACAGTAAAAATACGAACGGATGTTACCACTGCATGTTTTATATAAATCTTTCACACTTCTGAATTTAATGTCTTATTTTTAGGACACTAGCGTGTATGTACGGCAGGTAATGGCTTAACAAAAATTGAAGGATTGAATGAAAGAACATTTTTGTAAAACACACAGATTTGACTTTCATTTATTCTTTTTTTTTTTTGTAAAAATAACTGTTAACTTAAAGAAAGAATACTAAAGTTGAGTAATCGCTTTTTTAGAATATTTTTTGCGTGTATTTGTAAACTAATAATTAGTACAATAGATGTGACATAGTAGATACCGTAGCAGTTCGTGGTATCATCGCGCGATTATTTGATTCACGAAATTACTACCCCACGTATCTATGACAATGCGCATTAGGAGATAGCAATAGTGTTCACGGAGTGCACTGAAATAGTGGCCGACTAAATATAACTCGCGGCAGCGGTGCGGCCGAGTCGAAAGACAAATGAGGTGTCCCTCCCGGTAACTGTACCTGAACGCGCAAACTGCGGTTCACGCAAAAGTTCATTGCTTCCTACTGCCAAATTCCGGGTCACAGCGCACGTCTCTCGGACGGAGGCATCCAAATTCGTATGAGATACGTGAGAAATAGGAGACCCCGATAAAACGCACTGCGAGCAAAAAGAGATGGAATTTCGACCTTGCGATTCCTCCGTGAAGTATGCACAACGATACTTTATCGAAAAATCATTTCAATTGATCATTTTGGAAACGCTAGTTCAAATTTTAATTATTATCCGACGTTACACGAACATTTTCATGCTTTTAAACATTTACCTAACAACGTTTATAATAAATAGTTATTATGACAAAAAATACTCTCTATAACGACAATTGTTTATAATAATAATAATAATAATAATTTTATAAGATTTTTAATTTTTGCTTCTGCGACTAATTGTGTTAAAAGTAGCAATAATAATCAAGCTTTGGAGAAAGGTATCAATTAAATATTTATAAAAATATTAATAATATTTATTAATATTTTAGGATTGTCTGATTATTAATGCAATTATTAAAATTACCAAATATTTGATTATATTAATCAAACGTTTAATTAAAATTATTTCCAAGCTCGCTATTATTACCAAACTCTTTTTTCAATGTGTATAATGAAAGTAAAAGGGAAGTAAAAGAAAAGAAATCTTGTACAGTCAGAAATAATACGTATATAGGACATTTATCTATCCGGTTTCAAGCCGCGCGACAGTGACATCAGTTATTCCGGTCCAACGGTATCAGGATATCGGAATCGTCCTGTCACCGAGACGCATTACTCTCTGAACGTCAAACTGGTTTCACTTTCCTTTCGTCGTGTGAAACCGCACGATCGGGACGATATCGCGCCGAAGTACCTGCTTATCGTCGATCCATCTCTCCCTCCTCCCTTTCTCTTTCCCATCGAAAAGAGATCCAACGTCAGCACGGGGGGGGGAGAATCGTGCACCGTCACGTCGGATCCCTATCGAGCTATTAATGCCTCTTCGGCTACAATAAAGCGCGCGCGCGCGAGCGCCGGAGAACCTCCCCGTTTATCCGGATATTACAAATAAATAATTAAGGACGCGCACCAATCATGTGGCCCGTGGAAGCCATTCATTACGAAGATTAAGTCGTTCGACCAACCCCCTCCTTGGACCGCACTCTTTCGTCTCCACCCCGGGACTACGGGCTAAACAAACGATCCACGATTCCTCTACCTAATACCCACGCGCTGCTTTTCAATTTACATACTTCCGATAAGTTATTCCGGGGCTCGAGAGAGAGAGAGAGAGAGAGAGAGAGAGAGAGAGAGAGAGAGAGAGAGAGAGAGAGATGCGCTATAATTCCAGCTCGTTCCCGTTGACATAATGTATACTTATATACCCCGATAATTGGGGAGGCGTCGTTTCTACGCCTACGCAAAAAAATTTCGATAACCCCTTTGACTATCCCTACTTAGGAATCGGCTTTGCCATCGCCGTAGATACCAGAGATTTATGGGAAGATTAAGATGTGCACGGTTTCGTTTGCACAATTATTACATAAGATGGTCGCGATGTGATTTGTGATTGCTGGGGATGATATAATCTAAAAAAAGATGCAGTTTTATAAAAAGATTAATTAGAGACTTTGAAAAGATTAAATCTGTACAATGATCTGTACAAATAAAGTTTGCTTTTAATATTTTAGTTTTACTTGTAAAATAATCGTTTTACTAAAAAATATTTCATTCTGAAAATTATACTATTTAACGTGCAATTATTTAACATTAATACTTGTTAAAAAAACAGTCGATAGCATATTTTGCGTATTTACTTATTATTGTTACTATAATGGATATGTATTAAAAATTAATGTCGTTTTTTATTAGAGTTCAACGATAAATCATATGCTATTTTTTATTTGTGAGAGAAAGAGAGAAAGAGAGAGGAAGCTAGTTAAGTTGTAAAGAGCTCGTTGACATCTGCAAAAATGCAACAAAAATCTATAAAATACCGGTTCTGTCGAGTCACCGTAAGTAGCGAAGATCTTACGCATAAGCAGCGGTAATGTTCTTTCTGAGTAAACTGATCTTTTATACGTTTTTAAACATTTCACAAGATTATTAAATATCCGGTGTTTCAAAGCAGAGTTTCTGCAACACTAAAAAAAAATTATCTAATTTTTTGTGAGTCACTAGCTATGAATCGTGCAATTAATTTCGTGCAATTGTAAATAAAAAGTTTAATGAGACGTCTGAAACATCAAAAATATTTTTATTTTCGTAATATCCCTCAAGCGTTACGGGGATTTCGAAATTAAATGCGTAATCTTCTCGAAATAATTCTCCTATTAAGTACGATCCGCGCGTTCACGAGCATCTTCCCGGACAAGACCGCGTTCGTTGACATGAAACTTTATCTGCGAGGAAGTCAGACCGATGATAAGCAGCGGTATATCGTAATAGGCGGATCGGTTTGGTAACGAAGTGATATCTGAAAAAATTAAATAATTTATACGAATAAAGTTCAACTGGCGCGACCGACACTGCCGTTTCGTTTTGTAGGAGTCTTTGCCTCCGGAAAGCGAAATACTTCAAGACCGAATCGTTTAAAAGTGTTTGTTGTACATACTCCATTGTACATATCTCCAAGTATCTGACTTTGTTTCCCGAATGACTTCGATTAATTCAACCATTACATACCACTGGTCTCACTTTCAGTCACAATTGTTCACGGTCGTTATGCGGATAATGATAGTGAATTATCAATGTCAACGTCTGCAGAGCAATACATAGTATCGTATGTGCAAAACAATGTAACGTCACATGCACGTACATACGCGAAAAGCAAATAAAGAGCAATGTTGTCTCTCAACACTGTACGTAATACATATGTCAATAAAGACTCGATAAAAATGCAAACATACGTTTTACCACATCATAAAATATTTAATTTATATCATCAATTAACTTTACGAGTATAATATGAAAAAGAGTATTTTATTGGTCAAATCATATATCATATGGCTTTCTATCATTTTCATTTATTTAAAATGGTTCTAAAATTTTCTAAAAATTGTACATACTTTCAAGTTTTTGGAATAAATATATGTACTTTTTTGAGAAGTGGTATAATTTAATTTTCTGCCTCTAAAATTTCGAGAAACTTTCATGAAATCGAATATAAAATTTAAAATCCAGAAATGGGATTTAAAAAAGTAATTTTGCAAAAAAAATTTCGAGAGCAAAAGAAACTTGACATGCAAGTAACAATAATAAAATTCCTTACAGTTCTTTAAGTAGATATTGTTAAAGAAATATAATATGATATCGAGAGAACTCGAATAAATCGATTGTAATTTTCTTCACTGGGGAAAATGTAAAGATTGCTATGCTGTCCAAAATTTTGTGGACGGATTTGAAAACAATGTTCTTTCCTTATCCTTCGAAGCGATAAAAATAACATGTTATATATGGTGTGTGTGTGTGTGTGTGTGTGTGTGTGTGTGTGCGTGTGTGTGTGTGTGTGTACACTTAACACACAAAATAATTCGGATATTTGTATATTTAACTAAAATTTATAAATACTTCAATAAAGAAATTTAATTAATTTAAAAAATTTAGCTAAATTAACAACTTTTTAGAGTATATAGAAACATATAGCGCATTTTATCGCGCACATGATGCACGTGCTTCGTTCACGTGTCGTGTATGTGAGACTGCACATGTGCGTGATGCACTACGTAAGAATAACCTGTTGCTCATCTGCTATTCTTTTCTTATACAGCAAGGCCGAACGTTGAACGGAGTACCTTCCGCGAAATACATATATATATAGGATGTCCCTCAGTAGCTCTATTTTCTTTTAAGATTATTATACATAGGTTACTTAGACACATTGTATTCAATTCAAGATTTTTTTCTTTCAGTTTTTGTTTTCTTTTTTTATTCTTATGTTCATCAATGTAGATTAACTCTGAGTTCGGCTTATTTTTTATCGTTTAACTTTTCTAGTTCTAAGAGTTAGATAAAGATAAAGCTGAAATAAACAGATCAAAATTAATCTACATTGATGAAAATAAACATGTTTATTACAAGAAACATTCTCTTCTGTTTTATTTTCTTACTAATGACATATTACATTGTTTTATATATTTTACAGTAAAAATGTATCCAGTTTTTATTTAAAATAAGATGATTCTTACATCAAAATCGTTCAGAAAAAGCAGAAAGAAGAAAGTAAATTCTATAGTAAAGTATAAGAAAAAAGAGATTTGCA
This sequence comes from Monomorium pharaonis, assembly GCF_013373865.1. Lineage (NCBI taxonomy): Eukaryota > Metazoa > Arthropoda > Insecta > Hymenoptera > Formicidae > Monomorium > Monomorium pharaonis. The sequence continues at coordinate 19,990,345 of NC_050476.1, read as the reverse complement.
ATTGAAAATTACTGCACTATTTAAAATATGCATTATATAACTGGCAATTGTTGAACGCTGTTCAAAATATGTACTATATGAAATAATATGCTAATTAAATCTTCATTATTTAAAAGTAAAATAATTTATTTATAATTTTTAAACAAAACTTTTTAAATATTTTTCATATTTAAAAATAACAATTATGTATAAGAAATTTATTTAGTAAATAAAAATAAAGCATAATTTTTCCGTACATTATTCTCGAGATACCCTGTACCTCGAGAATAATGTACGGAATGTATTTTCATGCGCATGTAATACACGTAATATCTTTTTTTATAGCATACCGATATAGCACACCTCATAAACGCGCGAATATGTTTTTCGACTTGCATATGAGCATTAAATACTTTGCAGGTGTGCTCCTTAATTTACTAAGGTCACTTTGCTCTCATTTGGTAATGATTCGCCGCTCTCTTTCTGTGCGCATGACGCGATTCCGAAAGGCAAGAATTCCTGTTGACTTGGTATTATGTCAATATAAAAAGTATCTCAATCACTTATTTATTGCTAACTTACTTTGTTAAAACCGCTTGCTTAATTCGGATATTAAAAAATTTACGATTAATTTATCAATTTGTTCAATTTTAATGTTTACACTTAAAATTATATACATTATATTATATATACCGTAATAACTAACTTTATATTTAAAATATATACTTTTATAACTATTCGGTGCGATTGAAACGTAAAATTTCTAAATTTTTCCCAGAACTTGCTACAATTCACGATTTTATATTAGAGCAACTGCAATGATACAAATATTGCATTACCACGTCTTGCTGTTCTTATATGATATTTCTACGAATGCTCCGCAAGGACGCATGCGAAGCGCAGCGTGATAGACGCACTGAAAAATAGTAAATTGGTGCAACCACAACGAAAACCGCAGTCGATCGAGCAACAATGTTCCTATCCTTTTTTCGCGCGCGATAAAAAATCTGATAAAGTCATTAACGCAAAAACCCGATTTATTCTTTTGCGATACGCGCGGTTAACATCTGAGTATATTACGAAAATTTACATCGAATGCAATGCCAAAAAGTTTTAACTGTAGACTTTATTTCTTAATGTTATTCCAAGCACAAAAAGAATACTGGCGATAGGTCTGTTTTAGCAATTAAATGCTACTTTTTATATAAAATAATCTCTTTGTTACATTACACATAATTATAAGTTCACAATCAAAGTATAAACAGTACAAAGGCACAGATGAGAGAAAGAAAGAGAGAAAGAGAGACAGAGAGAGAGAGAAGTCAACAATTTCATTGAAAAAATAAAATTAAAAAATTTGTTTTATCATTGACGTTTGTCGATTCATACACCGAGAAAAAAGTAATTAATTCAACAAAATTTTTTAGTTGCGGGCTGCCAACAAAAGATATATTCAATACAACAATATATGGTATTGCAACATAAATACATAGTTCAATCAACATTACTGCACTTGCATTAACAGCAAATATTATTAAGTATATCTTTTGTTAACAGCCTGCAACTAAACGTTTTGTTGAATCAATTACTTTTTTCTCAGTGTAACAACATTTATTTTACATAAAGTTTGTACGTATAAAACTAACATAAAAGTGTATAACTAATATAAAGCAAATGTTGTCACGAGTCAACGTAAACGTTAATAATAAAACTGTTTTCCAATTTTTCTTTTTCGTGAAATATTGTTCTCCTTCTCAAAACTATGTCGGCATTGTCTTTAGTTTTGTGGAAAAGAATTTGTAATTCTATGTAATCAACAAAAAGAACAGAAGACACGCCCGTGATACTTTCCTTGTAAGAAAAGTTCATCGGATAAAAGGTTGCGACAAAAAAGATTAATACTCGTTTTCGAAAAAACGTCGCTGACATCTGCTGAAGGACAACAGTCACAAAAGAACAATTTGCGATTGGTCGAACATTAGTACGCTTCCACGAAGTCGATTCTATCTTCCGGCAAAGATCGCTATATACTTTTCGAAAGGCGAAAAAAACCGATATATCCTAAAAATGAGGTCGACATGAGTAGCAACCGCTTCTTTTCATCCCATTTCAGAGAAATGGTAGTTTGTCGGTTGTTCTATCTCCTTTACTGTGCTGGCGAGCTGCATTCTCAGTTCCAGGATACATAGAAGTTGTATCGGCTGTTATCTTCCACAGTTTATATCGCTTACAACCTGATTGATCTATTGTTATGGATTTCATTAAGTCAAATACATCTGTCAAATTCTATCAGTATTTAAATTATTATGAATTTTGATCTGTTGACGTAAATCTAATCGTACATATGATCGAAATAAAACCGATCTTTGTATTGCCGTTTTTTTTTTTATGCGGTAAACGCAACATGCGCAAGATATGTCGGCGCCAGTAGCGAAGTACACCACGAAACGTATAATAAAAACGTGAAAAATTGTTGCGCTATTACGTGCAGACCAGCAGCTTCTTCGCGAAATGGAACTAGTACTATTATACTATAGTAAAATTTACAATAAGTAAATTTATGATTATTATTTAGTATATTATTTATATATTAATTATATATTATTTAGTATATTAATTAAACATACAACATTTTTTCTTACACATTTACTTTAATTACATAATTCATATTATAATAAATTCTTATCTTTTATGACTTAAATTTTAAATTTACCAAGTACTAAAAAAATTATTTTTATGTCTGTAAGGTACTTTAAGTTCGCCTTTTATCCATTAGTAATGACATTCATCTATACTCGATTACCTCAATAAAACACAATAGATTAGACAACGTCTAATTTAATGTAAATTGAATTTCTGCGGTAAACATCAAAGTGCACGACATAGAACTTTCTATCATCTTTTTCTTTTTTTCTCTGTTGGAAGCTCCACTCATTTGGCGCGCGGGCACACTTTTCAATTATTCACGCATAAATCAAAGTTCGAGAGCTCGTTGGTGGCACGAGTTAACCAATCATGAGCGGCGCTTTTTCAGTGTAATCAGTTATTCGTGCGGCTATACGATTGTAATTAAAAATTCATCAAAAAAATGCCGAGTACCGGACAGATTGCAATCAGTCGTCGAACGAGAATGACGACCTCCGCGAAGGGCGTCTCCCGCGGATGCGTTTCAATCTTGAATCGGGATTCAGACCGGAACTAAATGGATTATTGATGTATCGAGCTTGAACGTCGACATTCGCTTTGACCATTAATTTCCTGAACGGATTGAAGGACCTCTGCCTTTTTCCTCGGGAATGGATGAATGAAAGTCAAAAGGAAAGCAAGAAAATCGGGCAACTTGTTCTTATATATGTTGTACCGTTCAATATCATTGTAATATTGTTGCGAGCTAATCGCTAGATTTTTAAGAAAGAGAATACAACGAGCTACACGTCGTTTCTTTTGATTTTATGACTCTTCGACGACCCTATTAACTCTTTTATCTTCTACCTGAGCCTGTCTACAAGATGTCCTGCAGGGAAGTGTTTAAATACCGCGACACACACACGCACACACACACACACACACACACACACACACACACACACACACACACACACACACACACACACACACACACACACACACACAAAGATTCCATAATTAAATTATTTATTTTATATTCAATTTTACATCGGTATATGTATAGGTTGTGACTAGCTAAATGCAAAGTCATGTCATAAATATAGCATGACTTGTGAAGTGGATGCAGAGATATATGATAGTACTGAAAGATGAGCACTAAATACTAATTACCATTCACTCTTTACAACGTATATCACAGACAAGAAAAAAATTAAATAACAATTTAACGTGAATAAATTTCAATCTACGATATATTCAAATAGATTTTTAAAATGTTACAGTTTACATAATATAAAACTTATAAGATATTGTAATATTTTAATAATTTTATTAATTAAAATTGTCTGTTTTATTTTATTTTATATAACAGACAATAATTTTTGTCAATAATAAGAAAACTCCCATAATTGCAACTTTTTATCGCTTTAACGAAAGATCTAATTATCACTCGGCAACTTAGAACTCGTTAATCAAAATGTATTAATGAAAGAGATTTCCGAACAAAATTCATAGTTTATAGTTTATACATATTCACATCGAGACTTCAAACAAACCGACAAAGACGTCAGTTAAACTAGGAAGGCGTACGGCGCACGCCCACAAGATATACTTCTCCGCCTTCCGACACGGAATAGTAATTCCTGTCTGGTAGTAAACTACGCTAATGAAGTGTTCGGGCGAGGATATGTCATTTACGTGCATTATACGAGCGCGTTTAAGGCTAGTTTGAAAACAATACGTTATGATTAGTCTAGACGATTAGTCTAAACGATACTGTTGCTATCGCTATGAATGACATATCGTTCAAACTGTTATAACATTTCAGAAAATAAATGCATATGAATAACTTAAGGAAATAATGAAATAATTAACTTCCAGTGATAATGCAGTAATGCTTCAGTAATAAAAAGTTACATTGTCTTTAACTTTTTATTATCTAATAAATCTCAACTTCATTTTTATCAAATTTATAAATAATTATAATAAATGAAAACATGTTTAAAGGTATTTTTCTATATTGTCTTATAATAAATCATCTATTACAGCCGATACCAGAACAATGTAATATGCCGCAATTTCTCGCGTAAAGTACGAGTATTATAGAACAAACTGAAAGAGACGAATTAAATATCAATTATTCGCGCATTTTGCAAAAAGGTTGTAGAACAAAGATTGCTCCTAACCGTGAGCATAAACCATATTGGCGATCGCACGTGGTTTACGACGCATCACAATAACGAGCGTTTTGAGATTTAATAAAAACAATAAATTTCCTCACGTGCGCATTTCGCAAGTCGTTACCTGCGGCCTGCTTCGGGCACAATGAAGCAATTATCCTCAGTATATAAACCTATGCTTCAATATGTAAATGCTTATAATAATGATGACAATAAACCATTCGTAAAGTAATCACCGCGTTTGCTATTACGTGCGATATCAGTGAGGATATTAGATAAAATTATATAGACATGACTAAAGCTAGGGCAACATTGTATACAAAAATCATTTAAGAATTTTTAATATCACCTTTGATAAAAATTTTTCAAAGCTGAGAATTTTTATTTATTCTTATAATAATTATATCTTGTACTATTTTAATTTCCTCATTGTTTGTTTCATAATTATTACCAATGTTATTTCTACAACAATTTCTACACAATTGACACGCCTTGTTAATTTAATTTTAATAAATTCTCTTGATAAATATTGTTATTTTTTCTTTAGTTTTATGTGCATTTTCTTTATAACACTTGAATTTCTTTAATTTTATAATATAAAAATTACGAAAAATTACTTTTATATTAAAAAAGCTTCACAGAAATATCATAATTTTACCCTTAAGCGAACGTATGGATAGGTAAACCTGCAGTGATTCTTCACTGTGATAAATTAGGCCGTGTTTAGAAGGCACACGCAGATGTGTATCTCTACCATTACAACTACCATTATCAATTCTTTGAACAGCCTATCATTATTCTATGACTAATAAAATTATGATAACACAATGAATGAAAAAAACTAAATTGCCGTTGGGATCAAATTTAAATTGTATAATATCTGTACACATGCAAACAAAAACAATTTTCAACAAAATAAATAATGGTATAAAAAATGATTATTCTTGCAGTAATAATACATTCCTTTTTATCAAAAAACATAGAACGCGAGACAAAAATGTTTAGCCATTGCACGTTAATTTAAAAGGAACCAATTTTATTCATGATTTCCGTGATTCTACGGATTTTTTAATCTTTGCTAATTTGTAATTATAAATTGATTGCAAAAATAGTCACGATGCTTATTATTTTAATATGTACCTAATTACAATCATGATTTCTTGCAAATTAAATATAGTATACAAATAAATTTCTTTAAAAAAATAAAAACAGATAAAGATAATATTAATAATAGATAAAAACAATATTCGTTGAACAGTTGTCATAAGAAAAAAACAATTTGTGATATAAATATTATAAGTGAAAATATATGCGTACAACGAAAGCATGTAAGATCTTGTCTCGTTGAATGTTTCAATGCCTATACATCATCTCTCAAATCTCTTTAATATAAAACGTCGAAAGCGTAAGTTGTATACGAGGTGGAGGAATACGAGCACACGATTTACTCGTAAATCAACAATCACACAAAAGACCGGTGACTGTTGGTACGACTGTGGCAAACTATATTCATCGATTATTCTGATAATGTTTTAATGCACAGCAAATGTATGTCGCACACGCACCTTCCGCGGCTGTTCAATTGCACGATATCTGATTTATGAGTAGTTTCGTGTTTTATATGCACATAGCATTGGTAAGTCAATATGTTTTAAAACTAAATGAAAGTTTTTTTTATAAATACTTGAAAAATGTTAAAAAAATGTCTTCATTAACAAATAAAACAATAATTCGATAAAATTAACGATATAATTATCTGTAAATCATTTCCCAAGATTAGCACATAGAATCATCTGTGAGCGAACTAGATTCTGCCAATCAAGCGGATGATCATCGATCGATTAGCTGTTGCTTTCGTCACTTTGTCATCTCTCGCAGGATCATTGCACGTCGATCAGCGATCGTCACGCGGCGTTGCTTTCGCTGTCCTCCTGGTTTAATTAGCAAGGCCGAGCCGCCCGACCAGTCCCGCTCGAGTAAATTGCTCGTCTTCGGTTTCACGATCGTGGCTGCTGGACCTCACCTCACGATAATCCTACACGATTCCTCTCTCTTTCTCTCTCGTTCTCTTTTTCTCTTTCCGCACTTCGCGGTCTCGTGCCTCCCTTAGGGACGCAAGGAGGATACGAATAATGAACGAGCATCGCCGTGTGTCATAAGCGCGGTCGGCGCTGATATGCCACTTAAATCAACGTTTATTACTGGGGGCCTGCCCCTTTAACGGCGGGTCCACTTTCGACTTTCGAGAGTCTCGACCGCGCCAAGGACTCCGCGATCTCTTGAATGTCTTTTACCCGCCCTCTCCTTCCGATCCGCGACAAATTTCTCAATAAAACGCATCAAGCGGAAAAGGGCTGATTAGAAAAATTTTACTCGCAAAAAGATCACAAAAAATCCCGGTTTCCTATAATTTTGCTTATCTTATAACAATCAGTTCTTGTAACGTATGCAACTATATCATTTTGTACAGGCAGATTTTATCTCCTCGATGCTGATAACCCTTATGAACGAGGATGTTGAACAGCCTTTTATTTAATGATTCATATATGAAATGATTTATTTTGCCCATTAATTCTCTAAATTCAGGATCCCGCATTTGCCAATTTCGTCATCGAGTCTAGTTTCTATGGGCGTTATCTTCAAGACTCCTGTAACTCGCTCCCTCGCTTTCCACCGACACCGGGACCGGTATCCTTTTTGTCTTTTCGGGGTTATTAGTCTTGGCCGGGCGTCAAGACCGCCTGCGGCGGCCTCAGATCCGTGTACCCGCCGTTTTCAAGGAAGGAAAATAAGATGTCTGGAATTTTTATAGATTCTGTCCAAGCGGCGCGCGGCGCTCCTTCTATGATATTCGTGGACCCCGTGTCCGATCGAACCACAATCGATTTACATATTGACCGTTGAGGAGAGAGAGAGAAAGAGATAAAGAGAAAGGGAAGGGGAAAGAAAGAGAAGATACAGAATTAACATGCTTGGGTTGTTCCTGAGAAAAGCTAACCGAGGAACAAATTGAGACAAATAAAATTTAGCGATACAAATTGAGATGAGTATACGATACGAGGCTACCTACCGCGTGTAACAATTACCAGGAAATCGAATGAAAAAAATTGCTAAAGTTGCAGAGCATTATTGAAGATGGTTGTCCTTTTGTTCAATTAAATAATCAACGTATATTTTTAGTCTCGTGCTTTTGTTTCTTACGACAAAAGTAGTCGTAGAATAAGAGAGAAAAATAAATAAATATTTTATTTAATTAATTTAAAAGTAAGTCTCTCTTAATTATGGTAACTTGCAATTTTTTAATTATAATTTAATTATAATCACGACAATTTATATAACTTGTTTTAAAAAATGGCAAAAAATACGAGAGGTCAAAGTTTTAAAAGATATTTCTATCTTTCTATGAAGTATTTCATATTTTTCTCTCTCTCTCTCTCGATTACTTATTATATTTGAATCAAATAATAAAACAAAATAAATAATTGCCGTAGCAAATGTTTGATACTTCATAGTAATTTTACGTTATATTAACCGGATTTACATTTAATACTAGCGGCGATGTTATTCATAGCATTGTACTATTAAATACCGGATGGCTACTCTCATACAAATGTATGTAAATATGAGCGACTGATCACGTTATGGACTTTTTTTTACCGTGCAATTAGAATGCTACTTGTAACTACTATCTATCTACAGATCTTGAGAGGCCGTTTTCTAAGGACGATTTATCGTTGACAACTTAAGCTTGTAACATCGCGACATGAGAGATGCATTTGTCTTAACAACCGGGTTTGCGACAATCTTTCCTCGATTAAAGTCTGTGTTAAGCTCGAACGTTTCAATCGGAAGGAACGCTCGAAAAATTTATATTAATACTCGCCTGTTGTGCTTGTATTGCGACGCAAATAAATCTCGTAAATCTGCGAGTGAAACAGAGGAAAAGGAGCAGCGACGCTCCAAGGGTCTAATGAACACAAGGGCATGATAAAGCTGCCGCGACATGCTCGCAGTAAACGTTAGAAGGCAGACGAAACACGGTTAATAAAATTAAATCGGAGTAACGCGTGTCGAGAGTGACGACTAAAGGGATGAGGAGAGCAAATCCGCAAGGCGAGGGAAGACTCTCGGCGTGCAAAACTCAATTACGGAAGACGGGAGTGCGTCCGGCGGGGATTTAAGGGTGCAAACTGTGTCCTGAAGAATCCAATAATTCTCTCAGTGTTCATAATCAAGACCCCAGTGCGCCCATTATAGCGCGGTGCGAAAACGTACGGCGCTTCTGTGAGCTGCCGTCCAAAGAATTAGGACGGTCCATGCGCATTTAGCATTATGAATTACTCGCGAAACGTATACGTTAAACCGCGCAACGTCGGCTTTCCGTGCCTTTGAAATCTTTTAATAGCGCCCGGTGAGCTATCGCGTGGAAAAAAGGACTCTCGGTGTCGAGCGACGCGAAATTCAGTCGCGCTTCTAAAGCAGGAAAACGCGCACTCTCGTCTCTTCGAAACAACCGTCTTTCGTAAACCGTTGGAAAATATTTTGACGAGATGAAAGTACAGCTCAATTTTCCGATTTTTTTCGGATGATTCTTCTGGCAACGCCGGGGATTCCCAAAGATAGTTATAAGACGAGATTTATGTAAGGAGATGCGCGTGTTCCACTAGTCGCTGCTGTTGTTTCTATATAGGCGCCTCCACGCGAAGGAGTTATGCCGGTCGGTGGCCATTTAGCGGCACAAATTACTCGAGCAAAGAGACCGTGGACGACGATTTATCACCGAACGCCGTATACCGCATACCGTTTCTCAACCCTATAGCTCTGTGTCATTTTTTGGTCCTGCTATAGCCTCTTTCGCCTCGTCTTAGCCCTCTCTTTATACGACCGTCCCTTCGGGGTAAGAAGCGCCAGCAAAATTAAATTTTCAAAACGTTTACCGCGTATCGGACACAGCTATAATTTTACCGACGTGAAATATAACATATGTCGAATAGATACGTATTCTTTTTGCGTTGAAATTGAATATCTGCGATCCTTTGTCAACGAATTTATCGAAAACTTAATATTAAATATATTAATAATTACACTATTAATATGAATATATTTTGTAACAGTGAATCTGCAATTAATTAAATATAATGCGTTTCAATAATTTCACGTTATATTCCATACCATTGTATAAGTAAATGTATGGATTTTTTGCAATGTTGAAAAATTTATTTTTGAGACATTACGTCAAGTCTTGAAAGTCAATTGAAATTTAAACGTTATTTGATACCATTATCTTTGTCGTTAGGAAATTGCGCGAAGTGAATGTGTCTTTGCGACACATTCTGAAACCTGGCGTTGTTCCAGCTATTAGTCCTATCTCCCCTGAATTGTCAATGAATGAAGGCTTTATATTATTTCCGGGTTAAAAAAAAAGCACTCGAATTGCGAGTATTTCTTAAATTACGTCAGTATTACACTACATTGACTGTCATTGAGTAACACGCACAAAATTTTCGGAGCTTAAAATTTTCGAAGAAATTTTCTAGTCTATTGCAGTCCGATGCACCTGATCGAATCCCATCAAACTAATAACGTAACCTCAGCAAAAGTTAATTTTTAGAGTAGACAGTTAATTTCTACTTAGAAGCAAAATTTGTTTTTTCTCGTTTAATAACAGGAACAAAGTAGCTAGACGCTAAATGCGTGATGATAAACTGAATCTATAAAACCGCGCCGAATAAGTACGACGATAAAAATAGCAATTTATCGTATTCAATCAGTTAGTATTAAAGAACCGTCGGACCGCAAAACCACGAGATGTAAACCGGGGTAATGATTATGGCGAAAAATTTAGGGCTCATAAATGTAAAGAGGAGAAGTACACGCGTCAACCACAGCCCGATCGGTTGTCAGTCTGTTAACCCGCGGGATTGAACGGCGACGGATAAGTAAGAAGAACGGTTTATTGTGGCAGAGAGTGCGTAGCATCAACGAGACTTCTATTTCGGTACCCCGTGAGGACGACGTCGGCGACGAGCCTACTCCTCATGACATAACCCGAAGGGTTAGTGGCCTCTTCTTGACACCGTAACTCTTTCTCTTGATCCGCTGCTCTTGCAACCGCCACTTCTTTCGAATGGCACGACAATCAACAAAAGCTCTTCGTCTTGAAACAAAAACAATGACTGTTTTGCCTTTCATAATCCAAATTCGAACAGAACCTAAAGCCCACCATGATTTTTACGAATGTCTTTAGACTCATCGTCATTCAAATTTGAAGCATATAATTTGTTATTATATATATATTTGGAGCATATATTTGTTATTATTAGTTAATTAATTAAAAGGAAAAAATATTTATCTAAAAACGTTACGTCTTTTAGATATTTGGAAATAATATTATTTAAATTTCAACTGATCTCTAATATACTATAGTGCACTATGTGATTTGAAGAGATAAATCGAGAGAATAAAAGAGAGAAAATCGGGGATAAAAACGGACTGAAAAATGTGTAACTGTTGGGATGCGTCATATCTCACGAAACCACCGGATAAACACACATCCGTGTTAAAGATTATTTTATTGAACCGCCTTCCGGGCTCACTTCCGCTATCACGGTGATGTATGTATAGTTCATAACTACAGCGACTATAGCATTTTAATGCGTCTGGAATAATTTTGGCTCTCTCAAAACGCGGATGCCATAACATTTACAATTATTTGATGCATATTTCGTCAACAAACATCGCGGCGTACAATGTAAACGAGTCACGTTAGGCACGCGGATGTTCGCGGTCCTCACACCTGTTCTTATTTCCTCCTCGCGTACATTGTCTTTTCTGTATATTTTCTCGACGATCCTCACTGGGTCAGTATATATTCTTTTACTTATTATCTTTTAAGTCTTTTAAGTCTTCGCGACTCGCCCGTTTTTCTCGGAGATAAATTATTTATTTATTGGATACAAAGAAAAAAAATGCAGCAAACATTTTTGAGAATAAGTAAAAAGATAAAGATAAAAATATACAACTTTTCGTTAAATAATCATTTTTTTGTCATTAATGTACAAACAAAGTGTTCGTCGTTGCAATTATTTTCTCGGGTGTACCTTTCTTATCTGCTTGCACATAAATAATTAATTTCGCCTCGCTTGTAATTATAACTTAATCACAATGTAGCCGCTAACCCGCGACCTCCAAACTGTAGGCGGTGATTTAACGCGACCGGATGACCAGTGCGTCTACCTATCACGCGCCAAGCTTTCTGTTATTTGTCCTCGTTAAAGGTTTTAGTTCCCACTTAACCCAGGCCCACGAGGTCCACGCTAATTTGCCACGAGATACGCCTTAGGATTCGAACGAACGGCGCCGAACGTTTGGGATTTAATCAGATGAGCGTAAATTTTATCCACCATCGTGATAAATCCTCTCGTTTCTTCTTTCATCGATTCCAATCTCGTGTGTTGTGCCGCTGCCAAGGAAGAGTAACTTGAACCACCGAAAGATGCGACGCGGCTAACAGCGGCCTCTTCGTTCGAATAATCTATGCGTTCGATAATTTAGGGATTTACCGTAATGCGTGAAATTGAAGAACTTGCGCGGATTGCACAAAGCCCGATGCAGGTGATTCATTTCACGAAGCCACGATTTCTCACGCGAGTTTGGTTAATCGTAGAAGCCGTAGAAATAAGGAATTATAGGAACGTAATAAAAAATACACTTTCTCTCGGACTCGGAAAAATTCTCTTTCTCTCTCTCTCTCTCTCTCTCTCTCTCTCTCTCTCTCTCTCTCTCTCTCTCTCTACTAATTTAAAATATGTCTTTTAGATGTGCCTACAGTGTCATTTAGTTGCCCGTGCTGTCCGAATCAATTCGCTTGAGCGCGCGATTTTATTGCGAGCGCTATATATGTGACAGGTCATTTTCATTCCGCGCTGCTTATGCAAGATGCTGCACGAGATGCGTGCCTCGTATCACGTAGATAGACGCGAATATTACGTGACGATACGCACGGATTCGGCCTTGTCGCGGCGCAACAGTCGGCGATTCTTCGAATGTATCAATCTACGACGGGCGAAAGTTCGCGCGCTCGTTTCGTCAGACTGATTCAGATTCTCGAAATATCGCGCATACGTTGCCGCACAATGACGTTGCATCCAATGCCGTGCAAACCGGCACGTACCATTCACACATGTATTGAATGATAAATAATGACATAATGATAACAAGTGTGTGCTCTATTGATTTATATCGTATATGTGCATATTGTTGCACATGTTTGTGAACAAATCTAAATTAGAATAAGCGGAAAATAGGATTTAAAGATAATAAGTTAAATAATGAAATAAGAATTCTTTAAGTTCTCTAATCTATCTTCAATTGTCCTACCAAATAAAATAAATATATACAAAAGTATATGCAAATATGCATAAAACGCGATGAGTTGTAGTTAATTGCAGCAGCAGAAATTTGTACGCGGTAGCTAAATTTTAGCTATAAACACCTGACATTTACTACACGTAAATTCTTATCGCTGCAACCAATCTTTTTTCCGTGTAAGATGGCAAGAACCATGTTGTACTGTGTTTATTTTACGTTTTTGTAACATATTTTAGTATATTTTATATTTTATTTATTTTAATTAAATTGCCTCTCTTCATGATTTTAACATCGATAAAATTTGTATTAAATTCGTATCAACCGGTTTATTGAGATCGTCATTGTGCCGGATGAATATTACTCCAAACACAAGGTTCATGTAGTAATAATTAAATTTACTTTAGATAATTCTCTTTTAATAACATTTGATGGAATAGCATCGCAGTACTTATCAGTATTAAAAATTTTCAATTAAGAACGAAAGGAATTCTCCATATGCGGTTTAATTGGACAATCAAGAAAGTTATGTAAATGATTTTGATACAAGATAACAAAGTAATACCACATTCGGTACATCTCTTTTAGAAATTCCTCAATAAGATGTACATTTATGGTCCAGAAAAAGAAAAAAAAGAAAAAAGACAATAAAGACAGTAAAGATAATAGACACAATAAAAAAAAATTATAATTATAAATTTATAAAAAACGTGTGCATACAAATTAAAATATCAATTTATTATAACTTTAATAAATCTCAATTTTAATTCATAAAAATTAAAAATATTGTTTAAAAAATAAATATTTATGTGATAAATGTTTATAAAAATTATTTAATCTAAAATTATTTAATCTTACTTGCAATTTATCTTAATTTTGAATTTTTTATATAATTTAACTTATGTATTCTTCTAAATAATTAAAATTTTTCAACAATATTAATTAATATAATTAAAAAACAAAATATATCTCATATAAAATAAAACATTCAATGACTTGAATTGTAATACGTCAAATAAAAATACCATTCCTTAGAAGAAACCCAATAAAATATCCAAGATGGTTGAATATCGATCAGATCATCATACATCCCATTATTGACGCACGCTTGCTATCTGGCGCGATAGGATGTCGGCAATTTACAGACACACGATGTGTCAGACACGGGCGATGCCGTGTGCCCTTGCTTCATTAGTAATTACCGACGCTTCTGGCACTATATCCCTGATGAATATTGCATGAGGGAAATTTCATGTGCTTTTTATTTTGCGCACTGACCGTCGCGAAAGAGTTAATCGGTCTTCGTTGCTTATCAGCAGTATGCAATTAACGCGACTTGTCACGCCGATTTTCGCCGGATTACGCGGCAGTGCAACTGGTCAATCAAAATGTAAAAAATGAACGAAATAGACAAATACTCGCATTAAAATGTACGAGACATATTAATGTAAATTCTGAAAATTCTTGCTATTACCGCAGTTCTTTTATTCTTCTTCCAATATTTCGTTATAAGTAATAATGTCTTATTTCGTATTACTTATGTAATTAAAAATTAATTAGTGTTATGATTTTATTAAGTAAACGTTGTATCACAGAAAAATAACAAATCTTAAAACCACAAATAAAAGTTCGTGTCTCCGTAGTAATTTTAAGATTTGGAAGTATTAGAGTGAAAACTTTAATTCTTTCGACAAGAGAAAGGAAAAATTTCACACCTGCAATGCATCGGCGAATGACAGAGCTAACTGCGCGTTTAAAGTGTGTGTGAAAAGGCGCTCAATTAGAGTGTTGACGTTCGTTAACAGAAGAGCTTGTTAACTGCACTACGACATGCTACATCTGTAAATCCGCGTATATCCATTAACACCAACACGCGCCTCGCCAGCGACTTATCGCGCCGAATGTATCATCGATCATCGCTCTCTTAAGTGTTGTCAAAAATGAGTGTATCCATTAACGAATGAGAGCAATTATCCCTGAAATATCAGATTATGTCAAATGTATTATGCATCGAAATCTATACACTCGTAAACGCGTTGCCTATGTTATATTATCCGAATAACAACGATAATTAGTTGATAATTTTTTAAATTAATATCAATAATAATTATTTAATATTAACTTTATATATAAAAGTCTTTGAAAAAACGTTATTGTTACATCTATTAATTTTGTTTTTAAATTAAAAAAAATAAATTATTATATAAATTAAATATTTTACCTATAAATTAAAAAAAAAATTTTTCATACTTTATATTAAATGTTTAATAACGTAGCAATATTTTTCTCGTTGTAACATTTTCTGTCCCGACCCATCTGCAGAATTTGTGACGCTATTTTCGCAAATTTTGATCTGAGACAAATTATTATACTTGCAGTAGTATTCATAATTTAATGTCACCGAAGGCAGCACGCAATTGAGGCAAAACATTTAGGCATAAGAACACGACTCTCAACTTGTTTCTTGAATCGAATTTATGTGCTAATAATTTATATCATTCGCGATGCGACGCCAGCCAAAGACATAAACTACATCCGATCCCTAATGTCACTTATGTCTTCATTAAAATTCTAAAATTAGCAATAAAAGATGTGTTTAAAAGATAATACAAAACTGTGCGTCGAACAAAAAAGATTGACCGTATAACATACATCATGCGAAAGAAAAATGTATTTAATTATTTTTCGAGAAGCGCGTTGCGTGCGATAAATGAGATATAAAAGGAACATATTCAATCTTGTACATACCATTTTCATTTCTCATAGATAAAACTTATTCTCTAGAAAATATTAAATAATTTTTTAAAGTATGCTACAACAATAGATTCTTTTCCTTCAACGGTGTAAAAATTGGTATAAAAAAATATCTATACAAAGTTAGATTTTGTATAAGATAGGCTCACAAATTTTCCTTTTTCTTTACAAAATGCGGAAATTAAGGTGCCATTGTTCAATCAATAATTCAAATATCCCTTCATCCTCTACTCTTGAAAAACGCGATTAAAGCGGAGAAGCAGTTGCTTTCTAAGTATTATTAATCTACGATACCTTTTTTTGCGGTATAATAGTACATTAATAGCAATAATCGATGGATTCTAGTGATTGGTATAAATCGACTAATTCTCCTTGAATGTCTCGTAGACGCTCTTACGCTTGCAATAGCACGCTTCACGGAAACGTTACTGTACGCGACTTGTGAATTTTTTCGGTGCGGCAATTCGAATAAATTACACGCTCAGATAAGACCATCGGCTATCAGTCTGTCGACGTATGAGACTTATTATCGCGAATCGCAAGCCACTATGTCGCGCACGGTTCGTATCGCAACGCTGTCGTAAACCCTTCACGCGTTCCGGTATAATTAATCTTCGCGACTAATATAGCACAAGATCAGAGGCTCGTAAAAATGGAAAGTATAAACGCATGTAAAACGCAATCCGTAATCGATGTTTACATTTGACACCGTGACCTGCGTTACACGCCAAATAACTCCGGTCATCTCTATCGTTTCTTTGCTTTTTATATAGCATGCATTAGCATATCTTAGCCTTCTGTATTTGAATAACAAATCACGAACTTTTATTTAGCACCGATCTTTGTAGTCCTTTAAATATATATATATTCGGAATAATATTCGGAAAAAGAATAAGAAGAAGAGATTTTATTGATATCATCAATGGCAAAATAGACGTTTGTTAGCATCAGTATTATTAAATCGATTACTAATTTAATATTGTTGTACTAATCTGGTTCAGCTTAACCGTTTCAAGATCGAAAGTAAGATCTGCGCGCAGTTTGAAGAACTGGAAAATATATAAATATGTCACATAAGAAAGATTATTAAGCTAAGATCCTGACGTAGCTATTCGTTCGCTTTCTTTTCTTATGTTAATTTTAATTATGTTATACAATAACCTAATCTTTAATAAAAAGTAATACATTTTAACGTTATAATAGAAATATGTTCATAAAGATATTATTTATCATTAAATAAAAAAATAAAAATATAAAATAAATAAAATAATAATATATAACGGAATTTTTTACTGGTATTATTATAATTTCAATGCTATAAAGTAATAAATAATGTCACAATAATGTATTAACGTCAATTGTGGTTTTCTTTTGAAGTGCAGGATTAAGTATAATTAAGATATAATTACTTCTTGATCGATCATTATTATGTATTTTACATGCCACAATCGCAAAAAGAAGTATATATATACTTTGAAATAGCACGAGAGTTGTTTTAATTTCGTATGCTACCGTGTTATTAACTACTACTATCTTATATCGTTTTCTTATTATTTTTCTTATAACATACATACTAGATGTTTTGTAATCGCGAGTTCCTATTGCAATCCTTTTAATGATCTCCCTTCAACATGCTAAGTGAAATCATAATGTTAAACGCGCGACACGCAATCTTGTTTGTCCTAGAAAAGAAAGAAAACTTTAAATTTATATCTTTTTTGATGAATCGCATTTTAATATTAATTAAACTTGATCTTTCAAAAATGTTATTAGAGAGAATTACATATGCTGAATATATCATAACCGTTATAATTTAATACTCGATAGTTTTATCTCTTAAACACTCAATGACCAGCGATTATGAATCATAGCAGTATGGGCATTATTATACTTTACGATGTTGCTTTCTCCGCAAAACTCCTTTCTGGTTGCATTAAACCCTCTGTTTAAGACGTTCATTAACATCACGTACTTGCGCTCATGTACTGTTTATAGCAGAAGGTAATGTGTGCACCTTTTCTTTTGAGAAACCGTATATCTTGTACGCCTTGAAGATTTTACTCGTGGATACCGATCACATACTCATAATAACAGAGCCGCGTGAGCTCCTATCATCATTGATTTTCCAAGGTGGTGAGCTGCACTTAATCGATGCATTTCCGATCATAAAAAGAGAGCTGTTCTTAATTAATGCTGCGCCGATAAATATGCAAACCGAGCTCGAATCTTCGCAGTCACGTGATTCTTTTATGATCGCTGATTTGAAGTCAATAAGCCGAAACCACGTATTCAGAGCAGAATAAATCATAAAAGTCAGAACACGCATTTTGCGGCTGCATCCAAATGCAATAGCGAAGAAAAAGAAAGAAAAAGAGGAAAGGAAAAAGAGAGAAAAATTCTGCAAAAATTACAAGTTTGTCGTATATAGAATATAATTAAAATTGTTTTCACCAACTGACAACCGTCTTTTTCCAGATTCACAATAAGACTTTAAATCAAAATTTTATTTAAATTTATATTCAATTCAAATTATATGATAAATAATATATTTCATTATCGTTTACCTTTTCAAACATTTGTTTCGAGAAGAATTCTTTATTTTAAGTAACTTTTATAATTCGCTTTTATTATTATTTTATTATTATTGTAACATTAAAAACATATTTCCACAAATAAAAATTAACTTAAAAAATTTCTATTATAAGTAAGAAATAACTATCTATATATTTCCGATATTTATTCTGCCGGGAAGAATCACTGATATCTATTGTGCAGTCAGCGTATTAAACGGTGCTAATTATCAAAGTGCGTA
This sequence comes from Monomorium pharaonis, assembly GCF_013373865.1. Taxonomy (NCBI): domain Eukaryota; kingdom Metazoa; phylum Arthropoda; class Insecta; order Hymenoptera; family Formicidae; genus Monomorium; species Monomorium pharaonis. The sequence goes on along the minus strand of NC_050476.1, from coordinate 19,971,628 downwards.
AATCATTTCACAAAAAATCATCGATGTAAGGTACGTCTTGGTGCACATACTGTTAGAGTAAATGATGGCTAGCACACCGATGCATCTTCGCGATGCGACGGCGTATTTAATCGCGATGACAGCAACATGTTGAGCACGAGGAGAAGTAAATGTGGTAGAGACACTCTCAAGCTAGAGTCCGGCCAATCATTCATAAAATTCATTGCGCGATTTCTTATCGATTGAAGTTAATTTTAAATGCTGATTGCAAAGAACTAGATAAAATAACTTGATAAAGAAATGTATAATAAATAGATAATGTAAAACTAAAAGGCAAATAGAAAAATTAAGGAATTGTATAGAATTGAACTTTTTATAATTGATCTTTCAATCCTAAAGTAAATGTGTTACTCATATTTTATTACGTAACATAAAAAATTTTCTAAATTTTTAAATAATTTGTAGGTTGCAAGGTGTTAGAGTAACTGACCTAACACTATTTTGAATTAAATCTAGTAGTCATTAACACGTACTGTATCAATCAAATTCTGTCTTACTGTCCTCTTTACCAGAAAGTAATGAAAGGAATGGACATAAGTTATCATGACATGTAACTTTCTTCATATTCAATCAGTTAATATCTTTTAATCATACATAATATGTACTGCGTCTTCATGAAAAACTTAATGAAGATTTTATCCGTGTCGATCCTTAATTGTTACGCATTTAATTTACAGCAATTTACAAGAACCACTAACGAACGGTTTGTGCGTACAAAACGCAAACCTGCTGTACATCTTAGACGTACCTCTGCTAATATTTTTTTTATCGGGAACGAGAGCTGTTATTATTGACGCTTTCCTGCGAGTCCAGAAATCTCCTCGCGAACACAAAACGTGGCAGAGAGCCGTGTAACTCGCGACAACCCGGACGCGAAACTCCGCTCCGTGTGTAACACTCTCGCGCGTCGTGCCTTAATTATCGTGGCTTTTTACGCAGGTGCGCACGAATCGCGCCCCGCGCTCGTCTTATTATTTCGCAATACCGGCGAAAAGGATTAAGAGAGCAAGCAATAAATTACCGCGTTGAAACACCCCTGTATTTAGCGCGCGCGCCGCGATTCAACGTCCGGGCGGATCGAGGAGGTATGCGTATACGCGTTCGTTTTGCGATACGAGACTGTCACGCACGTCTTTAATACGTATACGCGCTGCGCGTATATGTACGTGCTGGCGTACTACGGGAACTATTGAGAAATTAAAATGATTACACTGTGTAAGCACGTACTCCGTCAATGTTACCCGGGAGCCGGGGAACGCGGCGCGGTTGCGGCGGCCCTTTATGAGCCACACAACCGCGTAAGCTCTCCTCTCCCGAGAGAGGAATCCCGGAACCAAAGAGAGGAAAGAAAAAAAAGAAAAGAAAAAAATCGACCGCTCGTTCCTGATAACTCATTTCATTTGCCAGCCCCGCGCGTTCAAGGTGCGCGCGAGATCGCGTTCGTTTTACGACCGCCAGATCGTGTCACGCACGTCTTTAATACGCGCCCCTACGTGTGTTATTGCCGTCTATCTGTAGAGAGACGCTTTGAAGAAATTAAGATGATTACACTAAGCGCCCGTACGCTCTATGTAGCGGAGCGGCCGACCCGTCGATCAAGCTCGACACGCTCTCTCTCCCCCTCCCCCCTCGGGAAGAAATTTGAAATGAATAAAAAATCGATCGTTATTCCCGATAACGCATCTCTCATTTTGCACTAATCGCGTCTTTTTAGGGCATTACGCGAGATATATCCGTTCGCAATAAGATCGATGTATGCAATGTCGCGCCAAATGGATCCTAAAGATAGGCTTTAGTGCAGTAGCTCCGACGCGTAATTCTCAACGGTCGACAAGCTTTATCGATATAAATGCCGATTCGTCGATGGATGTTGCATGTCTCCGCATCGCGAATTGCAACTTTGCGTTACGACTTCATTCATCAGGGCCCCGACAACGAGTAGCCCCGCGAACGCATTGACGATCGAGATAAGTGTCATGAATTACGAGTCGGTTGAAAATACGTATTCATCGCACCCAAGATTGTATCATTAGGGGGAAAAAGAAGCTTCAATAAGCGACAAGATTGACCACAAATTAAAACATTTAAAGAACCTGTTTCTCGCTCGCCCGATTGCACACCATTGGACATTCGATAGTTTTATATTCGTGTTAAAATGCTCACGCGGTATAATAAATGCATCTATGAAAAGATAATTTTTTTTTATAATATTAATTTTCGTTCCTTGTCTTTTTCAGCCATCGTTCAAAGATTATCGACGGGGAAAGGAAAAATAAATATCCAAGGTATAGCGACCTGCCTTTTCGTCTGTATGGACGTTTGCGGTTTACTTTACGGCGCGGTAAGTAAAGCTTTTTTTCGCTAATACGAATTTTACTGGAATAAGAATTTCAAAGTACGAAATGTAGAAAATTACAATTACATTAAACTTCACGTAATTTTCTTTACTATTTAAGTGTTATAAACGACAATGACGTAATAATCATCGATAAATATATAAATGAATAAACGCTAAATTAGAATAAAATTGTATATGTAAATTGATTAATTTATATTTATCTTTCTCTTATTTGCATGCGTGTACAAAATAGCACTCGAAGTGACACATCTTTGTGTGATACGCGGAAATAAATGATTGATTCTCTCCACAAGTAAAATAACCAATGTATAATAAGGTACTCACCTGAAGAATGCTCCGCCGTTGCCCGAGATGCTTCCCAGGTCTCCTTCTCGTCCTCGCAGCTTTCCTCAGCCGTTGCACTCGTACAACACTGAAACATAGTTAATTACAATCGCGTGCGTAATAATCGCCGGAATACCGAGTGCCGCACGGCACTTTGCGCGGTGTTAATCGCACGCGACACGCACTTCATTGCATTATGATGGAATAATAATAACGAGAGAGAAAAAAGGAATGCGTAAGAAGTTACAAACCATTTGATTCTCACAATGTCTCACGTAACGAATAAATTTCAAACGATGCGAAAGATTTCGATAAAAAACATCAAACTGCGTAATCAAAAGATTGCGTAAAAGCACGTTTTATTATAAATGTGATTACTGATTAATTCCAAAATATTAACGTACGTAAATTGGCAAAACGAATTTGATAACGTACTTATTATTTCTTACGTTTTAAATTATTAATTAAATTATTCATGACCACATAAAAGATTTAGATGATAAACATTTTATATCATTAAAGAATAAATATAATATTATAGTATCAGTAAATTATTTAAAAAATCACTAAATTGCAAATATTATAAAAGTAAAGATTATACTGCAAATATTATAGAAGTAAAGATTATATTGCAAATATTATAAAAGTAAAAAGAATGTATATGAATATTACTTTATGAGGATAGAGTTCTAAGGTTAAGATGCGCGTCGTGACTCACGGTCGATTTGAATGAACAATTCGGTGCGAACGATATCGTGTACACGTACATGTTCACATTACACCTCGAACCGCGATTGTGACAAGTACTGTAACGAAATATCTGACGTTTATTTCTTTGCGGACAATTAGCGGACATTTACCGATCTGCGTACTAATTAATTCTCTAGTTAACAATTCAATATGATTATCTATCAAAGTAAAGATATCTTGTAGAACTTATATACTTGTTCGTGTAGAATTGTATTTAATTGATACAATTGTAATTTTGATACTTTAATAACTGTCAATCGTATAACGTAAATTCAATATTTGCACAATGTGATTTATTAAAATCATCTGTTTGAGATTCAAATTATCGAATGATGTCGAGAATTACGTGTACATTATTTTTATTTTTATTTGTCTTTATACATTAAAATATTTTGTGCTTATTATATTTCTTTTGTCGTGTGCATTTCAATTCGTTCATACTGATTGCCGATTGGAATACTTGTATTCGAAAGATCAAACGGAAGGGGCAACGAGAGTATCGGTACCGATGAAAAATGTGAATGCTTATAATCAACCTGTTCGCCGCATGCTCGTTCTTTTGAGAGCAAGCGAAAAAGAACTATCTTATAATCACACCCTTGGTGGTTGTAATTTAATGTTAATAAACGTACGAAAGCTTTGATAATTTTCACATATACACTGTAACGGTCCAGATGTAAAAATCATACTTAATTACAAGGTTCTCACAAGAACATCACGATCTTATTTATTCATTTTTATAGAATCGACTAGATATATTGCATCTTACAAAAATTTGCTATTTAACTTTCCGTCTGCAATTTAGATCTTTTTTGTTTAGCCAAAATTTTTAACTGTTTCTAGGCTTTCAAAAAATTTTTAAAAATAGAAAAAAGATGTTGCCTTTATCACATCAATCTCTATTACATTATTATATATTCTTTATTTAAATGTTAAAATTTTTATCTAATAAAAATTGAAATTTGAATAGTAAAATTTAAGGGCAAAATTTGCTTGTGTCAAAAAAACTTAAATTGCAGACGGAAAGTTTTGAAAACAAGATTTATTATTTGACTTAATTAAAAAATACTGAGATTAAGTCCAAGACTTTTAAAATACAATAAAATTTGAAATAAAAAAATTGCATATGTCAAAGTTTAAATATTAATTTGCTTTTCGGGAAGACTTTGTAAGTTTGTTAAGATTCTTAACATTGCAAAAGACTATAATTGCCATTAAAAGAGAAATTTGTAATCCTGTTAGCATCACATTGACAGGTATAATTTATAATTAATGCAATAATTGTGTCGATTGCATCTTCGTATACATATAATATGCATACAAGAATGTATAAAGAATCTTCTAATCTAATTATATTTTCCGGCTATAAATTTTGTTCTGATACTGATTACTGATTTTACTGATATTCCTGCGGCATCTCTGAAAGATCGATAAAAACTTGAGAAAAATTTTTGATTGCTCAGTCATCAACATTCTAACTTAATTACGACTTCATGAATATAAAATATATAAGCTTGACTAGTTAGATGTATGATTTGAAAGAATTGCCGCCAATGTGGCGGAAGAGTTGCGTATTTCTTTTCCGTCTCCAATAACATCTCAAAAACCATAAATAAATTAAACACAGATGCACGATGCGCATTCAAATCGTCTGATTACGACAGGTACAAAGTAGCATTCTATCGAAATTATAGACAGAAAGATGTTCATGCTAGGAATATTAAGTGTACATTAACCTGTTGATATTTTTATAATATCTATCCTTCATCTAGATACAAAGTGTCTCTGCATAATAACATATACAGAGAGACAAAAAAACGAAAAAAATGTCGGCAATTTCTTTTTTGTATTGAAATATCAAAAGTTAATAAAATTAGATAAATTTCTAATATATTATATATATAAATTTTATAAATTTCATAAGATAGATAGAAAACGTTGCATAAAAAAATGTTTAATATCAAAAATTTATTTTTTTTTCGAATTTTTAATAATTATTTTTATATTGGTTAATGTTATATACCGACTCTGACTTTTTGGAACAAGATGCATGTGGTTGATAACTATTGCTGCCCAGTGACCGATATTCCATGGGTCAAAGAGCAAAAGAGTTGTTAACATATCAGCTAAAGATAATGAATCATATCCAGAAAAAAATGCTAAAAAGCCGTTGATTGAAATAAAATGATCACGTGATATTTATAGAGAGAAGATACGGTTAATTATCTAATCTCAATAAAATAGATTTCTTTTTATTCATTTATTAAGCAACTTTGCATTGATAAATTTTTCGTTCCTTTTGAAATTAAAAGAGCAGAAATTATAATATTATTAACAAATGATTAATTGTTTCTAGTATTTATCGTGCTCAAATATATCGCTTAAATTTTTCGAAACAATTTTGGAAAAATCAATGTGTGTTTCGTTACAATGATTTTTATACGAAAATAATCTGAAAGTAAAAGTAATTCTATTCTATCTCCTGAGTATCGTCAATTTCAGTTTTATTGCAGCGATACGCGATATACAGTTCCAGTAAGTAATTTCATTCTAAGATCGTTCTAAGGATCAATGCTTCCTTTCAATGTGGCCTATCGTTTTCATTTCATACCGGGCGTATTTGCGTGCATGCCAGGCATACCTCACCTATGATTAGGTTGATCGACTTTATTTCCTGTTTACACTACTTCAGGTGGTAGATAATTAAAGGATAAAGGAGAATATCTCTGGCTCTATATTCATTTCTCGATGCGTGTTCATGTATAGCATGGGATCGGCTTTCTTTCTGCTTGTTCAGATCTAAACTTATAACAGCGAGCAGTTAATAAGGGCAGATCTTTTCGCTTCTTACTTTCAATCACAGTATGGTTTCTCACAAAATCATACCTTTATGCCATCGTACCTTTTCAGTATCAATAGATGCTGTACTTTGAAAACTATACACTATACAGCCTATAATTGTGAAAGAAGCAATTCAACCAATGCATAATTACAATCACAAACTGTTATTACTTCGTTTTCAAAACTCTTTAATTATCTAATCATTCTAATCAGTTACAAAATAAAATACAGATGAATATAAAATATGTAACAACGACTTTAAAAATTTGATTCATTAACACATTAATTAAATGCCGCATTTATGCATTTAATGACATATAAATTAGTGTAAGTTTCTAATGCAAACTCTCTAATGCTGAAAGATAAAATCTTTCAAGACCTGATTTTAAAAACGCGTTAAGTAGTCAACGAGCACTCCGGTTGCCATAAAAATCACCCTAACGAAGTTGTGAAACGGTCAACTTGTCGATTTAGATCTCCGCGAGTCTCTAAATTCACGCACGTGTGAAAACTTTTACGAGGTACAATATCTAGTGTGCATCTACATCTCGTACGTGTATCTAATTATAAGCGTATATAGCTATCCCTAGCGTAGAGAGATGGGCCAAACGATACTTGGGCAACGTAAAACAAAAAAAAAGTAGATATCTATCAATCGTCGGTGTCTGTACGGTTTTTTTCACGCGCGCGCGCGACACTCGATCCTGTCTCAAGTGGAACACGCAGCCGGTCGGAAACACCACTCGAAGGACTTACGTAATTTCACGATGACGTCCTCAAGAGGCATGTTCCCTCGGAACTGTAACAGTGTCGCGTGACACGTTTCCCTACGCTCCCGCTGTTTTACGACCGGCGAAAACACGGAGGATCCTTCGTTAACCCTTTTCGAAATGTTGAAATTGTCAGCGAGAAATAATCGAGTGATGAAAAGAATGTTTCTATCTCGTATAATACATGACAAATAGAATGGGATCGACAATCTCCAAGATTCGTAGCGATTTGTGTGGTTTGACACTCGAATCGCCGGAACAATTTGGCTCCGCTATAATCATTTCAATTTTTTTCAATTTTTCTTTCCACACAGCACAAAATATTTTAAAAATATGCTAATATAATGTAAGTAATTACAATTATACAATAATATCCAAATAAATCTTAGCCAAAAGCAAAAGTAAAAAATTAACTGCGCGAAGAGATACAAAAGTGGAGCATAATAAGCGAACATTTTCCGCGCACCCATAAATATTGTCTGCCGTATGAGGTTATACTATGTACAGCGGCATTAAAGTCAGAGCAGCACGACGCGGTTTGAGAACCGTCGCCGCGCGCTGCTTTGTCGTCGCGGTGGACGAAGTAACAGAAGAAGCTACCCGCGGAATGCGAAACACTCGGCGGTTAATCGGAAGCGTGAAGCACGAAGGGCAGCTCGAGAAAGCCAGCCAACCGGCCGACCGGCCGTCTGATTATCGGTCTACCTGGCCTACCAGATGCAAATGGACCATTCGGAACACGCGGAGGAAGTGCTCGCGCACGGAGCAAATATTACGTTAGGTCGAGAATAGATCCCGAAGGTCGTTTGAGCACACGGCATCCCTATCGACGTCGTCATCGTTGTCGTCGTCGTCGATCGTCGTCATCGTCGTTGAACACGTGCTCGCTCCGACCGAACCCGTTCGATCGTCGTGTAATTGTGGAATACGAATAAATTCCAACAGCCCTGCGACAAACATCACCGAGCAGGATTCTGGAATACCGATCCTGATGTACTAATCAACGTTTAAAGATTGACCTCGCCGGATTGTTTTTTTTTTTTTTTAATGTGAATGGAATAAAAAGCAGATTGAACGCAGAGCTTGGAGAAGGCTGATACCCGGTTTGCGTATTTACAGTACTTAATAGTCAGCTGATATAAGCTTTAAAGCTCTAAATTTTCATGCGTTTTCTTTATCGAAAGTAATATTTCGCGGAATGTATAATGTCATTATAAATTTGTGAACAACTTCTTGAGTAGTAACAGTTTTCAAACTTTAAAGTCGTTTTTTCCGTATATTTAATTATACTTTACACACACATATACATATATGTATATATTTATTTTATTATATTAGATATCAATTGCCTTGACATAGATAGAAATTAAGTTAAATCTGTCTATATAAATAAGATCCACTTAAAATTAACTGAAACGCAAGTTTCTTGTAATTCTAAAACTATCGATGATTCAATATCTCAGAGATACTAAAATAATATCATTTTTCTATTACCTAGACGGATATTAAGTTCTTTAATAGCGAGTCCATTAATCGATTTTTACAAAGTACTTGGCAAAACGAAAAAGTAAATTGCACCTAAAAATTGCAAAATAACCACGCTTGGAATATGTACGTAATGCAATTGCGTGCTGACGGTCGCTGATCGAAGAAGCTTTTTTCACTACTCTCGGTATTATCAGGAACATTAATAATTGCACTTGATTGGCCGCGGACAAGATGATCCACGAAGTAGATTTCAAAGAGCGCATTGCACTTCTACCTGATTGCAATCAAGTTCTCGTACAGTTTCTGCTACGTGGTTGCACATAATATATACGATGCGGGGTGTATTTATTATGACGCTAGAGAGATCTTGAGATCACTACATTTTATACCCGTTATTAACTGTATTAGAAATTTCTTTTCTCAAAATACTACACGTGTACAGTGGTTGAATCTAATATCTAATATCTAACGCAATTAATTTTAAAAAAATTATATTTATTTCAGGAAAATGATCTTAAAGTACTCATTATTTGATAGGGCTTGATTTGTATTGCAATTATAATATTCTCATAGAATGCCACTTCCGTTAATTATTTAATTTCTGAAATAATCAATTATATAAAATAAGAGTCAATTGCGATATGAAAATATTTTGCTTTATCGCAGAATTATGTATGTTAATTCAAATTACGGGAAATACGTAATTTACTATAAACATTTGTAATGATTGAAGCTTATTACATAAATCCAAACGTATGCCTAAAAGAAGAAGTGTTTTACATTTTAGCTATATTTTTTTTTTTTCGTTAGAATTTTTAAAGCAAAAATTTCTAGTCGTTTTTATTTTTATTTATTCTAAAAATGTTTGCATTAAGATATTACAAATAACATTTATAACTTAATATTACTTTCTACGTAATTTAAAAGATAAATTATTGTAAAATAGATTTTACAACAAATATAAAATATATAAATTAATTGTAAGATTAAAAACGAAATATCTTCTTTAGTAATTGCATTGGATAAGTTCAACTATAGTATATGTATATGTAATAGGTAAAAACATAAAAGCATTAAAAAATTTGTAAGAATATTCTATAATTAATATTTAAAAAATTAAGATTATAAAAAAAATAAAAAAATAAGATTTATTATATTTAACGATTACTACGATTTTTATTTATTAAATATCCACAGAGAGACCATTCAGTTTTTCTTACAAGTATCATCCTTATGAATAATTTCGACATTGTCGGCGCAAATCCTCAAGGCAACTTACGCTCATCTTTTCTTTCCTCTAAGGGCCTAAACGACCGACGCATCGTTTCACACCTCACTGGCAAATTGGATCCGTTCAAGAGTGTCTACCGACATCGTCGACGTCTTTTTGCGGTTTAAATCGGGGTCAATTTGAAAGTTAAACGAACTCTCGCGGCGAATACCCTCTCTTTCACGCGGCCGAAAATCCCAATCTACATGGATGTAAGACCGGTACCTTTGATGGCGCAATCACAACAAGAGGCGCCATTTCACGTGTCCGGAACGTTAAATATCTACCTTGTTATCGGGTATTCTTCGTCTTTACCGCCCTTCGCAGGCCCTTTGCGGCCGCACAACATGATAAATTTTTACTTTAACGTATATCAACCATAAGAAAGACCTTCCGATTGCTTATAATATTATATTAAATTTGCAAAAAGAAACACTAATTGTTTTATAACATTAATAAAATCTAATTTTCGAAATTCTGTAGAAACATACTGATATCATACAAAAAATCAGAAATAATTACACAATTCTAATCAAAATTACTTATTCACAAAATTCTCTTATTGCAAATTTCTTATCGTTATCTCACAACCAACATTTTTCCTCGAAATAATAAAGAAAGAATGTAAATGATGAGTACTAATAGTGGCCATCGACACCGCTCCTCTCGCGAAGCGGTCGGTCCTCTTTTTTTTTCTGCGTAAAAGCAGGTTTGTAGCTTGCACTTTGCATGTGCAAAGTCGTCCTCGCTCTGATTCGCGGATCTCCCCCTGCGGATCTCCGGAAGATCGCATGATAATGCGAGAGGCGCGACGGTGCGGCTCGATTCGGAGCGATCTTATCGCGACTGTTCTTGTAGACGCCGGAAATTATTAAGTGCGGCCAATAAACGATTTGACACTTGCGATTGCACTAAACGTACTCTCCTAGAGGCACTCGTTGCGTACGTCAGATGAGGAATTTCGCATCTACGATCGATACGATCACAATTTGCCACTCGATATCGATTTCTTTCCGAGATTTTTCGTCTCTCCATCATTCGATAATTGAATGCTGTGGTTAATTGCATTTCAACGGGATTTTCTTTTTATATTTATATGATTGAGAAAACTACGTAGCTAAATACACGATTTCTCTTATTGTTAGCAAAAAAAAATATGGTTATGTGAATAAATCATTGATATTCATATTTGCGACTGATGATTGTTCAATAAGATCAATAATCAAACAATTTTGACGAATTGAGCTTCAGAAATGCAATCAGATAAAATTTTAATAATTACTTTAACTTGTTTTGGTTTAATAAATGTAAGATATAATTGCAAAAACTATTTTTATACTTAGTGATCTTAACTCAAATTCTTATTAAAACAAAATCGATTTGAAGTTAATTGAAAGAACAAATGCTACTGAAAAACAGTTGTAATCAGTTTAATTATTTTTTATGTTCTGTTCGTACTGTATATACATGAACAATTTTGGATACTGGCGATTATTATTATATTGTAGAACGCAAGGTTAATATAAAATGTGCAATGTCAAGTATTCCGGAATAGACGTAAACCAGCTGCTGAAGATGCTACATGCGAGCAAGCAGATGTATCGAAGACAGCTCGCCGCTAATAAGCGTTACCACACAGAATCATGAAATGCCACTAGACGAGATACTCGCTAGTTATTATTCACTGTTACTCTCGCGATGATTGTAGATCTCGTTTGACTTTCCTCGAGAATGCGGCGTGCGGAAATGCCGACCCATTACTCGCACGAATGAATAGTAATAGATATAATAGTATTCAAGAATCACTTGACGTTTTTGCGAATAATTTATTAACGTTGTACAAGCCGGCTGTGATTATGAAGACAAGAGTCTTAATAAATTAATAAATTCACATGTATTGACATATGCATATATGTATTGGCAATATTATAGTTGCAAAACGAAATATTATAACAAGAAAGTTCTTGGAAAATTAAGTGAAATAGTTACTTGTAAATTTTTATTTCAAATAATATTTTTTAACATGTAAAAGCGTAAAGTTGGCCAATTACAGAGTATGTTTAGACAGCCGCATGTCCGTAAGTCGCGCGAACGATCATATTACGCAATCTCTGACTGGCTCAAAAACTATTATTTAAAATAAAAATTTACAAATAACTGTTTTACTTAATTTTTCGAAAACTTTCTCGGCATAGCATTTTAATTTATGAATATTGGGACACTGTGTATAAAATAAGTTAATATTTCATTTATTGTTATTAACAGAAATAGATAAGTGAAAAATTTATAAATCCACTCAAAATAATTTTTATTTTTCGTTAAAAAAATTAAATGTAAATCATGAATTTATTTCATTCTCGTTTTTTATATGGCTACTATATATTTGTGTAAAACAATAAACGTACATAATATATTTCTGTGATTATCAAACTTACATTCAGTAGTTTCTCTAATAATGAAAAGAATCGAAGGAGAAAAACTGATAAGAGGAACGTCAAGTAACCTTTTTTTATCATTCGAATTTAAAATACCCTGTAAACAGACTAGTACTTTTTAGACGATTTTACAGTACTCTAGTGACTACACCTGCCACTTTGAATATGCTTTTCCTTTTAAATTCTTCCGGTTACGGCAAATAAGCGGGCAAGTACAAATCAATGCGACGTATCATTACGGAAAAAGAACGCACTCCCTTCTCGTGATTTTCTGAGAATAGAGAATGTTTGCGAGCTTGTATTTATATTGCTGAGAAGCTGATCCATAATTATCAAAAAAATAATGAGTTGAAAGAATGTTGTGGATTGTCACTGCAAGTATCAGGAAGTCTGATATTACCTTCATTAGAATTAATTTCAGACGAAACAAAAATCTACAGCATTTATGAGGTCTATTATCTGATTTATATTTATTCACGATTTTTTATTATAATTATTTTATTATATTTAAAATAAAATAATTTTTTAAATCTTTTTTTATATTAAAATTGATCGTATAATTATTTAAATTCTCTTTCTATTGTAAAGAAATGAGAAATACATAAAAATAAATTATATAATTTAAACTGATTATTAAAAAAAATCAATACTTTATTAATATTAAATAATAATAGGTAGGAAAAATAGTTAATATCAATGTAAATATATAACTAAATAAATAAATTAATTATACTAACAATCTAATTGTCAATTATAGTATCTCAATAAACTTGCCATTATACCTGAAGTAAAGGAAAAAAAGAGAGCAGTGCCGAGCAAATAAATTCGCGATGCGTTTTGCATGTTACGTGAAGAATTGTAATGCTTCAACTTCTTGTTAATAAACAGGATGAAATTTGCGTTGAGTACTTTGCGACATAAAGTTATCTCGCGCATCTCATCGTATACACGCGCGCGCGCGCGCGCGAAAAGAAATAAATTTGTCTTACAAGATGCTTTAATGAAAGTAAAATAAAAGTGATAAAAACCGCGTAATTAAGTCAGATTTAGCAGTGCACGTTGTAACTTCTATCCATTTGCGAAATTATGATAAAGAAATGAAACAAGAAATTAGCTTCCGAATGAAGATTGCCACACCTCGTTAAATGTCTCACGTTCTTTTTCGAGGAGGTAAAGAGTCCAAGGTAATACATTCATACGGTTAAACATGATAAATCTTCGTAATTCTCTCCTCTTTTTAATTTTTGTTTTTGTATTTATAAATTAAAGAACCGATAAAAAATCGATTAATTTTTAAACAAAAGCAAAATAATTATTCAAACAACTACATATATTTATTTTTTAAACCGTAAGTTATATTTTAAAAATTTTTTCTGTGTGTAAAATATTTAACATCTTTATTCTATATGTTTCAAGAAACCAAAGTAAATTTTCGTTTTTCCGCAGATTGGATAACAAAAATTCCTCGTTTACTCAGTTTTACTTGAAAGGGAGATTGACCTGATTACCTCAATTGCGTTATGATTGATTTTCATATGGACCGTAGAGGGAATTACGTTACGCTAAATTATACTGTACGAAAATTGACAGTAAATTGGCTCGCTGATTATCTCGCATTCCTCTTGATAAGATCTTTCCAAATTCATGCATAATCATTGCATAAAGCTTAGCAACTTACGGTCAGAAGATTCGCCAGCTAATAAAAAGCGTTGATCCTCGGCAGTTATCGCTTGATATATGATACGTTGAAAACGATGATCTGAAAAAAAAAGAACAAATAATCTTATTAAATACTTATATAAATTTTAAAAAAGAAAGATGAAACATATAGTCACTCTTGAAATCTCTGCATTAATGTTTTTTATTCAATTATTTCAACAATAACAACAAAATTTAATCGATTTAATCTATCAATTTCATCTATCAAGAAATATAGTTTTCACGTACTTCACTCTATAGTTGTAGTATATGTATTGCAATCGAGTTACAAGCAATAACTGCTATAAGTATTACAAATTTGCCGGAGGGATTGGTGTAAGCGCCACGCTTCGTTTCATCACGAAGCTGCCGAGCTCAATGGTTATTGTTTGAGCAAACGGATAGTTGGAAATAACCACAGGGCAATTCGTATGTATTATACGTCCATGAAAATCTAAAAATACTTAGATTAAAGTCTTGTTGACGTGACACGTGGAATCACATTCGCTATCATGAATAATTTTGGTGTAAAAAATTTTCTGGTTTTTAATTATACATTTTGTAATTATTTGTATTAATTACATATTATCTTACACTTAGTTTTATGAAAATTATATTTAATTTAAAATAAGTACATTCGTATGTAAAGCCAGGCCAGATGAATTTGATTAAGAAAATTCTTAGAAAGATCATGGCGATAGTATCGATGCCCGGGAGGTTACAGCTAATTTTCACGATAAACGCAGACTTCGGCTAGTTATTTTAAATATTTAATTTGTACCCCGTGGAATTCGAGGTCTCTCGCCGCGCTCGTGTAACTTCAAAGGCGGATCTCTCGGCGAATGGAAATCGAAGGTGTATGGAAATCGCATCGCAGAGATTAGATTTGGGTAATGCTTAATTGGGAGTTTAGTTACACGTGCGGATGATTATGCGAGGTATCGGATTATACTTTCAGTGACCTTTTTAATCAACGATAGGTCCTAAACTAGGAATTTCGGTGAGAAGCAAAATGTGATTTTTTCTCGCGACATATATGTATGTAAAAGTATACGTATTATACTTTCGGAAAAAGACATAATAAAATAGATAAAGTAAAAAAAAGATGTTATAATTATAATCATACAATTATAATCAGTTATTGTAATATAGTAATGTAGGTAACTTAGACTAAAATTGCGAAACAAAAACTTTTATGTATTTGAAGTGATTATATCAATTCTCACAAAATATAATATAGTCGAGAAGCTTTCACGTGAAATAATGTGTTTTAAACTAAGATTCTGCTATCCACTTCCTGTATCAATTTGAAATCATATCCTGCTTCGAGTGGAGATGCTTATCGATGTCATAAAGAGTAACCTTGCCGCAAGATTTTAAATCGGATTATATTCTCATTCCCACGCAACCAGTGCAAATCAATACACGATATCCGGCAGAAAATTGCTGATATCGAACAGTCATTTCCCTTCATTCGAATAGTAATTCGATCAGATAATCGCGACATGGAATATGACAATTATATCTGCTGTCTAAATAATATTTAATAAAAATTAAAATTTATTCGAAAATATTGTAAACTGCATTGCATTTTAAGAAAATCACAAAAATCTCAATTGCAGTTCTGCAATTAGTATATTATTTCAAAACCCAAGAAACAAAAATTAATTTTTAATTTATTTTTTTAAAACTCTAATTTTTGTAATACAAAAAAAATAACGAAACAAATTTTAACAAGTTTTTCCTTTTTCGTAGATGAACTTTTTCTAAAGTTTCTTGTATTAAAATTTTATTTTTGGAAATTTTGAATTTTTATGAAACGTGATACAATTTTTTAAAATTCTGCTGAAAAATATTGCTACTCAATCAATTTTGATTGAAATAAAAAAATTGTTATTAGTTTTCATACAATAAAAACGTGATATTAGCGCTAAATTAGTGCTTTCAAACATACAATTATTTTCAAATTTAATCACTAAATTTTTAGAAACGTGTAAATAGAAACTTTAGAACTCCTTAAGGAAGAATCAGTAAACTTTATCAATTACATCTAAATTCTGAAAATGAGGTATTAACTTTGCGGAGGTTGTAGATATCTATTTTCCACTCTACAAGCCCGTAATTCGTTCACCCTGCGGCCTCCGCTCGTCTCAACCGGCTATTCGCATGAGAGGCTTGATAATACCTGGAGGTGATACAAAAAGGGAGGTGCGAACATCAAGGCAGCCTCGTTACTTTTATTTCAACGACACTCGATTGGATTAGGTCTTGTTGCAAGATGAAACGACATGGGCAATATTATTTTCATTTTAATAACTTATATTTTTTCACACTCGTGTTTGCAGTATGATATATTACATATAAATTATTTGTTAAATTAAAAAAAATATTGCTTTTAAAATATTTGCTTGATTTATCAACTAGATACTCAAATATCATAAATAATAAAAAAAAACTAGCATCTTGCATTTCATATTTTGTTCGTTTAGTTGAGCGTTGAGCAAACTGTCTTATACCAACAGAAATTTCATGAATGTGCTTTAATATACAATAAATTTCAATATTATAATGGTTTCTACGATTGATATGTTTCCTCGACGTTGATCATCAATTCGCATCTAGCCTTCTGATCTCGCGAAATGTGAGACACTTCATGGCGAAGAAAAGGGCAAAGTTGCAAGCGTAACGAGGCGAGCCGGTCGCCCACGCAATCGATAAGTAGAGCTGCCGCGGGGTATCCCATGATGAGACGCGATTCCGTACAAACCTTTAACCATCTTGCGATAGATAGTAGACGTATATAAATTAACACGCGGCCAAAGAGAGCCAACCTCGGAGATAAGCGGGAGCGGTTATGGCAACTATGGTGAATACCCAGAGGAGACTCGCGTCTCCTTTCTTTCCGCGATCGGACCGGACGATTCACGATTCAATAAAACCGAACGAGTCGAATAAATAGCGATAAAGCTCGATGAAGGTTTTGTTCCCGCCTGTTCTGAATTTTATTGCTAGTGTCCGATTGCCATTTACTTCTTTTCTGCGACGTGTAACGTGAAACAGAAAATCTGAAGAGGATTACCAATTAAATAACATTTATTGGTCTTGTTAGGTGAGAACAAAATGTTACGTTTACTAAAACGTAATAGCTATATGCAATAAAAATTAACACATCTTATATTTTTATTTTATTTACATATCTTTGTAGGTTTCGTTTTTTTTTTTTTCAATTTATCTGTTTCTGCGAAAAACAAAAAAAGGGTAAAGTAACGTGAGCTGATGTACAGCATATACGAAAATATCTTCAGACACTTTCGAAGTTGTAACTATTGAACTCGTCACGAACAAGATAACGGGATGCTATTCTTTGCCTGTCGAGTATTTACGGAGGAATAACTTCATTCTGCTTTTTTTGCTTTGGATAAAGTGAAATAAATCACTATTCTTAAAACGGTGATAGAATGTACTGTATTGACCAACAATAGTAAATGTACAGAAATAGAATTTGAAAAATATGTAGTTTATTTCAGTTAAATTTTATTTCAATCGTTGGATTTTATTTTATATCTAATATTAAATACTTTAACAAATCTATTTCTTTTTCAAAATAAAAATGTGACTTTTATACAATGAATAAAAAAAGAATCAAATGACAAAAAGACTGAGATATATAAATAATTTTTTTAATTCACTAAACTTGAAATTCTATGAACTTCAAATGAAATTCTATGAACGCAAATGGGATAAAATTTATAGACAGAGAGAAACATATTTTATTTTGAATTCCTCGTCCAATAATTACGCGCAATGAAAGTTTTAAGACATTCGGAGTCACACAGTGTATTACGCGCGCAGGCCGAAATCTCGGATCAGTCGTCGAAAACGATTCACGGCCCTTGTTCTCAAACGTGGAACAACGTCAAACAACAGCAGGGGGGTGTTTCGTGTAGCTCGGCCGGCTTTCAAGTTTAATTAGCCGCCGGCCTTATCGAGAAACAGGGTGTCACACATAAATACGGCCCGAGCGACTCGAGACTCGTTGATCCCAGGGTGAGACGATTCTCGGATTTTCTACTCTCCACGCTAAGCAATCCTCTTTTTTACGATTTCGGCGCACATGTGCTCCTTTCACGTGATGATCGGTCGATGGAAAACTGATGTTCCTCGCTCTGTCAGTCAGTTGTGTCATCGTTACACGTAAATTCTACAGATACCCCAAAGAGCCTTATTAACATATGCTCCGCTACATAGAAATGTTTTTTACATTTTTATAATTTACGACTTGCCCAAAACAAGACTGTTTATACTATTTTACAGAAATTTGTATTTTTAGATATTATTTAAAACTTGTAGAAAATATTATATTAATTGATAATGTTCATCTTTCCAATTTTTTGTATAAAAATTAAATTAAAAAAGAAAAATTAGATAAAAATTAAATGTACAAATTACTATCGTACTTATTAATACTAAAAATGTTTGTTGATAGTTTGATTCAATTCTATTGGCGGAAACACCAGTAGAATTTAGTATCAAATTAATAACACATCTGTAAGTAGTCATAAAATAAAAATGAATTTTTAAGTAGGAAATTAAAAACACATAGGTAGATACAAAGATGAGGTAATAAATAAAAATATCTTGTAGCCGTATCTCCAGCAGCGGGTTTTAGTAGAATGTATCTATCTTCGGTTATGCTTTTATGCACATAAAACACACGTGTAACATGCTTGTAATCGAGATGCATCTAGATCCATAAATTATATCCCAAGGTGGTTTTTTAGTTATCGCGACTATTATTTCAAAAAATATTATCTTGGACAACAAAGATATACGTGTGTATACCAATATGTAATAATCTCAAAATTCTTTGTATTAGTTTTCAAATCGAAACTCATTTCATTAAGATCTGCTTCAATAAGATATAATATTTAAAAAAAAATAGTGTCACTATATATTTGAAAAAATATTGAAATAAATATAGCAAACAGGATGATGATGGTGCCAGGCAGTATTCAAGACTTGTCGAAATCTCGCGTTTGATTCATCGAGCTGAAAGATTAATCCGTGAGAACCATTTTCCCCGCCCATCATGGGTTCAGTTCAGGATGAAGTTCGATATTTTATCAGCAATCCAATCTAGGTGTATTCTCGTTAAAATCGGACACGGCGCTCATCTGGCCCGTCGTACATCAAGCCCATACGCGCACCCACAAGCCCCCCCGCTGCCCCTCGCCCCTCGTTCTCGAACACACGTAACTCTTTCTTTCGGGTCGTCTTCTTCTCCGTGACTGGTCGTTACAACATAATTCAAGTCGCCGACACGAGCACAAATATTATGATAGACGGCTGTTTATGCGCTACACATAGGTCTGTGTCGGAAGGTGAAAGAAGGTGGAGGAACAGGGAGGCTCACTCTCGAGTTCCATTCGACCCGTCTCGTTTAGGCCAAAGAGACAAACTCGGCGATCCCTCTTGTTATAGCAGCGGCGACTGGTGGCTGGTGGGTGACCGGTGGGCGTTCGAAAGAATACCTCTAAATAATCCTGAGATGAACATGCCTTGAGAGCACTCGTGATTTTAACTCTAACCTTCGTTCTTCTAACCTCAGAATTGTAAAATTTTCTATTATCTTGGCCTAAATATTGCAGCAGTAATCGATATTACACGCGAACAGGATCGTAAATATCAATTTAATCGATAGTATTTATGGTAAACAATAAAATCGATACCACAGGCGCTCTTGTCTTACAATCCTTAAGAAAAAGTAAAACTATCAATAAAGTAAGATTAATTAAATATTTTGAAATTAAAAATTTCTTAAGTCTATATAATAGAATTCATTACAATTACAAAAATAATTCAAGTGCAGCAATTCGTTTTTCCGATATCTTAATGACAAAATTAATAACCATCATTTTATAATTTTCATCAAATAGATAAATTAACTAATTTATAATAATTTGATAGATTCAACAGATAAATTTAACGATTAGAAAATCGTATCGTTACACTGCGTATCGAAAAATATCGATTATTTAATTTCTTCGTATGTCTTTAAAAAACTAGAATTTATGCAACATTGTTACAATGACATATACTT
Source organism: Monomorium pharaonis (assembly GCF_013373865.1). NCBI lineage: Eukaryota > Metazoa > Arthropoda > Insecta > Hymenoptera > Formicidae > Monomorium > Monomorium pharaonis. Next base: position 19,951,554 of record NC_050476.1, on the reverse strand, counting down.
CGACACGCGACACACACACACACACACACACACACACACACACACACACACACACACACACACACACACACACACACACACACACACACACACACACACACACACACACACTGACATGTTAGTACTCGGTAATTACAATGTCAAATTAATCTTACCAAGCCCTCTTAGCACGTTACACGCTAATACCAATCCCGACACATCGCAGCGGGATGCTCGTCGGGATCCGCCCGCCGCGCCGGCCGAAGTTAAAGGGACAATTCGACGGAAGGAAAATTACCCGACACCGCGCCGCTAAAGAACCACTGACGCTCCCTTTCGGTAATGCGTCTTCTCGCGTGGTAGACACCGGCATCGTATTTCGCGTGCTTTACCGAGCGCAGCTTCTTCTTGACATCGTCGAAACAAGAATATACTCCGTGACCCAGCAACCACGCCGATGCACGGCCATGCATCTGCACACGCCAAACCCGTAAATCCTCTCATTCGTATGTTTAGTGAACGACCGACACGTAGGCGGCCATTATCGAACGACGATCGGAAAATCTTTTATCATGATTATCGGGAGTCTAGTCAGGAAAAATCATCTTTAACAGTTTGTATTCTAAATAATAAATTTCAGAACTACTAATATTCTAATCTACACAATCCCGCAAGTGCCCACTGCTTTCCCTCGAGCGTTTTGTTCTCCGCCAGGAAAGTTGTATTAATGCGATGAGTAATAAGGACGCAAGCATTAGTTTTAGTTATGCTAAAATCGTTCCGTTAGCTTTTTTTTGAATAAATAGGTTGAACGAAATCGTTTATCGCCGTGTAAGAAGAGGGATCCATAATCCCTTTTTTATGGATTCTAAATATTAAATACTAAAATGCTAAATACTAAAATATTTCGGCTGTTTGATCGATATATGTTTACAAAATCTGGGCATTCACCTTTGTTCTCATTTAACTTTGAAATTCGTTAGACAAAAATATTTCGACGTTCGACATTTCAATGTAGATTTGCGGTTTATGCAGAATTGGTTTAATCATTTTATGCGTAAAATAATACAGTCGAGTAAGAAAAATTATTATATACGTATATAATTAAAAAATAAAATTGACAATCTAATCATTTGCATTAATATTGGTTTAATTGATGTTTTTTTGCTCACAAATTTTGATTTTTTACTGCAAATCCTTTACAGAAGTTAAATTTACAATGATATTATAAACTACTTTTTATTTGTTTATTTATTATTTGTTATTTGGAAATTAAAAACGTACAATAATTCATTTAGTGATTTGTTAGTGAAATACCAATGTGTTGAAAGATAGAACCAGAGGGTAGAAATCATACGAACGTGTGAAATCTCCAACAAAGATAAAAGATCGCCGAGTAATAAAAATTGCGCTATTAATGTCTTGGGACCGTTCCTACGCGATATAAATCTAGTAATATCGCAAGTAGTGTGACTACTATAGCGTATAAACGAAATTAAAGATTCAATCCTGTAATTTACGATTATTGGCGCCGCGCGTGTAATCCCTTCCTTCGAGCCGGTGTATCTAATAACGTAATTAATACACTAATTGGATTAGATGCGACGCATTTCTTCATTAACGTATTATGATTTATCAAGGCGCGATTACAAATCAAATAATTTCTATCTGGACAGTATCTTAACCAAAATCGAACCGGATGCTAAATATACAATTATATATTTATGGCTCGATTATCTCTTTCATCATCTGAATAAGATTAGATACCCAACGTAAGTATCTAACAAATAAGATTCCATGAATTAGATTATTAGACATATAGAATAAGATTTCATGAATAAGATTATTAGACATTTGCTTAAGAAAGAGAAAAAATAAGAAATATGGAAAAAATTGTTTAATTAAAGTATCTAAAAATTTAGCTGAATACAGATCTACTGAAAATAATTTAATTAAGCTAATAATTGAACGGTTTTAAGCTGGTTGCTGAATGTTAAAACTTTTTGCAGCTCATCATACTTAAGTATTATCTTTTTATAGTTATATTTATAATTTAATATAATTATTTTCAGACCTATGTTTTATATATAGGTAAATTTTTAGATACTTTAACAAAACTCTTCTTTTCGTGTAAGTATTGTTATGAGAATTCAATAGTTTAAAATTCTGTACTTTTATTGTCACAAATAAAATATTAAATTAGCAGAAAAATAAAAAGAATTTATAGATAATTGTCTGAAATTATTTATAAAGCAAAATTTGCATTTAGTTTATTTGTATAATAAAAATAATTTTTTATTTCTTTTACTATAAAAAATTAATAGTTATATAACGGAAATTTGTTCATAAGTTTTTTTATTACGGCCAACGATTTAATAAATAATTTAGCGTAATACATTAGTCTTTCACTAAGAAATTTGATCTAAATGATGATAATAGTGTCCGATTACCAAACGACATAAAGGATGATCAGCGGTACTTCTAAGGCCTCTCGAATAATTGGCTCGATGTGTACGTGCAAATATGCGCGCGCACTCTCAATGACTCTTAACTTTGCAATTATACGATAAAGGATTGTACGTAATTCATTATCATGACACGACCCTAATTATTCGTCAACTCGATTGCACCTCGTTAATTGCGCGGAACCGAACGAACCACCTGCTGTTTGCTTTCTCGAATTATAACTTTTAGTTCACGTTGTTGTATATAAAAAATAAAATAATATAACGATTTCATATGTGCTAAATCAAAATTAATAATAAGTAATAAAACACTTAATAAAACCAATAAAGCACTTGTTTTAATATAAAGCATGTTATTTTTATTGTAAGCATTAGTATATTTATGTATGTTTCATTTAAATTTAATAAAAAATAAAAAATGTAGAAATGAAATAAAAAGGTAGTTGCATTTTTCTGATCATTCTTTGCCGTCGCCATAGTTATTTTGTTTTACGAAATCATTATTTGCTACAACTTTGCGATTTGCGACGCTGTAATTAACCGCTAACGCCATTAACATCATTTGCAATTTCTACATTCTCCTCGAAATTGCTCGATGATTATCGGAGCACATTAAGTTTTTTTAAAAAATCGTTATGTCCAAAAATTATAAACTTTTTCGATAAAATAAGATCCATATAAAATTTCACAAAAATAAAATACAATTTTTATTTTGTATTTCTTAAGTTTCAAATTTCTTTAAATGTGAAAAATGAATATAAGAGAAATGCAGTAAATAGATTTGAGAAGAAATGTGTCATAAAATAAGTACGACGTAATAAACATGTTTTCTGGTTGTTCATAAGTATTTGCACTAAGGACTTGGAAAATAAGAGTGTAGAAATTAAAGAATTTTGTTCTGAAAATTAATATAACTAATAAAAAAATATAATCGCATATCCCGAAAGCTAGAATTAAAAAAAAAATTGTATGCAAAGCATATCTTCGTTTCAAGTATAAAACAAAAAATTAATATACCGAAGCAATATATTTTAATCAACAGTAGAAATAAGAATGCGATTAAACGTGCGGTTCTTTTTACTTTCATCTTGCATTTCATTAACCGACTACCGTTACCACGTTCGTTTTTTTCGGCTACCCAAATAATTTACAATCCGGTAACAGATATTTAATGATCCGTATATCAATCATGTACCCGTAATGCATCGATAAATATATGTTCGATAAATATGTATGTGTGACATACATTCCGTAAATATACCGAGTTTGTCTGCTATATTTAATTGTATGTCAAAATTATGTATATGTAAAACTTATTAAGTTTTGCAAATTGAAATCTTCTTGCATGGCATCCAAATTAATTTTTTTTAAGAAAATAGCACTGTATATTAATTTAAAAATTAAGTGATAAAAATACTATATATAGGAAAAATGTTAGAGTATAAAACAGAATAACTTCAAAGCTTTGATACAATTGTTACAATTGGAAAAAATAATTATTTTTCTGCAAATCTTATAAATATTAATTGCTGTATGATATTTTAATAAAAATTCTGCCAAAAATCTTGTCTACATTCTTGCATATATTAGCAGTGCAGTGTATACATTATTCTTGGCATTTGCACTGTACTTCCGCTTCGTTGAAATAGCTGCCAAAATGACCTGACTCAACGCAACCGACATAATTTACGGAAATTGCGATCGTTTTTGAAGAAAGTTCCTAACTCCTAAAAAAGATCTAAAATTTTTAGAAAAAACAAATAATGTAGTATTCTTGATATTTATTTTTTCCCAACAGTTTATAAAAACAAAATCGTAAGAGTTGTTAATAATCATTTAATTTAAATATGAATGCACATTACCTAAACGTAGATGCAGTTATTTAATAAAATTGTCACATGCATGCATTTCTATGTCAAGTCAATTTTTTTCTTTTTTTTAAACGCTGCTACACTACACTGTATCAATTGTTTTCATAACACAATCAATTTGCAATGCAAAAAAAAAGATCTATCACTAAATTACTTTTAGAATAATTTATTATTTATTTTATTATTATTGTCTCGTTGACGATTTAAATTTATAGATTTTATGGATTATAGAGACGCAAAAAAATATATCACGTATCGAATATATTTCGTTGATTTTATGCTCCGTGTGACTTTATACATATACATATACGCCTCGAAAGGAAAGAAAACCCCCCTAATAATTTCATCTGTATTTACTATTCATCTGTATTTTATTATACAGACTGATTGGCAGAACCTTCATCTTTTTTTCGTCGTAAATAAACGAGGGAAAATACGAAAGTTTGTTTAGATTGCGCGCGGCGCTTCCCTTGATCGCTTTGTTATTATATGCTGCTTACTAGAATCCGAGGGCTCGTTTAGTGTATTTGTGCTGCACATGTAACGTTCAATGAGATCCATCATATATCGCATTTAACCGCGACATGAAATGATTCAGTTTTGTCGCTGAAACTCAAATTAATTGACGTAATACGGTTATTAATAACACAGGATTATTTGCCCGCTCGGTGAATGTGGAATTAGTCGCTTCTCTTCTACTCGACAGAAACTAAAGTTCAATTTCAAAAAGAATAATTATTTTAATTTTGACAGAATGTCAAATCAATTTTTCTTTCAATCTATTTATTCAACGTATTTGAAGAATTTGTATTCCTGATGGCTCTGTGCTTTTGGTTTCCTCGTACAAAGTACGCTCGAATGCGCCACATGGCGGATAAAGCGGTTTGAACTGTCCATCTCTCCAGTTGAACCAACAAGTGTAATTGTCTGTGAAGAAGACGGCTGCTTCCGTTCAACTACAAAGTTGTAACAAAGCAGAGCACAATACACCTCGCTAGCCAGCGAAAACGTCCTAATGTTCATTGTACACGACCGTTGGGCAGTTCGGTTCCGCATTATCCTTAATGCTCCGCTAAGGAGACCGGCTAGCGCTATAACTTGCATTAACCTCGTTTTGTGCACGTGTGCATCGTCCACTATTGACCGAACGGATAATGCCGAGAGCATGTCGCGCACTGTACAAACTGAGAGTTGCATCGTGAGTTTAATTAAGAAAAAAGGACACATAAATAAGCAAAAATCCTGTTTTGTAAGAAATGTGTTTAAAATTCTTGCTTTTTGTTTTACGAAATACTTGAAGTTAGCTACATGTAATCAATATATTTATAAACGGAACTGTGAATGTACGTACATACATACATTCGGGATATACTGTAAAATAAAATTTCAAATTTTTAATTATATACTCTCCATCTCCTTCAATAAAAATGTTGGCTTTTTTAATTTTCTTTTTCTTTCAGCTATCTCAATTAAGGTTTTTTTATTTTAAAGTTATTAAATATACATTTACTCATCAATCAACAAGATAGTTGTAATTAATCAATTTAACGTGTTCTAACACTTAATATGCAACGCAAGAAGTAAGTAAAGTGGTCTTGAGCCACTTGAGCCAATAAATCTTTTTAAATCAGATAAGAACGAAAGAAATAAAAGAATCTAAATATATGCAGTAGCTTTATGAACTCGTTAACAGCTTCTTCTTCTTCTTCATACTTGCAAGAACCTTTCTACATAATAAAACTCGTTATTTTATGAAATTATTAATTCCTTCAATTTCTGTTTCAGCGCAACGCCACAAAAGAGTGTGAGTTCAACGAGAATCTAGAGCAACACAATTACAACACGTACAGCTCGGTACACTGGTCCACGGCGAAGAAGACACTGTATATCGGTCTGAAATCTAACGGCGAACCGAGGAAGGTGCAAGTCCGGGGTCAGCTGGGTAAACTGTCAACCAACGTTCGGGTGCTGACACAGGTGATCTCGCCTGATCGCCTGGAGACCATGCTGAACCAGCACAAGGTGCGCCACCGCTGTCACCATCGCCGTCAGGTTTGCGACGGCGTGGCGCAGCCACCGATCTGTTCCACCCCGCCGCCCCGGGAGAAGGACGGCAGGGACAGGTTCAGATGCCGTAAGCGAAAGAAAAGGCGAAAGCGGAAGCGAAGGTGCAGGTCGGGCGAGCAGCCCGGTCCCCAATGCCAAGTCCCCGAGGAGTCGGTCGTGGAATCAGTAACGAGCACCGAACCGAACTGGACCGCGGCGTCATCGGAGATGATCGGGGGGGCCAGCAGCACCACGCCGGAATCCAAGAGGTCCTGCGAGGGGGCGGCCAGCGAGGAGGCCTGCAGGCGGCAGGCCCTCTCGGTGCCGGCGAAGAAGCGGAAGTCGCGGATAGACGGCAGCGGCGACGGCGGCGGCAGGAACCTCACGCTCAACGGTAAGAACAAAGCACCAAGGTCAAATGCGAAAAAGCCAAACGTCATCGTCGCCGACAGTCAAAGTAAAAAGCCTGATTTAACGGACGGGAAGAAGAAGAGGAAGAGGACGATGGGCCAGCAGCAGACGAGCCCGGGGAGCACGGCGGCGCCGGCATCCCGGAGGCAGTACGGGCCTGGCACGACATCCTCGTCCCGGGGCTCTTCGTCGCTAACGGCGCCCGTCAGCGAGGAGCAGCGAGCCTCGACAGCCACGTTGTCCTCTTCGCCGTCTCCTCCTGGTGCGTCAACCGCTCTTTTCTCCATCAGAAGGCCGAGCTCGCCACCGTCTGACCGTAAAAAGTCATCGCCGTCCTCGAGGAATCACCTCGCGAGACCGATGAGTAGAATAGAAAAGCTTCTTTCGGGTAACGCGGGTTCGCCAGGTCGACCGAGATCGATCCCAGAAATGTCGGCGACGTCGAGGAGCGTAATAGCGTCCCCACCGTCAACTACCAAAGTTCCTGAAGATAGATGCGCCTATACTACAACCCCTCAGCCTGAATTCTCGCCAGTTCCCCCCTCCTCGTCCTTATCCTGGCAGGAATCCGGCGAGGATTCCACGAGTTCGCTATCACACTCCTCGCTCGTCGACGAGGAATCGTCCTCGACCATCACAAGTGAACTTGCGATCCTAACGGTAGAGTCCAGCACGTTGGCAGCCTCCGGCGAAGTTATCGCGGAAGCTACAACGTTCAGACTGAACGAAAGGAACTGCGAGGACGGTGATTTCGATATGACCGATACGATCTCACGGACTACGACGAGATTCCCGCTGGAGAGACTGGCGATGTGACGCATCCCTCGGATGGCCGAAGGCTGATTTGTGCGCAAATGTCGTTGTAAACTAACGTGTACATAGCAATCACTCTCTACGTTACGACTTACTCCACATTCATGTGACGAGCAGGTGACACACGACGTGTGTCGTGCTGAAATTTTGATACTCGCTGCAGTATAAGGGGGCCGATATAGTTGCTATTTCGGTGAGGTCGATTTATATAAACACTTAAAGAAATTAAATTAAATGTAAATCGAAAATGAGCAAAACGGTAATATTTATTCGTCATATCGCTTTTAAATCTCAATCAGACTTAAATAAGATTATAAAACTTTAGATAAAGATAATAAAGATTTAATTAGGCATTAAAGACATTTTAACATAATTAAATTGCTTTATTAATCTAATTATCAAAATTTAATTCTATCAATATAATTGCAACTATAAAGATGTAAAAAAAAGAACAATCTTTCAATTTTTAGAAATCTCTTATATTAAATTAATTTACTATAATAATATTAAGGAAAACATGTCTTTAAATATGTTCTCCGAAAATTTCTTTAAATATAATCCTGCAATTAAAAAATTACAGTTTCTTGAACGATGAAAATACTTTAAGATAATATCAAACTCAAAGATCGTCATAAGAGAATTATTTAAAATTTGATAGCATGTATACTAATAAACATTAAAGACATCGATATTAATAACATATTTCGTGCAACGAGAAAGACATTGTGACACACACTGAAATAAAAAAATCCGTAACGGTAGTAAATTGCGTTCACCGAAATCGTTTCGATATCGATTCCCAAGCATTTACGGTGAGAGACGCGGTTCGTGTCGAGAATCGATGGACATTTAAAAAAAAGCGAAGAATACCTGATCACGTTTGTTTGAACAAGACAAGAGCGTGCCGGCCAATGCGTGTCTCTCTCATGCTCGTTATCCGAAAGGGGTAATTACCGGTGGCATCGAAATGAGAGAATATCAAACCGCCAGATAACGAGCACGAAATAATTTTAATCTCAAAGTACTTCCTGGCTGCAAAACAGGTCATGCGTATCACCTAGATGGTACCGCAGAATTGTAATTTTCATTGGATTAGAAGCAAGATTATTAGCTAGTTTCGATTCTATTGCAGCACGGTAAGTCGACGTAATGCATGCGAAACGTGCCATTTCTGACCTCGGACAATATTTGTTTGCCGAGTACTTTTAGATCAATATCCTTTTTTTTTTTTAGAGAAATTTATAATTTCCATATAACTATGTAAGAATTTATAGATAAAGCTTGTTTGTATAGGACTCCGAAAAAGCTCTATATATTGCTCTAAAAATACTTCCGTGCAAAATTGAGCTATTTATTTTGAAAAAAGAAATGCATGTCGCATATTTTAGATTTAACTTACATTACTTTCAAAGTAAGGAACTATTCATAATCAAAACAATGATAATTTTCTTATACAACTAGATGTCTTCGATATCAACATCTTTAATAGCTTTAACAACTGCAAAGTATTTCCAGCATGACAATTTAGGTATGTATCATCATAAATTATAAATTTAGAAATTAATGAACGTGACCGTATTATTCTTAATTAATGTTACTATTAGGCACAAAAGCATGGAGAGAGTATTAATAAATCCATTTAGTCGTACAAAATTGAGTGAGGAAAATACAAGGGGGTCAAGATCTGCATTAAATGGCAGTAGATAAATATGAAAATGTAAATTGTAAAAGATTTAGAGGCAGAGACCGCGCAATAATATTGGCGCGGGTTAGAAAATAATCTGAGCAGATTATAACGTAAAATTAAGACGTTGTTTCAAATGACAGATTTTATCTGAATTGTTGAACAAAATACTTTCTTGACATGAACCGCTTTCATCTCGCCAACATATCGACGTAGAAAATTTTCTGTACATTACTGCCGATCTTCGTCCTAACTAGCGCGATTAGCGCGTCAAGAATGATGATATTTTAGCAAGCGAGGAGAGTAAGACAATAAGAGACTTAAAAAAAAAAGAGAAACGGCGTATGAACGATGAAATCAATTTGACTTACGAGCATAAAATACGATTATTCTCGGGGCGATAATAGATGTCAATTTAATTGAGGAGACGAACTGTTCAATAAAAATTAGTTGCCTCGTGACGAAATTACGCTTTACGCATTTCGTCGAAATAAAGCGAAGCGTTTTCAATTACACTACGTAATGAGATAATTTTTTTAACTAGCATAAATTACATACAAATTGTAGGTTATGGAAAAGATATATTTCAAGAGCCACCTGTTTGTGTTTAGATACCGCGAGCTTGAGGAAATTCCTGCGAGCGATTAATCAAATTGCGAGTTTGACTCGCGATATCTCGCAATCAAATGCTGTAAAACGCAATTTCTACGGGCGACGTATGTATAATTTGAAATGCGTAAAGTAAATTTCGTTCGACGTAATCTCAGTATTTATAATGGAGCATAGTGGAGAGAGAGAAAGAGAGAGAATACTGGCTTTCTTATTTTACCAAGGAGATCGATTAATCAGGTCGACACGAATTGCATATGCTGGTCATTCGAGTTCCATCTACTCGTTATTCCTCGCGCCTCTAATTTTATTTCAGGAACTCGTTTCGCGACGGGCTCAACAGTGCCAACGTGAAAATTGTGAAGAACTTACTTAGCGTTTCCATTATATTATAATTACAATTTATTATAGTCCAGATTTTGAAGTCGCATGCAAATATACGATTTATCGTTGCGTGAAATATTTAATCAAAGTTATTATGAACAAGTAGTCGATATATTTAACTTTTGTTAAATATATTGCAATAAATTTTTTAATATATTTACCAAACTCTGTTTTTCGTGGCACTGTGCGAGTTTCTCGCAACGAAAGTAATGCTTATTATTTTTGAATTCCACATAAGTTGCAATTTAATTTCACAAAATCGATTACCAAAATAAATAACCCAAAAAGAAATGTTTCTAAAATAAAAGATTGATTGTCTCAATGAGTAATGAAGTAAATAATATGTGATGCCATATAACATACAATACTCATTTATATTCACAATCTTTATTATAGGTCGGCATTTAATATTTGAAAATTGCTTGATTATCGAGTACTTAAAAAATTCATTCCGTTGAATTATTATTTAACAAAAAGTCACATCTCCTTGTTTCTCGAAGTAAAAGTTTCATCGAATCTAGATAAGTCTGTTGGAAAAACCTCGCTGCGATTTTTGCTTTTTTTTTTAGAATTTATTATGTAGCATATTTATTAAAGACTTATTTATTTTAAACAGTTGACTCCGTGTACATAAGTCTACGATCATTACTCATCAATCACGCGCATTGATCATTTGTTTTATGTATGTTGTGTCTGTCCTATAGGTACCCGAATCCGTTGAAAATATCGTCGTTCTGCTCAGAGATTTTAATACCAACATGACAATAAAATAAAATATAAATAATATCGGAAAGTAATCATTTTTCATAAATTATAAAATTTTATAAATTTTTTTCAATTATACTCTACACACAGCGTAAAAGATCGTAAAGTAAATATTTTCATTGAATTAAATGCGAGATGGACGCCTGCCATTTTATCACAGTAATATCAAATTCAAAGCAAGTTGTTTCCCATGCACGACAGAGCACATTATATCGTACGTTTGATAATAGTTAATGACAAAATGAGCGACTACTTCCGCCGGAATTGAAATTGGACCGACGTGTAACAATGTTCTCTATTTAAATATTCAGCATATCATATATATAATGTGTAATAATAATGCTGCAGACTATTTTTCTCGTCTACGAAAAATAGACTTGTAGATTTCCTCGTCTTATTCACAGTAAGAATTTTGTAATTCTCGGTATTACTCGGCATTATTATGAAAAACGTTTCACAATAATGCATGTAGTCATTTGCCTTTATAAATAAATTTTAATGTATATGTAAAAATTATATTTTTTTTTACAATTCAAACAAGAACTGATTTCTAACGGAACAAATACATTGTCAAATATATACAAACACAGTTCATATTCATGCAGAACTAAACGAAGGAAATAAAAAGTATGAATTACTCTGGACACTTCTCTCGTTTTGCAATCGGATACCATTAATATGATACACACAGATTAACATAATATGCACAGATATTTTCAACGGATTCTGAATAATTTCAATAAGCATGCTCTGCGAGTGCGAGTGAGATAAAATGAGTGGTTCGACGATACCAAGGGTAAAAGACAACTCTTACGAGTGAATGCTTATAAATAAAACGGCAAGGTTTGTAAAATTTGGAAAAGTGCACGTGGATGCGCGAGTGTGATGCTTGTCAATTGTCACGGCTAATTATTAGATTAATTAACTACATAGATAAAAGATATGTAGTGTTGTTTTATTCAATTACATTCTCTATTCATTAATTATAAAGATGGAACAAAGTAACATATTGTTTTAATCGTTACTACAAAAATTTAATTTCGTGTCTTACTATTACGTTTTCGGACTCTTCCAGTAAAATAACATATTTGCCACTTTTTACCTCATTTATTAAATATCCAAGAAAGAATTTCTATAATATAATAAGAAATTAAATATAGCTTTTTTTTAAATTTAAACTACATTTGTAAAAAAATTATTATGAGACAATTTCCGCTATTAATAAAAAAAAAACTTAATAGTATAAAGCTATCAACAGCAAAATGATATGCAGACATAATCGCATCGTCGGCACAATTCTGGATTCAAAGACGGAAACAGAACCAGTTTAGCACTGCCATGTTTAAAATGTATTTAATTTTCATAGACTGAAATTATTAAGATCATAGACAAATATTTTTAATTAATAAAAATAATAAATGCGAGGAGGCCGATTGAATTTTATCAGCGGATATTTAATGTAAACCAGACACTTCAAACGAGATACGTAAAATATCCGCCCGCAGGACGATTGTCCTCTCTTAACCAAAACACATTGCCATTTTCGATTATCTTGTGATATAAATCCTCAAAATTTGCGACTTTTTTTCTCTTTTGTCCTATTCCTGAAAAATACATTTCTTATCATCGTCTTCGCGAATGAGAATAAGAAGGAGAGGGAAGAGATGGGAGCAAAAAATAATGAAAATTGACGAATAAATTGATTAAATGAATTTCTGATGAATCTCTGATCAAATTTGCGCATCTTGCTCGCTCATCTTTTCTTTCGCTTCTTGAACACAAGACCCCACCATATCGTCGCCATATAATTTTTAGAAATAATAAAAGAAATATAAAGAAAGATAATATTGAATATAACGCTGCGTTGTTTTAAATTTCAATATATACCTCATTATGTATTACTTGCATTCCTAGGTGTAAAATAATTTTATATTATACATGATCCTACATATATTGACAATACGAATGAACGTAATCTATTTTCCCTTATTTTAATCTCAGTTTAAATGTATAGCTTAAATTATGACAATATTTATAAACATTTCTTGTACATTTTTATTTGAAAAAGATATTAAAAAAAAATATTTATTAATTTTTACTTGTATGTCAACCACTAAAGATTTCTAAATATTCATAATTGCTAACAGATTTTAAATAATGCAAAACAACACTATTAAATAACTTCTTGAAATTACTGTAATTTAATAAAAAAAATTATTATAAATAATTTCAACAAATTATTAACAAAATAAAACATTTGCAGCAGTTTACAAAATGTTAAGGTAAGTACACGTAATGTAAATCTTTAATATAATTTATCAATACAAATGATACTTAAACATTAAGTATAATTACACAAACCTTCGCAAAAAAAACTGTTAAGCCAAAAAGAGATTGCATAACATAAATCAATAAACATGCATTTGATAAAATTATTACACTAAAAAAAATTACTAGAACAAAATAAATATTTTTTTAAATAGTACCAAGCAGAAGTTGCAAGTAAAAAATGTATAATCCATTTTATAAATTATAGAAAATATTATCTTATTTGAAATAAATATTATTTATTTTTTACAAAACTTCTGCTTGGTACTATTTGCAAAAATATTTATTTCAATCTAGTAAATTATTTTTTTAGTGTATCATAAAATTATCTAAATATGTTTTAATTTATATATATATACTAAACAATTATTGTAATATTTTATTTTTAAACTTGATTGGTGTAGAATGAGCCAATAAATCATTAATAAGATTATAGTACAACTATACTTCATAATTTGTCGTATTAAATATTAAAATCAAGAATTTAATATGTCATTAGTAAACTTTTGTCTTTTTGTTTTCTATTAATAAACTTTTTAATTCAATATCGTGTTTTATGAATGTGTAAGTACAAATTGTTCAGAATTGTACGTATCCATCCTATAATAAGATTGGTATCGAATTAATCGATATGATATCTTATTTAAATATGCAATAAATTGATTGTATGTGTAATCATAACAGAAATTAAACTTGAGTACACTTATCTTTTGCTTGCAAATTCGTGTAATTTTATCGATTAAGATCAACATTTATTACATCAGATTTAACGAAACAGCCTGTGTATTGTATAACGCTTAAAGAATTATAAATTATAAATTAATGCACGCTATTTAATGCGCACTTCCCGGATAATCCGTAACCCTATATATATTTCATTATTATAAACTATGATTACTTATCGTAAGATAAGTGACTTAATGTGAGATAAGAGACTTTATCGACGTCTTGGGATGTAAATAAGATTGAAACGCACAACACGGCTGTATCGAACACGCCGGAAACTATTATCCCGCCTGGCCCGCACACGTGTGGCTTGCAAGCATGCAGAAATAGAGAATATAGAGCGGCACTCACACCCCTTCTCTCTTTTGTTGTCTGCATCTCCTCCCATTGTTGTCCCGTACTATAATTAATGATCGATGCCACGATAAGGTATAAAAGTCGCTCTGCAGCACGGGAAAAGTACATAGATTACGGTGCATTGTCCGCTACCCTGTATTTACGCAATCTCCGTGCCCTTCAAATAATTATCTCGTAATAATTGTATTTTCCAAGCAAAAATATCCTGCTGTTAAAATATCAAATAAATTCTATTGTCGATATTAGGCATTTTTTCCAGATTAAACTTATACCACTGTACAAATCCTACCCAAAGCATCCCCCAAGCTTAAATATTACGTGGAAGTAAAATTTGAAGAGTAGAAGTTATAAATTTTAATTTAAAAATTTATTTTCAAATTTACTGTAATTAAAAGTGCGAAATCCGTACCGGTGTGCTAATAACTGCATATAATCGAACATGCAAGAGACAAAAAATTTATCACATCATGGAGTGCGAGATATTAATTATTTTTATAAAACTTTATAAAAATATCTGTATATTGCAAGTTCTGCAGGCATACTACTCCTACATTGTCGATTTCTCATGGCATTTAGCCATTTATGGATTATAGATCATGACCATAATCATAATCTTCGCTATTAACATAACCATAACCCCGACCTTTGACCTGCAACGCGCGTCTTTCAATTTATAATTAACGTTCTTCGATAAATGCCTTCCGCTTTAACTTTTGACCTACAGGCGAAACTACAAACATAGATCGTAAAACGTGCACCGTCCCTAATTGATTCCATGGTTAAACTCGCAGATTTTTCGATTTTTAGCCACATTTACTACTCTTGTCTGTCTATATAATTTAGTGTAGTTTCATGTAAAATAAAGCGTAATTAAAAGTTTTAGTTTAGAGAAAATTAAGAGAAGAAAAGAGAATTCAGCCAATATGTATTTTTATGAATAATGAGAAAATTTAAATACCAAAGATATCACATAATAAATGACTCGTGCTTTCTACTTGTATTATACAATTTTTTAACAAAACAAAACGTTATTAATATCAACATAACTTGTTTAGGATAATAATATTCTGGTTAAAATAATTCCTATTTTAATCTTTACAAATTATTACATTATATACAAAATATAAAAATAACTGCTATATGTCATAATATATTTAAAGGAATCTACATGATGACTAGCTTCGTCAATCAGAACATATTTACTGATAAAATACGTTAGCACCTATACATAAATTTTTCCGAGCTTTACCCGAATAGATTGTGGTTAAGCATTTTGCACACATAAAGTCGATGTGATTTGCTCGTTATTATAGATATTTATCATAATCGATTTTACTCTCTAGTATCTTAGACAGTCTCCTGACTATCCTCCTGGCTACATTTATTCCCTTATCCAACTCTAAAGATAGCTATACGATAATATTGCAAGTTGCTTCGCCATATCAAAGTTTATTAGGATGAATATTAATGATACCTCCCTGTAGTGTTACCAACATCATTGCTACTATCAAGAGTTCGACGTCTTTCGCGCAAACTGATCATCCGTTTCAAATTTGATTATTCCAATTAACGAAAAATACGCTGATAAAATCAAAAGCCTTATAAAAATACTAGAATCTTATCTTGACAGAGGTAATTTCTAAATATTGCAGTGAATCTTATTTTGCTCACTATGCTCAATTTTAAAGTTTATAAATTTAAAAAACATCTTTTGATAGAAGTTTGAGATTTATGACTGAACTCTAAATCTCAATCTTTAAAAAAAAATTCTTTTTTCAAATAAATCTTTAATTTTATTTCATCTTATTTCAATATCAACTCTTAGTAAAAATATTGAAAATAGTAAATGTAACTTAAAAATTAATATATTAAATATAAAGAGGTATTAATTAAAATTGATGCCATTATCTAAGAATTGAACAACATTTCTAAGATATATTTTTTAGCTTTCTTATGTCTTCCTTGGAAAAATACAACATTACACCTGCGGCAGCAAGAAATCTAATGTCGGACTTGCCTCCAATAAACCCGTTGTGCACCCCCCGATGCACTATTATCCTGTATACGGACAAACTTTCGCAGTTGCAGCCTCGGTGCACAGTTGACACTCGCATTGCCCGGTTATACCCGCTCACCGGCAGCTGCGGCATGAAGTTATTGGATCTTTATTCGCCTGACCGAACGAGTTTGCCGCACTTACCAAATATTTTCTTAATCTTTGAACATTTGCGCTCAATGAACCTTAAGGGCCCTCGCACAGACTTTTGCATAACGCATAGTGCATGACGCATAAGAGAATCTATCAATCAGAGTCGTCTATTTCCCTCCCCAGGATAGAAATAAAGACCTTTGATTGGTTAATTCTCTTATGCATTTATGCATTTCGTGTTATGCAGAAGTCTGTGCGTGGCCCCTAACGCTTAGAGCAAAAGGTTCATTTTCTTTTTTAACAATGATACAAAAAGTATACACGATCAACTTTCTCTTCCCTTTACTTAAAATTTCGTAATAAATTCTGTGGGTACAGATATTTCTTAAATATTCACTACTGCACATTATTGTAACTTGGATTATAACTTTCGTTAGGAGTATGTAAAACTTTCTTCGGAATTCTTTGTATCAGGGAGCACTGATAACCACAGTGCCTTAAGATACATAAAGAATTCGTAAAAATGTAGAATCGCACGACAGCCAATACGCATTAAGACCGTAATACCAGGGCGCGTATTAGCCTGCGTAATTTTAGCACACATGCCATTCAAATGAACTCTTTTCGCGTTACGTCACACGTCGGTGTCGGGACGTGGGTGAGAAAGCCTCCGTTTCGTTACATAACATCCTTCTTCTCGTCTGTGTACACGACCCTCTTGAATTCTATTCCTATCTGTCAACGGTACAAAAACACACAAGGAACACTTTATGTAAATTACTTAACCCCTTATTCAATTATCACACGAATATAACCGTCATAATACATTCGAGCATATCATTCGCATCGTCTGAGTATAGAACGAATTTAATGAATCAAAAAATGTATAACAAAGTCTACGTAATTATTAACTTTACCATTAAATTATTTTCGCAAAGTATACATATTATGTATTCGTAATTTTCTGAAAATGTCAAATTTTGTTATATATTTAAATAAAATTTTAGAAGCAATTTTTTTATAAATATAGATGTGTATGAAAAACTAAAAAGAATTCCAATTGTTTCTTCGCAAATAAGATAAAAAATATCCAAGTATATATTTTCCATAAAATCTAAGTGTAATAATATTCAAGAATATTTTTCTTTAAAAATATAAAAAATTATTCATAAAGAACTTCGACCTATACTTGCAGTTCAATTGTAACTTAAATACACCAAATTCTACAATGTTTGCCAAACAAGTAGTTAAGATTGACTAAAATAATCGTCGCATTGATTTCGTTGCTTTCAAGTAATTATTTCCAAGTCATCTTTCGCGTGACCAACTAGCATCACTTATAACTTCGCTAATTCCGTCCGACTCTCTCTAGCGAGACACGAGAGACACGGGCTGAAATGCGTAACATGGCCGTTTAAAAGCGCTGCGCATGATTGAGCAGGATGATAATATGGAGTTATATTGGCAGAAGATAATTTCTCCTCCGCGCAAAGGCTACGAATACCAGATTATCCACCGCGGACATAGAGGAACCGTTTAATTAAAAACACGGAAAATAGATTAAAACACGAGGCAAACGGGACGGGGATAGAGGGCAAATCTTCAGGTCCTCGCTCCTTTCGCAATGACGTAGCGGAGGTTGTTGCACGTTGCCTCAGACTTATTTTACGTGGTTACGTGCCATCCAGAGCGATCATAATTAATGCATGATTACGGTATGCCCCGAAGGGTCGTCTCTCGCAAGGGATAGATCAGGTTCCGTTCTAAAGGAGACATCACACCGCCAATTATTCTCTGCGTATTTTGAATAATATTGCTAATTGCAAGAAAAATGCTTGCACGCTGTAGAAAATACTTGTATTAAAAAAAGTAAACAAAAATTTGTTCTTTTTTAAATTAGATTTTTTAATTTTAAAGTTAACTGTCTTACAATTAATAATATTATTTCTTCGCATATTCCATTTCTGAATTATTAACATCAATTTGTATTTTGTTTCATATTATATGACATTGAGATTTAGGAACAGTGTTGCTAATTTTTTTTTATAGAATAGTGTATAATAATTTTAAAAATAATATTATCTTATATTTAAAAAAGTATAATACATATAATTTTATGTGATTACAATTTCACAATTTTTTTTTTATTTTCTTCTTATATATTGGAAGTCGACATAATGCCACTATAATACATAATCATATGTTATTAATTCTTAAATATTTTTCTGTCTAAATTACTTGGCTGAAATGCAAAGAAATAATTGAAAAAAGGCAATAGGCTATATAAATTTATTATAATAATTACGTAGAATTTTATCATTATATACATTTTTCAAATAAAGAAAAAAGTTAAATAATTAATTTTAGTTTATACGAGAATTGCTATATTATTTTTATATCATGACGATAGTATTTGTGTGAGAACTCCATAAGAACAATAGATAAGTAGATTCTGTTGAGTTATGTGATTGTCAATATAATACAAGAAGAAATTCATATAAACATTATAGTTCCCGACAATAATACTGACAGTAATACTATTCGTGAGAGAATTAAAAAAATTAACAAGCGTGCTATTTTTCTAAGTCTACACTAGAATAATAAAAAATTTGTATGGAACAATAAGAGATATCCAGAGAAAATAGTAAAAATTTACACAAAATTTGTAACATTCATGCATATTATAAATCAATATTAATTACTATTTTTTACATAAGGCATGCCACAGTTAATCAGCTACATATTTCGACTATTCTAAAACATATATCTACACAAACTTTATATTAAACACTGTAATCTAAAAATAATCTCTTATTTTTCTAAATATTTTTAAAAGTAACCGTTTGCTTTATATTTCTCGCATTGACGTATACATAAATAGTTGAATATAACATGTGACTAGGCATCAGAGAGCGACAGCGAGACACGTGTGTTACCTATCCAATAAAAATATCTGCTATTATGGTAACCATATTATATATTCTTAATTATAAAAGCAATCCTTTTTTAAATAGTTGTCATCAATACCTAATGTTATAAATGAGTAAATTTTTACAAAAACAATCGATATTAGTTTTATGCAATATAATTTATTTTGCTAATTGTACTTTATAACTTTTTTAATTAAAATTATTTAGATTAGTTTTTTGGGGGGAGGGGGGAAAAGTTTTTTTATTATTTCGAACAATTTCAGATCTAAATCAAGAGTCTGTTCCAACAAAATTGAACCAGTTTCAAACTATCAGAAAATTGCGCGGTGTATCAAATTTTATTATACTGCGCAAGAAAGTTTCCTAACGCGCAAACTCCTAACAAACTCCTCTGGTTTGGAAAGATATAGAAACAAAGACCTAAAATTTTCAGGTTTGTCCTTTATATCCTCTAAGAAAATATAATCTCTATTATAATATTATTGGAATTATTCGAAATTTAGTGACATATTATAAATTAAGCGTAGACTTATATCTTAACATTTAACCAAATTTTTTAATCCTGCAACACAAACAAATAGAAAACTTATTTCTGAGAATTTCGCGCGATTAATTAGAAATCTTCCGTAAAATATTAATGAGAAAAAATGTTGAAACAAAGACAGTTTTTAGGCATTTCTTTTTTTTTCTCGCTTATCTCGGGCGCGAGAATTTCTGGCGACAACACTGGCCGCGGCTTAGGTAGGAGAAATTGACGTTTCACGGGGCAGACGAGGCATGCGCCAGTCGCGCGCGTTGAAAATGGCGACGATAGCGTGCCTCTCGCGACGCGTGTCGCCGTACACGCGGCACTTTCGCGATGTCACGCGCGCGTACGCGTCGTGGCGTGCCGACCGCGGCCTCGGGAGGATCCAGAAGGGCGTCGGACTGCTGGCAGCCGCTTCCGTCACGCTTCTACTGGCGCAGCAATATTTACGGCCGAAGGTGGTGCACGCCTTGAAACCTCGCAAGGTACGCACAATGCAATCGAGTACAGTCCGCTCCAAAATCGCGCGCCTCGTCGTCGCTGGCAGTGGCGCGAAGTTGAATGGCGAGTCACGACGGTCACGTGGACTTACGCGTCCACGTGCGCGTGAATGGGCAGTAGCAGTGTATAGTAAAGTTGCACGAGAACACAGCACTGCACCTCCATTCACCAAACGGATTTCGAAATCGGCAACGTATCTTGAGACATTTTAATTGACAATAGTTTTGATAAGAATAGCGTGTCGCGTATTTTTATTTTTATTGAAAACAACGGTAATGTCTGCGAATTTTTTAATTAAGTTTTGCAGAACCTGTTAATTATTCTTACGAGGCAAGATTTCGGCGAGGATAATTTATAATTAGAATTTGAAGAAAATGGGTACAAAAGTTATATGTATAGTGAAAGTTTCAGCTTGAAACGATCGGTAAGAAAATACTTGACAATTCTTATAAATGTAAATAATAGCAAAAAGCGTTTAGAAAACTATTTCGTAAAATTCAAATACTTTAGTATTATAAAAAGACAAGATCTCTGAAGTAATTACGTGTGCCTGAAGAAAAATAGCGCAAATGAATGTGAAATTATTCTTGTTTCTTCATGTTACTTCCTCTCAATGGCTCCGATATCGCCGAATCCGCTGGCGAACAGAGGTGGGGAGAGGACGGTAGAGAAAGTGAGAGATATTCGTCGGTGGGTTTCAAAAAGGAGTTTTGAACGCGTCGGGAATCGAAGGCGCTCGCGATTGATCTCGTTCGATCTTCGGTCTCACGACCGAATCGTGTACGCTACGTTAATAATATAGCCCGGAGGAAAAGCGGATCGGCTCTTGTGTCAAACGATCTTCAAGTGTATCGACGCCACGCCCTCCAAACGATCACACAATCGATACGGCTCTACCTTAACCAGTTTTGGATCTTCGAACGTCTCTATTACGGCCTGAGAATCCCGAGATTCTTCCGAAAAGTAGACCGCAGGGGAGTGCACCATAAACTGTATAAAATTACATTTAGCTAACTTGCCTACGTAATCATATCACGTTAAGAAGTTGCACTGCATTTTAAAGGATAAAAGTATTTTTAAAAATTGTTAATTATGAATTCATACATTAATTCAATAATTAGAGAAAAATGTAATAATCTCTTGTATTTTTTATCGATATTTAACAATAATATAAAATTAACTATAAGTATATAAACTATACTCATATCACTTTTAAATTATTTTTGTGATATAATTAAGAGTTAATTGACAATTTGGGAGATTAACTGCTATAGCTTTATTTGTAAAACTGTATTACTAATTAAATAAATCTTTAAAATATCTTAAAAAATATTTTCACAAGTTCATACCGTTTAACGCGGCTCAATGTTTTTTTAACGAAGAATTAATTCTGAAAATGTGGCACATTACAACGTCCTTAACGTCAAGCTTTCAATCACGAAGCACTGTTAATACCGCGAGACATTCGCTAACGAGAACCTCCTTAACTGCCGTACACGCAAGTTGAACATTGACATACGCGTTTCATCGATCATGCGACGCTCTCGAGAATGCGGATGCCTTCTAGGGACATTCCTCGCCTTATAAAACGAGGGAGATAAATGGCCGACGCTTTGCGCCGCAGTTCGCAGCCAAGCTGCATCCTTAAATGCAGATGCACCCGGCCCTTCGCTACGAGACACCCTAATCCGAATGCACCCTAAGCTGCTTTTCCTTTCCGCACCTCGCAGCACATGTATCCATTAATTATCGCGCGTGAGAACATGGGAAAGTTGCATCGAACGTTTTCAACAGTCATGCTTGAACTTCGTATAATTCATGAAGTCGACTGACCAATGCTTGACCAATGCTATTTATAGAATAGTTGGTATGCAAATAATACTTTTAGCAAAAAATTAATAAAATATATATTTCAAATTTTCAAATGTTATCTTTGTAAATAGAAATTTAAAATTTAATAAAATGCGTAAATTAATTTTGTAATAATAAACTCCATTGCTAACACATGCTTTTTCAGTCGTGTATTGTTTGAGAAAAAAGTTTCATGAAAAATATATAGTATATTTATCATAAAAACAAAGTTTATGATACTAAAAGTACACTTACAAAAAGTGAAGAATGTATTCTAACTATATAAGATTTTATATATAATGTTTAAATATTAAATAATTTAGAACTCAATATTTTCTAAATAGTTTTATACTTATTCTTAATTGAAAACATGACCACAATTTTTGTTTGTTACTATTTATATTTCTTAGAAAAAAATATCGTGTGATAAGGAGACATCTGAATGTTCTCTCGTTTACGTGTCGCGTGTTGTTTTGATCTTCTCCAATCTAATCAGAAAACTAGGATAGGCATTATCTTGACATTAAAACATGAAATGAACGGGATATATTTTATACATTTTATGGAAATGCATACGTAATGCGAACACGTAATCGCAGTACATGCGTGCAGTACACGCAAACGCTCTAATGCTCGTCACATCGCGCTGACTTGTGTGAGGAACTCGAAGATATTCTTTGACCACGTCGCTGCCAAGAATTCGGCGAGAATAGGGCGTTCGCAAGAGTGCCAAAATGTCATACTAACGTGAAACGACACACGTTTGCACATAATTTACGGGGAACATTCAAATTATTTCCCGTGGTCAATTATCTCAAGACACGAAATCATCAAGATAATGTCGCGTGAGCTAAACAATACGATTAATTTTGTATCTGATATCGATATAATTCCTTACGAGTTAAATCTTTTGCTGTAATTTTAAGTAAAATAAGTAAAAACTTAATAAATTTATAAATATATAATGTATCGATTAAAAGTATAAAAGTCCTTCTATAACCTTATATTAATTTCATATAACTGATGAAAAATGAAATGATAGAATTTTAAAAAAGAATCTGTATGCTTGTTGTACCTTTTTTAATGAACAAAATAACTTGTGTATGAAAGAGTTAATATAATGTCTATCGTATTGTCGTTTTTAATACGTAAAATTTAATTGGCTAGACGTTTCGAAAAATTCATGTTATATACAATAAATTGCGAAAACATTTACTACGTATCGTAATCTACTAACACGGTTTATGCGATTGCAACCATGTAGAGGCAATGATGAAGTACATTAGCTACGCTACACTGTATGTTCGCGAAGCCAGTTGATCTTGCAGAAATAAGCTTTGAACATGCTGTCGCATCGTTTCTGTCGCTTTTATCCAAGTGCGTAGGCTGTTGCAACGGAAAGGGCGATCGGTATCAAAAATGTGGATACGATATCCGGTATTGCAGTTGTTAAATGTGTAAAATTACGTACGAAATAACGCAATTTAGAATAGAACAATAATTAACCAATTAATAATAAAATTTGTTTAACGATAAAATATTTTGTTTGATAAAATTAATTGATAAAATTAATTTTATGTTTGATAAAACTATGTCTGTACTATCCTGAATTCTTAAATATCAATATCAGATTCATGAAATTATTCGTATGTTTTATGTTCGCGCGATATGTATTACTATTGTGATATTATGTATTACTTTGCATATTTTTGAAATATTGTTAGATAATGCAATTTGCTAAATAATAATAAAAAATAATATTGATATTGAAGAAACACACACATTAAGAAAAAACTTAGACCATTCAGTTAAATTAAAGGAGAAAATAAAAAAGCTTTCTTATACTAAAACACATTCTACGCATTCCACGATGATATCTTGGATTAAAGCGAGCTCAACATTTTCATCGTGGAATATAAATTGCTCAGTGGACAAAAGGAGAGAAATGTATCATCCGATATATTGTGCGTTATTACGAGATGTGGCACAACATTATCATCGCGCATTACGTATGCAGAGGCTTGTTTGACGAGCGGTTTGCGGTAACTAATGGGCTGGGTGCTCCTATCGAGATGCTCCTATCGACAATATCCTTTTGGACCGAGATTCATTATAGGACTTCTGTATGTATGCAGGACATACGTGAAGAGATCAGAGTGCATAACAGAGCTCGTCCAATCAAAGATACTTTTTCTTTCTAATGGAAAAAGTTTACACGTTCGAATATCCGTAATTGGATCAACCCTTTTCATGATCGATACACTTCACGTTAATTGGATTTCAATGGAATTACTCATTAGAATGTAAATAATGTACACTTTGTGTTTCTAAGTTGCGATTGATAGTGTCTCAAAGTTATCGCTGATTTTTTAAACTTACTAATACTTTAATAACTCATACATGAAATAATTTGTATATTTTTTAAGAAAAACATTGAATATTTATGTAGCTGACATAAATGGGAACATAATATTGTTATGTTGTATTATTATATGTAAATGTTAATTTGTTTAAAGTTAAAGAAAAGAATATATTGTATTATCCATTTAATTTACATGTGTGTGTGTGTGTGTGTTAATTGTTTTTAGTTTATTTAAGAATTATATAAAATTTATAATTGAGAATTTTATTTGTAATTTATATTATATAAAGTGCTTAAAATTAAAAACTAATTTATTTAGAAAAATCGAAAATTTAGAAACTTAAATAGTTAAATTTATTGTCAAGTATATGTAAATATAAATTATTAATTTTTCGAAGTAAAATATGAATTATTAAATTCATTTAGTATAATAATAAGATTTATAATATTATTTTATCCTAGAGATGTAAGTTTTCAAAACATTATTTTCAAAATCAGTGGCTCGTGTATGCATTCCAAGCAATACATCTTTTCTTTCATATGTCTAAGCAATCATTACATGAAGATCGTTTTACCAGGATCGTTTTGCACAAGTTACGCGCCATTATTCATATCAACGTTTATGTATGTTTATGCACCCCTGTCTCGCCATCTGTCTCGCCATCAACGTTAGCAGCAACACCGTGTACCCCGAATAATTCAAACGCGAGAGAGTGATCGATCGGCTGAGTACACCTTCGTACATATTATCAACGATAAACGATAAATCAGATGCAAGCTTCTCGACGCCACACGATTAAAGACTCCGAAAGTCGTCAGGACATGCGCGTGTGTGCACGTGTTGCGCCTGACACGATGCTATCCGATACCGCTTGTTGATCCTTCGAAGAAAGTCGAACAGGAAGGATAATTAATACTGGAAAACATCCAATCATCAGACCATCATTAGAAAAAATAAATCAATTCTCGCAAAATGATTTTCACAGAAATTGAGCCCTTTCCAAAAAGAAACAAATTTTTTTATGCAGTCTTTCTCTAAAAATAATGGTTTTCTCAAATAATGCTTTAAAAATAAAATGTATGTGTTTTTCACTTTAATCATATTTTATATAATATGAATAAAAGTTCTTAATTTTTAATCGTACAATTTCTTGACTACAAATTTTTGAATAAATAGTGAAATAGAAAAGTTAAATTAAAAAATTTAACATATAACAAAATATTACAAATATATAAACATAATAAACTCAATTTCCATGTTTCTTTAACTGTAAATCATCTTTTGCTTCGTTAATTTGATTTTCCATGCGGTCATCCGCTTTCTAGATGGAGATAAACCATTTTTACACTTTTATAAGTCCGGGAGTTGTGAACAGTCCAGGTAAACATTTCACCACCGTCCTCGAACGTGCACACAATGCAGTACCAAATGATAATCTGATGATAAGGTATGGGATAAGAATTCCAACGCGGTAGGACACGTGAATGTGGCCTGATTAGCATGATAGTATCAGTCGCGTGGGTAGACGTCAACGTGGGCGTGAATGGATTCTACATTTGATCGTTTTTCATGTTCGTAATCAATTTGCGCGCATCGCCTGTCAAGCTACCTGCGGCAAAACGTTAATCAAAGACATTTTCAATTGAGATACGTCCAGACACGTCTGTGAGAAACACAATCGGCTAACTTGAGTGTCATAGGCGCGACAAATTTTTTTTCTCGGCGAGAAGGACGTTGAATAAATTAAAACGATAAAAAAAACATACAATCTTGGCGCATTAATATTATTAAAATTGTATTACAATTAAAATTGTAATAATTTCTTTTTTCATATTTTGTTAATGGCTTGATTTCATTCGTTGCTCCAGAGTAATAATGAATCTGTTATTATCCGTTGTGTTATATTGAATTTGATATTTTAAACGATTTATCTCCGCATTGTTTAGCTGACTCGACAGACAATCACGACCGAGTTCATATATATTATTACGTTAATATTAATAGACATTTGAGATGTAGCTTTCAACATTTGTATCAAGGTACAAGCGACGTTTCCGAACTGTAACGAACTACACTTTACGCTTGTCTGCCCTATAGTAATAATAGTCGACCGAAATTTTGGACGCCTGCCATTGCGAAAATCTTGTTATGTTGGAGACAATCGCCTGGAAACTCGCGAGAAAGTCTCAAATGTAAAATTTCTGGATATTTGACGATTTTCTTCGACATGTTTGCACATAGAAAGAGAAAAATATTTGCAATAATCATAATGTCACTATACACAGAGAGAAAGATTTCTTTAAATTTAATAAACCGTTTTGTTTGACTATTCCAAAGCGTATATTTCTTTGTTTCTAATAAATTTTATTAAATCTAAAGAAATCTGTATAAAATTTATTAAAACTATAGAAACATATGCTTTTGAAATAGTCGAACAAAACTGTTCATTAAATTAAAAAATCTTTCTCTCTGTGTAGTTTATAGTTTTTTATTTTGGGCCCAACCCATATTTTTATAGTTAATCAATAATAAAAATTATCGTTTTATTTATAATTAATAATTTTTATCGGTTTCTTTATAAAACGCACGAACACGAAACGTTATTGTCTCCATGGCGGGCTATCTCTTTGCGATACGATCGATAACCTACCGCATCGACGCCGGCCGCGCCGGTAAGTCTTGTCGTCGAAGGAAGAGCACGTCGAATCGGACGTTTCGGCACGACCCAAGCCTCGTCGGCCATCATCACGGCGATGAGTTAATGCTAATGAGCGAGGCGCGGCGATTCGTCTAAATTAATTAACGCTTTCTAAACCACCGTGAAATTAGCGCCAGCGCGTGGGACATGGCGCATTGGGTGCCCATTATCCTGGGCTAATGGGCCAACAGCGGTGTGGGTGGTGTTGTTGCGGGGATATCCCGTGGGTATCCCGTGGAGTTCTCTCACACGCGCACCGACGACGTCTATCGCGCGGGACTCGTATCGCACGTATTGTAAGTGCGACGGCGATGCAAAAGGTGGGAGGCGCCGCGCCGATGCACGTCGCGTGTTACCGCGCTATGCATCAACGACGAAACAATGCCGGTGTAATTGAATATTTCGAGGGGATTATGATTTAAGAATCGCCGCCGGCCGCCCGGCGGAAATCGCGCCTCTTGCTTGTCCTCTTCCCCCCCCCCCCTCCTCCTTCCTCAACTCTCGTTCAATCCCTTTCCGTTTTCAGTTTACACATACGATGGGGGTTAACCAAGTGCGCTGCGTAGCGGGAGTAATAAATAACGATTTGGGAATTCCCGACTTCGACGAGCCTCGTCCATCACCGCGTGACGGAGAGGGACCGGTTGTGGAGTAACCATTGATTTTGTAAATTCGGGCGCCGATACATGCGCTATGCAAATTTCGATGTCGACAACGAATACGTCACGGTAATTCTTGTTTTCTATAAGATTTAGGACCATGCAAATTAGATTGCAATTAAAAATCTTGTAGCACTTTAGTTACTTGAACGTACTCTTTAAAGTACAATTAGTGAAAATACATTGTTTTCAGTAGCGGAGTTATGAATCTTATCAATCAGTAAAATAAATACACTGATCTTTCAGTGATAATACACTTAATATTCGTCGAAATCGCTAAAAGATAGTGAATATTCACTAGTTATCACAGTTGCAGATCTATTACTGCAAATCAGTAATAATACACTCGTTTTCATTTAAAGAGCTTAAAAACTAGAGTTTCAGTTTGCACAATTAACTTAATCAATATAATTTTGAGAGAAATCTATCAATTACATCTTATACACGAAATCAATTATAAATACGGATTGGAACAAGTCTTTTTTCATCTCCAACAGCGGAAAGTTAACGATATAAGAGAAGGGAATAAATTTTTCAGTCTTGTTGTTCTATTTCGTAAAAGACCCGATAATTTGTTCACTGCCAGTCGAGCCGTTTCGAGCATGGGCGGTTAAGATTGGTTCAAAGGTTGAAACCGACGTAGGAGGCATAACAGCTACACGGGAAAAGCGCCGAATCGGCTAATGACAGAGCGCTGTGCGATAATTTCAGGGTAGTTCGCACGTAACACGGAACATGACAACGCTCCCGGATGATAATAACGTTTTTCTGCAATCGCAATACGAGATAACTAAACACCACTTTATGCTTCAGGTCTTTCTTCTGACAATCGAAGCGTGCGCTTAAGTCCTAACACATGATAATAAATTTCTTTACTCTGTTATATGAGATTTTATTGATATTCAATAACATTCAATGTACAAGATTTTATATTTTTTAAACTATTAATTTTACTTCAATTTATAATTTATTTTAAATGCGCATAAGTCATGTAGTAAGCATTTTTTAAATCCTGACTGATTAACTCGAAATAGTGATAAATTAATTAAATTGATTAAAATAAATCGCTATTTCAATATTCTTTTGTTCCGCTGGTTTATCTTTTTATTACGTTTACAAATTAAGATTTTTTTTACATTATCAAGTTTTAATAAAATAAAGCAGAAAGATTAAATGAATTAAAATTTTTTTCTGGTAGAGAATCTTAAAAATCTCAATTGTAATACATTAATGAGATGTCTAATTACTAAAAATTAAGAAAAAAATCTTCATTGAGACCATCAGAATCTTATATTCGAAGACGAAATCTTTCCTCGACGTTTTATATAATTGCAAATCAGTCTTCGGTAATGTCAGCGTATTCGATTGACATGTTGCTTTTATCAGGAAAGACAGAACTTTCCCCAGATTACTGGAGAACATGTCTCTCCCCGTGACGGAGAACAGGTTTATTTCCCTCAAGAGATCGATACCGCCGTGTATCCGATCGAAACCACCTCGCATAACCAGAATCGCACATAGCGTGTACGGAGATACGGATCTGAGTGCACCGAGTGCACACACATACACACTAGCGCGGCACGCGGTATGCAACGGTCCCGGCATCCCGGCATTCCGACATCCTTCCCCGACGAGACAACGAGATTCTCTTTCGCGCGACCACAAATCACATGACCCACCCTTCTTCTTGCGGCATTGCTCCCGGCAATCGTTATCGCATTCGCACGAGATTCGACCGTAGCGTTTATCCTCTTTCTCTCTCTTTCTCTCTCTTGCCGCTCCTTTGTGTTCGGAATTTCGAGGCGAGAGAGAGAGAAAGAGAGAGAGAGAGAGAGAGAGAGAAATCTGCCATCGACACGGATAACGCTGTAACAAGATTCCGGAAATAGAGAAAACGTTTGCGACGAAAGTAGACGATAATTTCACTAGTGTGTATTGGCGCCAAACACACGGCAAAACTAGAACGTGTTCGCGCAATTTGTATGGAGAGATAACGCGGGCGATAATTTACGCGTAGAAAGGGCAACGATATGAAAAGGGAGAAAAGATCACACAGTTAAGTAATGTAACACGCTAGAATTTACCGAATAATCTTGTGAACAAATTTTGATGTACAAAACAAAAATATAATTAAGAAACTCTAATTCTGATTAATTTTATTAAATTATAAATCATTCTTATTAAATTATAAATAAATGTTAAAATATTATTGCACGATATCTTTTTAATTCCTTCACAAATTTAGCAAATAATATCTTTTGTGCGCAACATTTATTCGTTGATTAAATCACTGCAATATAAAAGGCTAAAATATGAGTTACTGATATAAAGAATGCCTGGTCTCTACTTCTTAATACTATTTGAATAAGAAAAATGAGCGGGCCGAGTATTAGAAATTTCGAGTCAGGCATCAGCGGCGCTTAATCTATGGTACTCATATCGAGGAAGGGAAAGCTTGACGATCATTCGAATAACCAATAAAGTAGACCACTACAAGTCTCTCCGGACATTGAGACGGTCAGGACCGATAATAACCACTACTCTCTTCGGTGAATTGGGAGGATCGATTTTATCGCGGGGCCAAAGTCAAGTCCACGGGCAACCCCTCGAAATGTTTTTCGTGACCGATTAACCCGAGCGGGATCTTCTTCCCCGCATTAGAATCACTCGGACCACCCAGCCTACATTTACGCGGCTATCAATCTGATTTGAGTATTTCGGCCGTACACAGCGGAGTAATATATTGCAACCTTGTCCGCCGTTAGATCGGCTTCTTCCCCGAATCCTCGCGGCCGATATTACGAGAGATACGCGGAAATCGACGACTCACGTTCGTCAAAAGGCGTACAAGGCGTTTTATCAGATTTCGATACGACAACGATAGACAGCTGCGAGACATCTTCGCGTTCTACGTTAAATTCTTCCAATCTTTGAAATAATCTCAGCTTTATTCTCGAGTTATCCTTGAAATATTCTCATTCGAGCAACTCTTTTCCTTTTGCGAAATCACAAGTCGATACTAATTGCCAGACTTTAGCACGAAGAATGGTCTATCTGTGTTTCATTGTTCCGTGCATAAATATCCTCATGTGGATGATGCAGACTTTTGCATTATTATTCAAAAAGTTTATAATGTTAAAAATAATTTTTTATTAACTATCATGTTATGCATGTTTTTTAATAAATATGATTTCTTTACGTAAAACCAGACGCTTCTATCGTACCGTAATAATTTAACACTTTCTTCGATGCTAAACATTACCATAAATATGGTAACGAGAATTGTTTCACTGTTAATAACGCGATACTTGTGATTTATAAGAACAAAAAATATAATTTCTTACCCCTGGTGGGACTCGAACCCACAATCCCCGGTTTAGGAGACCGATGCCTTATCCATTAGGCCACAGGGGCGCTTGTGAATTAAGCTCCT
Organism: Monomorium pharaonis; assembly: GCF_013373865.1. Lineage (NCBI taxonomy): Eukaryota > Metazoa > Arthropoda > Insecta > Hymenoptera > Formicidae > Monomorium > Monomorium pharaonis. The sequence continues at coordinate 19,920,006 of NC_050476.1, read as the reverse complement.
CCAATGTACAGTTCACGATGACATCAGAGCGGCAATCTGGAAAATAATTATTGTGAAATGCATAAATTATTTCCAAATCTAATAATTATTAATCTTAAAAATATTATTTAGTTTTACCATCGAGCAATCTTTTGGTCACATTGTTCTCTGCTAATAATTATCTAGAGGATTATTCCTGCCTTAACATTTACTTTTAAAAATGTTTCAAGGTATTCTTCTCAATAAAAACATATTAAACATTAAATTAATATATTTTAAAAAAATTAATAAACTTTTTATATATAATAAGAAATATTAACAGCTAATATTTTTCAACACATATTTAAAACACATAAGAATTATGTATTTAAGACTTTAGTTCTTGAAAATTTAGTTGTTCAAAATGCATAAAATTGATTATTTTCAGTCAGATTATTTTTAATAACAATGATCATCTTAATAATTCCAATATTTTTTTCAATATAATAAGACTGTTCATAAATTTACCGTGCAAATTAAAATTTGTAATCCTGAAACATGAGGTTGAGTATTCGCAACTGCATGTTTAAATATTGATATGCAAATATGCGCATTCACAAGTAAAACTACTATCTGATTTCAATTTCCTTCAACAATCTTGGCGCCACCGCGGCTTGTCATAAATATGATGATCCATAATCATCATACATAATATTCGTTGCATTACACATCAACAGTCAGATTGTGTGTATGCGTGTACTTAGTAATCTCAAGTAAATGTGATAAATAATATTCGCATTTTAACATTCAATTTTGGAACTTAATGTATTTATAGTCCGTGCATTCAGTGTTAGATAAAATTCCAGGATTTTATATAAATCTAAAAATTAGTATTTTAAAAATATATTGAAGAATTATGCAGATATAATAATACAATATAGTGTATAGTTTGATATAATTAATAAAATTATATTTCATAATTTATACTAATTACGTGAAAAAATTTGTAATATACACATATACATATAAAATTTAATATTTTCTTTGTAACTGTTTATTTTTCTTTAAAGATGTGTACATTCTTGGAGAATGCAGCTTAAAAATTAAATAACACAATTTACTTTTAACACTTCTAAAATTACATAAATAATATTTCACATTGGTGATCATAATAATTTAAAGTCCGCGAGAGTCTTCTCGATGGATGATATAAACACGCCGAGATACGTTCCCGTGATAATCTTGATTTTACGCATACCGCATGAGAATGCTTTTACACGTACAAAGTATGAGTGCACACGCACATACGTACTTCACGCACGATCATCGATTCGCTAACCCGAATTATCGCCAATGCCCGAATATTAACACTTCAAACAGCTCGTTATTTAAATTGGACTTCACGAATTTGTATCGCGGCGTGGAGATTATACGTGTCAGTAATGGTGTTGGATGACGACCGTAAGAAGTTTAAACTGGAAATGGTTTATTACAGAAATAATTTTAATCTAACTTTTTAATATTGGATACTTAATGTAACAATCAATCTACATGCAAAATATAAAAGTAATTCACTCTTTCATATACATGGTGCACTATATAGATAATGTGTATTACATAAGATACAGTATTGTTTGATACTGTGTAAATAATTTGTAAAATTTTAAAAGAAATAAGGGATAAGAAGGAAAATTTCATTTTTTAATATTTGTATAATCAATATTCACACATTTCCAATATGCAAAGAGAAAAAAAAACATAAATAAATAATTATCCTTCTAACTATAAAACAGTTTTCTTAAACAACTTTGCTTATGAAAATCTTGCTTATTAAAACACGTTTTGTTGTAGATTGTGATATTGTTTTATATTTACATACTGATTTCTGTGATATACTTTGTTCATTACACATCGTATACACGTATTACCTATAAGATAGTAATATTAGAAATATTGAATAAATAAGTTCGTTTAATCAAATCTTCATATCCTCATAAACCTACAATATTTTTTTTGCAATTTGTGCTATCGTCTCATAGACAAATTTTTGATAGTTTCGATCATGTCGATCTGGACGCTGCTCTAATATTATAAAATCGCCTTGCTTTATCTCGCATATCGCCTGACCGCCGTGTAGAATCGGAGAAAAAGCGTAGTGCTTCAAGGTCTACCGCATTTTCTTCTCTCGCATGCTGACGCCTCCGTTTAACACCCATCCACAAAAATCGACAGCCGGCACCCGTTTCTCGCGCGAGTCTTGGACGGCCGATGCCTATCGCCGTTGCCCCTCGCTATCGATTTAAGCTGAGAAACGAGGCGAAACCACTTCGAGGAAATTGTTTCTAACGCGGTCGCGTGCTTCTTTATTGAAAACTATAAGCAGCTGCGGGGAAGAAGAGAGAGGGGAAGGCGGAGAGAGAGAAAGAGAGAGAGTGACGCGAAAGGGATAGATCTAGGAGGTGAGAACTCACGGGAGAGAGGAGAGAGGTTCAACGGAGCCTTAATCACCGCTGATGCCCGCTGGACATCGGCGAAAAAGGAAGTGAAAAAGAGAAAGAGAGAGGTCCGGATGGAGGACGAAAAGAAGTGGCCTGGTCTCTCTGCACTTAGCATAATGTTCACCACGCCTGTCATTACCCTCGACACCGCGAACATGCCAGCCTAACACCCTGCGTGGTCCTGCCCGGGTAGACACGCGAGGACGTGCCGGTTTACGTTGGTGAACGCCTCGCATTATGGCGAGAGCGAAAGAAGCGTAAGGACGCCATCCGCCCGGAATATTAATCGGACGCGATATAAGTTAAATTAACTTAAGCGACGGCGGTTTTTCCTTTTTGCGCTCATTCTCGTTGCGTCTTATTTCCGCGCGAGAAGAACGAGCGTCATCGTCATCGGGGAAAAATACGTTTGCGAGGCACCTGAACCTCAACCGCGTAGTCTCGGATGCATCGAGTTGACGTGATACTGATTAACCGGCCGAGGTGTAATTTTCGAGAAATTAGTTGTTTTAGGGTACACAGGTAAAGAGGCAGAGGAAATTTAATGGGAAGTGGCGAAATCTGCTATCATCTTCGCTTGTTGTATTTAACGTGAAAGAACCTTCTAATTGTGGAAATCAAAAATGGCAAACGAATTAACGCAATACATTAAATATAACTTTCATATGAATAAATCTTTATTAAATTTAATATGAAGAGATATAAAAATGTATGTAGAGATTAATGCAAAATTTATTAATTATAATTTTATAAAACCATGCAATTTTGTCTTCTTTTTTTATTGACATCTTTTTTTTTAAAATGCGTATGTATTAGATATTACTGAATGTGATTTTGCTTCGATTTCTGCATTTCTCTTGCATTTCTCTATTAAATTTAATAAAAGATAATTTATATCACATGTGAAATTTTTATTAGATTTAAAATGTTGCGCCATTTTATTCTCAACTTTCACAACTTCTTTATCTAAATGCAAAATTATATTTAGTAATAAAATAGATACGTTCTTTATAAATAACGATCAAAATTACAGTTTTATAAAATTATAATTAACGAATGACATTAATTTCTTTACGGTGTCATAACAGTGCATCGAAACAACGAATTAAATAACATGATCTATAATTAAGAGGAATCTTTTTTTTTACTACTGCCTCTTTAAAAAATTCTTTTGTAACACTCTTCTCTCAAGGTATATAATGAGTCTCTTGTACTTTGAGAAACAGAATTTATTTTGTTACACTCTTGTACAAATTTGTAGAACTGAGTGGGCGATTAAATGTCTTTCTCGAAATCTCTAACGACGTGATTAACTTTAACGATGCCTAGGATCTCATAAATCGTCAATCTTGCGTATTAGGCATGTAAAAAGAAAGAATCTATTTACGATCATGTCGAAATATAAAATCACGAGGTAACATCTTTTTCGCGTGAATTAATGTGATTTCTATTCTATCAATATCATCAAATAAATTTTACCAAGTTTAGATCAAAGAAATTATAGGATTTTTTTAATATAAAAATTATTTCGTAAGAGCGTTTCGTTGAAATGATAATGTAATACATCTTGAGGTAAATTAACATCGCGATATTGATAAATTAAGATTAAGTAATAAAACAATAAAAGGACTAAGTCTTTGAAGAAGCTAAAAAACTCAATAGAAATCTCACTTTGTGACAATAAATATTAATAAAGAATACATGTAATAAAATATTTTAATTAAAAACTGATATTTTAAATCTTGAAATGAAGAATTAATGTCAACGTATTGTTAAGAACTTTAACTTTGCTCAATATAATAACTTAATTACTTATAAACAGTATCAATTTTTAATTAAGTTCAAACACTTTAGTGTCTCTCATTATAAACTATTTTCTAAAGCACTTTATCAAATCATCTGTTTTTAATTTTATAAAGTGGAATATAATTCACGTCCGCAATTCGCCGAGCGATTTTTAAACTTGCGAAACGGACCACCGCGCGCGACCAGTGCGTAAGGATAGCGCTATTACAAATGCAGGCCATTGTAGGTAGACGCCTTTTTTATCACAATGAGGTGTGATTTATTTGTAGAGGCAAACTCGCGAAAGGACACCTGATCTGCGCGAAAGGATATCTGGTTACGATGGCACTTATGGAAATGTGCGTCGAATGACAAATATAGCTTGCCGAGGATCGCGATTCTACGGTGGCTGCGAGATATTTACAACTGCCTAGTATAAAAATCGTTAAAAGAGAAAGAAATCTGAAACCGCGTATTTTTAGAAATTAATAAATCCAAGAAAGAAAGTGTAAGCAAACATAAAAATTGCGAATGTTTCATTGCAAGAAACATACTGAAGAATTTATTCGACGCGATTCGACTAATCCCTTTGACTTCTCGATAATTTATTCTTGTCATTTTTTAATTAAAATTTCTAATTCTATCATTGTTGATATGAGTGAAAATTCCTATTTTATTATTTAAAATTAAGGGACACGTTGTTTTTTATTATTTTATTAATGGGTATAAGCCTAATATATTCCGAGAGAAATGTACTGGGAACAGTTAACACGGTGTACTAGAACACCGATTAACATTGAACATACCTTCGTTAGAAACACGATTCACCCGTCAAATCCGTTTACTTCGCGGTACAGAACCTACGGCCGATCTCGACACTTGAATTGGCGTTTGCGCAACGGATGGCTGTAGAAATCCGAAGGCTAAGAACGTAACCATCATTTAAGAGATCATCTTATACGGAAGCTCACGATGCCGCACCAACAATGCGCCATTACTCGCGAATAAATAAAACCTGCAATCTCTCGTGCGTGCAAGGTAGCGAACGATAATTTAAATCGGCAAAGAGGAATGAAGTGGCTCCGATGGCTCCTTTAGAGCACGACAGCCAATGCGTTCCCGATGATTTGATGCTTCCTGGGCTGGACGATTCAATCTGACCGGATGAGGTCGCAGATTCACGTCATTATGCGAGAGTATATCGTTTGGTATTTAACTACAGCTTACATGGCAATATACTAGATGCATACACACCACAATACAGCTTACTAAAGGCGAATTTATGCGGTACACATTGCATGATTGTTTCGAACAAATAATCTGAAATTCATTTGGAGACATATCATCAAAAAAACTTGTGCTTTACACACTTAAGAAAAAGGCACTTATTAAGTAATTTCACTCGTAGACAGTGTTACAAATAACACAAATAACATTTATTTGCTAATATTTTGACTTTCTATTTATACTGAAGAAAAAATACTTAAAAAAATTTTTGTAGGACATAAATTTATTTATTATTGAAATAAATCTTTGATTAAATAAGATGCAATAAAGTTTTTTTTTTCTAGCAAATATTTTTATAACCTGGTGAAACAAGACGAAATAGCCAATTAAAGTATATGGAAATTTTCATTCGCAATCAATAATGTTACTTTAAATGATTGATGAGTATAAGAAAGAGACAGATGACAAGATTGCCCGCATTAATAATGTTATGATTCATAAAGCGAAATATTTGTCATGCTAATAATTAATATAATATAATATGCGAATGCACTTAACACAATAAAACCGAGAAAAATGTGTTACATTTATTGGAAACATAAATGCAATTCTTAAACGTTATTTTTATTTCACACGCGTATTTAAAAAATTTCAATGCGAGTTCGACCGATCATTTCTTTTATTTTTTTTATTATTGTATTTTCGAACGCAAAAATGTATCTGTCACTAACTTACAAATATCTTTTTGATACGAATTGACAGTACGCGTTGTTCCTTCGCAGAAACGCGGCAGAATTCAAAGCGCGAATTAGCATGTCATATTCATCACCTCGCCTGTCTGCTTGTCAACGAATAGCCCGAGTTTCAGTCTGTACTCAAATCGATGAGTATCGATAAGAATCGACATGTAGCTTGCCCATATTTATAATTGCGTGGTGAAGAAATCAACTAAAATTAATCTTAAAACATGATGCAGTTTGATAAATAGATCTTGAAAGTCAATTTACCATTCGTCACATTATTGAACGGCGATTTAATTACGGAAATGATAAAAATGAAGTTTGTCTTGAAACACAGCCTAAGCTTAATTCCAAATTTTCTAGTGATTAAAAAAAAATTTTTAATCTTCTTGAGAGTTGAAAAAGAATGATTAATCAATCATGTAAATTGTAATTTAAAAAAATTAATAATTTACACATAACTGTCAAAATTATTTAGTAATTATAATAATTTAATATATACTTAATAATTTAATAAAAAATTAAAATATACCGATGCAATAATTAAAATTATATTGAAGTGGGTACTTCAAGCGATTTTTTATTTGGCATATAAGAAAGAGAAGTATAAATATATTGGCTATGATTTTATTGTATTAATCATAACAACTTGTTCTTGCAGAGAGAAGATGACCTACATAAAGCGGTAAAATTAACTACAAGGGAAAGAAGATTTATAAAATTTGCATCCGTTGCATACGACGGTCAACTATACATGACTCCGCAGGATTTTCTTGATAGCGTCATTGATGCCGAACCTCGACGTACGTAACATTTATTTACTTTAATAAACACCGTTCTAATTATTCCAATAAAAATTATTTAAATATTTAATTAGATCAATGAACTAGAATTACATACATTATTGCAATTTTAATAAAATATAAAATTAAAAAATAAAGAAGAGTGCAATTTTATGATAACTTATATAACTCATTATGTCTTTTAATTGTCAAACAACATTCTTTTCTTATTAGCGAAATAATTTTTTTTTAATAATATACAATTTTCAGATTGTTATTTTTATTGTTAAAATTCTTTGAATCTCTCATCACAGATTTATTTTATCACTTTATTCGAAACATAAAGCAAAGCTTCGATTTTATGTCAACAAACATATATTACTATCGTTTCTTTGATGTATATTTTCGAGGACACAGCCATACTAAAATTACATTACATCGTTATAATTTTTAATAAATCTATTTCGATGCCACATACGCAATTTTTATATTTTCAGCGAGACTAAAGAGGCGCGTGTTGACTGATCAGGAGCTCGAAGTAATGAGAAACTCGACTTCTTCGCTACGCCATGGAAGCACACATATGTTCCGAAATTTACGAGATAAAGGTAATTAAATATTAACATTTGTAAAATGAAATAAGAGATCTTATATAATTTTACAAATGATATTAATAAAAAGGGAAAATTATCTATGATATTCAGTTTCACGTTAGAATTGGTCAAATTAAAATATTAATTATTTTATTTTATTTTTAATATAAAAGTGTTCAATTTTTCCGGCGTTTATAAATATAATTTTTACACGTCTTATAAAAGGCATCCTAATTCCAACGATAACTGAACATTTGTAAATTGTGCAGCTTATTAATCTCATTCGTTTTTTTTGTCTTTCATTTCATCATTGAGTGTTTATATTTTATGGAAATCGTAAGACAATGTACTCTCGAAAATGTAATTTCCATTACTTTTACTTACAAAAATTTTTAATTATAGATTATACTTATTGTTACGATTATATAAAGTTTCAAATAAATCCTCATATACTTTTCCCCCAAAATTCGCATAAAAATAAGTCTTTTCCTAACTTTCGATAATGTCTTAGCAGTCTGATAAAATATAAAAAAGTCATTATGTTAAATATTATTGCGAATGAACATGTTGCATTCGTATAATGTAATGTTTATAACGCCAGTAATAAATAAAAACTTTACGATTCCGTTACCGGAAAATCCGCATATCTTGATAAATTTACTGTAATAGTTTTGTGTATCGCGATTTCGCGTTTCGCAGCCACTCTACCGAGGTATGCGGATTCGACGACAAAAATGACGAGACACGCGCGATAAACGGGGCTGTCGATCGATCGCGATCGACGTGTACGGCCGCAGCCTGTATTTACGGCATTTACGGTATTTACGCGACATAAGTTCCCGCCACCCACGTGCGACGCACGTCGCGACAGACAGGGCTGTGTCATTAGTTTAATGGCGCGGCGGCACTTCTCACGGCGGCTGCGTTTTCTCCTCGCTCTTTCCGCGTGCACCGCACGTTCATCGCGCTAATGGAAATGCAAATAATTGGCAGTGGGACGTAAGAGGGTGCCCCCGATGGCGGAGAGGAGGGTACAGCCAGTTTCACACCTCTCTTCAATAATAACGAGTTCCCTGTACGGCCACTGTGCCACTCTCTCTCCTCTCTTTTTCTTCCCCCTTTTCTCATATACGCGCGAGGCGGAATTATACCGGGCGCAGATAAACGGGTGTCCGCTTTTAAGGACACTCGATGGAGAGGCCGTTACAATTAAGAACAACTTAAGGAGATTGGACGCTATCGACGAGAAACTGTAACGACGCCGGGATGGCGTCATCGTCATCGTAACAATATATCCGAGCTATCCGTTGATTCGGCCGACCGTAAACGTAATGTCTATAGTCACCGTACTTCCTTATTGTGTCAACGACACACGTGCTGCTCTTTTGTAATATTGTGACATTATTTTAAAGTGACTTAGCATATATGTTAATTTTGAAAATACCGAAAATACTACTCATCGATTTTTTTTCTAAAATAATGTACAGCTATATCAAATTTTTTTAATGATAAATTCAAGTTTAATACTTAATTTCAAAATTCGATGATATTTATGAATATTTAGCACTGTATGATATGAAAGATATTTCTTGGTCACATGATACGAAAACAAATATATAGGTATTACCGGTAAGTCTACACATTTATGGCAGTTTGTTTTAATATTCTAATTATAAAAATTCTAGCGATGAAAACATTTAATAAACAGCGAATCAAAACAACAGATTTACATGGAACATCATCATCAGTGGATTAACTCTGCTTTCTTAATTTCCTTTTGATCGTTAATTTTTTACGCTTTCGGAGCCGTTTTTAAGAGACTTTATAGGGTGGCGATGATCTGTAAAACAGACTTCTTATTATGTTACATGCGAGCTAAATTGCGCCGCAAGGGCGTATGTTTAAAATCAAAATTTAGAAGCGTCCGCAGAGAGGTCTCGCTTTTGCTATTAAATTCTAAGTTATTGATCGTCCCCAAAGGTGATTCTCTCAAAGAATATCTGAAATCTCGTGAGGCGTGTCTAACAAGTGTTTGACATATTCCATTTCTCTAGATGTCGTAAACGCGTTTGATACTGCAGACCTTCTCTCTCTCGTTATTCTTAAATGCGGATTAGCGGGAAAATTAGGAAAGAATTCGATGAAATCATGAGAATTTACGAGACATCGAGATAGAATCATGTGGAGTAGTAACGATTTGCCTCTCGAGATATCGCTTAAAATTTTTATAACGTCTCGATTTACTATTGCGGGGAAAATATCCAATCATGAAATTAATTGATGAAATTGCTGAATTTGAATTTGTTATTAATAATAAAAATATATACTTATACACTTAAAAAAAGACGATGAATGATATCACATTTTTACGTCTAAAACATATATGCAAAATGTGTAAAATCACATTTGAATTACGACGATAAAAATTATATTAATGTCTATAATTTTCAAAAATAAAAATTAATAAAATTAATTATTCTCCTTATTGTATTATTAATTTATTAATATATAAAATATCATCACTGTATCACACATAATTGTATAATTACTTTGAGTAGACATACATTTTTTTTTTACAGTTGACTGAATCAATTATTTCGTGATTATAAATTACTTGCGTTTCTATTTTCAGGAATTATTTCTTATACGGAGTACCTGTTTCTTCTGTCCATCCTAACAAGTAAGTTTCTTTCTGCCGATATCTTTAAATATACTCACGAGGCAATTGTGCAATCGCGATGTTAAGTATATACAAATCATATATTATGGAAGAAGAATCGGCCTATGAGATACCGCATTCATCTTTCTCACATAAAAGTAATAGCGGTTATCCGTTTACTTGGAAAGCTATAATCTGCGCTCAATTTGTTTGATGTGTCTGACACAAATTATCGTGTGACAATCTTAATAAGCAACGAGTATGTTTCAAATAACATGCATTCTTACGTAAAATCATTATCCATAGAATTTGCGGAAAATGAGTTATCCCATTCCAAATGATAAGATGACATCAAATGACGTTTTAATAATCTTATTGATGTTAGAGACATTGTTAAAACGTTATTACGATATCATTTAACGTCATCGTGCTTGAGATAATATCCTTTTATACGCGAATTCTTTGACTAATTTGAAGTTAATTTGCTTTCAATGAAAATTTAGCTACATATTTTTAAAGATTTACGATATTTAATTTTACACTTATATACGTAATTAATTTTGAAGTGAAAACGTTAGAATTAGAATAAATTTCATTTTTAATAAAATTAAGTGAAAAATATTGCATGTGTTATTTATGTTCAGCCTAGAAACTTAATTCCTTATGTGTTAATTTTTTAAGAATTTAAAACTTATCACGAAAAATAAAAATAAAAATTATTGCATTTTATCTAAAATACTCTGTAGTGCATACACGTGTTCCTAGCTTGTGCGAAAAACAAAATTTCAAATTGATCAGATCATCCGCTATGAAAAATGCTTCGTTAAGCATCTCAATGTGACAATTTATAGTAATAACTAATCTCGTTGCAGAGCCGAAAACTGGTTTCCAAATCGCCTTCAATATGTTTGACACCGACGGAAATGAGAGAGTCGACAAAACTGAGTTTCTTGTGGTAAGATAGCTGCATGCGTGCACATTTTTGACAATTGCAGATGCAGGAACATTATTAGAGCTACTAGTATCATTTGTTAGTATTTTCAATTTTACGTTACGGAATAAAGCTTAAGTTTGCTTCATTTTGATAACAGCACAATAAATATTTCTTTTATAAGTTATTAAATTATTGTAAAATTATTTTTAGCGAGTAAAATAAAATGAAATAATTAAAACAATAGTGTAAATATATTTTTTATTAGTATTATGCACATTCGTATATTATCATTTACTTAATTATATTCTTATTTATTATCTTCTTTTGTTTAATAATATAAATTTTGAATTAAAAAATCAATAGCAATTCTATAATATGTAAATATGTTATTTAATATTTTTTTGAAATATCATATAAATATGCGAGCACATTTAGAAATCATAATTGCAGTAAAAGAAGTGCACATTCCTATTCTTAAATATTAAGAATTTGTTATTTTTAAGTATAAGTACAAGATCACGAGATGGAACTTTATTGTTTCTAGTTTACACAAGTTAGGAACATTTGTGGGATGGACCTGCCAATGAAGAACTTTTATTACTAAAAAACTTTTAGACTAATTTCAATTATCGATTAGTATCAACAACGTTTTTCTTGTTTTCATAGATTCGTCGTTTACTCGGCGGTAGCCTGAAGGAACGAGAACTTGACGAACCAACAAAACGTGCAGTGAGTTTCAGAAAAATTTCAGAAAACTTCTCAATCAGGATGATGTCAGAAGTTAAACATTGACTGATAGAAAATCAATATAATAATGCTATTATATCTCTTTCAGCTATGAACTCACCTAATGGCTGTATAATAATTTGCTATTTATCTAATCTATCTATTCTGCAAAAATCCTTGAAATTTTCTTAAAAATATATTATGCATATTTTAAAATTACATTTAATGCAAATATTAATTGATTTTTTCAGAATACCTATTATTGTTAAGATAAATAATTTATTTTGCAGTTTTTCATAAAATTTTGAAAATCGATTAAATTTCAGAAAAAAATTAATTATTTATTATTAATTATTCATTATTAATACCTATTTACTTTTTACATTTATTTAGTATTTATTGCTTATTTAGTATTTATAACTTTGTTGCAAATATTTTACGATAATTTTGATTAACATTTTTATTTCATTAATTTTGCAATGCGTTATCCTCTATTCAAAGCTAATGCTTCTTTATTTATTTTAAATTAGTTACGCGCCATAATGTCTCCAAGCGAACAGAATATAAGCAAGGCAAAACTTCGCGAAGTTCATCCGAATAACTCAAAAGAAATCGTCACACATTCTTATGTAAGTTTACAAGTGTAAGATCTGCTGTAAAGTAATACATATTGTATTTAATATTCATTGAAATTATTATTTTTATTTTATGTCTTTCTAATATTTTTTATTTCTTTATCGTTATTGTCTATTATTTAACACAAACTTACAGCGATATAAAAGATTGTATAATCATAAAAACATAATTGCAGTAAAGAAAAATAACGATATACATTATAATAACTAATAGCATTGAATTTATTGAAACTTTGTACTCTTCTCAAAAAAAAAGCATTTGCAATCGATGTTATGTTGTTACTATACAATCTTTTTTTTACTCTTTCCTATTTAGAATAATCAATATATTGAGAAAGATAATGTACTAATTATTTTCATGAATATATACAGATCCAGTATATAGTTCACTGTATATATCATCGCCTAATCTGTCAAATTTTACTACATCGATATTTGATTCATTAATATGCAGTTTACCAGTGCAACCGAAAACACCTATGCTTTACCATAACCACTGCTCTAACACTATTTGCCACTTATTTCAGATGTACTAACACTGGACGCCGAAATACTGCCGTTCACTTTGCCTTTATGTCATGTAATCCCGACACATGTGTCCGTTAGTAAAAAGTGTGTTAACATCGTGTTGATCTCCAATAGTAAGTGTTCTCTCTCACACCTTCATCTTCAATACAGATGGAGAAGATATTCAGTCACGCGTGGAGGGGCCGTCATGGATGCGAAACCAAAGAGGAATTGGAACAATTGCAGGAACGCCAGAAAACGCCAGAAGAAATTCAAGGCCAATTTATCGATGACGATCAGGTATCGTTACATTACATATACGTATCTTTAAATGTAATGAAGTAAGAAGAATGAATGAAAAACGATAACAGAATCTATAAATTTAGCCAGTCGAAAATAGTCAACATTTAAATAATGGAACAAAGACGTCAATTAAATTTTTACTAGAAAAAGATCCAATATTTTTCATTATATAATTTATATTATAATTAATAAATAATAATTTAAATTATATAAGTAAAAATAATTTAGATTTGGAATTAAATTAGAGAACTACAATTCTGATATTTATACAATAAATGTATCAAATAAATAGCCGCATGTTTAAATCAATATAAGTTTTCAATGTCAGTGTTGCATTTATAATACTTTGTTGCATAGGGTTTACAACGACGTCACGCTGTGGATACTACATTGATGGTACACTTTTTCGGCAAAGATGGTACTTCCGAATTAAGATACGATGATTTCAAATCCTTCATGGAGAACTTACAACATGAAATATTAGAGCTAGAATTCCACGAATTCAGCAAGGGACACAACACGATCAACGAATTGGATTTTGCCAAAATTTTGTTACGATACACGTACCTCGAAACTGATGAGTAAGTTGAATAATGGAGAAAACCTCTGTTCTAAAAAAGATATTTAAATAAGAGATGAGTGAGAGACAATTACCTAAAGAACTATTAACATTTCAAACATTTTAAATATATAAGCAAGATGTTCGAATTATAGTACTAAAGTATTTCATACATATTCTGTTGAATTGAGCGTTCAGTGACGTTCAAAATTTTTTTATTTGAATATTTATTTATCCATCGCCTAACTAATTTAAAAATTGCGTGGATTAAGTTAATTTAGACAATTAAATTTACAGATATGACAAGTACTTGGACAGAATGTTGGACCGTGCAGATTTGCACATCGGTATCACGTTTGAGGAATTTCGGCGCTTCTATCAATTTTTAAACACTTTAGATGATTTTTCAATAGCGATGCGAATGTATACGTTGGCTGATCATCCCATATCCAAAAGTAAAGATTAAGTAAAGTCTTACTCAAAATCAGTTAGTTAAGATTATTACAATATTAAATTAACTGACTTTATTCTTAATTATGAATGTAACGTTCTATTGTTGCATTTTTTAAATTTATGTTTTAATGTAGTTTCCTTTTTAAGGTGAGTTTCAACGCGCTGTAAAGATATGCACGGGAACGATGCTTTCGACTCACATAATCGATACTGTCTTCGCACTGTTTGATGAGGACGGCGACGGTCAACTTTCCTATAAGGAGTTCATAGCAATTATGAAAGATCGACTACACAGAGGCTTTAAGGTAGCATTGCAAATATACAAACACTTTGAAAATATACAATACATTTCTTTTTTTTTTTAGAATTATTTTAGAAAACACATAAATATTTTATATGAAAAATAATAACATCGAAGTAAAGATTAAGAAGAAACCTGTGCGAACGGTTGTCATTGCTCAGGCTCCACTGCTATAATATTATTGGACAATTTTGTAAAATAGTGGAAATATTGCAATCACTGTTGATTAATGCGAAATAATTCAATCTTTTGCAGTCTCAACAACGTAACGAGGGTTGGGAGGCGTTCAAATTCTGCGTAAAACAAGAGATGAAAGCACCCTGAAGGAAAAAATTGTGATGTGATAAAATGCACGAAAACGTGAAGGCGCAAGAGAAGATAACAGCATTCGCTAATTTACACAAATTCTATAAATGTTGCATATTTTCTGATAGCATTGCTCATCATCGAATAATTCTTCGCCTTTTTGTACTAATATTAATTTAAAAATATTTAAATTTGCAATTATATTTTCCAATACTCACAAGTAAATTTAAAAAAGATAATACTATTATTTAAAACATATATAAGGCAGTTATTATTGATAATAGATAAATTACTAATTATAAGCACATTTTCCTCATTCTAACAAAATTTAACAAAAGTAATAGAAGTTACGAAATGGAAATTATTCTAAATCTATTCAGATGTCTTTATTAAGTAATTTATTCTTGTAATAATATATTCTTAATTTATTATATGATTTGCGTTTATATAAATGATTCTTTATGATTTTATATCTATCTCGCGCAAAAAAATTCTCTCTCTTAGCAATCTTTCGCACTGAATGTTCAAAAATTTTGATTTCTTATAACGGTACTATTTGACAAAAATCTGAACAGAATATCTTTTATTAATAGATTAAAAGTTTTAGCTACAATAATATAAATTGATTTCAAATATTTCTTCAAAAATTGAAATAATGATACTTTTTAGATCAGCTAATATTCTTAATTTAGATTAAGTCCACAATTTCTGGGACATTCTTGTTCGAATATCTTTGCCAAAATATTAAAGCATGTTAGAATATTTAACAATAGAGCATTATAAATTGTATGTTACATATCCTGTTATAAAAATGAAAATAATAAAGAAGCTTGTTGTAAAAAGAAGTGAAATTAGAGGTCTTGTATAACTATTTAAACGTTTTATAAAAAATATCCTTAAAGACTATTTTTTCTCTTATTTTCGGACAGAAATATTCTACAATGACATATGTTACAATCGAAATGAGCAAAATTTGGATACAGTAATTATATCATAGCGATATAAAATTAAGTTGCTCCATGTTCCTGCTTTAAATGTAACTACAAAATACATCCTACATACAGCGGGTCAATTCTATGTTTGTGCTGCCGACTATGCGTTGTAATTGTTCGTTATCAGTCATCGCACCGATTGTACCGGTACCGGCATGCTCTCGTGAACCAACCCGACGAAAAAAGGCGTGCCAAGATGTAGACTCGGAACGTGATATCAGAATTACTTCGTTACGCACGGAGATTCCGTACAAAGCCGGCTAGTTTCAGAATTGTGTAATTACTGTTTAAGAATTCAGCTCTCCAGCGGTCTTAGACTATCACGAGAATACCATGCAATTGCACAAGATTCTTTGTCGCCAGTCAGCTAAATGTTCTTAACCGAAAACTTTAATAATCTTTTTTACTCTCAAATAATATCATTTAACATAGAAATTTTTAATGACATATAAATGCATATACTTTTTGAATTATTAAATGTCATTTGTTATGGAAAATCTCGTCAGACTTTGCAATGTTAATTTTTCAACTTTAATTTTTTATTTGTAAAAATTCTTGCGATTATGTAATTATTAAATTTATTAAAATTTATAGTAATAATAAAGACTAATCTACAATGGGCTTGTCTCGTGTTTTTTTTTGTTTTGTTTTTATCGACTTTTTACCTCTTCAACGTTTTATCGAAATTGGCAAGATAAAAGCAAAGAAAATTGATAAAAAAAAAATAAGAAACAAAGTAAAAGAGCATATCGTAGATTAGCCTTTACAATAAACTATCAGTTTGTATATATTTAGACGTAACTCAATTTTTTTTAATCTTCAGAAGCCATAGAACAATTAAAATCCTTTGTTTACAAGTTTATACACTGAGAAAAAAGTTGTTAATTTAACTAAATTTTTCAACTTGATTAAATTTCTTCAATTCAACTATTTATATATTTTAGTAAAATATATAAACAGTTAAATTAAAATTCAAATATTTTATGTATTTAAGTTAAACGCACAAATACTTGAACTGAAAAAATTTAATCAAGCTGAAAAATTTAGTCAAATTTTTTTCTCAGTGTAATTGAATTGTTTCTAGTTGTGTTTTTATAGCTGCTTAAACCGGATCAAATTTTTCAACTTCCAAGTATTTCAATACCACATCCTTCCGTTTATCGTTGTTTTGACGTAATGGGATCAGCCAGTCAATCGAAAGCTACAGGACGAAAGAATGGAGTGGAAATTGATTGGCGAGCCGTGCCTAAAACTACGCCCAGCGAATCCATCAGAACCGAGGTACATCGTTCAGTATACATTGCCACCGCAGTTTCGCAGTTCAGTCGTGAGAAGGCAGCGGATCGCACGCGCGGCACTCTCGTATATGTTTCAGTCGAGTTTCGTACTTTCGTAGCGCATCGCGGCGTCAATCAACCTGTCAAAGTTTAGCAGCGCAAGTCGATCACGTGCAACATGGGTGTATGCAAAATAGTCAAATGGTTCAAGTAAGTTCCTATTCAGTTTTTTTTTTATCGAAGACAAAGCAAAAGAATAGTGCCAAAGTATTGAAAAAAAATATTGAAAAAAGCGAAAAAAATCAGTCTTCCATTTTCACGTTCTTCATGCATTAGATTTTAATTCATTTCATATCATGTCGCTTGATTTTTTCGATTTACTCAAGCTATGATGGTCACTTGGATGGAATTTATTTTATAGATTGCTTTATACGTTATTCTCAGTTCGTTTTTGGTATTTGCGTTTTCAGACATTTATCGTTAAGTAATTGTGTGCTAGAGTTATGCATTCATTGATAACAATATCTAGAATAGAATCGTCTTACGCGATATGAAAATGTATTGTGATGATCTCATATGAATCATATAGTATGTAACGTTAGATCTTAAAATAGATTAAGAATATAAGATTTCTATGAATAATATTTATGTGATAATTGTAACGTAAATCACTATCAAAGAAACTAATTGTTTAATTTTAATACGCGTTCTAAACGCGGTAAATCACTCCTGACATCTATTTGTTGTTTCTTTTATTGATAAAGTGCATAATTTAAAAACAAATGCACTTGCCTAAAATATGCGTAGTCTCGTTATTCATTTATATAATTTCTGCTTTTATATATTTTAAGTCTTTTGAGAGGAAGAGAAAGAAGTTTGAATAACTTTCTGACTTACGAAAACAGTAACTTTGTATTGACGTATGATGTGGATTCGGTGAGGTGAAGGTCGCCGATATTCATATCAAATAAACTGATAAAAGCACCAAAAAATTAACCAGTTCGTTAAATATAACGAATGTTGAATACATCAATAATATTTTCATGTTAAAAATTATGTAATATTGACATTCGTAGCGCGTATTATGCCATTTCTCTTGTTGATCTTAGGTTTGAATTTCTCGTTATTAAAAATGATCAATACAAATAAAAAATCATGATATTACTAAAAAAAACTTGAGCAAGAAATGTTTCAAAAGTATAGTTAACTTCAACATAAAAAATATCTCATATCTCTGTTAAGAAATCAAACTGTCATCTAGACAAAATAATTACACTTTGATATTATGCTGTAATTAACGCATTCAACTTTTAAAACAAGATAAGAAAACGCATAAGAGTCGTAAAGCAGAATCATCAGATAAATATTTACACTCGGAACGGTTTTCGTAACAAAATATTTTCGTAACTTAAAAATTATTTGTAATTTATTTGCATATTTCTAATATCAAAATAATTCTTTCGCTATTACAATTAATTTATTATTTGGCATCGTTTATCGTGCATTTAATTTCTTTCAGAAGAAAATTTAAAGGCAGTTTTAGAAGGGAATATTTCTCTTCTAAGAAATATAGTGACAACTCCATGAATTCATAGTCGCTATTTTATCGCGCTCGATATCTATAAGCGCTATCGGGCGGAAGAGAAATGCATGAGATAAACATCTCAATTGTGAATTTACATAGAGATAATTGAACGATATCAGCGGCTCGTTCGATCAATGCTACGCCCGCGTGCGAGAGAGAGAGAGAGAGAAGAAAAACATGTATCGGATTCGATCTGAGTAACATAAGCGGAAGAACACGTGCGCGCTCTACGATTTGCTTCCGAATTTCTCCTCGTCTCGGTGCGAGAGATCTCGATTGCTTTCCATCCCGTGAAAATGTTCCGAAAAGTTCGAGCGTGTCGAAGACGCTACACGGGCTAATTACGGGCGAGAGAATAGCGGCTGGGCCTCCCCAGTGGGTTTAGGCAACGGGAGCGTACCGTTAACTAGACGTTTTAACCGACCGTGTACTACTCGCGGCCTGTAATGACTGCCATTATCTGTTCGTCGAGCGGCGCGAGATTGTGCGGCATTACCACGTCGCTGTTGTAAAATTGCACCGGTATTTAAAGCCGCGCGGAGCCGCTGCGCCTGCGACAAGTAAAAAAGAAACACGGCTATTGTGCTCCCATTGAGCACGCGGGGACCAACAAAGAAACCCGTGAAGTTTGTGAACGCCGGAGATGATAAAAAATTTTATCTAAACCAAGGCAACGGAAATATATACATATAAATAGCCTGAGTAATCTATAGTTGTAATTTTAGAAAATAATATGATTGAATGTAAATTAATCCAACCGTAAATTAATTAATATGGAAACAATCTCTAATTTCGATCACACTATTTTGCTGTAAATACTTGAACTTTAAATAAAGATTGGCTGCAAAAAAAAACTCAAAAAGCGAGCATTCAAAATTCCAAAACATTGTGTAGTATTTGTTATTATCGTATTATCGAAATCTATAAATAGAACTGATTCAAATATATTTAAATTTAGACATTTGTTTTCACATTTGTTTAATTAAAAATTTTTTTGGGTTGTGCTAACTTAATTTTAAGTTAGCACAGCCTCTATTTTCTCCGAATCGGCTGGAGCAACAAAATCGGGAATGAAGCAACTAATTAGCAATAAAAGAGCACTAAATTTCTATATAAGTTTTATTTAATTGTTCTAAAGTGGCTGTGTCAGCTTTATAGACGTGAAAGTGCATTGCGTGAACGAAGTGCTTCATGTCAAATTCAGTTCAGGTATCATTTATATTTATGTGCAACTTTCAAATTTATCACTTTGTCTATTAAAGTACGTATAAATATTTTTCTCGTTAAATAAATGACGTTTTAGAACGGAGTATAACACAGCCTGCAATATTTTATCGGTTTGAAAATGTATATTGCGCATGAAATCTCCTCTTTTGTGAGGAGAAAATCAGTCAGAATTTTGTTACATTTCCAAAGCAAAAGCTAATGAGCAACGTGAAATTTATCAATTCTCGCGGTAAAAATGCATCTAATAATAATAGCAACACGTATACGATGTTCCAACTCGATTGTCATATCAAAATTATTCGATCTTAAAATCTTCATATAATATTTAGCATTAGTTTGTCTAAGGCGTTTCTACCAACGTAGATTAAGGTTAATCTCGGTTTAACTTATTCTTTATCTTTCTCTAATTCTTAGAATAAGATAAAGATAACTAGAGAAAGATAACAAGTAAGTCAAACTGAGATTAAAGGTTAATCTACGTTGATAGAAATGAGCCTAAGTAAAGTCAAATTATAAAAAGAAGCTAGAATATTGTTTTAAAAAATATTGCGTGTATTAAATATTATTTCAGGTAATTTTTAACCGACTTTATTTTCACAAAATTTAACATTAATTTATTTAGTATTCAATTATTTAAATATTTTAAATAAATCATCCGAATATTTCTCAGATATTAGACATTTCTTCAAATTATTTGGATACCAAGCTATCCATTACCGCGTAAAGATTTATTTACAGACAATTAAAAATCATGTATTATAAATTATTTTGAATTATGTAAGTCTATAAATATATCTTATTAAATATTAAAATGTTTGCACCAATGTAAAATTTTATAAAAGTCTATATATTCTTTATACAAATAAATTTCTACGGCGAATAAGCTTGTAACTGAATTTACGATATCTTCCTAGGCAATCTATTAGTTGTAGTGCTCAATGAGGCATATAAATGATTAACACGAAGAAGTTGTAACTTCATAAATAATTGCATATTATTATTTTTTATAACACTATAGCGCCACCCGTATCAAAATCAATAAAATTATTTCATTATTATCATTAAAATAAATTCGCCGGGTAATTACATAGACAATTTAAAACACAAAAAACTTTCTACCGGTTAGATCTGCTTTATAATTATATTATTCTCGTTTAGAATAGAATTTATATATTTAATAACCGTGAAAACCGTGAAATCTGTTCTGTGTAACAAATGAGAATAATAAATCGTGATACTATAATAATTAGTCACAGTTTTAACACAATGTACAATTGTATGATGTATAAATAATCAAATTTTTTGTAAAAGATTATATTATTACCTTATAATTATTCCCTTTAAAAATTTAATGACTTAGAATTTTAAAGCAAAATAAAAATAGGTATCTATTTTTCAATTTGTTTATTTAAAATTAAATTTTAAATTCAAAATTTTATATTAATTTTAATTTAATTTGAATTTAATATTATTGTAGAGATGAACAAATTTTAAACTGTGAAAAAGTTACATGCATAATTATTTTAAAGTACTACAAACTCTAAAAAATCATAGAAATTTGAAATCATATCTTAATAATAATTTTTAACATTATTTTAATAGATTGTTTTAATACGTCAATTTCTTCTACTTAAAGATTATTCATTTCACCGTTACAAGAAAAGAAGAAATAATGTTATATATATTAAATATTGTTTACGACAGAATAGGTTTGTTGATTTTCGTGTTCCTTCCAAGGTTGCAAGGCTCTTAAGATTGACAAGCCTAACTTAAAATTAGTACGATATCACGCGTTGCCACGATACGTGATTCTATCCCGTGAATAATTGTGCACGATGAAAAAACTATTGTCATTCAAATGGATAAAAAAGTAAGTAATTTAATTGTTCAGAATTCCAGAAAATTTGTCAAGATCAGGTTTTATTCGTATTCAATGTGAGAACACTTTGATATACTTTTCAATTATAAATATGTTTCAATTAATCATTTTAAACTATTGTAAAATATATATTTATTAATAAATATATACACAGAAAAAAAAAGTAATATAGCCAATAACATATGTGATTGCGGGCTGCCAACTACATAAAATACTCAATACAATAATATTTGCTATTAATGCAAGTACAATGTTGATACTGCAGTAACATATATTATTGTATTGAGTATATCTGTAATTGGCAGCCCGCAATAACATATCTTATTAAATATATTACTTTTTTTCAGTATATAATTTGAAATAATAGAAATTAATTTAAAAAACATTTTATTACATATTCCGTTTAATATGTAGCTATTATCTATGTTTTCATTGTAAAAATACGGATACTAATACCTTTAATGATACTGTGGAAAAATGTATCTGTTAATAATTTTAAATAATCTACGTTCCACGATAGAATGAAACTTTATCTACGACGATGTTAAAGACGTACATACTATACAAAAATAAACATGATCTCGAGTATTTTAAAATGTCAGCTAGTGAAACGGCAAGAAAGGGAAAGGGAGTGAAGAAACGTGTTAACGAGAATCTGAAATAATTCGCATCACGAAGTAATAGACGCTGTTGTTCTGTGATCCGTGGAAAACGAATCATCGGAGAAAGTGCAAGTTCGCAGATACGATCAATCTTGCGGTCGCGCAGCAATTGCCGTGGATATCGTACAATTCATCGATCTTCTACCGGTTTTTGTTCCGGCCTCTGTTTCGCGATGAACTGACATGTCCTACTGACATCGGAAACCTTTATTAGTTGTCTCGCTAAAATCTATCAATCATGCATAGTTCAAAAATAATTTTTAAAAGGTCTCAAATAAAATTATAATTCATTTCCTAATCAAATGAACAAACGGACAAACTTCATCTTCAAAATGTACCTTCCTTCCACATTGGCTAATCGAATAATTATGCACGAAGTAATATATCATTATAAATTACTTGAATTAAGTAAATGTGACTTATAATTTATTCCAGAAATATTTCGTAAGTGTATGTATTCGCAAATCTATCATAAATTCGTTGTAACCATCAAATTTATTCAAAATATATTTTGAATCCTTTTAATTTAATGTTTCAATCAAGAATATTAAGTAAAAGCAAAAATGAAATTTTATTTTCTAATTTTTCTTCGATAATACCTGATAATATTCTTCCAAAGTAAAGTTTTTTTTATATGACAATGAATTTTTCTTAAATTTATGATGAGTACACATTTCAAGATTATATATATATATTCATATTCTTTATTAAAAATAATTGTTATTTAAAAAAAGTCAAATTAATTAATCGCTTTCTTTAGCAGTAGAATGAATATTTTTCTGTGTTTATGTTAATTAGCAAATAGTTTATCTATTGAAGGTTTCGTAAAAAAGAGGCAAATTTAAGATTGTTAAAAAAAATTTCGCGACTAAGAATACTGGTAATCTATATCTTAATCTTGCATATTATTGCGGAAGAGCGTTACAGGTGGATTACATCAGGTTATACATATAATTCAAGAATTCAAAGTATATCAAAATAAATAAAAAAACGATACACGATCAATGAAATAAAAAATATTTGGTTGACAGGAAAACGGGGTAACATGAAAATATTATGTGCTTGAAGTTGCAATTAGAATGCTAGGAATCAGAATATACGCGGAGCTCAAATTTATCGTTCTTTTTTCAGAACAGCCTCGCGATCAGGCAGGGACGTACAGTCCACGTCACCGAATCCACAAGACAGCCGGAAGTAAGTTGCATATCCAATTATTACTTGTAAAAAAAACAAGGAGACATCTTGGCTTATAACCATCTCGCACATAAAAACTATATATAATTATGCACGTGAAGAGGCACTGGCCTTTTTCGTGGTTCTTTTTTTTTAGATATTGATAATCTTTAAGAAATAAATTCCTAATATAAAACTTGTACGAAAATATTGCAAGCTAATTCGTTATTTATTATGTACATTAATAATATTAATAATATTAGATTATAAGCGTTAAAATGTTATAATAATTTTAAATAATCTTTACTATAATTTCCGCTTGTCCGTTCTAAACTTTATAATTAAATATCTATTTGTATTTGCAAAAAAAAAACGTAATTAAATTTTATGTGACAAGACGCAACAGATTTATTACAATAATAATATTCTTACATATTTCGATACACATGATATTAAAAAATTACAAATGACAATGAAACAATACCTGTCATATTACACGAAATCTTGTCGGGATTCTGCATCTCCTAGGTTGTAATTTCCTCCTCCATTGAAGACTTACACCGTCCACATATTCCATTACATTGAATTGTACTTTTCTTTTTGCGCACTTCGAATCGGATAGGCAAACGTTTGTTTCGGACGTCGACGCAGATTTTCGGCGAACGGAATTAAAACTCGGCACTCTCGTTACGTACACTGTCACTCGCGATTTCGAACCAGGAACAGAATCAAATTCGGATACTCGTCGTCCCCTCGAACGTAAACTTGCACCCTGAAATAATCTTTACAATCAACGTGAGATTTTTCAATCGCGGTTTTAGCAATTTAAGATCTTGATAACACGATCACTTTCGAATCGAATTTGAAATGGAGGGATCTCGAGACGTCAAATTCCCTTAACTCCAGTCGCTCGATTGTTTTTCGATGCGCCTGATACCGCACGTTTATGTTTGCACAGAGTATTTATACTTTACAATACAAATTAAAGCAGTAATTTGAACATGGATAAAAATGCGTGAATAAAAGAGCGATTCTTGCGACGACTTCTCTCTCGTGGCCTCTCAACTACAGCCATCTCGCGTTGACGAAGCTAATCTCGCGGCGATCTCATTACCCAAGGCGACGTACTTTTTAAATTTGATAACCAAGCGATAAGGTAGAAAGTGATCACAATCACGGCCGATAACTGAGACCACTGCAATAACCGTAGAGTTGTGCCGTAAATCTCAAGTCCCTGGAAAAAATTTCTCACGGATTTTTTATACAAATTGGAACGTTCAGAATATCAGGATCTGCTTCTTTTTTTCAATATTTTTGAAAAATGTTTCGATTCGTATAAAAAAATTCTGAGAAAAATTTTCATTCAGGGATGCCGTACGTGTTACTTTTCAAAAGTTTACGTCTACTTGATTAATTTCTCCCGCGTTCGCGCTACTTCTCCGTCCCTTTTTTTTTTAATTCGCGAATTCTAGAAATCATCACTATTCACGATGTCTCACTGCGCAAGATCGAATGTCGATGGGACTTCGAATCCGCCGAATACAGCATACTTTAACCCGAGACATCCTAAAACGTCTTCGAGACATCCCTTGGGCGTCGAATTTAACTATACGTTTCTGATTGAGCGCGCTTTCGAAATTCACGACCGATGCACCGAGTGTTCACAACCGCCATTATCTTTACGCGGGTTCGTGGAACGTACATATCCAAACGCGGATACGGAGTCAGGGTGACTCCGTACGCCTACGCGGATCCGAAGGGCGAGTTCGACGAGCCACCCGAAACTGATCGTCACCCTGGCTCTCCTCGGCCTGGCGTCCGCGTCGCGATTCCGCACAAATTCGACCGCGAATCCGCCACCGATCTCGTAACTGTAATCCCACATTCGCGACAAGAACCGAAGTGGCTTCACCTGTTGCCAACTTCTCGTCTTCGTTGTCGTGACGTCACGAATGCAGATTCGTGGGCCGCAAAACGCGACGGTTTCTCCGTCGTGAGACGCGTCGGGAAATCCGCGGATTTCCAAAGATCGTCTTCACGCGAACACTGACATCGCGAGTGTCCGACACGAGCGAGGGTCGCGAAACCACGTTAATTTAAACGCGAACGCGTAATTCCGATTAACGACATTTTTTCCGCGCGCGCACTTTTCGTGAGAAATCACTTTTCACCGCCGGCAGCGCCTCGAATCCAGTGGGCTCTGGAGTCGATCTGGAATACGAACGCGGCCAATCAGAGCCCGGGACGGAGCGATCTCTGTGCGCCGGCGAGCTAATTATTTCACGTATCCCAATGTCCTCTTTCGTGAAAATGGATTAGCGCGAAGGAAGTATTCCAGGAATGAGGACGAACCTATTGTAAACACGCAGTGCTCTGGTTCGCATAGGTTCGCTCGAGTATCTGACAATTTCTACTTGATATTTTTGATTTGTTGGGACATCGAGATACTCGCAAATACATTGAATTGGTAAATTGATAAAGTTCACTGTATTACAAGATCGGTTTCAAATGTTTCGGTACTGTCCTTTGTGCGTAGAGGCAACACTAATTATGCATTTTTTTCCACAGTAAAAAAATAGTTTTTTTGCAAATGTTGACGATTCACGTGACGCCGATTTTGCGTTTGGTTGGGTTTGCTTTACAAGCGGATCGACGATTATGCAAAAATCTGCAAGGTGCCGGAGATTAGCTCGATTTGTCACTTGTCATTTGTTCATTGTGAAAAGTTTCGAATTCCTCAAAATTATGACAGCTACGGGACCCCGTTGTTTCAGGTATCAATTTTCTGCAAGGTCTCTGAGGAAAAAAATAATATCAGGAACTAAAAATAATTTATATAATTTATTTGCATTTACACCTAAGAAAATTCTTGGAAGATTTATTATGTGTGAAATGACATTAAGTTTACTTAATGGATCAGGTTTAATTAAATTTGATAGTCTTTAATTATTCTTCTGATTCTTGATTATAATGTAATCATAAACATAATACTTTCACAGCCATAAATTTTCTGATTAGTTTAAATATTTTATTTCATGGTATCTTAATTTGACTTTCTAGACATTAAATTTTTTTATATGTATATTATCAACTTGTATAAAATTCTCTTAGCAATTAGATTCTCACTAGAAAGCAGCTTTTTTCTTCAGATTTTTTCATTTTTGAGTTACAGATTAATTTTCACTTTTATTAAGTTTAAAAAAATTTTTTCTGACTATAAGAGATTAAATTTCTTATTTAAAAAATGGAAATTTTATGAAATATAAAACATTTCTGTTTATAGTTTGCTTTGTACTAGAATATATTAATATTAAACTCAATTACATTAAAATTATATGGCTTATAAGATTTAGTTACGTTAAAAATTGAATGAACAAAAAACTTAGTTAAAAGTTGAATTAGTTTAAATTAAATTAATTTTGAAAAGCATTATTTATGCTATGTTAAAATATTATAATTTTTACAAATTTAAATTAAACAACAAAACAATTATAATATAACTTTAATAAATTTAATATTTTAATTGTAAAGGTTTATATGTTAGGTTTATATGTTAAATAACATTTTTTGTAGGAATATACTTTTACTTTTACATAGGTAAATTTTTAACTGAAAAAAAAGTTAAAAAATAATCTGTTTAAAATTGTTAATCTTGTTTAACTTTTAACTTGTTAATTACCCACTCTTGCTTTACCTATTTTATATTAGATTTACTTAGTACTTATTTTCTTCACTTTTGTAAAGAAATATTTATATTTAGAAGATAAAAATATTATTTTTATAAAAACGTAAAAGTTTATCAATACAGATAATCGCATAACAGTTTACATTAGTAGCATAACACTGTAAAACTTGTAAATGTTAGTACGCACACGTTTGCATAATCAACATGATGCGATACTGGCGCTTGTACTACGATCGTTGCCACGAGCATTTCGTTTTCGACATTCAGTTGTACGAACAATCGTGTCTGGTGCGTGTCTACTTTTCTCTCTTCGACGTGACGACTTCCCTCTGTTTCGCTATCCTATTGTAATCCGTGAAAAGTAATTATGAACTATGTCTTCAGTATAACTCGGTAATTTACGGTAAATTAATGAAACGTTATCTTTGCGAACGAATAAATTCTAAAGCGACAATCTTTTATTTAATGTAAATGCTAGAATAAGAATAATACGTAATATATTAATATAACAAGTTTAACACCAATTGTCACATAATGGAATTATCAATATGTAACTTTTGATTTATTATTGCACATGCTTAATTATTTTACTGGTTTGCTCAATTTCACATTATATGATCTAATAAAATGGCACTCTGACTTTAAAATCTGATTTTACAACGTATGTGTGATAATTGAAAATGATATAAGAAATGTTATTATTTTTATTTATGCAATAATTTTTACATTATACTATTTAATTAAAGTGGAAAGTATCACCAGGGTGAGACAATAAAAATTTGCAAGTTTAATTGAACATGTTTGTATGTTTTAATTTTATTTATTTTTATAAAATGAAAAAAAAGTAATAAAAAATAACTGACGCGTCATGATTAAAATTTAACGATACTAAATTAATTTTATTTATAATTCTATAAACGATTGTTTATTTTGTGACGTATTTTTACATACATTCTTAATTATATATTGATTAAATTGTTGAACATTTTAAAGCTTAATGTAATAGAATAAAATGAATAAAATAAAATAAATAATTTATGAATATTTTATTGTTGATAAGTAATATTTCTTGATTATTTTACTAAATCAACATACATCTAATGAAATTAATAGATTAATCTTGATGTGTTTTTCTTTATGCAGTGAATACTATCGAAATTTAATACAACAGTTTGCGAATCACTGTCAAACATCCAACGGAGACATTACTGATCCGGACTGGATTGCCTATCTGCCCAAGGAACAGAACGCCGAGCAGTTCTCTCAAAAAGACAATCAAAAGCTGGGGAAGCATGTACAGTTTATACCGGGTATCCCGCATATACGTGCTACCGAAATATTCGAGATTGAAAGTATTGCGGGCACAGAGACCAAATGTCTTGAGTTAGTTTCTGCAGAATGGCACAACACCAAAGTGACACTGAAGAGACACATTTTACCATCATGCCGAGATGCGATAAGAGCAGATGTGGAAATCCTTAGGTAAGAGCCACTTTATCTTTGTATATGAGTCATATAAAAGAAAGGACACATAAAAATCACTAATTTTTAAAATAGTATGTTTTCTAATTTTGGAATAATTATTGTAAAAAATATCTTATTTTAGAATTTTCAGATATTTATTTTTGTAACACCATTTATATAATTCAAGTTTATAGGTATTACTAATTATTGATATATTCTTATAATTAATGTTTTTTCTCCTTATTTTTTATCTTTATTTTTATTTTATACTTATAATTGATTTTTTATGACTATATTCCTATATATTTTATTATGCTTTTTATTTTCTCTTTTTCCTTAAAAATTTGCTATTTGTTATTTGTAATTCTTTTTATAATTTATAATGAATGTTATATTAAGATAAATTATTGTATTTATTTTTTTTAATGGCATAATTAAGATATCTTGTGTGATTTATATAACACGATTGCAATTTATTATTGTCAGCGAAATTCGGCATCCTAATATATTGCTGTTGATGGCCACAACATATACACACGAGCACGGCCTTGTTTCCATCTTCGAACCCATTGATTGCTCATTATACAATTACATGCACGAGCAAGGCGAACGAATAAATATACAAGGAATCATGCAAATCGGCATAAAATTGGCGAACGCATTGAAATACTGTCATATGCGAGGGTATATTCATACAGCGATTAGCTCGCACTGCGTTTATTTTGCATCCGATTCAACCGTCAAACTTGGTGGATGGGAACTGGCTAGAGACATTGAAAAGGTATGTGGAATTTAAGCTTTCTATGCTTCATTGTATTCTCAAAACATTAAAGTATTAGTATATTAATTTTATTTTCAATAGTATACTAGTAGAATACATTAGTTATTACACGCGTAAAGTTACATTATTTGTTTTAAAATAGAAATTTATAGAAATATCTATTTATAAATGACCTAAATAATTAAAAAAAATAAAATTTTTTGAATTTTTGAATGAATTTTTAAGTAAATATGACAAATATGTACATAATGGATTGTTTTGTATATTTTTACGTTACTGTGTTATATAATTTAAGTGACTTAACATTTTCTAAATAACTTTATTATTCTTGAATATACTATTTTTAATGAGACACAATATGCATATTTTTATCTATTAACTTACGCATACAATAAATGTACTTGTATGATTTAAGATCACTAGCAGGTTTAAAAAGTTCACAGATAGTAAAATAGACTATAATGAAACAGATCGCGTCATATCCGCGATTCCATGACACACCCATGAGCGTTTCACCAACGGAAATGACCGGCATTGTTTTCGACAAAATGTTCGTTTCTGAATAAATTCGCTGTACCGTGTCGATGTTAATCGCACGCGCCGTCTGGAACGCGGAACTCTCGTTAATCATAATCGCAATTAAATATGATAGATTTTCTATGATAAAGACTATATACATAGATTCTTAATGTAAAATCACATTGAAAAAATCTTATTGCAAGGAAAAATATGGATCGAACGAAAAACATTAGCTACTACCCAATATATTTTTTGAACTATATTAAATAAAACATTTTTCATGTGTATAATTCGATAGAAAATTTTTGTTGAAATGTAATCACATTTTTAACATTTTTTAATAATAAGATATTTATTGTTATTTCTTTTGTTTTTAGATTCACGTAGAATATCACTACGAGAAATATTTACGACTAGAAAATTTCAAGTGGCAAGCACCGGCGATATATTATGGATTAAATCCCAATAAAAAAATCGACGTTTACTGTTTGATGTTGTTACTCTGGGAAATGTGTACAGGCAAGTATAATTTTAATATCCTGCTTTTTAATTAAAAAATTATATTTCTAAAATATAAAATATTGAAATTTTATTACATGAAACAAAAGAAACAAAATGATTAATGATAATAGTTACTATTTTTATAATAATCATTGTTTAATATTTCAGGAAGTGTACCGTGGAATAGATACGATCAATCAAATGTAGAACGGCAGCATATTATGCAAAAACGAGATACTATTATAAATTTACAAAGTGTTCCATCGATCCTTCGTAACTTACTAGAGGCTGGATTGCATCTTGACGAGACAAAGATAATGTTAGACATGGACGAAATAGGAAGAAAACTTCACAGGCTATTGGTAAATTTACATTGACAATATAATTCTTTAGAGATTGCGCAGCTTCTATCCGATTATTAATTTTTTATACCGTTTATTAGGATATATTGTTATTTACATTTTTTTCAATGTTTTAAGATGGTATGCGAGGAAGAAGAGAAGAATGACACATATATTAATGAAAACGGAAATAATAATGATCCTTTATATAATGAGACATTGTATCAAAAAGCGTCTTCTATGTCACCGACACAAGATAAGATGTTAATCAAAAAACCATTTACTAGACAATCATGTCACCCTACGACAGAGAAAAGATCTATACCCAATCAACTTCCTAAATCTAAAAAGGAGCAATACAATAAAAACTCGGATTCCAAAAATAATATTGAAAAGATAACTGTGTCTGCAATCAATGATAGTATTGTGAGTCCCATGATTGAAGTGAAGACTGCCACTCCTTGCATTCGTTGTACAGAAATTTCAAATATAGTGCAAGACCTCGATGAGAAAAGTGATGCACGATCTAATATAAAACGATTGAAAAAACTGATAGCTAGTAGAAGAGAAGATTTCTTTTTTGGAAGTGACACTCTTTCGACATCCTTTTCAACTTTCTCCAATCCAAGTAAGTAAAATTAATATATAACATTTTTATATTTTTAATAATAGTTACATTAAATTTTTGTTATAAGTTATTTTACCAAAATGTAACTTATTGTTTATGTGACGTTAAGTGTTAATGAGAGAGAGATTGAAATAGAAAACATCGCTAATTTTATTGAAACAAATGAAGAAAATGTATATTAAATGCATATAAAAATTTAAATTTTTTCAATTTTTTATACAATTTTTTAAATTTAAAAATCTTTTAATATTTTAATTGACTTGTGATTTTGTATATTAGGTCCAAAAGCTACGAGTTCATTATTGTTGCAAGATAAGAGTCCCGATTATGTACCATGTAAACCAGCTAATCATACAACAGGTATAGAGCCTAGATATAATAAATCACCCAATGAATATGGCGGGGCTATTTCAAAATTATCATATACGCCACGTCGGAAGGTATTTTATTTCAAATAAAGTTTTATTTTATATTATATAAATAAATTAATATTTCTCAAATATATTTTTATATTTTAACTCATAATTTAAAGATATAAAATTAAATAAATATAAATATTTTATGAAGATAAACAATAATCTTTAAATAAAAACTTAAATTATTTACACATTATAATTTATTTATACATTATCTTCTTCTGCCATAGGTGCCATACACAGGTATGCCTTCCAGCATTAAACATGCAATAATGCAACCTCGGGTTTTGCATTCTGATGCCAAAAGCTTTTATGAATCAACATTATGGAGAAAAGAAAAAGAAATTTGTTTGTCACGAATGGGACGCAGCAGTACAGAGCACAATAAAGTATATATAACATTATTTCTAATATCGTCATGTATTATCAGAAATTTTGTTTAATATTATTTCATACTTTTAGAATTCCTTACTGTTACAACAAACCATTCGTAGTAGCTCCTCTGTAACTGATGATGATAAAGTACAATGTTCCGTACCACATGTAAAAAATGCTGATGCTACTTATACTATCGGTATTGCGGAGGAAGGTAAATCGAGAAAATACACTTAATTTTTAAAATTTTATATCATTGATATAAAATTTATTTTATTTATGTATTATATATACATACGTATATTACTGATGTAAATAAAATATTTATTATCTATTGTCACTAAAGGTAATTGTACTGGAGATAACAAAACATCACTAGGAGACAAGAGCAGCAGCATGCTCAGAAAGGTTTCAACCACTTCAAATCAATCCATAAGAAATTTGAAGGATGCCCTTGATCGTGCTACGGAAATAGTGCAATCGACAACACCTTCAAAAATTTATAATTCTAAGTTCGATCTGAACAATGTACGAGAATACGAAGCTGTATTTGAAAATCTGTATGAAACGAAATATAATGATCAAGACATCAAAGTTATCGAAAAATCGACCCTTGGCAATGGAAGTTTTCTAAGGCTAGATGAAGTTAAAAACTTAAAAACTAATAACGAAGCTGCCGCAAAACATGAACAAATTTTTAATGAAGCGTTCATAAATAGCCAAACATTCAGTTCCATAACTACAAAAACGTCACTCGACTCTGAAACATTAGCGCATAGTCAACAGTCAATAAACTCGCAAGATACGAATCGAAATGAAATATCGTTTATAAACGGGATTACATCAAACTTACAGAAAATTAAACCAGACGAAAGAGAATATGTTAATGTACACGCTACGAACAATGTAATAATAAAAGACTCGCCAAGGAGACGTTCCTTACCCGAAAGATTAAATAATTTAGGAATGGTATATACTTCAAGGGCTATGTGTAAAAAGGTAAGCAGATAAGACAATTTTCAATTTTATTTTTAACTTTTGCATAAATAAGTGACTTACATTAAATTATTAATCAATTTTTGTTACAGAACATACAAGGCAGCCAATGTACAACCGAGGATATATACATCGACGATGAATTTGGAAGCAAATTAAATTACAATTTAATTCTCTTAAATGATGATATTGTTTTCAGTGACGATGAAAGTCGACCTCAGACTACAGAATTGTAAACTCTTAAATTCAACGTTTGTTTGTTCAAACTCCTGTTGCTCCTTTTAAATAATTTATTTTTATTTATTCTATTTTGATAACAAAATTGATAGTTTTATTTTTTTGCCCTTCTGACTATATGATTAATGAAAATAATATCTAATTTAACAATATTCGTTAATTCTAATTGCTTATTTATTTATACTTATAGAAAGACAAATAATCTAATATTATACAAAATGTTTATTATATATAATCGAATAACTATATGTCATCAAGTAAAAAGTTACTTTATTATTATAAAATAAATTAAGAACTTGTAAAGATATATAAACTTAGTTAATTCCTTCTTCGACAATAAAAATTGATTTAATTATCATTTTATTAAAAATAAATGTCAAATTAAAAAAGTATTTTCACATATTTTCACAAGTTTACATGTTCTTTGGAACATTTTGTATATTTTCGATTATTTGCTGATTCTAATTACACCTCATTTTATGTTTAACGTACATAACTGTGTACAACTCAATAATGTAAGAATTATCAATCTTCAGACATTTATCTTTCGTCGAAGCTATAATTTCGATAAAATATCATTTTTCATAAAAGTAAATATAATCAAATAGATCACCATATCTATTCTGTGTAAAATATACCTAATTTTATTTACATCATATATATTAATCATTGCATTATGTTAATTACTTTAAAGCACTATCATTTATGCTCTTTTATTTTCATAATCTCCATAGTCTGTGCAAAAATATTAAATGTCAAATAATTTTTAAACAAAGTTTTATTTCTGAAAATAGCATTTGCTATAAATCTTATAACTGCAAAATTATTGTATTTTTTTCAAGTGTCTGAGATTTTAGTTTGCTAGATAAACTTATAGGGCCAATCCGAAAACCGATACGATGCAATACATGGTTTTATTTTCCCAACGCACTGTGCAGCTGCCATCGGTTGCATTATCCCAATAACATGAACTGGCTGTATGAAGTCCAGCCCCGTTTTTCTGCATAATCGTACAAGTCACTGTAAATGTACAATTCGATATTGAGGAAAATGCAGATGAGAAAAACGATATTGTTTCAAAATAAAAGTCAATATAACATCTTCCTAATTAGTTTGTCTTACATACCGATATATTTATAAGCCTTCTGTAACTTTGTAAGATTTCCCAAACATGCTTCTACTACGTTCGATGTCCATTGATTAACTTTATTATGCTGATATGTATTGCCACCTATTGACACTTCAATCGCCTCCTTAATAATGGTACTTACATCATCAACCACAAATTGTAACTAGAATCATAATAAGAGTACAATTATTTCACACAAAATGACAAGAATATATTTAAAATTGACAAATAAAAAACTCTTAAATAAGGTTAAAACTTAATCTTTAGAAACTGGCAAAAAAACAAGCTGCTTTTGGCGTAGTCTACAATAAAGATTTAAGTTTTAAGACATAAGAAATTGACCAATTACAATTGTATTTAAAAAATGAGTATTTTTATAAAAATTGACTGTAATTGACTAATCACAATATTCATCAAAAAACAATCTTAAACTATATAAAACTGAAAATAGTTAAATTAATAATTAATTAAAGATTCAGATCTGACTGCATTTTAATTTCTCCTCTATTCATGTGATTCGTATACTGATTCAACTTAGAAGGTATTCCACTTAACATTCGCAACTGTTGTGAGTGTTATTTGTTTATATTTAATATTTAATAAATAATAAGGATGAGATAACTGGTTACAAGCGTTAAATAAAACACACCCTTGTTACCCTTAAAGATTTGGCCAAACAGATATCAAAATTTTATTTAACATTAAAAAATCTGGTTAATTGGAATTAATCTCTGATATAAGAAAAATCTATTTTAATGATTTTTTTACAATTGATTAGGATTCATATGCTGCATATATATTCTAAAATTACTTTAGACCAACCATTGACATAGTTATTGATTCACTAATTCCAATTTTTATATTTGATGGAGAAACGTAAAGATTCGCACAAAGATCTGTTTAATCGAAATCATTTCTAAAAATATTAACTAACCTCTTCTTGCGCATCCTCCATCTCGAGAGCCAAAGATTGTTTTGGACACCAAAAACGATTTCCGTAATAACTCACAGCTTATTACTTATCCAATTAAGAATGACTATCAGTTTAGTGCTGTTGAAAAATAGAAAAACTATGAAATCTGGTAAAAGTAATCGAAATTTCGAAAATCACAGAGAACCTACGATTGTCTCTAATTTTCTATATAGACCGTAAGTTTCACTCTAAATTTATTGCGTTAATAAAACCTGATCACACTATCGCGTTCGTTTTTACTGGAATTATCTTATAATATTGCTGCGCGACAATTCGTTCATAAATTGTTGTAAATATAGCCAAAGACAGACGATAACTCCGAACTGTCACTGACTGTCATATCGCCGGTTGCCATTATTCCTAATATGGTGTACTTCAGGACAAAGGTTCTCAATCCGATGATTGTCCGAAAGAAATTCAACAGAATATATTTACAATTAATATTTTTTCGGAGTAGTTTGCTAATTTTGAATCTTGATTTTTTATTCCGTAAGATTTTGGTATGAGACATCAGAGTTATTTTTACTTTTATTTATTTGTTTTAGAAATGAAACCAACATATATAGCGCAATTAAGAATATTATTGAGTTATCAAACGCAATCAACTGATGAGTTAGTAGACCTTACTCGTTTTCTGATGATAATTTGGCTGGTAAGGTTTGTAAAGCAGCAATTAAAGTTTTTGTTATATTTCTGCTAACAATTTATCGATATAAGCATCTTGTGTAACAGAATTTGTGTCCAATAATTTAGTGCCATTTTACTTACAATAACTTTTCTAACAATTCGAATATATTATTTGCTTTATTGGCAAGGTCAGCTAATATTTGAATTACAGTATAGATTTCAGAATTACAAAATTATTATATTTTTAAAAGTTTCTTATATTCCATTTAAAATAAAAAATACTACATATGTTATTTTTACTTTTAAAAGAAATGATGTTGAACTGCAATTTCAAAGAATTAATAATTAAACAAATATTTAAAGACTTCATCATTAAAGAGGAGTTTAAAAAAGTAATTAATATAATTTAACTTTCCACTTTCTTTCCTAAGTGTCAGCAATAAAACACAGTGGGCAATGATTAAGAAAGTGATTTTATATTTATATTATTCAATATATTGAATTTTTTATTATTATACATAATTACAAAATAAATTAAAGAATGTAAAAAATTCTTATTACACTTATGTCTGAAAAACATTTAATTTTGCAAATTTAATCCATAATTAGGACTCAAATTACTTATATAATTAGAATCGTCATTTTATTTGTCCACCCCAATTTGTCCACAACAATAAAAACTCTGCCCGACGTTCTCTCTCATCGAGAATCACTGCTTTAGTGATATTTTAGTTCATTCAGTAGGCAACGTTGGCTGACCTGGAGGCGCCGCGCGCTTGCTGGCAGTTGGCAAACCTGAGAGCGCCGCGACGAATGGCGCGGTCGCTTTATGAAACACTGTTTTCAAAAGTAACGGCGACGTCGACCTGTCCACGCACGTTTTTCGGATTCGCGTCCCGACGTCGAGGATTACGCAGGATTACGTGCGAGAGAATGCTGTGATCGACCTGCCGCGAGGATGACGGAATTCGAGGAGACACTCGTACCGGTGGACTTCGATATGTGAGTAAATTCGTCAGTTCAACACTCTCGCGATACCCCTTGTGACTCTTGACGCTCTCGCGATCATCCGAACCCTCCCGACCTGCTCCCTCTTCCCCTCCTCGCGTTTCCTCGCGACGACTCGCACGTGGAGCTCGCTGCATTTGTAAATATAAATAGCACGCATATATTTCTGTTCTGTCTCTCACTGGATACGTACCTAACGTAGCCCGTGCGACGTCGTTATGCTGTCAAGACACCGGCGATTCGATTCGTTACATATATGAATTACGATACAATGACAGCTGCTCGTTTCCTATTCATACTGTTTACACACTGAGAAAAAAGTAGTTTATTTGACAAAATTTTTTTTTAACTTTATTAGATTTCTTCTTTCTCAATTGAAGTATTTAATTTAAATACATGAAGTGCAACTTTAATTCAAGTGTTTATATATATGTTTAAAATACATTAATATTTAAACTGCAGAAATTTAATCAGGTTAAAAAATTTTGTCAAATTAACTGTTCTTTTTTTTCCCGTGTATAAAACGTTTCAATCGCTATTAACGAATTTGTCATTTCTGGACTGTTACATCATTTTTTAACAAGTTCTCTCAAACTCTGTCATTCCTTATAAACCTTTTTTCATCTTGTACAAATGGAGTTATACAAATTCTGTCATCCAAAATTGAGATTTGTGTAACTTCGGAAATAGGGGTTTTTTTCGAAAGAGATCATAAGGCACAATTGAAAACGCAAATGACAAGCGAACGACGGCGTTATGTCACGTAATTTTGCAATATGTATTCCACAATAAGTCATGAATTCGCTCACTGTTTGCATTTAACAGTGGTTATCTTATTACGGGGTTAAGGTTCATCTTACGTATCGCAGCGGTTATCAGTTTGTGTGTTTCGTCGATCTTGAGCGTCAAGAGCGGTCTCGCCAAAACTTTCATTAACTTAATCGGAGTTTAATTCAATCGGCAGAATTGCCTGCAGCGAAATTTCCACTTACTTGATTCGGCGTCCCTAATGTAATCTTTTCATGCCGGACGAAAAAAGATAAATCCATTTTAACAAAGTAATACAAATATTGCATGATAATTTAATCGCTGTTTAAGTTAATCGGAATTCGAAGTCAAGTCTTGATGTTTATTTCTACCAATGTAAATTAATCTTAATATATATAGTTTACTTTTTTATAATTTTTGAGAAAAATAAAGGAGCCTACGAGTCTTTATCTTATATGATTTTTTATCATTTAAGCTATCGAAAAATTATTTGTAATTTTATTTTTTTGTAATTTTATTATTTTTTTTAATTTTAAAAGACTAAAAAAAAGATAAACAAGTAAGTTAAACAAATTAAAATTAATCTACCTCGGTAGAAATGGAATCTAATGAGAAAGAGAATTCTAGATAGCATTAAAATTAAAATTCTCGTGATTAAATATCTCACGAGAGGCATCGATAATTAAATGTTTGAAAATGTTTTATATTCATAAAAATACTCCTTATAGCGTTTATATTTTTTGTCTGTCGACATATGAATATAATCGTCACTTGTTCTGCTGAGAAACCCTGCTGAGTTCTCGATCAGTGCTAGATTCGTCTTCATGTTTTTACGACCTTCCGTACTCCCCGTTTTCTGCTTCTGTCATTCACTGTCCGCCCTTCGCATCCTCTCCTCCCTTCTTCGTTCTCTCCCTCGTTGCTTTTCCCTCTTTTGCCGGCGCGTTGCTCTCCCTTTTTTCCCTTCCGCACTTTGATCTGACAGTGCAACGGCGTTTACATTGGCTATCACGTGCTGATTTACATGTCCGTCGATAACGAAGAAAACGAGAAGGCCAGGAAAACTCGTAATAAATACTCAAATTATGTCCGCGATTGATATTTACGAATATCCGTTTAATTAATCTGTTTAATATCTGTTAAATATGTATGTTTTTAATTAGCTGTGTAGTTTTATATGTTGGTTTACTTTATATTTTCTTATTATTATTTAAATGTGCAAATTTAAATTTTGTTGATATTCTTGAAAAAACAGCTGTTGAGAAAAATGCTGATTATCTACAAAATAAATACTATGTGTAACTCGTAAGCAATCGCGTGATTTTTCTGACGTAAAAATAATTATAAATTGAAACATAAATTATAACGTAATTATAAATTGAGACATAAAGCAGTAATTTTTAAACACTAGCTGTTAAAAAATTATTATAAAAAAATGTTATGACGTAATATATTTAATTAGTAAATTTACAGCTTGCGTTTAAATTAGTTTTAGTTTATCCTCACGTGAGTGTTTAGGGATTAAACAGTATAGTTGGTTATTAATTTTTCTTTCATTTTTACTTTTTAAATAATTTCTTCTTCTAGACTTTTCTAGATTTGTGTGATACTCAAGAGTATTTTGGCTCTGCAATATCACAGCTAGAAGTTGTGGAGATTAAAAAATTGCGTATTTATTTTAAAATTATTCTTTTTTTCTTATTCAACGACAAAAAATTGTGATTGTCATGAGTATCAAAATTATGATAAGTTGGGAAGAAGAAAATAAACAATTTGCCTTATAATGACTTATGCAGAGAAAATGATCTTATTTTGCTGCAGTTTTAGGTAAATAACTTTTAAACGAATAAGTATGCAAATGACTTTTACACAATATTAATTATTTTTTCATTAATACGTATAAAAAAATAGATTTAATTCATAACGCTATTTCTTCATTATTTCTGTATTTCTCTCCAAATTTGCAAATTAGCACTGCAAAATGCGATTGCCCATAGAAATTAAGAACAAACAAAAAATTAAGTAGCTTTACAAAGCGTCAAAAGAATCATGTAAAAATTTTCTACAGATAATCAAGCGTAATAATAGAATAATCTATAAAATTTTAAAATTCTTAGCAATACTTTGACACGTATATCTTTACCACTTTACATTCTTCAAGTTTTTCCAATTTCTCATTAGAAATTTTGCACTTTTCCTCGCGTCGGGAAAGAGAAAACGCTACAGTCCCCTCTCGCTTCCGTATCTCTCCTCTGATTACATCGTGGTCGACGCGGCGCATCCCCCGCGTTTCCCCCGTTGTTTCTCTCTCCCTGCACCGTCGCCCCCATCCCTCTATTTCTGCTCGACTCGTGTTACTTATCGTCAGTCGTTTTCGGTGCGCTGTGCGGTACGCGCCGTCGAGGAACGTTTCACGAAACACGA
The DNA here is from genome assembly GCF_013373865.1 of Monomorium pharaonis. NCBI lineage: Eukaryota > Metazoa > Arthropoda > Insecta > Hymenoptera > Formicidae > Monomorium > Monomorium pharaonis. The sequence continues at coordinate 19,879,373 of NC_050476.1, read as the reverse complement.
TCCCCGTGTGTTTGATGTGCGTCGGAGGATTCGCGAGCATCCGAGTAAACAGAATCAAAGCGACACAAGATTTTTTTCGCGGATCTTATTTAGCGAGGCGTCGTCGTCGTCGTTGAGATAAGACAGCGGGATCTCGTCACACACGTTTCGGGAAGAGGAAAGGGGGAGACTTCATCCCTCCCCGCAGGAGATTTATCCGCGGCCTGTCGCGCGTGTAAATCGCTGTGGATCCTCGCGAGGATCGTCGTCGACGGGTGACATCTCCGGACTCGACGACTCGCGAGATTCATGCGGCGGCGGCCGTGCTGGGAAATTGCCTGATGCGTCGTGCGTCATCTCGCGCGAGAGTTGATTCCATTGATCGGTCCAGCTCTGACGCGGAGGAGCACATAGTACGTTCGCGCTAACGCCGCCGCCCTCGAGAGCACAGCGATCTCGGATCTGGTCTCCGTACTATCTCGACCCTCGGCGTGTGGCGAAGGGTGGTTAGGTAGGGGAAGGGGGTGGGTATGTCCCGTTTATGCGAAGACGTGAGTGCAACTTCAATCGCGGTTAATCGCGGAGTATCATCGTCGTTCACGAGAACTTGATTTCCCCCGAGGAACACTGTCGTGTCCCGTGTGGTTTGTGTTCTTAAAGAGAGAGAGAGAGAGAGAGAGAGAGAGAAGAACGTTGAAGAAATTATTAGGATTCTAGAGGAATTGTTAGGATATTTTTGTAGGGAGTTTGATCGGTGGTGTATGTATTTCGTCTCGTCTTCGAGATTTTATTGGGACACGAACAATATATTGTGACTTAGTGTCGAGGATTAGTGACTTCGGTCGTGGATCACGTGTCTTTGCCTCGTGATTGTCGCCAAATTGCCACGGAATGCTTCTCGGTGGTTACAGATATTCCATTCAGAGTCAGAATGCGCCGTCCACGAGGACCAGCGCCTGGGGTCCTTACAATTCTTTACGAACGTGAGTGCCATATGTAGTTAACCCGATTGATTAGTGATTTAATCCTCCAAATGTCAAACGATAAATCTCCGTTTTGCTGTTTTACTGCTATTTGCTTCTATGATTTAAATTATCTTAACTTAAATAATTTGAATGAAGAACAATTATAATTATAAGATGACTAAAAAATTGAAAGTGTAAGAGAAGAAATTAAAAAAAAAAAGATAGTAGAGAGTAGAATTTTATATCAAGTTGAATATATTTATCATTAAATTACAAAACGTGTAATTTATAATAGATTTGATGTTTACAGAGTTTTCTCGCGAGAAATTTGTAACAGTTATAAATTTGGTTAACGTATTCGTAAACGATTTAGTTTATTATCTTAAAAAATTAAATTTAATCTTATTCATTATTTTTGTTGTAACGAGAGTGCATTATCGGCGTTAAAAGGGTTAATACAAGTTAATGACGAGAGCTGGTTTGCCTTCTTTATGATCTTTATCGCGTATTCTTTGCTCGTACATTTAACTAACGTTGATTGTAATATACAATGCTTGCTAGTATCTTCGATAGAAACTAATGGTTTATTATAGAATTTGATTCTTTATACCGAGTATAAAAAATATATTTTTTATTTATCTAATATTATAATTTTTTATGACTTAACAATATATTCTGGTTATTTTATTATTATTTGTCGCATGAAAAACTATCTGTATATTTTACATTCGTAATGTAATAATCTTTTTTTTACCGAATATAAGAACAAGTTCGTCAACCGCTGTTGTATCGTGTATAATGCATATGTATGAGACAAGATACATTGTATTAATCTCCATACTTATGGTATCTCTTTAAGTAATTGCTTGATTATCTCTACAATGACCTCGAAAGTTTCTTCGTTTTGACAGCCAAAAGTCAAATAATTGTGAATATAAATATGAGGTATAAAAATTACAATACAGGTCAGCTTATTTGGGCACTCAGTCGTGATGTCGAATTGTAAATAAAGTCCTACTGACAGGATCCAGCTAATTATTTAACTACTCGGTCAATTCGTTTAACGAACCGTTAATTGAGGAAACTTTGCACACAGCTGACACCTACGTGATAGTTACGTGCATGATAACTAAGTAAGAGTCTGAATTATCTCGTATGGAAAAATATGTTGTTCACGTTTGTTCACTTATTGAATGAACATTTGTAGCAAAATTTGTATTTATACAAAAATAATTACCGATAAAGTAATTCGATAGAAAAGTGACTTTTATTTATAAAGCGCGCGTTGTTAAGTATTGCGTATTTTACGTGTAATCAATATTATTGTCATATCATTGTTATAATTGTTTTAATTTCAGAAATATATATTAATTATGATAACGTTAATATTAGCTGGAATAATAATAATACAAGATTAAATTTTAGTTTAATACTTTTTAATTCATGTTTTATTGGCATGCTTTTCTAATTAATTTTTACTAGAATTTATTAGAAATTTTTGTAAAATTAAAAAGAAACGAGAAAAACGTAAATTACTTAATAAAGCGGATCTATAGTACATTTTTGATAGAGTTTATTATTAGTATCAGAAATTAAAACACGTGCACATTTCGATTCATGTGGCTGCTGCTACTCGATTGTTATACACTTCGTATCGATTATCTGTACATTCACTATGTTGTCAGATGATAACAACTGATGCGTTCTTTCATTACATTGCCTCTTCTCATCTCGTGTACTGACAAACGTTGTCTTTGTCCAGATTCTACTTATTAAAGAGAACTTTACAAATTAATACTTATTTTTTGACAATAAGATATAGTCCCGCTGATATTTTTCTATTAGAAACACAAATTTAATTTTTATCTTTATTATGTGAATACCGCACAAATTTATTATTGTTATTAATTCTAAAATAACAGACGTGAAAAATGTAAAATTTAAATTAAGTGAAATCAAACATATGTAAAGTAAAATTAAATAATGTTAAGTAATATTAAATAGTTTAAATTTATTTACATTAGCATATATGAGATATTTTTTTCTTTAATACAATTACGTATCTCTAATTAACACTGATATTTTTATACTATAATTGTATTTCTCGTAATATTATAATAATATAAATTTAAAAAATTTTTTAAATAAAATTTTGACTAAACTTTTAATATTAAATTTCGACAGATTGTTGCAATTTTCGCCTTAATCTAAAGTTGAATCACCTGGTGATTCAATATATAATATCATGTACAAAAGCATTAAAATGAATCATGCTGTATCACGTAATGTAATTATAGTCGCAAACGAATTCACGCATAATGCTGTGTTATCGCATAATGTGCATCTTTGGGGCCCTTTAACGTCATCCGACACGCGTGTCCCTGGTAGAACTAAGATTCCGAGAAGTCCGTATCTGGAGTAGTTAAGCCTGGTGTAAGGGTAGTGCTTAATATAACGGTGTCGGATGCGCACAGGGGTATAAAAGTCAAAAAGCCGACAGTTGTGCACGCGTCTTCTTCATCTGCTGTTGGGGCATGTTAAAAATTTAATTCGTTAAAATTTTCTGAACTGATAAACTCAGTTAAGATTGTGATTTAGACATCTTCACTCTCTTTATAATATACGCAACTATAACATTTAAATGCTGCTAGTACATTAATGATATTTTATATTATAGGTAAATAAATAATTCTTTAAAAATTAACACATTTTTAAAAAGTAAACTTTTAAAACTTAACTAAAATTAAATAAAAAGAAATTGTTACATAAAATTTTATAGAAAATAATATGTTAATAAAGAAGTTAATAAAATTCAATATTTTTAGGGCTTGATACTTATAATAATTTTTTGCTTTCTGCAACATAAAAGAAAATAAAATCCACTTTATTTTTTTAAGTATAAAAATAACTTTAATATTATTTTGTGTATTTTTTCAAATAATTATGTATGTAAATAATTTTTCATGTAGGATAGGTAGAAATAGCTAAAAACAGATAGTGATTTATGGTACTTAAATTAGAACATATAAATATTCTTTTGAAAAATTTACTTTATTTATTATACTTCAATTATTTTATTACTTTTACTTTATTATATAATTTTCCTAAAAAATCGCTAATGTTTGAAAAATAATTAAATAATACTTTATTGAACTTAAATATGCTAAATATATCTTAATATTTGCGCATAAAATTATTTCTTGTAAATATTTTCGAGAAACATATGAGTACAAATAATTACGAGCAACACTATACACATGTACTGTTTGTGTATCTGTACATTTGAATTCTCTCTTATGTAACGACAATATGAAATTGTGATATTACCATCCTTATGTCTACCACATGTTTTCTAATTATAACCAAAGATTATACGGATATAGCGTCTGTGCGAACACCCAGTATTCTTTGTACATATTATACGCAAGTTGATTTTTTAATATTGTATTATAATTTCCATAATAATTATTATGACAGGACTCTTATGCAATATATATGTAATATTAGTTATATTAGATAAATAATTCGTATTAATTTCAGAGCCGCATACAATAGCATGGAGAAAGACAATAATTAAATTAAAATTTCATTAAACTGGTGAATTATAATTACGAATGTACTAATTGTAGTTCTTGAATTCAGTTTGTCTTAATCTTACTCTTCGGGGAAAATGTGCAGTTTCCGCGATACCTATTATTATAGATCTCTCGCGTCGTGATCTTTGATACTCCGAGCACATTTTGTCGCGGCCCTATATTACGACTGTGTGTTTCTCTTAGAATGTCGCTTTTACTACGAAATGCGATACTCTTTGCACGGATTCTACGTGTTGCGATTCGCGAACGCTTTCCATCGCGTGGCTATTTGTAGCTTATGAGATTTGGAAGATATACGAAAGAATTTGTATTTTTACTGTTCTTTTGTTATGAACGAACTGAATTTTGCGCATAAAACTAAGGTATTCTTAGAGAGGTGCTTAAAGGTGTTAAGCACCGCTGCAGATTTAGTGCAGTAAAATTATTTGCAGTTTTCTGCAAATAATTTTACTGCACTAAATCTGCTGCGATGCTTAACACCTTTTATTTATTTATTATTAATTTATTTGTATAATTTGTATATTATATGTATGACTATAATTTGTATGACTTTATTTTTCAAATTGTTCTTCTTTGAAACAATTAACAAAAATTGTCATAGAAATTGTTGAAAATTGCAATTATTTAATATTTTAACCGTTGGAAGACTTCTGAGATTTCTATAATTACACACCTCTGGATTATGTTACCTTTTTTAATTATCATCTATGTTTATTATCTTTCAATTCTTGTATTTTTTAATACATTTAATTAATTCTTAACATAATTATAAATTATGTTGACTTGTAAATGTAGGAAAATGTTACTTTAAAATTAATAATTTTTTACTTTATATATTTTTTGCTTGAAAAATTTAAATTAAAAAAATCATTTTTATAAAAAATATTTTTTTATTTGTTTTGTATACCTATTATTATACTATGAATAAATACGTTTGATAAATAAATAGATTTGGTGAGATATCAAGCAACATGTAAAGTCAGACTTGAAGTTTTCTTATGATATATAGTCTGTGTTATCTCCTGATTGAGAGATTAAGAAGTTTATATAGTCTATCGAAAGAATATAAGTAAAGTATGTATATTTAATAAAGTTTTCTCAAAGAAAATTTTATATTTATATATACATGTATATTTATTGTGTTAAGATTAACTTTCTTTATGTTAAATATATTTGATACAAATAAACACCATTAACTTAGCGAAAATTTTGTATCCAAAGATAACATGTGCCTATCAATTCTGAGTCATTAGACGTACTTTGCTTGTATTTCACACCTATATTATCACAGTTTTAGTTATTATCTGTTTCTTCCTGTTTACGCAGAATTTTGTGTGCTTATAGGTTTTTATAAATATTATTCCTTGTAAGCTTTTATTATTATCGTAAAAACACACACACACAATTATAATTTTTTATTTAAATTTTAATTAATTTTTCTTTAATGAAACTTTTATATCAAGTGATTTTTATTTCAAGTAATCATTTTTATTTTTCAAATAATTTATTGATCTATAATGTTAAAAACGTTAATATTATGAATATAACTACTGCAGATTTTTGTAAAATTTACAGCTTACATATGCACACTGCGTTAAAAAAAAGATCTTCCTATTTGTTCAAAACCTAATTTTTAAATTAAAAAATTTTCGATTTTTGATATTTAATCGTTATAATTTTTAATTACTTTACGATTATCTTTTCAAAGAAGATACCAATTTTTTATGTCTTAGATATTCTTCTTGGAGATTGCGTATCGGCTCGTTGATGTGACTCACTATGCGAACAACATAACGTAAAAGACGCACAAGGCGTAGATTAATCACTCATTTCACATTGCAGCGTTTCGGAAGACGCACCAAAGAGAAAGAGAAAGAAAGAAAGAAAGAGAGAGAGAGAGAGAATTTACGTGAAATCTAAATAAAACCTTACTGGAAATCCTACAGTTTCCTGCCGCTCTTTCGTCGGCCGAGAGAGCTGCCAGACAGCTGGGCTATAGCGAATTAATATAATCTCGTAGCCGAACACTTTGCACCACCTTAGGCTGTAATGAGTTCTAGGTAGACAGCCTGGACGAAATAAATTCCGCATAAATTAATTTCACATAACAGGATCTGTTCTACAACCATTACAATAATGTCTTGTTACGTTTCTTTATGACATAATTTATTTTGATAGAAATATTATTCTGTTTCAGTTTTTCACACATAAATCTTTAGCAATTGTCCAATTAATTTATTATATTCATAAATAATAATACGTTTACTAATTATCACGGCAAATGTATATTGGAGAAATATAGTGACGTAGGATTAATAAAAAAATATATAAATTATTAATTAATTACTTATTAAAAATATAAATTATAATAAAAAATATATTACAGTTGTTACAAAATTTATATAAATAAAAGTTTAATAAATACTGTCTTTATTTTTAAATTTTAAATGTGATAAAAAATCGTGAATGCTATGTTTTGAAAAATTGCGGGACTATAAATAACTAATGTGCTATTAATAATATTGGCAGAGTCTTATTCATACTCTTTATGCTCTTGTAAATCATTGTTCACTCGCTTACGTGTCCAGACTAGCTTTGTTATGTCAATTTTTTAGCTTTAAACGTTCCATCGGAGTCCTGAAAATAGAACACACTCGATGCTCACTTTGATCCTTTTCAAACTCCTTCCTTTTATCTAATTTGGTCTTCGTTGTGTCCCACCAGGAGTACGTACCTTCATTCCACTTTTGGTCTCATTCCGAAAATAGCTGCTCATTCACTGTTATTCATTCCACTTCCTTCTATAACGCTAAAATTATTTGTCATACAAAGAGAATTAATTCTTTTTACATGTCTTAGTAACATTTGCGTGTGCTAAGCATGAGCAAATATAGAATTTTAGTACTTATGACAAAATTTATGTGCCTAAAAAAAATACATACATTTTTTACTGTGATTTATATTTATATTATGGCCAAAATTATAAGATGTTTTATATTAACAGTCGAATAATATTGTGACTAATTTTTTATTGTTATTCCACTTTGTTGCAGCACCAACATGCCACTGCAGGAGATCACAATGAGTCAAACCCTGCCATTGACGAACGGTAAATATCATTTGTACATTTTATTAAACTTGGTGAAAATATATGATTGTAATCTTTATTAATACAATAATATATTATCTTAATTTTTAATTGGCATTGTGAATTTATATTACATTAATTATCAGTTATCAACTAATTACAAAATTTATAATATTTCAGATAAAATAAAAAAAAAAGATTAAGTAGGAAAGTAGGAGAAATAATTTCACAATTTAGGAAAATTAGAAATTCAGAATTTAGGAAACAGAATTCAAGATCACATCTTATTAAATCTTTTAAATTTTCTCTTTTGTTAGTCGTGCTTCTTCGATGATGCGTGCAATTAATATTTCTTTCGCCGGGAAGAGCGTTCCTAAGAATAGCCGGATATAATTTTACGCTCTATAAAGACGAAGGCGAGGCGGAAGATCGTAGCGAACGATTACACTCGTATTTATTATTTACGGCCTCGTAGCGGCGATTATATCATATATCGGCAGATATCTCGACAGATCGGCTCGCCACTTGAATGAGTCGTCATCGATATTGCAGAGCACGCCAGGGTGACTCTCGATTATGTGGCTTTTTCCCCTTGCACGCCCACCTTTATTGGTCATTTCCCTTAAGTAATTGAATCCCCCTCCGGTTCTATTCCAATTACAGTTGCAGATGTATGTGATGCTGTTAGCCACACTTTCAATTATACTATCCTTAGGCTGACTACCATTTATCCCAATCGCAAAATATAACAATTAATCTATTCTATTTATGTACAGAAGTTACACAAATATTTATATTATTTAATAAGATATTTATTATTCTCTAATTCTTATTTCAAACTTCTTCAAATGAGATAATTGGAAAACATTTTTATTAAAAAAACTTATTTATAAAGAGAGACAAATTTTTATTTGTTTTTCTCAATGAAGTTTTTTTGAAACTGTCTAATGTTGAAACTTTTCACATAATTTTTCAATCAACTTTTGCAAAAAATGATTAGGATATACAATTACGAATTAAGATAAATATATAATTACAATTATACAAAGCACAATTAATGTGAATCAGAATTTTATTAGAAGCAACAAAGTTAAAAAAAATTTAGATTATCCTTAATTTATAAGTAAACATCTTCTGTGTACATAATTTGCTGTTTCTATCTAACAATTGGATTTCACAGGTTTAATGTTCAAATTTTTGATCGGTGCCATTTGTCTGTCCAAGACAAACAGAAACTATTTTCGACGCAAAATCTATAAAGCGGTTCTCAGCACATACTTTAAATACCTTTTGTGATCAGATGAGAGTGAGTCTTTTAACTAAATTAAAAAATGTTTGATATTAAGATGCACATGCACTCTAAGCAACTATGAATCTTCCTTTCGATTAGAACCGCAAATAGTTTTATGAGTATCTTCAGTTCGCGCGTTCAAGATAGCGCACACACCTTCCGTTCTCAAGCGGCTAACATTTTCAATCAGAGCCCGCGTGGAAACGCATACAGGAGGTCGCCGGGGTAATTTGTGCCGCGCTATACAGTTCGTTACTCCCATTCGCATGATCTGCATTTTCCGTTAGCCGCCGGTTATTCGATATTGTTACGTAGAAGTTTCCGTTGCGTGTACAGAGATCAGGAAAGAATATCTACTCACATCTCTCTCGCAAGGATGACTGAACCGCATAGTCATTTGGCTTTAGCGAATCCATAGATCCAAGCTCGATCACACGTTGCGCGTCATGCACTTTCTTACATGAGCATATTTTTGTGAGCGACAGCGCGATACATTTGAAGAAAAGTGAAAGTATGACACAATCTAATTTGAGAATACAGAGAAATAAGAACAGGAACAAGAGATCTGTGTACATGTTTCGCCTTCAGATGGCTCAGAATAGCGGAAGTTATCTAAAGCTCATTTTTTATTTATATTACTTAATTAAAAAGGAAGAGACACGTAAGAGCACACGTGACCCACCGTCGCCGCCTAATTGTATCTCGTGTCGTGGTGTGAGGCCAACGAACTTTCTTGCTCGCGGTTTTACTCGAGCAACATCAACGAACTTGTGTGTCTTGTACATTGTATCTGCCAATTTTTACGCTTCCGCGATCTCGTTTGTGAATCTGTCCAAGAAAATCGTCACTTTCGGAGATTCTATTTGATAGAAGTTAGCCTAAAGATCGATGTACGGAAAACGTGAGATACCGTAAATGCGGTATAATAAATTGTATAATGCAAAATTAATTTTTTAAATTGTAGAGATAAATTTATATAATACATAATATGAATTTTAATAGCTCATGTAAATTTACATTTAATAAATTATTCAAAACTTTAACTTAATCCTTTGATTAAAATTTATGAATGTTACATATAATGAATTAATCGACATTAAATAATTCGATGAATGATTCTTACTAACTTTTGGCAATAATATGATAAAAAAATATATTATTTCCTGGGTGCACAATTCTCGAAGCTTTTGTTTCAAACATTGAAATTTAAAGGGTTCGAAAGCCATAACTGTTCGACCTAAATTTTATGATTTATTTGACGTCATTGTAAGATTTAGCAGTGCTTAAATTATATCAATTGGAGCACATCCGCACTTCGATTCGGTTCTCGAGGGGATCTAAAATGGTAAAATGGTCAAGGTCGTCCCAAAACGAAATCCATGGATACGCACAATTAACATTAGCTAGTTTTTTTGACGAAACGTTTTCGCTGAAACGGTTGTATCGTCTGAAAAATGTCTGCCGTGATCTCGCGTTACAGGAAGCCGAGCATTTATTTCGGGGGTCCAGAAGCGTGCTCGCGACGATGGGGTAGGGGAAACCACTCGAACGACACAAACGAAGTATAGCGAGACGTAGCGCGTATTTATTTTTGTAACACAGTAGAAAAATATAATTCCGTATTTGTTTCTGTCCTTGTGAATCAGCTTGCAGAGTGAAAGAATATTTTATTTTTAATCGTTTGTAATTAGAAAAATTGTTTTCTATATTTGTTATGTGCACACAATTCTTATTATTATTGAATACTTAACATTGAATCTGAAGTTTTGTATTTCTTGTTATATCTTGAAATATAATAATCTAGCAATAGACCATAAATATAAACTCATAAAAATATAAATTTTTTAAAATAATTTACTTACGATGTATTCATTGGAGAAACTAAAAACACATTAAGAAAACTTCTAGTTATTAGATTACATTAAGTGACAGCGGTTAGACGAAGTAACTGTAGTGGTTCTTAACTTTATTATTTGAAGACATTAGATGTATCTCTATTATGTTATATTATATAATAATATATGAACGTTTAATTTATATAAAATATATACCAGTGAGTAAATAATACTAAAAAGTATGAAATATTAAATATTTTCTTGCAGAATATATAATCTAAAATGTAAAATTAAACTATTCTTAATAGTATAAAGTTTTCTTGTGTCTTAATTATTTTTACAATAAGATACTTGGCAGTTTGTGCATTATACTGAATTTTTTAAATGATCACATCTATGCAAATGTTTATTCTAACGGTTTGTATTTTTAATGAAATTACATGTAAAATTTATTTTTTGACTGAAACTGATTTTACTTTCTGCAATCGCATCCTGTCAATAAGCAAACGTGTGGTCTGCTAACCTCATTGTGTAATTGCGTAAACGTTGTTGCAACTGATTATAGAGTGTTGTAAAGTATAGTTGAAAAAAAAACTACCGATTGTGAAGTGTGCTGTGAAAGATAGTTGAATTTTATCTTCCACACTTACAGAAGCATTGGTTGTAAGAATGACTTAATTTTAAAATTGCTCAGAGGACTGTCACGTATCCACACCGTCTTATCGTTCATAGGACATATTTTTATTACTTTTTTAAATAAAAAATAAATGTTAAGTAACGCTAAACATATATATACATTTTACAATACAGCATGATATTTTTAATCTTAGTCGGTCATGATAATTTTACTATATAGCATAGTAAATCGGCACGCTGCTGCTATAAATAGACAAGATACAATACATTTATTAATAGAAGAAATAGATGAGTTGTAATATATTTTCTATTAATAGTATGTCGACAAGTATGTGGAGTCGTGCTGTACTAGAAGCCAGAAAGTCTCTCGAAATAAACGACAATACCGTTTGTTTCTAATCCAGGTCTACGTAGGAATTATTGGCCTGCTTCTTGTTACGGTGAAGATGAGTGAGCCAAAGATTCAGCTACAATTTTGCGCCTGTGCTAAAGATAAGTGCCGGTCGTTCAAAACCCAGTGACGCTTGATAAAAAGTTATTTCGTGGATGATAGTAACGTGGGATGACGTATATGTATATACAGGCAGTCGGTGTAATGTGCCAGATGTAATACATTAATACAAACTCCGGCATGATGACTCCAAACGGTGAAAAAGTTTTTTATGAAACTTTATAGTCAATTCTTAAAATTATATTTCTTTTAAATTATTTTATAATTACATATATCATATTATTTATACGCATATACAGTATCACTTAAAAGTTTCAATAAATAATAAAATTTATAAAATAAACATAAAAGCAATAAAAGTTTATTTTTATATATTTTATATTAAATATTTATTAGTTAAAATAATATTTTGTACATTTTTAAAAATGAAACATTTTTTTAACAATGTTCTTAGATTGCATCATAATTAACTCTAACAATACAATTAATTACAGTATTTGACCACTAGCATAATATCATTTAGTTTTGTAAATGTTTTTTTTTCTTTTTTACACAATCAATTGTAGAATAGAATGTTATTTGCTCATTTTTAATCTTAACTGAACATTTCCTCACTAGTCTCTGCTTTTAAGTCTTTCTTACTAAATAAAATTTATTGCAAAACTTTTAGTCTGTACTGTATATATATATATTTGTAATATAATTTATCTATAAAATTGATAAAACACATTGTATTAACTTTTCTTGATATTTGTGTCTGTTTGGTCTAAGAAATCTATCAATTTATTTAACCTACACTTACATCTTTCTAAATATAATAGTTGACTATTACTAGACTAGTCTAGATTAGTCTGAAGTAATAATAGAATAACAAAATTGATATGATCCAATGCATTTGCTTTCACAAATATTCTGGTCCGGACGAAATCGGGGGGCAGCCCGTAGGCCTTTGATTGGTGGTAAGATTTTAATTGCTGGCCGGGTACTGACCAGCTCAGAGATCTGGAGATAGCGCTGAGATCCGCGAAGCAGAGGCTGACCTGCCAAAATAAAGATAGTTTAAACCGTTCTGGCCTAAATGTGTCATCTATAAATACGTGAGCTCTCTCGCTTCGCGGTATCTACTCGCTGGCGCGAATCGATATTGCAGTTGCATTTCTGCCGAAAATCGGCGGAGTCTCGTTGCGCAAACGACACGGCCGACCGATCAGACAGGAAATAGATTTGTTTTGGTGGGCGCACAAAGCTTTTGCGTCTCTTCTTTTATTATCTTAAGTTCCCCAGGGCTTTTTACGTCGGCCATTAAGACACGTGATGGCCTCCCCAACGATGACAGCTGAAAAACGAATTTATGTTTAACGTTACGACGGTATTAACTTTTGCGCCTGTGACGAAGTCTCCGTACTCCGTAAAGTACCTTGCCTTACGGAAAAGATATGTCGAGAAAAGTTATTTCCCCTTTGTTTTATTTAACCCATCGTAAATATATTTGGCACGTTTATATTTCTGCACATTACGACGCAGAATATACATCAAAAAATGCAATATTATTTACTGTATCCACGATATAATGAATTTGATATGAATTGGAGGTGAATGAAAAGACCTGTAATCAAGATGCTGTAGCGCATAATCGTTCTCGAAAGCCGTTATTCTATGCGATGATATTTTGGGTACGAAAGGTATGGAGAACGTGTATATCGTTAATTAAGCAAGATGAGTCACTCGTATTCCATCGAAGAATAACCATTTCCACGTAGCTCCGTAATTTTGAAATAGGCTCGTTGCAAATTTGCTATTGTCGTACAATAAAAAAGAAAGTTTTCCTACTGAAATATAAATCTGAAAATAGTTATGTTAGATTATTAAAAAATTATATTGGATATGTTTGAGTTAATTACTAAGATAAAAATTTTATGTAGCAATAGCATTCTGTTTGAGGATTTCTGCATAATTATTTTGATGGTGTAACATAAAATTATTTTTTGACCTGTATCTAGCTAAATTTTTAAATATTGCAATAAAAAATTGTTCTTTCCACATATATGAACCGCGCATCTGTAGACATTTTAACAAGTTGCTTTACACGCTCTGTCGCATTTTTTGTAAAACTGATATTTTTTTTATTCTCAGCTCTTTTTATTCTAATATTTCTGGTCTTGGTTATCTTAGTTGGAATTTTTCATTTACAATGTAACAATATAAAATACATTTATAATTAAAAATAAAAATACAAGTCTCATACGTAAAATGATTAAAATAAGTCTGATTTTTATTTTTTATTTCAACAAAATTACGTAAATCTTTTAGCATGGTAAATTCAATTAGTACTGAAAATATTAATTTATGAAGATTGTTCCTTAAATGCCAAAGTAATTTGCTGTCATTCGTGCGAAACTTGAAGGGCGAGATATTTCATTCAAGCTTTTCGGGGTTGATCAATCGAAAAGCGCACGTGGACGTCCGACCTTCGTACATCTATAGGACATCACACGCGCATTTAGAACATAATTTTAACCACAAGTTATAGTCTTGTGTCTTCGACGCTGCTTGTTGTTCTGTCGCAGTTAGTGTTTGTGCAGCCGTCGTGTAAGTCTCCTTTGTGGTGCGATGTTTCACTCGCTGTTCCTTTTGCAATTTTGCACGTACATTTAAAAATGTAACGACTTCAAAAACGCGCTCTTCGTGGAATGGGATGCGGTAGGTCGCAGCTGAGATCTTTTCTCTTCCCAAGAAACCTCGAAGGCGAACCAATAAGGATCGAAGTTACACTCGGTATGATGAATTTTTGGATATTTATCATCTACATATTAACTGGATTAGAATTGAATAAATATAAAACGTAATGAGAATGCACTGAATATTAATTAATCTCTACTTTAATGAATATTAATCTAATTGCGATGGCAATTATTGTTAATGATATATTAATAAATTGATGCGATCAAGTCAAAGACATTGCAATAGCAAGTTGTTTGCGACTATTTGTTAACAATTGCTAGCAAGTAATAAATGGGGATAACTGAAGACGACAACCGTGACTACTCTTTGAACGTATGAAGAGAACGTAAGAGGAGAAGAAAAGAGAGCAGAAATGATCATTAACTCTTTCAAAACTATAATTGCGGGCATACTACTCGTCCATTTACAAATCCTCGTAACTATTTAAACTATAAAGAAATTTGTATACATAGTTAATAGTTCTTTTTAAAATAAGATTTAAAAAAAACCGTATTTGTTGTTTGTATTTGAAATATACCTATTTGAGATTAGTGTGTATATTAAAAGTAATATAATATATTAATATATTATAATATATTATGATATATTAAAAATAATATATAAGAGGAAAAAATGAAAAGATATTATTCTCTGTAGAAAATTATAAATAAATATAACTAAGAAAAATAATTAAAATTTGTTTTAGAAGTGAAATAAGAAAGTGGAGAGATATAATAATTTATTTATGTATTTGCTAGATTTTCTTGTTTGTGCTCTTACACAAGAGTGTTAAAAAGAGTCTTCTTGGCGCTTGGATCATGCGCAAAATAATTTAATTTCAAAAATGTATGGCGATGGCGCCGTCCCTTGCAAGATGGATTTGGCATCGGTTAGATTTGCCTAGACAGACTAAAAATAGACCGATTGATTCGACAGATACTCATCTGAAGAATATTCTAAAAATAACATAACGTGTGCGTGATTTATTTTAACATACATTTACAAATTTTTTTTAATTCTTTATACTATATTATTTAGGTATATGAAATTAAAAAGATATGTATTTGTATAAGAAGTGTGTAAATAATAAATTAATTAGTATCTTATGACATAAAAAAGAATATGCTAACAAAATTACTAATAAAATAAAAGGTTTGCATTGATGACGTATTAAAAACATGCCTTATTTTTGAAATAATTTCGCGTATAAACATTTAATAAATATATCTAAATAATTATTCAAAATCTGTAGTTTAAGAATGTTTTCCTTATAAAATTTTAAGAAACTCGTAAGAATGTAGGTATTGAAAGTAGTTGAACGATGTTTTTTTATTTGTATCGTTTTATCTACGACATCGAATGTAGAAAATCGAGTATTTTCAAGATGATTAATTTCGGGTTTAATGTGGCACATGTGGCATATCGTGGTTGTTCAAAATTTACACGGATTTTATCAGCACTTGACAGAAATAATGCAATCAGAACTGGGAACGTGATTATTCGAATGACAGATAGAAAGTTGAACTTGAAGACGAATCTGTGGTTACTGTCGTTCTTGAATGTAATACCGTCGCATTGTTCTTTTTTAAGGTATCATATGCGGGAACATATTGCTGATGCAGTTTAACGTGAAGAATATATGTTCGACGAATAAGTAGAATCATAAATATTACTAACGATTATTGTGATATTGCATAAATAATTTATAATTTGGTTATATTGTTCGTAACGTCAGAACATACGAAACACGAGCTTATTAAGTAATAATTGTATTTAAATTTATATACATACTTAAACTATAATCGCATTACATAGTTTAAAAATTAATCTTTACGTTATTTAATATTTATAATCAAAGGTACGTAAATTACGGAGTATATATTTATAAATTACAATATTCGAATAATAATCTAAAATATTTACATAATGTAAAATATTATTTATAATTTTATATAATTATTTATATACTTAATGTACCTCTATCTTAATATGTATTTTTGAAATTATTTTATCTTTATATAATTTATTTAATATTAAATTAACCAATTAAATTGTCTTTAAAAATAAAATTGTATATTAAGAAATATAAATTAAATATATTTTGTTTGTATGAACAAGGAATGATTACTTGTACTTGCAGAAGAATGTTTAATAATTTTATAAAGTTTAGTGATTATTATAATAACGTATCTGCTTATGTTATTCTTGTGTATATGATTTTAAATTTATGCAAGGAAATATCTGTTTCAGGTGAAAACACAAGAGCACATGGTGAAAATTCCTCCGTGAACAAAGACGGAACGACGATGGCTCGACCAGGCGATAGTGGAGGAGGCGGTGGAGGTGGCGGTGGAGGTGGCGGTGGTGGAGTAGGTTACGGCAGAACCATGAAAGAGTACGAAGATGAATTGAGCAGTCTGAAGAAGGAAAACTTCCAACTTAAATTGCGAATTTATCTACTGGAAGAGGGAAACCCTGCAAGGAATGGCATGACTTTTTCCGACGAGGATGTAATCAAAACGAACGTAGAATTAAAGGTTAATTAATATTCAGCACAATCAAAAAATAAAAATATAAATTGTTTTTATATATAATTAAATAAAAAAAAATTTTTTATATAATCAATTAAATGTGTAGAATAAATTTTGTTTTTTACACTTTTATTTTTGTAAAAAAATTTGTACATAAAATAGAAATATTTGTTAAATATGTTCGAGTAGATTTTGAATTATTTTTGTTCATATTTGTTTTTGTAGCATTGTCAATGTCATAACTTATTTTGTATTGATTCTATTGACTTTTATTATTGTAAATTCTTCACTTTACTTTTTACTTTTGGAAGGAAAGTCTATGGAAAATATAATTATGTATTATATAAGACCTGTAAGTTTATATATTAATTATTATGATTTTACTATTTTATTGTTACTTACTTATTAATCACTAATGTTGAAATTATTTAGGAAGAGTTGGAGAAATTGAGAAAGGAATTGGTGGAAAAGCAAGTTCTTCTTAATCAGGCAGCCAAAGCTTTTAAATTATATGAAGAACAAAAAGCAGCGACTTCCCGTACTCAAGATCAATATCAGCAATCACTCGAAAAAGAACGAGAAAAAGTAACTAAGCTTGAAAAAGGTAGAACATTGTTTTATTTGTTGCACGATTATAATATATAAATATTTAAAATTATTTTAAAATATAAATTTTATTTACATATTCTAATAGTAAATTTATTATTGCTATTATCCATCATATATAAATTCTTTCTGTTATTTCAGAATTAGCGGAGTATCAAGAAAGGGAACTGGACACATCCACGTATTATAAGGAAACATTTGGCATCACTCCAGAACAGGCCTTAAAAAACGCGGAAAAGTTGCGACAGATGGAAGAATTGGTGACTTCTCTCGAAACAGAGGTATGCTCGTATTGAAGGTTAATAATGTTAATAATCAATTTTGTTTATAAGGATGTAATTCTATTAAATTATTTTTAGACACAGAAAAATTTAATGAGTAATGTTATAAATTTTTGTAATTTTTAATATAATAATAAGACAATTTTCTTTTTGAATATGATATAAAATATATAAATATAGATATAGCTATAATTATGATATTACAGATCGTTTTTAAATAGAAAGTTATTTTGAAAATAGTTTAATACATTATGAAAAGATGTCTAATAAATTTTATAGAACAGAGTTTAATAGTTTATTCCAAATTTCACATAAATGTTCTTATCCTTATTCTAAGATGTTTTCCTTTTTAATTTTAATAATGGTCTTTTTGAAAAGGAATGTGGTATTATTAGCAATATTGTTTTCTTTTTTTCCTGCGAATTGAATGAAAATTTGATTCAACATTCTCAAAAGAAATTTACAAGAAAATACTTAATGTGATAATATTATAGTATGCATTATGTAGAATATAAGAATTGACTTAATTTATTGGAAGCATATAATTTTTTAATGTATAATTAATATGTTCTACTTGTTTGTTCGATATTTATTATAATATCGAGACTGTATTTTGCATTATTCTACTGATAAATAGCGGCCTTGAGGATATAGTGGAAGATAAGAATTGAGAAGAAAGTAGATAGTACAAATTAAACATTCTGTCTCTTGCGAGTTCAATATAAATTTGTTTTCTGTTTTATGATGGAATAATATCTATGAAAGAAAAGTAATAACAGTAAAGATAAAACGCGAGATAGAGAAATATTGTGTAGTATTATGTAATTCGTGGAATTTGCTACATGATTTAGATGAAACAAATAACCAGCAGTCTGGAAGAGGAGCGCAGCTGGGCGCAGGAACTTGAAAATGAGAGGGATCAATTTAGAGAGCGATTAGACGCTGAAACGCGGTTACGGGAGAAACAGGACGGTGATCGAATACGAAGTATCGAGGAGTTACGCGACGAAGTGAAAGACTTAAAGGACCAACTGTTTAAAAAGGAATCTATTATGCAACAATATAAAAATGATCTTGACGAACGAGACAGAATACTCAAGCAGAAGAGTACGTTGCTGGAGGAAAAATGTCAGGCGTACGAGGAGATCATCCAGGTGTCTGAAAAAAGGAAAAATCAAATTATTCAGTTAAGGGCATCTGTCAAAACGCGCGACGATGCTCTCACAGAGATCAATAATAAGCATCGTGCGTTGTTATCACAGGTGAATTATAAATTGATACTTTATTTCTTGATATAAAATAATACAAGATTCTGATTATTGTTTTTTATGTTAATGCTACGAAACTTTGTTCAGTTTTAAGATAAAACATTATTTACTTCATGAATCATTATGATTTACTTTTGATTTAAATATAATTATAAATTACAATCAATTATAATTATAATAAATATAAGTACAACAAATAGAGCAGCATAAAAAAACCTATATATATAGTATATGTATAATCCTATACCTAATTTTATATATAATATCTTTAGCACACAAATAAATTTGAGACTTTTGCAGTCACATTTTTATCATTACATATTTTATTACATGAAGTGCATTTGTAATATTTAAGATTATGTTATTAGTAAAAATACAGAATAGGAGTGTTAAAAAATAGAACATTAGTCAAGCTGCATTAATCTTGAACTTATCTGTATGATAAAGACTGTGCCCTATATGTTTTTTATTCATGTTTTTTTTGTTATATTTTTTAAATAATTATAATTGTATTGATTGTAATTAATAATTATATCTATTGTACTTTGCAGTGCGAAAATAATTATGGCAAGCGTACGCCACCTAATAGTCCTTCGGCTTTAATTTCGTTGACAAATGATTATTTCTCGCCGGGACAGAGAATATCTTGTATTCAAAATACAACAAAGCACGATGATACCTATGATTGTGAATCAAATAAAGAAAGAGCGGCAAGCTTGAATTCGCCATTAGGTGGAGATTCTAGAGAAATCAGGCATCTTATAAAGGTTAATAAAATATTTTTTATTGTCTGTCTTATTTCTGCCATAAGATAATCTGGCTTATCAGACAGCTTGAATTTTTTGCAGGAACTGGAAGAAAGGGAGAATAAATTAAAACAACAGGAGGATAGCAGGAAGCAGTTGATACTAAAACTGTGCAACGCTCAGAAGCAAGCAGAAAATGCAGAGCAGAAATTGAAAAAAATGGAAAGCGAGCATCAGAAGGCTCTTAGAGCAATACAAGGTTTCATGGAGCGTGAGCAACAAATGCGGAATACGGATTCACACAAAGAACGGCAGAAGATTTTGGAATTGGAAACGGAGTTACGCAAAAGAAGAAACAGTCACGGTCTTGTCTCGTTAAAGGATCTCGGGGTTAAGAATGCAGATAATTCCGAAAACGATTCCTGCAAACAGGTCAATATTGCATTTCATATCTGATTTTGTTTGCCAATGTCTACGTTTCAGAATTGTGTGTTTGATAATAGAGTCTTTAAATAATTGAAAAATGTGTGATGCACATAAATAGTATCTTGAATTTTGAAACGTAGAAACACATTTTGCGTAAAAAGCACAATTAAGCAACTTGATATTGGACATTTTCTTTGAGAATTGCTAAATTTACCTAATTTCTTCTCTGCTTTATGCTATCATTATTATTGCATGATTGCATGAATCTTATTATTTTGAACTATCTTGACAATTTCTGTTGTACAAGAATACACAAGAATGAAATATATTACGTAATATTTATTTTAAATATTTTTAATTTCTGTATTTTTTATAGGACTGTAAATGATAATTTTCTATTATTGTTTATAATGTATGATGTAATAACTCGATGTGCTAGATAAATTTTATTTTAATTATTTATTGTTTGTTGCAACATTGTTGTAATCAGAATATACATAGTAGATTATACATTTGTATTTTATTATATATAGCAAGTTGTACACATACATATTTTATAGTTTAAAATTTAAACTATTTTTTGAAATGTTTATTAGAAAAAGGTGTTATCAATTTTTGGACATCTAAGAAAATTGTATAGAAATAATGAACAAATATCAATATAGAATTGCTTTCGAACAAAACGATTATAAAATAAAAAAAATATACTGACAATTTAAATACCTACAATACGTTATTTGAACTTTTTTAATTTTTCTTATCACTTGTTTATTACCTTGGTATCACATATTTCTTTATAACTCTTCAATTTTAACTAGACTTTCGTTTTCTATTCTTATTTTTGTTTTGTAAAGCTTTATTGTATTAATATTATAAAGTTTTTAAGGCCTATCATGTTAGTGAGAGAAAGATTTTGAAGCCATTAAGCGCGACTCGTCTGGTATCTTGGGAATACCGTGCGAGAAGACGCGGTCGTCGTCTATTAATAGAGGCTGTCGCCTCTTCTCGCGGCTTCTTACGGTCTATGCATTGCGATTCGTACCAGTCCTCATACGAAAATTCATCTCGACCGATCAGCCGCCGC
Organism: Monomorium pharaonis; assembly: GCF_013373865.1. NCBI lineage: Eukaryota > Metazoa > Arthropoda > Insecta > Hymenoptera > Formicidae > Monomorium > Monomorium pharaonis. The sequence goes on along the minus strand of NC_050476.1, from coordinate 19,857,869 downwards.
AGTTGCGGTAGCATCGAACGAACAATAAATACAAGAATATAAACATAACGAGAGCAACAACGAGATAAATCCGTCAGATCATCTAGATATCGAGACGATATAACGAGAACAATTTGCATCTCTACGTTCTGAAAATAGCGCACAATTTCTAATTCTTAATACCGTACAACGGAAGGAAGTTGTTTGTTACTTTGCTTACGTGCGAATAAGTTAAGAGAGTACAAAAATATCCAAAGAATTTGTGTGAAAATTTAACAAAGTAATGTTTTTAAAAAGTTTAAATTAAAGAGTGAAGAAACTTTCAGTTATTGCGTTTAATGAAAACTAGCGATTCAAAATTAACCGATAATTATATCCAGATGCGCAGGAAGCTGATATTGGCATAGTCTTTATGCTAACAGATATTCACCAGTGCTGATTGCACTAGCACTGACGTAGAGTATCTATTTACGAGTCGCTTAATTGATCACTCTGCTTTCTTTGCTGCTCTCTGTTCAATTACAACTAAATATGTTCTCTTGTCTGTGCGCCTCGGTGCGGATGGAGGTAGGTATTGTTAAGAGTGTGTCGTCAAATGCTATTTTTCTTTTTTGATAGTTTTTGCTTTTAACACAGCTTTCTTATCTGCGGTGTCTTTTAGCTATGTACTAGAGATTAAAAACAAAAAATAAAATTTAAATGAAATTTTTAAAATGTATTAAATTACTTGAGCAAATATTTATTATTCTAACAGATTTTCTGTAATCTAATTAAGAAAACCATCGTATATCTATTATATTAAAGTTTGCACGTTTTATTACATAGCACGCTTTTATTCACGTTCATGTAATATTAGATAAATTCGACATGAATTTAAAATTATATATCCTTTGTTACACTAAAATAAAAATAATACTTTACAATCGATAATTATTTTAGGTATTATTATAAAATTAACACACAAAACACAAGTTTTGTAAACTTATATACATAATGTTTGCAGTGAATAAAAACTGCGATTTAATAAACTTTAAATTAAAGAGTTTGTTTTAACAAACTTTAAATTATATTTTCTAAATTATTGTATATTTTCCTTTTATAATTCAAAAACATATTACGTTATTTACTCAAAGTAAAAAAATTTGCTTTTATATTCTTGTACAGTTGAAAATTATTCTCTTAGGCTTCTTTTACTACTGTAAGACAGACTGGCATATTTATTCAGTAAAAGAATCAGAAGAGATCATAAGAAATGTGTTTTCCTTTTAGGGGCCGGCGATTGTCACACTTGTACCGCCGCGATGTTGGTCTAAGAAAATGAAAAATTAACAATTTACTGTAACTGCATGAATATATAACTAGCATGTAATGGTTTTGCATATTTGCATATAATATATTTTATCTTCTTTTTATCACTTTTTGAGAAGGCTTGTTTGTTACAATATTTATACATAAACTTGATTTTATTGTATTTAAAATTATATATATATATATGTAAATAAAGTATTTCCAGTGAACCTAATGTTTTTGAGTTTTTATTGATATGATACGATACTTTATGCTTGCAGCAACGTTTCGAAGAAATGGAAAGCAAGATTAGCGACCTGCGAGACCAAATTGAGACAATAAAAGCTGAAAAAAATTATTTGGAAAAACAGACACAAGTTGAGTTTAAGGTACGAAATAATACAAATATAATTTTTTATTCATTGCAATATTATTAATTATGATTTAAATTGCTATATACCTTATGTTATAATAAAGTAATTTTTGTATATAATTAAATGATACATATCGATTTTTAAATTAAATTACGTCTTCGTTAATTATTGTTTATTATGTACATAATTTTTTTTATTAAAATATTTAAAATATATAAATATACAAAAAATAAAAAAAGAATTGATAAGAAATTATTTATAATAAAGGAATTATATATTTATATAATATTGTGATAATTATTTTGAACAGTAAAACGGAATAAAAAATGGAATATTTTTTAAGATTTAAAAATAAAACATTAAATTCCGAAATACAACACAATATATAAGTATAGTAATATATCTATATACTCCATAAATAATTAAAAAAAACAATTTCATGTATATGATGTTTATAATTCTGCTTTAATTATTAATTATTATCTATATTACAAACATATATGATAAATTTTAGTTATATTTATATTTGTAGGTTTTTTCAAATAAAATTAATTTTAAAAAATTATCTTTTTTTGTATAAATCAAATTTATTTTTTGTTATATAGGAACTCGAAGTTCGTCTTCTTGAAAAGGAGCAAAAGATTGAGATCCTGGAGATGGAGAAACAAATCATTACAGAAGATTTGAAAAACAAAATTGCTGAATTAGATAAACTCAGGCACACTGAAGTAACCAGTGATGAAGTTAGTACCACCGGTTGTCGTGACGATAATTTACGAAGAGAAGATCTTGTTGACCAGTTGGATCAACGAAACGCTGAAATCGAGGAAAAGAACCGCAAGATCGAACAACTGACGAAAGAATTGCAGGTTACAACTCAGAATCTACAGATGTTGATTAACACAGAACTCTGGAGCAAGAACAAGGAAATTGCTAAATTGCACAACCATATGACAGCATCATATAGCCATGATAAAAATCGCAATAAGCCGGAGATTATTCAAGAATCCGATAGCAGCGTACAATTGACGAGTCTGATTCGCGAGCTTGATGAGATCGGTGTAAAAGTAAATTTCACGAATGATACCGTTCGACTCGATTACATCAACGGGGATGAAACGGTGAACGTGAAGACATTAAGTGACAGCATTCAAAGACTGATGAGTCAGCGAAATGATCTAGAAAAAGAAGTTGATTACTTGAAATGGCTAAAACTTGTGTCGAAACCCGATATCGCCGCGGAGATCGACGACGGTTGCGGAAATGAGACGGAACGGGCTAAGAAGTACTGCGAGTTGCTGCGCACGCATCTGAAAGATCTAGTCAAGTTTATGAAAGAGATGCTCAAGAATACCGATCGCGCAGATACTATTGGTAACGAGCATAAGAAGATTGTGCTAGATGTTCTGCTCAATTCTAAAATACTGTCGGACGATTTTGTACGTGCTCTTGAAGGCATGAGTGTGCAAGATGGCTCAATTGTGAATGACAGGATCGATGGCTCTCCGAAAAAGAGCCGCTCCGAGAATGTGGAGATGTCGAAAAATCAGGCATCGCAATCGGATTCTGAAACGTTCTCGGAACCCGATCGAACTGTATCCATGGCCAGAATTGGTCTACAGGAGAAGCAACATAAGAACCTGAGTCGTTACAGATTTACAAAATATACCAAGACCTGCAGCGATTCTGAAGACTCTGCGGATTATGTGCCTTATTACAAGACCTATCAGAATGATCTCAGCGATTTGGATACGAGTCATCAAATGCAGGAGTTGAAAGAAACGAATAATATGTTGTATTCTGAACTTAATGCCTTAAGGAACGATCTGACCGCTAAAATTTCTTTTGATTGTGTAAGTATATTTGTATTGTTTTAGGTAACCAATTAGCTTTACTTATTAACATTATTAAAGAAATATTTTTTTTATTATCAATTTTTAAAAGATTATATATAATGTATATGAAATGTGTTAATTAAAAATTGAAATAATTTATGTCTGATATTGAAATAAAATAAACATATTTTATTCATTTAATAATTTATAATTTAATGATAAAAACTGAATTTTACTTACAGATAATCGATGAAAAATTAACGCCATTCATTATGAAGTTGGAAAAGTCACAAAAGTCTTGCGAAAAATTACAAGCTTCCTTGGAGAAAAGAATACACGAGTTTTATACATTGAGAAAAGAGAACAAGCAGAATAGCGTTCGCAAAACACAATTGGAAAGAAAGATTAATGATGTGGAGCAAATGGCGAGCGAAATTACCAAACAAAAAGCTGAATTTTTGCAATATAAGGAAAGTGCCGAAAGAAAGACCACAGAGACTCTTTTAATACTTAATAAAGAAAACGAATTGGTGAGTGCATGTTGCCTTTTTAATACTAGTTATAAAAATTTTTACAAAACTTACAAATTTTATCATTTGATTCATTTCAGTTGCGAGGGAGGATAAAACAGTTGGAAGAAGAAACGGAAACTGCCAAAATGACCATATCTACTCTCAGAAAAGAGCTGGATCATCTTACTCTTTCGCATAGCCAGATACTCGTGGAGAATACAAAGTTGACAAACGACAAATTAAGACTCGAACAAGATATAAGGAAAATGGAGAATCGATATGACATGACTGTTCGTTCGTTGCACGATAAATTCAGCAAAGAGGTAAGCGGGGCCGAATTATTAATTTATTAGTTGGGAAGCGTTTTCTCCGATGTGTGCCATTACTAATACGTGATGTGACATTGCACGTACAGATATGCGATCTCAACGATTCGCATAGAGCGAGAGTACAAGAACTTGAAACAGCGAATAAAGAGTTCAAGAGACACATGGCGGTTTGCGAGGCTAGCGATTCAACGACGAGCTCGAGCGGCGTATCGTCAATACCCACGGACGCCACGCTCAAGCAAACTTGCGATATTCTGCAGGAATATCAACCCTATAACGTTAGTTCGCTGTTTTTTTTTAAATTAAATGCAACTGTCTTTCTAGCTTCCTAAACTTTATTTGTTGAACATATTAAAAGTGGACGATATATAAGTTTAATGTTTATTTTTTAATAATTGCGTGTTGCAAATTTATATATATTTAATACAGTATACCGTTAAACTTCAATAAACAACCCTCTAATTCAATTGCATGTGACACTAAATATTTAGCATGCACACTTTGTTTTATTTAATTTAAATCTTACACACATTAAAGATATTCCATGAATTGCTATTGTATGTTTATTATTTTTGCACAAAGATTTATGAGTTGAATTATTTGTGATCAATTTATAAATGTGATAAGTAATATTTTATAATAAATTTATATTGTATCTACTTCTTCAAAACTTTCGAACTTTTCCGATTGTAAAACTTAAGATTTACGGTTTCATTTCCATATTTTATTATAGGGTTCACAGTTTTGGCAACCGACGAATTACTCTGCCCTCGGAGGACGCAGTAAATCTAGTTGTTCGCCAGATTTAGGAATAGAAAGCGACGCCGCCGTTACCACGATGAGACCTTTGAAGGACACTTTAAAGATTACGGAATCTATGACTAACTTATTAAGCGACGAAGATAATGATAATCACAGAGCTCAAGATTCAAACAGTGAAAGTCCATTACCAATAGAAGGTATGTTTCAAAAACTTAAAATACCTTTTTTTAAATTATAGTTTTAATTGAAAAATAATTAATTTTATTTAATATTAAAAAAAAATTTTTAAATAATGTGTGATTTTAATTTTGTAAAATTATCTTTATAGGTCTTGAAGAGGTAGACGCTTTGAAACAGGAGAATGAAGCATTAAAACGAAAACTGATAAAAACTAGGAAGGCGCTGGAAGACACATTTGAACACTTAACAACTTCGAACAAGAACAAGAAAAATGTTGAAAAGGCGATAATAAAACAGCTTATGGCCACAAGGAGTGTTTTAAAAAAAACAAGGACATTCGATGAACCTTTGGATAATTAATGGAGATTGCAGACTGACTGATCAAAAAATATTATATACAAAGAGAGAAGAAAGAAGTAGAACGTAGGAATGTTGTTACTTGTTGAATTGTGTTCTTTCTATAGATTAATCGTTTCATTCAACGTATTATTTTTCAACTACGTTTCTCATTTATCTCTTCTCATATTTTTTTTCTGAGAAGAAAAAACTTGTATCTAGCGATACATATGTCGGTACAAAAACTTATAATACTCATATACGTTACGTATTACGAAATTTTTTAACGAAAAAGATTTCTATGTGACAAATATTTTCATAAGGACACAATCTATTTTCGATATTTAAAAAAATATGAAAAATGAAACGAAAGAGAGCTTAAAATGAACTTGTACATTGAGATTTGTATATATATTTATATAAATACGCGCGTATTTTTGACATTTTTGTAGATTTTCTTTCATTGTAGAAAAGAAAGTTCTTTCGAATGCTGAATACGATGCAAACACTGATATCAAAGTCTTCGTTTGCCGACTATTTTGCTTTATGATAATAAATTCGCGTATGTGTGTATATAATTATCTCATATATCGTTATGTAGCACATTTGTACATAATCACTACGAATAAAGTGCCATTGATATGCAGAATTTGTGCGTTCGTCAAATTTATAATGCAACTTATAATGCTCATATTAACTTATTAATTCCATTAATTTGTTAATTTCGTAACGTTTTTTTTAATTTTTAAAAGAAATATTTTTTTTAATATTATGTATGGAAGAATGATGGGAAGGAATAGATTAATTAACTTAGTGTCTCAAATTTTGTCTTTCAGTTTTCATCAATATCCTGTACTTTTCATGTTTGAGGCGATTTAATTGGCCGTGTGCTGCGCGTGCAGTACTCTAGAATATAAAATCACTCGTGAAAATTAAGATTATGGTAGAATTTTTATTATCACTCCATGACTAGATAATAATATAAAGATCCGTAATAACTCATAGTGATGTGAAGTTTATGAACTGCGTTCAGACACGCGAATTCTTTCGACCGCACATCCGGCGGAGGAGCGGAGAGAAATACTGTACAACATTAATCTTTCTTATAAGTCTAATATACCTTTCTTACTGTTTTCTTCTGTTCGCGATAATCGGAGCCGTTGGTAGAACGTATGAGAGCATGTAAGAAGACAAGAGGAGCATGATGAGGATGGAGAGGGAGGGGGGGTTGGGAGCAGTACCGAGATATATACAATTCTACAATGACGTTTTTGCGCGCTGCTGCCGCTCATGATGCACGCCATCATGCTATTTATTAATAATATAAGACGCATTTGGATTAATCAACTTATTGTGGTTCCAATTCATTCTATGTTGCAAAATCATTTAACTGTTTTTATTGCAATGTGCTATCAGGCATGTTTCTTTTGATATAGTCTGTACGTGTATTACATTTATTTAAAATCTTCATAAAAATCTAAAATCTATATTGTTATATTTTTAGTAAAGATATTCTACAGAAATATTAGAAAAATTGTGATAAATACATATAAACTAAAAGACATTTTAATTTGTGAAAATGTTAATATGATAGTTAAATTTAACAATCCAAGCGAGACTTATATTATTATTGCATGCATTTTGCTTAATATTTATCGTACATTCAAGTCGTTCAATTCATTTCTTTTCCGTTTTTTGATTATAAACATATTTTGCGACTTACGACTCGAGAACAATTTTTTTCAATTTCATTTTTGTATACACAATGACAAGTCACTTACGAGTTATCATCATTAATCGACGACTTATGTGACCTCGTAGTTAATCAGCAATTCGAAGTTATTATAATTTTGATCGTTGATTGCGCAGTCGGCGCGCAAAAGTAGTAAAAAGAAGACATAAGAACACGCAATTCTGCTCAAAGATTATGACGACTTTGCATTTATTTCTTAGACTTCAAATTCGAATGTGTGTTAGTGTGTGTGTGTGTGTGTGTGTATCAAATATTATAATTAAAATGTGTCCAAAGAAGTATTGGCAACAAATTTGAAAACAGCGGAAAAAAAAACTGAAAACAATTCAGTTGCGCAAATATTATTTAACGTAACATAATTCTACACGTTGAGACTTTTGCGCGTCAATCTTTTTAAAATTTCAACTAGCAAGAAAAATTTTTCAATCCACATCATTCAATTTTGAAAAAAATTGTTTCTGTACAATCTATTATAACATGAAATTCGGAAAATAAATTATTCACTCACCTGAATGTTATATAAATTATCTTATTGGTCGTCAAGTTAAAGTAATTCGACTTTTTTATGTTTCAATAATACAAGTAATTAAGAAATAAAAGTTGAATATTCTGGTTTGAATAAACTTTATCCTACAGCTCTAATTCGTACTATTTACAATACACATTTCAAGATTCTAGCGTCACACGCAAGCAAGGTAAATCGTTAACATGCATGCCCGATGCCCGATGCTCGATTTTCAGAATTCAATTCCTTGAAGGTTGCTCACACAAATCAAAATAAATTATTTTATTTTTATCGGATATCAAAGAATATTCCTTGTTTCTTCTATTCGATGATAAAATAAAGCAAAAGATAATCTCCTTAAAAATGTAGATAAGAGTTTTACCTCGGCATTCTAAGAGATTTATATATACATATTTCCAAATATTTTATAAATAAAGGGAGATATAAAGAACAAATCTTCTATCCGACTAAAAATAATTTGATTTTTTTGCAAATTTATGAATTATAAATTATAATATCAAATAAATAAAGTATAATGTCATATTACTTACTCATATCAAGCATGTTCTTTGATTTTTTTTTAGATTTGCATTATGAAAATCGAGCTTATAAAGACAGTAGTATGATCATACGGATGATCACATTCGCCGTGATGATACGAATTCATTCGGATCATATCAAATATCTGTACCTATGTCATATATATACCTCAATATCTTAGGAATAATACTTGCTCGCGTCCTATTATAAAATCTTGATTCTTGATATTGTATAAAGTGTCTTTCGAAATCGTTAAAAAAGAAATTAATTATTTGATTATTAATTAATTAATCGTAAATCACGACGAATGGATCCCCGCGTATAGTTCGGGGCACGTTTAACACTACCTCCTATTATTACTCGACAATCAAACTCCGAGAAACGAGGAACTTGTACATAAATATATTTAGATTAGTATTATCGAATGCGAATCGTGCGTGTGCCATAAGGGTATGGCGTCGATACGGCCGCTCGGATGACGAAAGATTGTGAGGAGGGACGGTGTAAAATACCGGAGTAGAATAACTCGTGGACTTGGACCGTGTGTAGGACGTTCGCGAGCATCGCCACAATCCGTCGTCGCTGAAGACACCGCGTTGCTTTCATCGAGAATAATCTTCACGAGATTTATCTCGCTATTTATTATTATCTATCCGGAGAAATTTTTATGAACAGTTTCATTAATTTTAACGTCAACCTTTTGATCCTAACGCCAACTGAAAACAATTACATTAAAGATCTAAGAGCGAAGAAAGCGATCTCTATTATCAATTCAAATGTTGATAAATCATTAAAAGAATTATAATTAGAAATTGTTATAAATTTCACAAACTACATTACTCCAAGATAAATTAAAAATATAATAAATATTGTAAATATGAACACAAAATTATAATGATACAATGATTAATTAATTATAACAAAATGCCTGGAAAAATGAAGAAAAATAAGGATGTATTTTAGAAAAATAATAACAATCCTTATTAATTAGAAAAATTTTGATACATAAATATATACATGTTTTCTTTACATATATAAATAAATATATAATGTTCATAGAGAGAAATTTTAAAAAATAATATAAATTATGCAATATAATTATTTTATACAAAACAGTTATATGGAAATACCCTCCAAAAATAAATTAAAAGATTATCACACATTCTTAATAAAAAAAATAAAGATTCGTTTTCGCTTTTAGATTTTCCTTATCAAGTCAAAAAAATCAGGCTCGAGCTTCGTCGAACGGATGTAACGCTTTACAAAATTTGTGAAATTTATTATCTCGTTCGAAGAAACGTCGAATAAGACTCCTTCAGCCTCTGCCCCCCCCCCCCCCCCGAGGATAACGACGGTGAAATCGGCATTGACGATCTCAGATGAACGTCCCGCTCCGCCAGGGTGTTATTCCATACGGTATTTGGCGACGCGCGGTTTTGGCGGGTTATGTGGCGTAATGGGAATGGGAATGAGAATGATGGTGAGCATGCGGGGGCGGTGGTTCTCCGAGCCAGGAGTCCGGCGACGGCGGAAAGTCGGGGTAACCGCCGCCACCGCCGCCGCCACCACCACCGCCGCCGCCGCCGCCACCGCCGCCACCGCCGCCGCCTCCGCTCGACTCGTTACTCAGATCCGACGCTGGTCCTGGCACCATGCCGCCCGGTCCCCCTGGAATCATACGGTTTGCGTCAGTCGTAAACTTGCGACTTTCGTACTAGAATAGTTTAACGTCCCGAGTTTCGTCCTGTCTCAATTCGGGTGTATTATTGACTAGCGAGCAAAATCCGTCCAAAAGCTGAGCTGAGGGTCGAGAAAATTGGACGATTTGCAAGTGTCCAGAGTGTCGACAGAGTTAAAAAAAAAAGTCAAAATCTCCCGACACGATTGAAAAGAGCTAGAGTTAACGAAGTTAAAGAAATGAAAGTTATGAGAATTGAAAAAAATTAAAAAGATTGAGAAACATTAAAAGACAGATTGGGAGACTCGAAGATCTTTCAAGGGTATGTCGCTTGGCGGTTGGCCTACCGAGTGTGGTGTACACCGAGAGCCCGGCGTCCGGCGGATACGGGAACTGGGGTGGTAAGGACGGCGATCTGGACGTTGAGAGATACGGCGGTGTCGTCGCGCCCAGGTACCCGCGGGGCGGTCCACCCCCGGCTCCGTTGCCACCGCCGCCTGGACTCGCGCCCTCACCGTCCAGGCCCATGTTCACTACTGTTCCGTAACTGTCGTTACTCAAGTCTGCAAGCAGATCGTATTCCTATCGTTAGATTTCAGGTTGACAATTAGAGTTTTAGGGAAAAGGAGTATTCATCAAACTAATATTCTCATTCACTACAAAATCCATCAATAAAATAAGCTTAATTTGATACGAAATTAAATATAGGATATTAGAATCAGACGACTAAATGGGTGCTTTTAGTTCACGTGTCGGACGCTCTCTGTTCGTAACGAGCGATCGTTCCAGAGTTTGGAAGTCGAAAGTCGAGCCAGCGACTGGCAGCATCCATTGTGTCTGAACCTCCAAGTACCCAGATGCCTGCTATCCGAGGGGAGGACGATCTCCTCAAATATTCAGGAGATCGCGGAGGCTAACTGCCGGCTCACCGTGTCCGAGATTTCAGGAAGATTGCGGGCCATCCTTGAATTTATGCTCGCTATTACCTGTACTTACTCGGGAACGAGTGCCGCATAATACATCGCTCGTCTAGATTGTTTCGGAGAAGCGGCTGACGCGATTATTACAAAGTTAAAAACTTTGATACATAATTAAGGGAATTGTGAGGAAGATAACCCACGCACGACAGCTGTGCACGTACATTATATTTTTATGTTGCGACTTCTTTAAAGGTAAATATTTGTTATTATTATTACTTTTTTCACTTGGTATTTAATTTATATTCAATTTTAATAATTAAATATCATATTAACAGAGTTTATTCTAAAAGTTCACATTTGATTCACCAAGAACTAAAATCTGTTTCTGAGTCAACAAGTTCGATTCTTTTTTTTTTTACTATGTTTATTTCCGTGCTAAATATTCGATTAAGACGTCAATTTGTTTAGAAGCTCAAAAGTTGAAGGAATCAATATATATTGCAGACTATATAGTATTTGTTATTTATAGTGTAGATAAATTGCGACGCAAGAATTACGCAGTGTCTATCTTTTAGAGATGTTCTTGTCAACTTTTCATTGACATCATTTTTGTTTGTATCAAAATGATAATACAATAACGCAACTCACCGTGATGACCAAAGGTGGAGTCCAAGTCTACCTTCAGCTCGTCTTTGTCAAGAAGCTTATCGTGTCTAGGCGAGTGACCGCCTGCGCCGGCGCCTTTCATACTGCGAAAATATTGAGACCACCTCGTTCTACCAGCATCTTTCTTCAGCCTCTTTTCTTTCGCTCTCCTACAGAGACCACAATAATTAGTAACAATCACCAATAGTCGCTTTAAAAAAATTTATTTTCAGAAACTTTTGAGGATAAAATATTGATCTAATTATATATAAATAACATGATTATTTAGTAAAGTCACAAAAAAAGATTTATGAATGTTTACAATTCAGCGGAAGGTAGATCTATATAAAACTTTAACAATGAAGTTAACGTCATTTTAAGATTGGTTTCTTAATAACTTATTATTTCTCTCTTTGTAGATAGTATTTTAAAATTATTGAAAAATTATTGTACTTAGATATCATACGTTCGCGCAGAGAAAAATCAATTCTCATGTTAAGAAAAGCAATTACTCAATTCCTTTTTTCTTTCAATAAGTAACGCTTATCTTTAATAAAGAATATTTTTTTTGTGATAATAGTCTTAAAATATGTATTTATCACAAATTTTAGAGAAATTCACTATCATGTACTCAAGAAAAGAATTTCTCTTGTAGAGCAAAAAATTTATTAAAATATATAATAGCAAAATTCCCAGTTTATCTCTTTATCGCGTTTAGTGGATGCTGATACGTACTGAACGCCGATAAAGACTAGAAAAAGAATGAGTTCTAGGATAAACATTTTACTTGTTGTGCTAGGTATTCGATTATTTATGATAAATACTCATATCTCTGACATCTGGTACAAATTTCTACTTTTCATTTATCATTTCGCTGAATAGTGAAAGAAGGTGTATCTTATCTCGACGACAGTTTACGTCAAATATCGGCTCGAGTTTTCTAAATAAATAAAAAATTACTACGCGTGTGCAATTTTATGAATTTGCGTGTTGTGTTACACAGTATATTTATCTGCAGTCATTGATAGGCTTTATTTACTTATCCTTGACGTTATTTTCGCGGGCGCGCATTCTAACACCGTTCACGTACCTGATAAGCGACGGAGGTCAGCGACTAGGACTCTCCTTTCATAGATAAAACAATTTTTCGCGACAGTTCGTTATTTTGCCTACAATATCACATAGTACCACTTGAGTGATAAGAGGGAAAAATGTGCATCCACGGTTACAAAGTACAGCTCTAGCGGATATCATGATCTTAGATAAAGGTAAGTTAGCGGAACGTTAATTTTATCTTTAATAATCTTCAGTTTATTTCGAACTTACAAATTCCAAAACTATTAAAAGTAACATTTTTACCTTCTAAATCTCATAGAGTGAAAAATTACTCGAAAGTTATACAAGTTCAATTTTTATTCTTTTAAAATGATGTTTCATTGTACGTGATTTAAAGAGTACGTGAAACAATACATGAGGCATAATTTTTGAGTAAAAACCCTTATAAAAATGTAATACCGGACAGTATTAAATTGGCCAGTAATTATTACTTATCTTGAGTATTAAAAGTATTAACAGCAGTATTTTTAATACTAAAAATAAGTATTAATTACTGGCCAATTGAATACTGCCCAGTATTGCATTTTTATAAGAGAAATTAATGTAAAAATAAATTTTTATAAGGGAAATTAATTTCTACTATCGTTAATTGAATTACGTGATGTGTTTTGTGTCGCGAAAGAGACATATATATTCGGACTGATGTCTCTTCACATTTCCGAATCTCTCGATTGCCTCCATGAATGGCTTCAGAAACCATATCAGAGACCACATCAGACATTAATGCAGAATCCTAACGATAAGCCAGATGAGTCTCTCTTAATTTGATGATTTCGTCAGGACCCAAAATTAATTTTTCTTATCCAATTTCTCTATCTAATTCGTGCGATAGCTGTTTATATAACTTGTGACTTTAAGCGATGCATTTAATCGGACTCTACTTCTCCCGAATTTTATTCTTATCTGTGTTATATCGAATACAATGCGCACATACACATAGTCCGACGAATTGTAATATGAGGCTTCTCTTACGGGAAAAGGATCGAGCTTGGAATCTGGGAAACCTTGTAACCAACTTTCTTTACCTATTCTGAAACCAGACTTGAACGACGCGCATGTCGAGCCCTGTGTCCTGAGACAGCTGTTCTCGCACGTGCCTTGCTGGTTTCGGACTGGTGTTGTAGGCCAGCTTGAGGGTTTCGAGCTGCTTCGCCGTGATCGTCGTCCGCGGCCTTTTATTAGGTTGATCACCGTCTATACTTCCTCCGTCTGCCATTTCTGAAAATCGCATAAATTAATCGCGTATTGTAATATTCTGCAAAGCTTTATTTAATTAATCAAGCAATGAAAGGAATTTATCGGTAACATTTATATTAAAAATATTTAATACATATACGCTATTTAATGTCAATATTTTATTTTTATCTTTTCTATTATTTTAAGAAAAATTGTAAAGGTATCTATCATTATAAAATATATCAGATTGCCTACAATATAATTTGTTAAAAGTAAGAACTATTTATTTAATTTAAAAACATTGTTGTGGAAATTTATATCTTGAATAAAGAATAAAAATTCGCAATGAGAAATTCTTTCTTATGAACAGTGGTATCTGTTCGTAATTTTTAAAAATTATAAAGATTACTTCTTACCTTTTGCTTTCGCCTGTTCGTAATCGGGCTTGCAGACAAGTTTTCTATCTTCCATAAGATAAAATTCATCGCCGGTGTCCAGTTGCCGAGAGCAAAGGGCACACGAAAAACACGTGAGATGATAGACAAACTCCTGTGCTCTTCGTACCACCTGCGAAGGTGCCAACCCCTGGCCGCAGCCCGCGCATTTTGTCCCGAAACGCCTGCCACACCAACAACATACAATATTTTCACATTACATTCACACATTAATGACAAAACTATATAGCTGACATTATTGTGATTCTTTAGCAATTGATGCAAATATGCGCAATTAAGCAATATGATTTATGCTTATTACATGTACTTATTATTATAGTTATTTATTTTAATATTCTTTATGTTATTCTTATTATAATATAAAAATGTAATTAAAGATAATTCTGTAGTGAATGTGTTGTACGTAAACATATTAAATATATTTATTATTAAATATAATTAATATAATTAATATATATATTTATATTAATATATTATAAATCTATTATCTCTTAAAAAATATTTGCACGTGCATATATGCAAATAACGTGACAGCAATTATTGGTGCTTACTTGAAGAAGTCATCTTTGCAGAACACATGGCCATTTCTCGCAAAACATTTCTCGGTCAATCTAGCACCGCAGTCCCGACACGTGAGACATCTTGCATGCCAACACCTCTCCAGGACCCTTAGAACGTATTTATCCAAAATAATTTCCTGACATCCACCGCATTTTGGTATCGTGGCTGCAACATACCGATTGATACAATGGATATAATAATCGATACAAAGAAAGTTTAATATTAATATAATATCTTTTTGCATATATTTTTTATTCAGTTTATTACAAATTAAATATATATTATAAAATGTAGATTAAAAATTCAGTTTTAGTTGTGGCATAAAAAAATCTTTACGTGAACATTTTCATAATGTAAACACTTTAAAAAATAATATAATTCAATCAATTTTTACAATTTTAATATCTCTAAATAAAAAGTCATAATTTCTGAATCGCTTTATGCAGTATAAAGTATTTTAACTAATTTATGAGGTTCTCTTTTAATTACGTTTAATAAAATATATTTAAATTGAAATATGAATTTTAAACAAAAACCTAAGAGACATAATATTTATCGTTACTGTTTATAGACACAATTTTCATAAACTTTGAATTTTCGAATTTTCTAAGCATATTGAAAATTAACTGTGTGAGTGTCACACAACGCGGTCTTTTTATTCACATTTTATACCGAAAAATGCTATATCGAGTCGCGATGTGCAATTGACGGCGCTCTTGGATTTTATTATAAAATTTTCATTATAATATAAAACAAGCTTAATAGCACGATCAGATTTTTATGATGACCCCTGGCACAAACGATTAAATATGGAAATGAAGTTTACCAGCCGAAGTAATTAATTTTTACAATAGGGAAGGATGCTGCGTACGATTTATATCCAATAAAATGACAATAATCGAAGAGATCTGGTTTTGCTTCAGCTTCATCGAGAAAATTAAAGTTGAAGAAGCTCGAACTTCGGAAAACGTCACATTTTCTCAACTATAGCCTCACGGCGCCACCCTCTCTGTCCGTCATTCGTCGACACTTACAGTGAAGTATCGTCGGGATATGCAGAGGCAGGTGATCGAGGTCGAAGGCGGGCTGATCTAGCGGATACATGTCGCTTTGCGAACCGACGCTGTCCGTCGCGCTGCTGTGCTGTTCCTGACGAACGCCGTGCGATTCCGGACTACTCTGCGGCGTTAGGACGTCGTGCCGCTGCGAACGGTACATCCCTTCTAGAGGGAGAGCCTCGCATCCCAACAACTCCAGTCTCATCTTAGTCATAACTGCCGTCGCTTACACGTGCGATTACACGGTGTCGCCGCTATTATCTACGCTTCCCGGAGCGATTTCAGCGAATGCAACGCTCCGTACTGCGAAGCATATCGACTCCTTTTTTTTTCTTCGCGCGCGATTCTCTTTATCAAGACAACCAATGTCCGCGATATCTTCCTTGATGATTACCTGTAAGGCACGGTAGTAGGGAAGAGTAGCGATATCTTTGGAAAATCCAGATTTCACGTCTCAGAAATGTATCTCGTAGAAAAGAAAAAAAAAATCTAAAAACTTCGGGTTTTAAATGAAAATTTTCCCGGGGACAGATTTATTATTCATTCTTGACGCAGCTGGCACATTTCATTAAAACTTTCTCGTTGACTTTCCATCCGGCAGTTTTCAGAAAACTATTATTATAAGCTCTTCAAAATTGCAATTGGCAGCACTTAATCCATCTTGCACACGGCCGCACGGCATATTTTCTTAATCAAACACTTGGAGTTCATGCGGCAACGTAAGTAAACCCGCTCGAACTTTCAACGTGCATTATCTGTATCTTATTGAAAATCTTCAATTCCAGATTGTAATTATGGATAACGTTTGACGTATACTATAAAGGCTCGCTGTTAAAGTTCCGATAATCCGGACAAACAAGTCTGACTATTCGCCAGGTTTATCTTATCGCACCAACACACTTCTACGTGTGTATCTCGGCGTGAGAAATACGTTGAAACACCCGTCCCGACGAGCACGGTACGAGGGTACGCGCACGACTGGTTCACCAGCAATGATGTTGCTTGTGCGCACGTGACACTCGTGGGTGTGGCGGCCGATTGGTGGGGCGAGTGCCTGGATTATTGGGTGCGGTCGGCACCCACGCCACCGTCTGGTAGGTGCTGATTGGAGGGATGCTCGACCGCCCCCCAATATGGCGCACGCCACCAACGCCGTATGACTTGAAGCACCCGCGTTGCCGTGGTGCTGTTCGATGCCACCAACGTGACGCGAAAGATGAGAGGATGAGAGGGATCTGGAGGAGCGCGAGGCGAGCAGACGATCGTCGTCTGATGTTCGCTGATGATGGACAATATTAATCTTTTCGGACGGAAAAGATGCCTGCAGTAAGACGCGGAATGTAATCCGATTCTCCGCGTTTACGTCTTTCATTCGCGTACAGTTAAAAGTTAGCTCTCGAAGAAGAGACGTTGAATATCGATATCAAGCAGATTGACGTAGATTGATATGTGGACGTATATTTTTTCATTAATATGTCCCATACTCGCTAGGGTGCTCGAAGAGATCGTTATTTTATGAGTATCGTCAATCAGTCAATATTGATGTCAGTGTTAGATAGTAGAGAAATGTGATATTTAAATTTTACAATGCCGTTTATTTTTCAAATAATTGTACAGTTTTAAATAAAATAAAGGATATCTAATCTCGCGCGTCGTTTATAAAAAATAAAGTATAAACAGATACTCAATACTTGTCACATGGCATTATTTATAAAAAATAGATAGATAAAGGATCATGTGAAGCATAATTATTACAATATACATTGCAGTAAAAGATAAAAGGGAAGAGGGATAAGATAAAGCTTATTATTACAAATCCTCGAAAATATATTGTCTACTCTTAAGTAACTCCCTGCTATCCGTCGCGGCTTATTAATGCGTCGTGGCGGTCGCCATCCATCGGAATCGTCGCGCCAAAGAATTCGAGAGTCATCCCTTGGGAGCCCCTTTGAGCTGGGGATTCTCCTCGATTCGGTAAGCAACGCGGAGCGCACACGCCGTACAAGGAAGGATAGCGAAGTCTGTCGGTGCGAGCGAGGAGCCCGGGGAGTGAGGGGAGAAAATGAGGAGGAGAGAAAAGGAGGCAGAGAGAAAAAAGGCGAGAGGACAAAAGGAACCGAGCGAAATTAAGAACGGTCACGGGGATGAGGAGCGCCATTTTATAATCTTGCCCGGGATCACTCGCGTATATTTCTTCTGCTCTCTCTCTCTCTCTCTCTCTCTCTCTCTCTCTCTCTCTCTCTCTCTCTCTCCCTTGCCCGCCTATCATTTCTTCCCTTTTACCCTCTGCCACCCCCAAAACTCTCCCGCGTACATCCGACCGTATACGGATCGATTGCACGCGTATACATAAACGCGTATAGATTGTAAAAGCCGCACAGCTGTGATTACGAGACGGCTCCTTGATCTCGGTTTACTCTCGACCGGTTATGCTTTACGCTTAATTCATGCATGCGATGCAACAGAGGCGTCTCAAAAAGAGCAAAATATTTATATTTAAAAATAAAACTTTTGTTGTAACACATTATACAATAAGAATTTTGATGGAAGGTAGTATCGAAAAGGCAACGAGAAAAGAAGTCCATTCGTGGTTACAAATTGTTAGCATCATTAACGCACGTCCGCCAAATCTGTCAAGTCCAATCGTTGGGCGTAACTTCGCTAAGTCAATTTATTTTCAAACCAAAAACTTCCCTAGTCGTTCAAATGTTTTAACAAGTATTTTTTGTCTTTATGTATTTTATTTCTATATATTACTGTTTTTTATCTTTAATTGTCCCTATGCAGTGGTCCGTTGGTCAATCGGTTTTTTGGACACGACGTGACCACTTGAGCGTCAAATGTTCCCGTTAACATGTGTGCAACGTTAGTCAAGAAAAAAGGAAGTCAATTTCGTTTATTTAAGGATATTCTGGCTTTACAATACCACACAGTTGTAAATGATCAAAATTTAAAAATAACCTTCGCAGATTTCATATCATGGTACATAGAAAAATTTAAATAGTAAAACAAGGAGTAAATGATTTATTCGCTAAAGCACCGCGTTAATTTTCGTTGCAGTAAGGATTGCAAAAAAGAAAGATTAATCTTGATATGTTTGTAAATAAAAGAGATGTATTATTTCGCATGAAATGTTGGCAGTAATTCATTTCATTCAATTTAGCGTATTTTGTAACGGAAATTGTCTCGTAATTAAATTATTCTTCTATTAATATACTATTAAACTATGTAACTATATTATTAACATGTAAAATTATTATTACTATTAATATATTAAAATTATTATATTCAATATGTGTAAAACATAAAATACTTCGACTGAAGGATTACATTCTGTATTCAGCAGAGTGATTAAATTGCAAAATCTGTTCAGTTAATTACAACAATATATGCACATCACTAATCACTTTATCTATTATATTATTTGCACGTTTTAACCCACGATTTAGATCAATATTTCTCAGCCATGTTCTCAGCTACAATTTAATCGATCGCCTGCACGGCTTTCGCTGTGAAACAGGCGCATGTTCGCCTAGGCGCATATTTCATGCGTGCAAATACATTGAACCGGCAACTTCGCATAAAGGCCTGATCGATCGAAGTGCGGCATTTCCCTAATGCATATCGCGACGATCGTTAAATTTTCCACCTGACCACGGGGTAACAGATGGCACGGCGTTTTCTATGCGTACGATTGATGCTCATAAAATCTGTCATGCATACGCGTCGTTGGTGTTACGTCGCCAAAAGGGTGTACCGCCAAAAATAAACCACGCGGCAAATAAACGTCAAAAATTGTCTGATTTCTATATTCAGCATCGTGCCACGCAAATGCACCATTGAACATAAATACCCCATGATACAAAGTTTATATAAAATATTTCGATCAAAAGATGAAATTTATATCTGTCACATTAGAAATTTTAAATTAGATTTCTGGATTTTTAAAAGTCTCAAATTCGTATTGCAGACGTGACATAAAAAAGATACAATAAAGTGCACAAATATTATTTACAAGTATAAATAAAATACAAAAAAGGACATTCTCTTTTATTTATTAAAAATTCCAAGTAGAGACAAAATTTGAATTTTGCAATAGTAATCTTTTTTGAAATTTATATTTTTTGTACATTTCCATTTTTTATATTAATGTATAAAATGTAATTAAATCATCAGCTATATGTATTGAAATATAGGATAAAGTTTGTATTAAAATTTAAAATTTGTGTAAAAAAAGTTTCGAATTCAAAGTGGACATTTATGAAAATTATAAAAATTTCTTGCTGCATATTTAATTAAGAAGACAACTTTGAGAACTCCTAAAAATTTATTTTATCGTTAACAATACGATATCATCGATTCTTCGGCAGTTGCCTTCGACACGGCATCGATTTTTCCTTACGAATCGAACACGAGGTCTTAGATCTCGACCGCAATGACGATCCTCTCTCGAAATCGTCGATGGTACGGGGGTGTCACATCTTTGCGATTGCGCGACCTCGTGACTTCCGTGGGCGTCCTTCCACCCGAGCTTCGATCACGCGAACCCACCCTTTGTCGGTTCCGTCGCGTATACGTCGACACGCCTCCAGGAATCGTCCGTCACCGTAAAAAGCGTCGCCGCGGGGGATTGTAGGGCAAAGGCTCGTAGGGTGGAAGGGTGTAGAATGCGTGGAACCCCTCGTTTCGCGCATTTACAGTTGTGCACGATTTTATGGATACAAAGCTTATGTTTTCAGGAGAAAACTTGTCCCAAATATATAAACGTATTTGTGAGAGGAACAAATTTATAATTATAACACAACAAATAACATGATGTTTAATATCTTTCTCGCGTACGATGTTCGAAATGTTCTAACATTTATTTCGCGATATAATACGTCTACAGTATATTAAAGTTAAATATATCAAACATTATCGTTTCTCTCTCTTTCTCTCTCTCTCATTTGAATGAAGGGTAGCTTCACATCTTATTCAATTGGTTTCAATGTTCACCAGGAAATACCAGCTGAAATCAATTGTTGCGGTTCTAGACTCACAATTAGTGAACGGAGAGACGACTGCTATGAAATATAAAGGTCCATATACGCAGTACATTTTTTAATTTAACTTGCTTCAGAGAGAGACAGAGAGCGAGAGAGAAAGAGAGAAAAGGGGGGGGGGCAGCCGGAGGAGAGACGGGTGGAAATGGGAAGACCCGCGCGGAGGTAGTCCAACTCGGGGGATACGACTGCATATAATCGAATTTACACCGGGGAGATCTCTTTCTCTATGGGCGTTTCCATTACGTTGGCGGGCAATAAATTACGCTACCCTTGCCACGTAAATAGATTTGAATTTATGCCGCCTGTTTTGCTCCATTTATGCATATGCTTTTTATTCCTCTTCCATTCGCGAAACGTACCGGCGATTTTTTTGGCAAAAATCATTTAGGTTAAATCGAATCATTGCACAGTAAATATACCTTACAACGATTGATCAAGACACTGTTATATATTAAATTAATATATGATATAATGTACCAATATCTTTATATCGCGGGTGTAAAAGAGAGTTGCATAGTCACTTAAGTTATTTTTTTAATAATATTTTCCACTTGGGGTATTAATTTGTACACAAATAAACGTTGAAAGCTATAGCTTGACGTTTTAAGTAACTACAATATCTTTTACCAGTGACAAACTACTTTATTATAATTTTTTGGCAATATGTTGCCAAACGTACGATTTAGCAAACTGCCTTTGAAAATGTAAAATTCATAAATTAAACAAAATATAAGGAATTATTTATAACTAATAATTTTATATCAGTTTCAATTGTATTGTTACGACTTAAAAATCTCAGGTTTAACAGGCGAAGTACAATATTTGCATTCAATCAGCAATGTCGAAGGGGCTTCAATTATTTCACCTCGAGTTTGCAAACAAACGCAGGCAGTCCAGCTTTAAACGTCAGAGAAAGTTCGACTTCCTCGGATCGAGCGTAGTCAATGCACGCTATCACCATATAGACCAGATGTGCCATTGTGTCAGCGTCCACCGTGATGTCGGTATTGAGGAAACGCGAGGTCTTGTCGAAGGTGGAGGAACATAACCAGGACGCGCGTATCCACACTAACGCGCCGGCGACGGGCGGCGAGCAAGGAGGAGCAATGTGGAATGAAAGGGACGCTCGCGTGGGTGCGCCAACATGGTAGGACAAACCGTCGGCACCCCCCCCTCCCCCTGCATCATCCCCCGCTTCCTCTTGTCTCGAGCTCCGGCTCGGGGTTCATAAACCCCGCAAAAGACCCTTCGCAAAGCCCGACGACAGCCCGTACCATTGTCGCTGGCTTGAACGATCTCTCTCTCTCTCTCTCTCTCTCGCGTTCCAACGATTAAATGGACTTAAGCGACATACGGGCACGCATTTGCCCGTTACATCAAATCCGATGCACTTGCGCGCGGAGACCTTTCCACCTCATCTCACTTGGATTTGCCCGGCAGGTAAAACGCGACCGGACTGAACACACGTGGGCGGACAAAGGGCTGTGAAGTTCAGTCAAAGGATGAAATCGCGCGTTTTGATTTCATGCAACTATTATACTGCCGTATATAAATCATTAGAAGTCAAATCTTTTATTTTCTTCCTTTCAACTATTGTAGAACCAAAACGTCCTTAAGCATTCAAAAATAATATTTTAATAATCGAACAATTATCTCGACATCATGTTTAAACTTTTTTTTTTTCGCGTAACCAGTTAATATTTATTTATCACTCTATTGACGTTAACCACGTGCTGCCACGTATTGACTCACATTGATGCTAATGGCAATTTCAAGCAATTCCGCGACGTCGTCAAACTTTAACGGTCCAGATCTGTACTTCGCTAAAGTTTCGGCGGTCGTGGTTTAAAGAAAATCCGCTCATGAATACAAGAACCCGGTGCCATCCGGGCGCGCGCATCGAGCGGGGGAGATCCCGGCCGGCAATAAAACGAATCCGACGTGCCTAACCAACGATATTAATAAATCCAATATCTTCCGACCGATAAAACGGCAACCGAGCCGTTCGCGCATTCGTCACCGTGCCCCCGGCCTCATAAACAGTTGGCTCGTTCGTCGTTGCGCGCACGGATTCGCCGGGAATTGTGCAAACACGTATAAAATACGCACAATGTGTCCGCGGAACCGCGTAATACACGTTGCGCCTCACGGACCTTCGATAAAAAGGCACCAGACACCGAATCGCCCTTTTGTGAATGAGCGGCGCACGTCATTCGCGTTTTCAAGAAGATTGCTATTAGATGAATTATTATAAGTTGTCAATGTCATTCAGATCTTGTGTATCTCACTACAACTCATTTATATAATATGTCTAGTCCAATGTTTTAGCTTAAAGATATGTAAGAGAAATTCGTTGTATATTGATTCAGTTTATATTAGGCAAGATAATTTTGTTTCGAAATACCTAGAAATGCAGCTTTGACAAATTTGAAACTGTTTCTGAGATTATCCAAATAATTACGTAGGACGCTCAAGCATAGTGATAAATGTTATCAAAAGTTTTGACATTCCCAGCAACCAGTTTAAGCGTCTTAATTATGTTGAGAGGGGGGTCCAGTAAATTATTTTCTCAATCACTGTTTGCACATACTCCAACTTTGATTCGCTAAAATTTCCTTGTTGATTAAAATTAGAGGGGGCTTATGAGTCGCGTTCATTTGACAGACCTGCCAAATCACGACGCCATCGGCTATCATCATCAGCCGTGTTATCAAAGTAACGGGTTTTAACGCTCGTAAAGGTATTATACGAACGGAGCAAGTGTCATAGCAGGACAGACGGGGGGATCCCCTCGCGTGCGAGGATGGTGCCCCGCACGCATTACTTATGCGCACCGCCCATTGCGTGTCGTGAGATATACATACGTGCGCGCGCGTGCTTCGATTCACGCATATGGGGACATTAGCTACCCCATTAAACATTTTATCCGTCGCTCGTCTGCCAGGGAAAAAAAGGAGGACGATCGTACCTGGACGATTCGCCGGCGAATCCATCACTTTCATCGATACGCAGTGGGGACCGAGTGACGTTCGCAAAACATGCGAATTATATCGATACGTCAAATTTAAGGGGGAATTTTATATAGCTTTTCGGCAGTTTTAGTTTGTTTGGGAATTTTTTAGCATAAAAACTTTAGATCTTTAAGGAGCTTCTTAGAATGTTAAATTTAATTTTAAAATTTGGTATCTTAAATAGTTAGTAGTTGCGCAACAAAATTGTCGTTTTGTGGTTTGTTTCTTATGTGTGTTAAATGTGTGACTATTAAAAATATTCTTTATTGTATTTTTTACTTGGTACTGATTTGTACGCAAATAAATGTTCCAAATTGATACGATTTAGACAATCGGTCCCTTAAATTGAAGCTTGTTAATCTAAAATGTGTCGCCTTTGTACCTAATTTATGAAATTACACAATTAAAAATGTAAATAATTAATGACTAACACTTGTTTTATTAATAATTTATTATAAAAAGATTAAATATTTAATAATTAATAAAGTAACAATATGATGAAAAGATAAGAACGTTGTAATAATCCTGACTTGAACTAATTTTTGCAATATTATTTTTTTATTTATAATTATATACATATTAAAGTTAATTATTTTTTATAATTATTAATTATTAATTTTAATATTATTATTTATCACGACCGGTACGCATTCAACAACTCTCTCCTCTACGAGTTTACATTATCAAATAAGTTTTATTTGTTAAAAAGAAGAAAAATAAGAAATATCTTAAACGTCCAAAGAAATAATGGACAATTTTTAGCGCGTTTTGCATTGCATTTTACGCGGGTATTTCTGTCTAATCCAAGTAGATTTTATCTGCGAACGATGACGGCTCGTTTCGATCGTAGTACACATTTTTACTGGCGTTCGGTTAACCTACTTCCGCGAGTCGTAACACTCGCGATTACGTAATAACGTGCGTAGTAGAAACGTGCCACACATTCATACGTGCGCACGCACGTCCGTAACGTTGCCCGGGTATATGTACTGCGGGTTAGAACATTTAGCGAGTACATTAAGGAAATTGCGTGGACTCTTTGCACCGCGCCCTGCCACAGACCGCCTCTCACACTCGCTCGTATTAAGCACATACGGAGGAAGCGTCAGCGAGGTGGAGGTGGCCTTTTCCGAAGCAGTGTCTCTCAAAAACTTGGAAGGTCTAAAGAGTCTAAAGTAAAATGAAGAGACCGTGTAAAAGGATCAGAGCCCTTACCTTTTCAGTCTTTTTTTCCATTAAAAGGTGCACGTGGCTCTGAAGTAGATTAATGGACCTTTCTTTGGCTTTCTCTCTGGCTTCGTCAAAGTGCCTTTTTAAAAAAAAAAATATCTCGCTATCAGTAATTGAGAGTATAGAGAGTCTAAATTACAAAACGATGTAAACAATAAATTAAAGAAATAGATAATTTGTAATTTCGCTCTCTAAGCCTTGCCTTTACTTTCACTATTTGGAACCGACCTCCCCGGTCTATCTATACCTTGATTATCGTTGGTGCCACTTGAGAGACTCTGCCGTCGGTTGCAAGGAAACATGCTCGCACCCTTCAGCGCATCAGTGTAAGTAAGGTGGCGCGGATGGAAAAAGAGGAGCACACGCTCTCACGGATGCTGTGCGGATACATCTGAGCGCACGCGTGAGGGCGAAATAAAGGAAGATAACGGGCAGGAGGGGCCTAGAGAGAAGACAGAGGGCCAATGGGGCGTAGAAGAGAGCTGTGGATCCGAGGGTGGAAATGGTCTGCACTACCAGACCCCGGGTGAGACAAGTAGGGTCAAGTGAACTAAAGCGAAACTACCGGGACGGGGGTGTTAAGGGGACAATATACCGCTCTCGCGCTGGAGGGTGAGTCGAAGATGGGTTTAATCTATTACCGGGCGACTCGAGCCAAGTGGCTTCTTGTTACACGCTCGTTTAGACGAGACGGACTCTCTAAACCGATCCGATAGAAAACCGGCGGTCCCGACGGCGGAGGAACGTAGACAATTTGACGTCCCGAAGGCTGTTAAATCGAACGAGAAATGAACGTTTTCGTAAAGTTCTTACAAAAAACAAAAGGCGTATGGATTACAGCCTCGTAAAAGATAACCTGATCCGACGAATTAATGTTAAACTTCTTCTTTTCTCTCTACCCAGCGCTTATTTACGCTTAATTAATTTTTTTCATCTATAACTCGCGGATAGAAAAGAGTTTCCGAATATGTACCATTTAAGCTATTTTTTATTATATTTTTTATTTGGTATTAATTTATATGCAAAGAAACGTTAAAAATTGTAGGTTAATGTTGTAGGCTTTTTTTTTTTTAGGTACTTATAACAACACTGTGTGATCTTTCACCAACGCAATCGAAGTAAAATTGGCTTGCTTTAATTTTTGTAATTGATCTATTTTTATTTAAATACGTCAATTATTAGTTTTGCTATTATCATTTATCAACCGTATATTTGTAATAAAATGTGTAGGAAGGAGGATGAAATTGATAGATTTTACAAAAACTTCAATTAATTTTTATATAATAATTGCAAATATTTATATAGAATAAATGTATGTTATAATAAAGCTTCTTTTACGAAAATTTATATAGTCTAAAGTTGTATGGTTTCATTATTATTTGATATATAAATTAATCAAAAATTAATATAAATGGTACTTGTTCTTTTAACTTTGTTAGCACTCACAAAACATGAGGTGTAGCCTATTAGATTCCATATTTTTTATTAACTTCATATTTTTGTGACTAAATATTGCTTATACCAAGTATTACTGAATAAAAACGTAAAATATACGAAGAAGTACGACTTAAAAGAGCAATTCAACAAACTCTGCCCTAGTTCTAGAACAACTCAATATTATTGCTATTGATTTCCGGAAATGTTTAAGCTATGTCTTCATTTTATTCCGCACTGTAAAAGTCTACACGCAAGATCTTTAGGTAGAATAATAAAGGAAAAAGTTATTAATGCACTTTGCAGTCATTCAATAGTGACGTTTGTTTTCGTATTCATTCATGGTACGTTGATTTATTCGAAGCCGGAAAGGCAGATGTCTTTAATATTCACTGTTATTTCGCCTTTCTCTCTTTCCGCGATTGACGAATCATTCTCACTGGGATTCGTAAGCGGAGCGCGACGTTACTGTTCTTACGCGTACACGTTATTTCCGGAAAAGGTCAACGAAACCGGAAATCAAAGGTCCGCAAGGTGCTCGACGTAGCAGGACGTTATTAATTTATTTTTCTCGGCTCGCCGATCGCAGCTGCTTTTACGACTTTACTTTTTCACGGGAATGATTGTGGTTACAATATTCTTCAGAATTAAAGTATTATTTAAATGATGTTTATTAGAATATATTATTTTAAAAAGCATTACAAAATTTTATTATATGTAATTTTGTAGCCTTATATTAAAAGAGAACTTAATTCCTTTTAACTATTTTATGTACTTTAATAGATATAGAAGAATCAAGCAAGAATAAAGCAAGTTTTGAATACGTAATTAATAATCTATACGCCACAAAGTTATACTGATTCCAATAACCAAATTTAAGTTAGTTTTCTTGAGTTTATTATCAGCTCTATTTGAAAGTAACATAAATGTCATCAGTCGAAACATTCCTCGCTTTTAGCAAAGGCACCGAATCTCTATAAAAATTATACCACAAAGAAACATTCAATCCTTAATAGCGAGACGCGGCTTAGATTTGGCGTAAGATTCGCCAGGATTTCGTCGCGGAACCGTCGCCCCGCGAGTTCGTCGCGCAGAGAGCGCGTGTAACGACGGATTCGTTTCGATTCTCACATTATATCACCGGCGCGCGTCCCCAGAGATAAGTAACAGGCCGAGGGAATTCGCCTGGGAGTTATGGGAACGGCACGACAAACACCAAACCCAAGAGTATCCGATGTACGAGCTAGCATATTGCGCCGGGGAGGCCCGTGGGGTTTTCCGTGCCAGGAGTCGAGGTCGAGCGAAAGGAAAAGAGAGGGACAAAAGCATCGCGTGGACATTAGGGTGGCGAGAGGTGGATCCGCTCGTGGGGGGGGGGGAAGGGGGGTTGCAAGTGACGTTACCGCAGCCCATTGTGCTCACAATCGTTGTCTACAGTCCCGCTTTGCACTTGACGCACGCTCCATGACTGGACCCAATGATCACACCCGTGGGCCCGTGTCGATGAGAGTCAACAACGAGCGCCAATTTCGACATCATTCTTTTTTTTTTTTAATGATCACACACATCGGTATTGGTATTTTATTAAGACCATTTCTAGAAAAGACGTAGATCACAGGTGGATACGATAGCTGAGCAAAAGAGTTAATGTTATTAGTTTGCGCTTCTGTTTGGACGGTTGCGTTCGTGTTTGCAACCTGTGATCTATGTTGTTCTGCGTTTCGTATAGAATTGCTTTTACACGTGCGCGTCGCGTGAAACCAACCTTGAACTTTAAAACTGATGTCCCCCCAGGGGGAAACAAAGCAAGACATGTCCGGCGGTAAATTCTGAATTCGTAATGGTCTGCGCTTTGTCTGATGTACTCTGTTTATCTAATTAAGCGAGCTACCCATATAAATCTACACGGAAAAGGATTTTATTGAAGTAAAAGTTTATCTATTAAGAGACTATTTAGGCTATCAAGCTAATTATGTATGACATATCAATTTGTAATTAATATTAGCATCAATAATTTGTGAATCTACTCAATTGAAAATAAAACCACTCTTTCCGTAAAAATTCCAAAGCAAACTATAATATGCTTGCTACGATAAAACTGGTTAATCCCTAGTGCTACGTGATATTATTTTACTTTTCTCATTTGAATACCGTAACATTAACGGCAACGTGAGGCAGAAGCTCGAGAGATTGGCGGAGTCTCGCGCTCTTGCTCCTCCATCGTATCAGATTATAGTTTCTGAAGACTGTACAGATTACAGGCGTGGACTACGGGGGATTGAAATCAGTGAATCGCTGTAATCATCGGCAACATCGTACGCCGCGCGCACGTTTCCGCACGGCGGAATAGCCGGCCCGGGAAGGCCCGGCCGCGCGCAGTTTCAGGGACTAGAGACTCCTGAAGCGGACCAACCCCCGAAATTCCCCCGGGAAATCAGCGAGGCATGAGACTTTGCTAGGTCCCGGTAGGTGAAAGCCGGCGCCGTGCACATCGACCCGGCGTGCACGTGTGCCCGAAGCACGCGTGTGCCAGCTTTTACGAGCGTTGACAGTGTGCTCTGTAGCGCACCACCCTCGTCGTTACTGCCGAACGGCCGGAGAGGTAAAACTTGCCCTTGCCCTCCAAATTTTCGCGTTCCAATCGAATTCAGCAAAGATTTGCGCCTTCGCAAAGAAAGCGTAACACACGAGGTGACGAACATTTCTCTCTCTTTTGCGGAGTTATTTCTCAAATGCGTAAACGCTCTTTTTTTATGTGAGAGAAAAATATAAATAAAGATTTTTGACATGTAAATGCAACTTCCGAAACACTAAGTCTAAATGATACGTGTGCATACAATCGATATTTGTCGTAAGAGCATTAAGAGTATATTGAAAAATCGAGTCTATAGGAGCCATCCTTGAAAATTTTGGAAAATTTTGAGACCAGTTGCAAGAGGATCGGACCACAAATGACGGAGTAGTTCGCGAACATACAAAAATACGGACCAGATTCTTTTCGATTTATTATGTTGTAGTTATTGTATATAATTAAAGTTTACAGTGTTTTTAAAGCAAGAAATAAAAATTTATTTTAACAAAAAAAAACTATTCAACTACATATTGTCACATTTTTATAAGTAACATCCTAATCTTAGATATTTTATAATTTTAGGTCCAGAATTAATTAACATATTGGTGAATGAAAATGGTAAGTATTTAATTTAATTAACTTAAGTTCTCAAAATATTAATTATTAATAATTATTGTAGAAAATATAACAATAAAGGACCATAATATTTTTTTTTCTATCAATTGAGTAACATGATCAAAACATCATATTTTTTAACTGCAAAATTAACTGATGATAATTTCCAGGATTTTAAAATCTTGTTAATTAATTTTTGCTATAAATGATAAGTGTCTATTAAAAAGTTAAATATTTTAACTTTCTGCAATTATCGCAATTGCCGCGCATCGAAGCAGTATACAATTATTGAAAGGTCGGTGTATCTATTTGTTGTTGAGATATGAATTGGACACCGCCGATCATGGGAATAGTACAGAGCGAAGTAAATACACGTTTGTAGGGATAAAAACGATCGTTCTGTTTGTATTATCCTTTGATTCATCCGGCGGTCACGTAGCGGTAGACACACTGTGTGCCGATAGAATTCAGGGATAACGATTATTATCGGTTTCTCGCACGCGTCGTTATTTGTTAAGATTAGTCGAAACAGGCTTATACGTGATTCGGATTTACCAATTTCGATAATTATATACAAATACTATACATTGAAACGTGATTCGGATTTTCCGATTTTGATAATTATATATAAACACATCGAAGCATGCTTCTATTTTCAGATACAAATGTAATACAAATATAATACAGATATAATTGATAAATATGTAATTTTTATTGAATATTAAAAAATTATTTTATAAACTGTACTTGTATGTATAAATATGATATAATTCTCTCTTTTTCCCTCGTTTTTTTTTAAATTTATAGATATATGGATATATATGCTTTATCTACATATTTCAAAACCTTTAAAAAAAGAAAATAATGCAGCATTTATATAAGACAAATTATAAAGTAGCTTTTATTATTACTGTATTTATTTCCAATCAGTTGAGTGCATTAATCGTTGACATTTTATTGGTATAAAGAAAATTGATCTAGGGTATGATAAAAAAATCAGAATGTTTCAATTTGTACAAAATTATATAAAATACTTAAAGCAAAGTTATATTGAATTTTAAAACCAATTTATCATGTAGTTATTAAGTAAATTAAACATTTTAGTTTTATTTACTTTGTACATATATGTGACATCTTATGACAAATATATCGAACGACTAGCATATATCATGTTTTTAAAATGCTTTAATATAGATAATAATTATATAAATACTTGCAATAGTTAATTAAATAAATAGTACAAGTAAAAAAAACTGATCAAAATATGCTTATAAATTGCAGATAATGTTAGATAAAAAAATATAACAGAAAATTTGTCACCGCTATTGAAAAAAAGATTAAAAAATTGTTTAGATATTAATTTAAAACAAAACAAGTTGTAAAATTCCATATGTAGTAAGTATGTTTTAAAACATGGTAATAAATATACGATAAGTAATGAAACATCACAGTTTAGCTACTTAATTGTAAAATCCGACATTTTAATAGCAAAACTAAAGATATGCAAAAGAGTATATAAACTAGTTCTTATTATTAACGATTACAAAAACATTTCATTAGTTTAACTGTATGCAATTAAAATCAATAATAACGATAGAATTCAAATACGTGCTAAATTAAAAAAAAATGAGATACTCTCAATAATATTATATAAGTCGCTTTTGTTAAAGTTATATTGACTATACCCCTTTAATTTCTAACTTTATATTGTAAACAACGGAAAATTAAAGGAACCGACCGAGATTCGATATTTTTCATTCTCAGTTTTTTTAATACTTAGAATGTTACAACTATTCCACTATTCCCATAATTTCGATCGTCTATAAATATATTTAATCAGCCTTATGGAAACCTTATCGCCCAACATTTAATTACTTAATTAAAAATCAAAATTGTAATTCCCTGCTGCGATTCGACTGAATAAACCGTACTTCCGTGCCGTCTCATCGAGGGCGTCGCACG
Source organism: Monomorium pharaonis (assembly GCF_013373865.1). Lineage (NCBI taxonomy): Eukaryota > Metazoa > Arthropoda > Insecta > Hymenoptera > Formicidae > Monomorium > Monomorium pharaonis. The sequence goes on along the minus strand of NC_050476.1, from coordinate 19,825,999 downwards.
GAAATCATTTGGACCTCCACCTGTTACCGTTGCGGTGCGTGCTGAAAACCTGTAGGGATGAGCTTCTGGAGTGTTATCGATCGCGCGGGATCAATGGATACAATTATCCGGTCACGTGTCGGGTTAACGGCGAACAAGTAGCCAAAGAGGACGAGAATAGAGCCAGTCGGAGAGCGCGTTTTCCCGCCGGTTCTTCAACGACCGCGACATTGATAAATGTTGCACGCGTGACGCACATTCTGTTGCTGGTCGCGTTTCGCAGGTTATTCGAAATAAAACCAAAAAAAAGTGCTCGTCGACCCTTCCTCTGAGAGGCAGTGCGAGCGTCCCTTGGAAATAAAACTGGTGCTCATTAATAAATGTAGCTCCGTTACTCCGCATTACCGCGAATCAGACAACGAATCAGGAAGGAGCTGTACAATTCTGCTAATAAAGAACACAGAGAATGTAAAAGCGTAAAAACGTTCCAGCTGGGAGAACCGGGAGAAGCTAAATGCTCTGAGTTTCTATACAAAAGCGAGCCTGAGAGAATATTTCAGAGATATTTAAGCCGCATGTTATTCCTTTAGCGTTCCGACGGTGCTTTTTGTTATCATTAAGAGTTCTAACATTTTTTAGGAACAACAATTCGCTCCCGTGTACGGTAATCAGAGTAGCGCTGATCCTGATTGTCCCGTTACAACGTTATGAATTGTAATAATTTACTAGAGCGACTAAAAGAAAGCTCTCCCCGCGGGATACACCGCTGCCTGATAAAATCCAGATCGTTCGCTTTCTGATCTCGAGGGATGTGGGCTCTCACGATCGACGACCTCGTGCCAATTCTCTATCAGCGTCGCGGGAAAGGACCGATTCGGACGGAGAGATTCGAATTTAATAATGAAACTTTGCTTCGGTGGGGTAGATCGTAATCGATGATACTCGCGGAATTCGCGAGTTAATTATGGTGTCAAACCTTCCCGCGCATAAAACGAAGGACGCGAAATTGGATAGATAAGGCCAACGATTGATTTATAATATTATATCGCTAAATTCAACACGTTGATATTTTTTCATTATAACGAAATTAAGAAGGTTAATTTAGCTAGGTGCATTGATCTTCGCGTTTTTAAATCTTTAAAATTTTACAAATTTTTATTAATTTATAATAATAATCGATTAGAATATTTAAAAAAATATTAAAGTTACACTGTTTTAATATTTGTAATTTGTAATATGGTGCGCGCAATGTCGTCTCATATCACATAATCTATAATAATCTATATGATACATTGGTTGATTTAAAAGATTAGAATATCTGGAAAATAATTTAAAACGAGCACAACGGAGATAACAGCTATGGGGAAAAAAACTCACGGCAACATCGTCGTACTTTTACAATTATGTATATCCGTATCTTCAACGGCAATGAAAACATTTCAATGCGCGCTTTTAAATATTATCCGCGTACACATCCCGCTCGAGATATACATATATATTTTTTTCGTACGCCCCGTTGTAATTGGGGGTTCGCGTGCGTTTACGCACGCGTAACGATTCCGCCGGTGTCTGTGCCTCGGCAGGTTGGGTAATCAAGCGTAATGCTTTCGGGCTTCGAGCGCACGCTCTATTTGCACCACGCATCATAGCTACGCTAATAACGTCCCATGAGGACCTAATGTCGAGTCCGTGCTCGAGCCATAATCCGAAGCGTGCGTGCGTGAGCACCGTCGCGTCACCCCGCGCAACACATCGCCGTGCCACAGATTTTCTTTAACCATGAACCTCAAGGAGAACGATCGGCATAAACTCGTGAGGCAGTCACGCAATTTAATTTTGAATTTGAGACAGTTTTTATCCCAGTGCAGGATTATTTTTTCTATGAGCTTTTGGGCTGGTTTCATATATGAGTTTTATTAATCAATGATATCTCTTAAAGATTAAAGATTAACGTGAGTCTTTTTCTAACAGAATTTAATTAGATACTATTTTATTTTGTGAGCTTTAATATTTTAAATTTGAATTCCTGCCAGCCTTAAAATTTTATCATAGTAGAGCGTATCTAATAAGATTAACGGAAAAAGATTACTCGCTGCATTTGCTCGCATTTTATAATATGCGCACATAAAAAGATGTTCTAGTTTTTATTGTTAATATAAGCGATTGTGCAATTTATTTTCCTTTTTCCAGCAAGTAATCGTTCTCTCTTATTTGAAAGAAGAAAATTAGAAATTGAGTAATTGTTTTTTTAGCACAAGAATATTTTTTTGAAGTGCAAATACGTACATTAAAATAATTTCGGAAATTAATCATTAACATGCAAACAATCTCATACAAAATCAGATTTTCCTTGTATAATTAATATATTTCTTTATTAATTAAAATTATAATGCAAGTTGAAAGTTTGTATCCAGACATTCGTTTTTCGTTAATCATGAAAGATTCGTGATAGTAATTAAACAGCAGCATTCACATAAATATCTGTTACATAAGAGGTAATAATATTTTTTTCGTTTTAGCTTAACATTTCGCTATGTGCAGAATATCGTCGCATATCGGGGTATACATGTGCTATAAATCATACATTATGATCAATTAAAATAATTATAGATAAGTAGCTTACGTGTAGCCGGTATCGGAACAATCTACACGTAAAACGTCGCTCTAACTTGTTGCATAAATAAGATAGAACATGCGAGGAACGTGTCGCATTACCCATGAAAGCCTTTCGATAACGTACGGATACTTTCGAGACTTAATGATAAGCGCGCTACAAACGCGCGAGGTATAGTAGAAAAAATTATACATTTAATAAACGCAAGTTTGTTATCGTCTTTAATAATTTTATGATACGACGATACAGCTAAATAATCCCGTAAGTCCCGATGGTTTTAATTATCGTATTGCTCATTCCTCCGCGACTGTTTATCGCGCGATTTTTTTTCTCACATCAAACTTTCTAATTTTAATTAATAACCGTGCAAGCCTCCGTATCATCGTCGAGTGGATGAATTACGGTTCTACTTCTCAAGCTTGTATTAAGGCCGGCTGGTTTAGGGCCTTTTGCGCAGCGAGCCGGGATTTAATCACTCGCAGGATCCGTTCTTCGCGATGGAACAAAGGCGGCGTTTGAGAGTTCGGGCGAACACGCTCGTCCATCTGTAAAAGTCAGCGGTGTCTACCGCGCAAAACGGATCCTCCTAGATTCTAATCAGGGGCTGCGTGTACCTATTAGGGACGTTCATTGTGCGTGGGTGTACCGTGAATACGACAGGGGTAAGTCTCCCCTTCGGGGATGGCCCCATCAAAAAGCTGGGGATCTGACTTCGCTCTCTTTCTTTGTTTCTTTCTCCCTTTCCATTTCTCTCCCTTTCTCCCTTTCGCCCTCTCCCTCTTTCACCACGAGACCGTCACTTGTCACGTATGATTATGTGCGCGATTCCCTTATTTCCGAGCTACAAACACCGTCACACGCGCGACACATGCGACCAGCACGGGGTACGCATGTTCTATACAAATATATGGATGTTTGCTGACTAGTGATACAACCGAAAAAAGAAAAACAATAATCTTTTAGTATAATTCGATGCGTAAGATAGAAATTGGTTTCATTCAAAATTATCAAAAATTAATACGCCCTCCTATTTAATTTTTAACGTGTAAATTGCAAGTATAAAATCCGGAATACCTATAAAACAATATGTATTGCAACAATATTAAAACATTTGACAATATTGAATCGCTGAGGGTCCCTGTTTTGCTGTAATTCAAATTTAAATTAACTTGATCAACCTTTCTTATCTATATAAAAAGTTTTTAACTAAACATATATTATTTGCACAAATAGATAATAAGAGATTTTTAATATATATTCTTTAATATATTTCACATCATTTATTAACAAAAACATTTCTGTCGCGTCGGTTAATCAAAATTTCATATCGCTTCATTCGCTTTTACCCGTTTTACCTTTTAATGTCTTACGTCTATTGTACTATACTTCATAAACCTCTTTAATTTCAAGAAGAGCAGCGGCCACTTTCATATCGTCCCGTCATATCCTTTCCCTCCCGCAAACGTACACACCCCTTTAGGTAGCAACAACGTAGCCGGCCTCGCCGTCGGGGTTAACGAGCATCAACGAGCGCGCCTTGTGTAAAAACACACACATACCGCGGCGGCTTCCTCGTGCGGGCTTCCAGAAGTTATCGGGCTACTTCCGAGGCTATCTTCCGATGATCGCGCATCTGTCGTGCATTTTGGTGAATCACTCCGTTCCACGGAGCGCCCGCCGACGGGCGTCGCTCCATATTATGGCTTCCACGGGTCCGCGGGTGTTCCGGAATATTGCGCTCCCGATATAGACCAGGCCGACTGACTGGTCGGGTCAGCTGCGGAAGCGTGGCTCGTGCCACCGGCGTAACCATAAGGCCCGCAATTACGACGGGGGTTTGCGGTCGGCCCCGCGATGATTTGTCGGCCTCCTCCTCCTCCTCCTCCACGGTAATTAAAGGGATGACTTTCAACCGCCGGCGACGTCGCGTCGAATCTTCCCGCGTGATTTTTTTCGCCGCCCACGTGAAAAAGGCCGAGCCCCAGATTCTTCACACGTACGTCAACGAGTTCGTCAACGAATCAATTCACATGGATTCGAAGAATTGAGCAAAGTTTCTAGTTTTGAATACAATATTGATAAATTTTTGAAATTATCTCTGAGCGATCCGACAATGATTTTTTTATTTGTCCCATAAAGAGACTTAATGAAGTATCAAGTAAGTCTTTTGCCGTTATCTCGGATTATAACTTTTTAGAACACAAATTGTTACACTTTATGTAGTTTGTGTAATTAATGACTTGATTTAATTTATACACAAAGAGAATTTTCTCTTACTCAAAATCTGGTAATTGTAAGATAATTTGTTAACTCGAGGAATTTTACTATACTTTTTAGTAAAATTTACTAAAACTATAGTAAATTTTACTAAAAAGTATAGTAAAATTCCTCGAGGCCACACATTATCCCACAATTTTGAGGATAAATTTTAAGAGAAAATTATCTCCATGTATAAAAACATTTTTAAAGAAAAATGTTATATATTAATATTTGAGATTTATTTCATTTATAAAAACTTTTAATTTTTAATATTGTTATTTCATAATTTTGCTGTTCAACTTTGTTTTAGAAAAATATATTCTCTATGATGGATAGATAATATATACTCTCTCGCATATTCTCTACGCAATCTCTATCTTGTTTTAGCTACAACACACACACGCGAACAAGAGCTTTCATCAACATCCAAAGCGTGTATGTTATAAATATACGAAATTACGAGACGTTATTATAATGACCATTTCCCACCAGAGAAATTAATTTAATTGACGTTATTGAATGATGTTGAAGCGTTTTTTAAAAATAAACATTTATTAAACAAATTTAATTTTATTGCACATCCATTGTACATGATGTTGCGTATCGTTTGGACAAAAAAATTATATTTATGTTTTATTCAAATATTATATTAAATATAAATCGGAAAAGCGCCTCTACCGCGCCCGCGGCGACAGGGACATTATGAAATTTTATTCCCGCTGGCTGGCTCGGGTATTATTTAGCATGTCACGTTTGCTGTGTGTTTACTAAAGCTCTCCATTCTGCGACCACAGAGAGAAAGAGAGAGAGAGAGAGAGAGAGAACCTGCCTTTGCAATCGATATATGAAGCACCGCGACCGCGGCACTCCCCGGAGAGAATCGCGATATGTATTTTCAGAAAGCGCCTGCACGCTCTTCGAGCACGCCCTCGCCAGTTCGCGAGCTTCTGTTTGCACGCGGTACCTTTCATCCGTGGCTATTTGATCTTATTATTTCATTCGTCTAAATTTAAACACTTCACCCCCTGCGATACCGGGGTTTGTTTTCCCGTCCCGCCGCGAGACGATGCTGAACCGAATAACTCAATCGGAGGGGCCTGAAGAGTCCTCGGTGTTGACGAGGTAAACGCGTCATCGTAACCCAAAACTGTAAATCTTTTTCGGGTATTGAAAAGTTCGAAAAATACTGAAATTAGAGGTAAATTATCTACAAACGTGTTTTTGAAGATTAAACTTCGGTGAAAAGTTTTCTCAGAATTTTTATACTAATTGGAACACTTTTTAGAAATATTAAAAAATTTACATCTTTTCTTAGAATCTGTATCAGAATTTTTATATGTAAATATTTTAAGATTTTTGTAGTTATCAATTTTTAATTTAAAAACTTTACTTTAAACTTTTTCAGGTTTTTATAAGATTTCATACACTGAGAAAAAAAAATTCAAATAAATATTTCTTGGAATAATGCTAATAACATTATTTTATAGAAAATCAATAATATTTATTTAAAACAAGTATACTAGTTTTCTATAATTTAGAAAATATTACTTGTTTGAAATAAATATTATTGATTTTCTATAAAATATGTTATTAGCACTATTCAAAGAAACATTTATTTGTATCTAGCAATTTTTTTTCTCAGTGTATTTCAGAATTTGACGAGAAACTTAAGTGTCAAAAATCCCTAACATTTTGCCTAATGTAATTTTCGCGTATAACGAAAATCGCAAAGAAGAATCAAGATCGTCGCGAACCCTCGAAAACGGACCGATGCGTTAACCGCGTTACAGGCGCTGGTATAAACCAAACCAAACATTGACATGTTCAATCATAGCGATCTCTCATAGTCAGCTAGAGCGATGACGGAGGAGAAGGAGGAAGAGAGGAAGGAACGAGGGAGGCATGAATAAACTCATAGGATATGTAGGGTCAGACAGAAAGAGAACGAGAGAAGAGGGGGGAGAGGAGGGGGAGAAACAGAGAGAGAGAGAGAGCGGCATCGTATACCATCTGGCCTCTGACGGAAAGGTTGGCACTAAGGGGTAGAAATTGAAATGAAAACAGGGCGCTACCCCAAAACCGTGCCGCGTCTTTGCTATGGTTGTCAATGAGGGCTATTAGGGGACGATATGTTTTTCTTCTTCACAGATTTTCTCTATGACGCGTTGACTTCTACCTAGACCCGATGACGAGAGCGATGATTGCTCGTCCGTGACATGCAGAGAAGGATAAAGCGACGACGCGGTTGTTATCCATTCTTTTTTTACTGTGTAATTGATGTTAGTAAAATCATCAAGGCAATATAAAGTATTATTTTAAATATTATTGTTTGAATAATGCTTTGAGATAAAATATATAAAGTATAAAGTTATAAAATAAATTGTAAGAGTATCTTCGAATTTGGTGTTTGCAGTATTTCAATATGTATTTAATTGTCCTACATAGCTTTAAATTGAAATACAATAATTTAATTTTTATTTTAAAATTATTATGTTTAAAACTTTCATATAAAGTAAATGCTTGAAATGATCTCTTATCTCTTATGTACTGTATCGTTATTTTAAAATAATTTAAATTTAACATCTTACAACTTTTAAATTACAGTCTGTCATATATCATCATATTCGATATCATATTACTCTTTTTAAAAAGATCTTATAGTTTTTGATATAAATTTATAAATAACAATGCTGAACTTCATAATTAGTGATTCTAGGGGGTCAAAAGATATACACGGATCACTTAATGTTCCAACTGTATTATGCGGGCAATGTTCGAAGTCTAAATCTGCGGGTTATTTTCATCATATTATTTCATTTCTTTTGACGATTCAGTAAATATTAATAATTGTAGATAAGCAAAAATTTATAAAATTAATTTTAGTTGATTTAAATATTGCCATATAATTAAAATGCACTTATTTATATTTTACATAAACAATACTTAACAAATTAGTAGTAAGCAGTAAAAATGCTGACAAAAAAATAAATATTTTAGTCGTAACAATTAATAATGATAATAATAATAATAATAATAAAATCTTTTAATTTTAACATATTTTGACATAAAATATATAATGTCTTGTAAATTATTAATTTTTTTGTCTATATCTTAATATTCTTGTATAGAATAATAAAAAACAAAAAGAATCAATGACCTTATAATAGAAATCATCTTTTGCTTCACTTTCTATATCTTCTGCTTTACTTTCTGTATTTTGAACTTATTTGTTACAATTTCCTTTGTATATTCAATCCTTATAGTTCCCATATAGAGTTTTCGATCAAGGCGCGAGGAAAAAAGTGCAAATAATACACGTTACACGTGGTAACGGTGTTTTGAATAGTACTCGAACCGCCTCGACGAGCACTTGGCGTAAGAGCATTGAGAAGGTCACGTGTCGACTCGTGCATACCGGATGTCACGGTTTTGTCGTATTTAACGCCTCCTCTATAGTCTATTCACTTCGCGGTAAAAGCATAGGCGGTTCCTTTTCCACCTAAATAATCACCAACGAGGTACAGAGGCTCGTGCCATGAGAAATGAACGCGCGCGATAACATATAGAAAACAATTGATACTGGATAACAATTGAGACAATGTTTGTTTTGATATAAAAGATATTCATCCTCTTTAATAGATATGCTTGATCTTTCAGAAGAAAAGATTAATATTAACTAAAAGGTAATACAAATTCACATTTCTTTCTGTCTATTTTAATTTATTACAATTTTAACATACCCCGTAGGAAAAAATTATGCAAAAATTATTGCACAAAAAATTGCATATTTTTGTGCATGAATTTCTACAGTTTTTTGTACAAATTTTCGCCTTCAGAATTTTTCTGCAGAATCTTTTACAGAATTTTATGTAATTTTTTCTGACAGAAATTTTCAGAAAACATTACATAAAATTCTGCAAAATATTCTGCAGAAAAATTCTGGAGGCAAAAACTTTGTACAAAAATCTGTAAAAACTGCAGAAATTCATGCACAAAAGTGTGCAATTTTTTGTGCAGTAATTTTTGCATAATTCTTTCCTACGGGACACGTTATTGTAAAAATAAAAAAATAGAAAGGTTTCTAAAGCGCGTTGAAATTACGAGACGTCTCTTCGTTTTAAACGACGACTTCTAAACGGGAGAAATATGCAGTCATCATGGCTGTGTGATAGCCAGCACTCCTTCACGTTCACGCACTCGTCGTTATCGACTTATTTCACTTGCGCGGATAAGCGGACATTTTCACGGACAATTACGTAACGAGAGCATGGGAATTGGGTTACGGAATGCCACAATTTTAGCGTCGCTGTAAATCCACGCGTGATTTGCAATGCGTGCCACGGACGAGCATGTGGGATCTCTCCGGCGAGCGTAGGAGTGCCGCGTCAACTATTGTATCCCGCGGCAACCATTTCGTCTACAATGAGCGTTTGACAAAACCGCAAAGCACTGACCGTGATCGTATTTTGGTATCCGTTTACGATCCCTATCGATTACATTCGAGATTAAACCGTCAAGGCAACGTTAAACTTTTGGCTACAACTTTTTAAAATGTTGAAAATTCGTGTAATAAGAAAAAAACGTATTTTTAATGATAAATGACGAGAAACAAACCGAATGAAGCCCGAAGAAGTAAACGTTTCTATAAAAATTCTCCAGTTTAGTCGTATAATTAATACTTTTAATACTTTAATTTTCTGGTATCGCGTAATTATTTTTAATAGATCCCACTTTGGCTTACTTTGTTCCTGCCTTCGTAACTGTCATTAATATATTTGACATGTTTCCGTGCTGCGATGAATGATATATTGTTCCCTAATGATTTTCTGATCCTCTACAATGTTATCGTAGGACATCATCCACTTACGTATTGCGGAAAGAATCGAAGGGAGAGGGGGGGGCAATGGGGTTGCCGAAGAAAGTCGACTATGGGGAGGACTAGAGACACAAAGATAGATAGGTAGATAGATAGATAGGCCGATAGCTATAGATACGGGAGGAGAAACGGTGCGAGCGTTACAATTATCCTAATGGAGCCGTGAACACCAGCACGCATTATCGATTCGACGTAAGCACTTTTATACTGACTACGTAACCCATTAAACTGCAGTATATAACTTAACGCAACGGGAAACAACTTTCCTCATCGGGTACGTGAGTTCTCGATTCACGTGTGTTTTCGATTCAGCGAACCACAAATATAACTGTTACATCTAACATAGAAGTAGAGCCATTACACGGAGAGAATTTTCCTTTAAAAATTACCCTAAAAGTCGTGGCAATTGTGGGACAACGTAAACCTTGAAGAATTTTACTACACTTTTGACAAAGTTTACTAAAATTTTAATAAACTTTGGTAAAATTTTGTAAATATTTTACTATACTTCTAACAATATTTACTAAAACTTTGCCAAATTTTATTACAATTTTGACCGTCGCTGTTTTCTACTTCGAATATGTCGATTACTTTTCAAAGAAGTTTCTCTTAATTTCTTACTATTTCTGAAAACACAAAAGCAAGTTTTGGATTATGAAAAAAACAAAGTAGACCAAGAATAGAAATAGACATAGTTTAAAGATAAAATTTTGTAACGCAAGTCAAGATTGAAGATGCGACAGATATATCGCGGGAATGGACGATTCAAACGTTTTTATACGTTTTTTAATCAAAGAGTCCTTTTCTCTCCCCTTCTCCTCCACGCCTCTCGCGCCTCATCACCGCAAACGGGGACCCTCGTTCGAGCAAACTGTAAAGTCTGCCGCGAAGCCATCTAAACGATTATTTCCAATTAACGGGCGGCCCACGAAAATCGGCAACAAACCCAGCGGGAAGGCGATCCGCGTACATCGGCGCACACGAGAGACGTCGGAATGAACAATCCACTCGTCAGCCCCGGCCACGTGCTCGCACGTGCCAGGAACGTGCCGCGACAACTGGTGCCCCGCTCGCACGTCGCGCCATGTGCTCGGATGAATATGTACCACCCTGTAACGTCGGGGGGGGGGGGGGTGACGCGCGCGTGTCGCTTCGCAGGGTGAAGGATTACTCCGCGAGCGTAGTGACTGTTACTTCTTCTCTATCTTCGCGCGTGGAGGGACGGAGCTCTCGCCAGAAGCCCCCGCTTGTGAAAACCGAGAGCGCCTCTCTTCGATCTCGCGTGGCGATTCCTCCTCCCTTCACAGAAATCGCCACGGGCAGCTTATGCTCCTTGGATTGCGAGCCATCGCGTCAGCAGTAAAGCCCTTCCCCCCCCCCCCCTGCATCCATATTCGATGTGTATTAAGTTAAAAACGCGCTACGATCGCCCGCATTTCGAGCGGGTATTATGTGCTGAAGTGGACGGCGGAATATCGACGTCGACAATGAAGCTCTCTCAGAGATGTAACTTCTGATCGGCAATGGTGTCCCGTGACCAACTGTCGCACTAGATCGAACGAAGTAGAACGTGTTCTGGATAACATATGGGACAGAGTCGAGTGTCTCGCACGGTGCCTCTCGTGACCCTTTTCGCAACAGACTACTTTAAGGATTGATACCATCATTCGGGCTTTCTCGTTTGCAAAATTGACACACTCTCGGCTTCCCCCTGCATAGTTTATCTTCCACCCGATTTTATCCCTTTCTCCCGTAAAGCACTGTCTTTAGTATTTAAGTAGAAGCGGCAGAGATTTAGATTTCGATTATTTAGGTGTAAGATGATACTTGCATTTATTTTTGACAATGAAATCGTAATAATTGGCGTCAGGTCACTCTTGTAATATTTATCACTTTAGGATTTGACGCGATAAAATCTGAATTAAAAGAATAACAGTTCAATGTGCTAAGTTTGAGTTTCTAAGATGTTCCTAATAGTACTTATCCGCAGAAAATAACGTAAAGGAGTCAAATAAAAAAAAAAGCACTCACATTCTTCCTTGATAGTAAAACGGCTTGGTGTTTTGACTCTCCGTTCTAAAACAAAAGAAAAGAAAATGTAATACGACTTGAAAAATGGAAAATTAAAGAGCTAAGTTAAAAATAGTTTCCCCCCCCTTACAATTAATTGAAAATAATAAATTCAAATCAATATGCAATTAAATCTTTAAAAGAGGAAGAAAAACGGATGACATCCATAATATAATTGTTACCGTTTTACACAACAATAAAATAATATTAATGACAAAGTTTCTATAAAGTTGAATTTGAATTTACTTTAATAAATTTTTGCAAATCAATTTAAATTAAAATTATTTTATAAATTTTAATTTAAAGTACTTCTGTGCTTTCACATGATTACACGAAAAAATATTTTATGGAACCCTCGAGAAAGCCGTCGGTTTACCATTACTATTCCGGGATTGCTAGAGATTTGAGTGCGTCGACACAATTGCTGAATACGAGCGTCGTTCTCGTTTATCCCGGGATTGTAGGCATCATAACTTTTTTTATAGGACATTGTGTATGTCACTAACATTTCAACTTGTCTGCACTTTTCTTATGCCAACGTAATATATAATTTACACGTCGCTTACGAGCGAGTTCTGGCATATTTTGTGCGACGTGTGATTTGCGGTTCGTCATTTTTTCAAAAACAAATTATTAAATTATTATTGTGTGCAAGAAAATCTTTATCATACTATGGTGCGCATATATCGCGCGTAACAAAAATATTTTGCACGATGTGATTCTCACGCGTGCGAATCAACCATATCGTACTTTATACGATAATTGTACGTTTTTGTATAGAGTGTAATTTACGTCCTGATTAATTGTAAATAGCGAATAAATATTTGAGCGTTAAAAGAATATTTAAAAACCCGAATAAAATAATAAAATTGCAAAATTAAATATTCTGCTTAAATATTAATTACAAAATTTACTTTGTGTTATTATTATAACACAAAATGTGATTATTATAACATTATTATAACAAATTCTAACAAATACATTAATTTGGAGATATTTCAATGAAATAAGAGAACAATAATTTGCATACAAATTGCAGATAAAAATAATATTTTCAAATACATTTCCCATATTAAAAATGCTATTTATTTTAACATATTAAAAATTTATTTTGTTTAGTTATATAATGATCTGATGACTATTATATAACTTCTCGTTTCCTGATTTACCTATCTCGTTTTGTATGTCAATATATTATTCAATGTATTATCGAAATATAATCAATTTCAAAATCTAAAACTTTGCTCGTGGGTTTGAAATCCTCTGATAACAATTTGTGCTGAAAAGAAAGTGCTGAACCACTTCACATTTATTTGTTAAGTAAACAAGATCACAAGAACGTGTCGTAAACCGAATAGATCCGTGTAAAAATATTTACGCATTTAAGCTTTATACTTTCTCTTTCCTCAGTTGTCTGTGCATAATTGTAATGCCACTTTTCTTTCTTTTCCGCAAATTTCGTGTAATAAGCTCACTTGACATCAGGTTGTAAAAAATAAGGAAAATATACGGAAGACGAAATTGATGAGAGTTCTCTGGGTATTGCGCGATAAGAGTTTTCTCCCGGAGGGATAATTCAGGAGTTAAGGAAGGGCTATAGCTTCTTTTTAGAAAGTTTTCGTTTCTTGAGGTTGTATACAAGAAAACACTGAAAGGTTAGAAGTTTAAACTTTTGCATTCTCGTAATATAGATGAGTGAGATCTAGGTTGATTGTGCGAGAATTTTTTTAAACATAATTTTAAACATTTAAAGAAAAATTTGCAGAGATTTGTTTATATAGTTATAATAAATTAACATTTATTACCGAATGTTATAATATTTTCTATCAATCTGCATTTGATATTCACCAATCAAATAATCGAAGTTAATTCCGGCTTATTCTAGTTTTTCAATTTCAAAAACACACAATCATTATAAATAATAAAAGAGATTGGATAAAATCTATTATGTGTGCGCATATGCGCGCACGCGCGCATGCGTGCGCGTGTGCATGCGTGTAAAATTGTAATAAAAACGATGGAACAGTTTTCTAATAATTATACATGTTTTACACATTTCTAAATCTATATTAAGGTCGAGATAATCGATATCTACTTTTCTATATTTTTCATTATAAATTATTTTTTATCCCGGTCTTTTTTTAAATACTGTTTTGTTCCCTTAAAAGATATACAATATCTATAACCTTAGTTAGATAAGAACCTTATGTTACGTGTATCGAAATACATATGTCCCTGAATTAAATAAGCAACGGAAACAGTGTAACATTTAGACTCGTGTCCTTTTGGGTCCACGCAATTCCGCCGTGTGCCGGCGACATAATCGTAAGGTTACATAAACGCGGTCTAAACACCATTTAGTTCCCATCATGAGCCACTTAATCTCTGATCGCGTAAACTCCCAGTGGCAACAACGGAAGGGAACCAACAATTGCGTAGGGAGAAAGAGAGCGAGAGAGAGAGAGACGCATGTGATTATGCACTCGACAAACAGGAGAACTCTGTCCCGCAAGAGTCACGTGGCGCCGTAGAAGTGAACACCACCTCTCTCTTTTAATGTAGCACTCCATGGAAAAACTTACCCTATGCGATAGGCGATCGACAAGCACGCCTCCAAGGAAAACAACCCCGAGGCCTCGGTCCTGCGTTCCCACGTATATACGCTAACTCAATCCCAGAATTCTCCGTGTAGCGGTTCGGATTACATGCCGCTTACATCCAGAGTGTACAGCCGAACCGATACACACCCGAAAATTTCTTCTTTGAAATAATTGATATTTAGCAAACAATAACTTTTCCATTATTGAAGATCGCAATAATAGTAATATTGTAACAATTAATAGATTAAAAGAAACATGCATGGATAAGTAGTTTCTGTTGAAAAAATTATTTTAAAATCCTCATTTTCTCTTAACTGTAACTAAATTTAAAAGCATTCCGTTATAAAGTTAAGACAATGTGTTAAACAGAAAAAGATTAGGATTTTCTAAAAACGCAGCATTTTTTATTTATATAATTAAATCATGAAGCTTTATATTGTATTTAACTTTAAACAAAGTTTATTTTGTCAGAATTAAGGTTCTAAGTTGATTGAAAACAGCAGTATGTGTATAAAGTTAAAAATATTTTTCTAAACATTTATTAGAGTTACAAAGCAGAGATTTTAGATATTAAATTTTATATATAACTTTTTTTTATAAAATTGTTAAAAAAGCGGATATATTATTTAGTAACTTTTGAATGAATTTGTTGGTAAATTCATATTAAATTCATATTAAATATAAAAATTGCTATTATCAAAAATATTAGGCCAAGTAATGAATTTTATAACATTATTAATAATAATTTAATACTTTAATCGGCCACTATGTTTGGTAGAAAGTAGATAAACATTATGCATTGTTGTCCCAATTGAAATAATCCAGTTTTTGAAATAACTCTTTAAGTTGAAATAAAATTTTTTATCTTATCGAGAATCGCTTGCTTCTCCCTGTTTACAATCAAAATGACAAACCAATAGGCCTTATCTTTTGACGTAATTTCTTCATAATAATAATAACATTAAATTCTAATTTGCATTACATTTTTTAATAAACATTAAACGTAATTTAATGTTTATAAAACTAATTTGTTCAAGCAATCCAAATTCAACGACATTTGTCAAACTTTTTAAAAACAAATAATTAAATATATTCAATTTTAATATAATAATATGATATATATATTAATTATAAAAAATAAGCTTAAAAAATAATGTAAAAACATTAAAAATTTTAATTACTATTAATGATCGTCACTTGTGCATTCTTTTCAGAAGAGTAAAAATTATTTTTATGTATATATGTACTTTTTTTCTTAAAAAGATGACGTCGTTACGGTCCAGTGATCCCACGACTATCTTCATAAGTTTTTCTTAGCATTAAAAAAAAAAAAAGGACAGCTATCGATCAAACCTCGATTAGTCGGTCTTCCAAACCGGAAATGAGTTGACCTCGGTTAGCCACGCGCGAGAAAAAAAAATCGTAATGCCGTAATACTCCCCCGGGGTGAGATGCCGTAACCTGATGCGGGTGGCGGAACACGCGCGTGTACGCGGGAATTGTTTTTTAGTCGGGAAACCTTATATGTCGTCGACCTTTCTTCGTGCTAAAAGGCTTCTGCGTGGTTTGCTTGTCAATTTAATGAGACATTTTATTAATAGTCCAATAATTAAAATAAAGTTGTGATAACTGTTTCGTTAAATGAAGATAATTAAGTTAGATTAGAGATCTTTTACGTAAACATAAAAATAATACAGTATCCTTTAGATCGTTAGACTTTCATTCTCTGTGACTACGATCAAATCATGACTTATAGTGACGCGGATTGGCAATAAGGGGACGATAACCGGTATTTAACGACGTTACCGGACCGATCTATCACAACGAGTGGTCACTCGGGGCGAAGTTGCGTCGCGAAAAGCGAAGAAAACGAGGGAAAATATAGGAAAAGCCCGGCCGATGCCTTCCCGATCGGGCGGTTTTCATGCTCGGACTATAAAAAAAAAGAAGGTAGCAAAACCACCGTTACCGCAGGAACTTTCGACTTGGAAAGCAATTTCCCTTTCCCACTTAGGCAACTTTTTTCAGGATAAATGGAGGCAGACAGGAGGTACTGCCACGATTATAGCACGTGAAAAAGATTGCCAGCATTTTCATTCCACTCGGATGTATTCTGACATCATGAAATATGATCAACACACGAATATATTTTGTATTCTATTGTATTTCAAATAAGATATTGTGTAAAATTTTTAATCATCAGATACGTTGTCTGACTAAATGGAAAGGAAACCTTTGAAAAAGTTTGACACTAATAATTAAGCTTGGGAAAATAATTTCAATTAAATGTTCAGTGTTCAGTTAATTTTAAAAATATTCAGTAATATGTGGCAATCACATTAATATTAAATAAATATGAATACAGTAATAATGGCCAATCGATTATTGCACGATTACTAAATATTACTAAACATTATTAAAATATTAACTGAACTTTTAATCGAAATTATTTCACTAAATCTTAGTAATCATATCCAGGCTTATTTATAATATTATCATACTTTTTCTAGCGTTTTGATTCTAATAAAAGACTAACTAATTTAATTGTTACGCAAAAAGATTCTTTTCCGATCACGGTTGCGCGATTTCATCTACGGCAGAAGAAAGCATTTGCGAACATTCGAGGAGTGCGAAATTTGAATAAGCATCTCGAGGAGCATCACCTCGCACGCCACACCGTTGAAGAAAAAAAAAAAAAAAATTACAGGAATTGTGCCTCGTAGGCGCCGAGTAAAGTGACGCGAGGAATTCAAGTCCCAAAGGGAAGAGCTTCTCCCAGCCGCGTAATACGATCAACTCGTCCAATCATCGGCTTTGGCTACCACGGAAGCGCCCGGTGACGTTCCTCGTGCACAACCCCGCGCATACAAAGAAAACGCACGCTCGTATTGCGCGCGCGCGCGCGCGTGCTCGTGTTAGTGCGCGCGATTATACGGGAGTAGGAACCTTAAGGTTCAGCCCTTTTAGAGCACCAAAGCCGATCCGTCGTCGGCAACAAAGGTACCGACCTTCATCCTCATTTTCCCACCGACTTCTCTCCACGTGAATACCACGCGCTACTCCGTAACCGGACTGCCATTTTCTTTTCATCCCCGTCCCGACCAGCCCTCATTCGCTATGAGCCGTCGTTTCCTATGGTTACCATTTCGCTCGGGGGTTGGTTGACATCGTCATTGGAGCTTCTCGCCCCTTGTCAACGTACGTTTCTGACAATCTTTTTCCATAAAATAAAAAGAAGGAGGAGAGAGACTTTTTATTTTGCGAACGCCTCTTCTTTTTCCTACGCGTGCAAGATAATGTCCGAAGCGATTAAATCGCTCGCCAAATATTTCAAAGAGAAATTAGCGAAATGTAGTGATTAAAATTGATTTATAATAGGGAATTTTTATTAAAGTATTTCTACGCTATGATTTTATCTGATTCTGCTCTTTTTAATTAAAATATATTTCGTCAAAGTCAAAGGCATGTTCTATCTTATTGAGTCCGAAAAAGGTCTATTTTCAATTTTACTCTTTATGGAAAAGTATTAGCAATACTGGAAAAAAGTATGTAAAATTACATAAATAATATGTGTAAAACTTATTTGACACAAAACATTGATAGTGAAATATATAAACTTCTTTAATACTTTTATTTTTTTATCTTTAATTGTACAAATACATCTTTATATTGAACAAAAAATTATATTAGGAATAAAAATACTTAAAAAATTTCTATATTTCCGTTATAAATTATTGCGCAATTTTACAAATATTATTTACAAATATTTTACATAATTTTTTTTACAGCAAATTAAAATTTGGTAAATTTTGTAGAAATATTTATTTTATAAATCATGGCAATATTTTTTAATCAAATCTGTATGCAGCTAAATTTGAGATACTTCATTAAAACCGTTCCGTGTACGGATCAAACAGACGAAATGTTTGCATAAAATTCGTAACACCGTGAAAAAAATCTATATCTCAATATGCAATCCATCATATTCGATCAGGTCAAATCATTATACGAAGTCCGTGATAAGCCCTGGAACTTGCCTGATTCACGGTGGTTCGCAGCGATTTGCAAGAGCAAGACAATTAGCAATAAAGCCCTCCCAACCCGGACTTTGACGTGGCTCTGACGCGGCTTACACGGTTCGCAAGTTTAGTTCTAGGTCGTGTGTAGGATTTAAGCGCGTCGTACGCGCCCGAAGCAATACCGTATATCGATTGTGGGACGGCCGAGCCTCCGAACACATTACATGATTAAACCGCCCCAATGGCATAGCAACCGGCCTTGCAGCACTTACCTTATTAAAATATCCGCCACCCTCGCCGCGCCCTTTTAACAAAACCGGAGCCGCGAACTACTACTCCGCTCTCTTTATTACCCAGAAACGCTTAGCCGGTCAGAGGTTGATCGGTTCTGCGGATCGCGCGTGAGCAAAAAGACCGGTTAGAGCTACCTTTTCGTGGTAGGTGTTAATCGCGATTATGACGCTAATAATCGAGCTGACTGAATTGAAAGATGTATGCGATTTGCGTACAAGACAGTTTCAAATCAGTTTCAAAATCAGTTTAATGCTACACTGAGAAGAAAAGTTGTTAATTTGACTAAATTTTTCTTCAACTTAATTAAACTTCTTTAATTTAACTGTTTGTGTATTTCAGTCAAATATATATAAATACTTAAATTGAAGTTCATGTGTTTTATGTATTTAAGTTAATTGCATAAATACTTGAACTGAAGAAATTTAATCTAGTTGAAAAATTTAGTCAAATTAACAACATTTTTTTCTCAGTGTAAATATAACAAATATAATGAGATTTCAAGATGAATCTTAGAATTTGAATTTCATCGTAGTTTAAAATATCATACGTTGTATGTAAAGTTAAATTTTTCTATTCTTAAACTCTTATATTAATTTAGTCGAATATAAATTTTAGTAGAGGAAGATCATTATTAATTAATATACCACTTTGTTTTACATAAAATTTCTTAAATAAAAACTAAAAGTAAAAGTTTTTAAATATAAATGTAAAGCAGATGTTGTCTCTGTCAGATAATGTAACAGTTTTTATTACACGGTTTCATATTTCGTAATAATTAATATTTTTTCGCAATATAACTAAAAATGAACGTAAAATTAGGTCTTAAAACTAGCAGATGGAATTCAAATACAACTTCATAATAAAAGAGTTATTTGCAAAATAAATTAAAACACTTTTGTAATTAACTATATTTCTATATATTAAACAACAAAGTTTATTTTAATATTACACACATACACACACACACACACACACATAATTTATATTTAAAACCGTTTTATATTAAATCTAAATATTAATCAAGAAAGATAATTGATAAAAACTCTTGGTTTTGTAGTCGACATAGTTAAAGAATGAAGTTGAGAAGCTCTGAGTTAGCTATTATCCTAATTGATAATCAAAAGAGTCCCAACAGCCGCGCGTCTCGCTCCTCGGCTCGTAATAAGCGTAAAATATGACTCGTACTTGAATCTTAAAAGGGTTACGAGGTCACGAGCCTCTGTTTACGGATAGCGAACCTAATTATCGCTAAACTCGCTCGATCCGACGTGAATATTCATTCGGAAAATCGGTCGTCGACTCCGCGTTACTGCTGCCGCGAGGTCGTCTTCCAGCAGCGGACGTTCATAATTTAGGAAGCCTTCGACCTTGCTCCACTCACCGAGATCGACTGGATGAATAACTCAGAGGACAAGGCAAGGCGTGGCGGAGGAGAAGGAGGACGAAAATGACGGACAGCTGTGTGGTTAAGATGAGCAAAAGTCGAGCGAAGATCTATAAAGTCTAACATTGTCCTCGACCGATTAATATTCATTCGATGTTCTTGTATTTGGGGATTTAAAAGTAAAAGTGTCTTTTTAAATAACGTATGATACAATGTCTTGTCCGCATTTCCTTTCGCTGAATCTTAAATCAATCTGGAATTATATTATTCTGAATTGTAAACAATTGAAATTTGAAAAAATTTTGAAGATGTAAAGAAAATAATGAAAGCCATATTCATCACTAAATAATTAAGCTTATTTTTCACTCAATTATTAAATAAAAAACATTAAACTTAAAACAAAACTTATATTAAGAAAAGTCTTATTTAGATATCTCTTTCTGATACAAATGTGTTTTGCATCAAGAAGCAATTATCTATAACATCAGAAAATAAAGTATGCCATAGACATCTTATATTAAAAATACCGGATGTTATTCTAACTGCAAACAGAGATGATATCTCGTGGCCTTAAATACAATCGATTAAATGCAGTTTATTTCATGATAAAAAGATATAAAATACTATTTACGTCATTTCAAACAATTGTCATAAGAAAAGAAATTCACTGTCATTGGGCAAGACAAACTGAAATTGTTAAACACTATAAATTCAAGTAAATATGTTCATAATATAGCGAATTTTTACCATAAAATAAAATTATTAGAATTCTCTTTTCATATTTGTTAGAGAATTTGCGAAAAGAGTTTAAAAAAAGTTAAATTACTTCTCGCATAAGCAACAAAAAGAAAGAAAGAAATTTTATATATGCCACACATGGGTAGCCATTATTACATTCTGCAAAGTTCGTAGTATTATAATTCCGTAAACTATCGTGTAACATCGCAACGTTAATGAGCGTAACTCAATCAACATTGTACCTAATTATGTTAACTAAATACACTAAATGGTTAAGTTTATTACAAAGTGATTAAATCTTCTTTTGTATTTACATTTACAGATTAATATTAAATTTAAAATTATATTCTAAAATTGCATGTAGACAATGATTTCACAATTAAATTAAGATATGTAAGGTTTAATAATATCTCTAATAAAATCAAAATTATCTATTAAGAAAGAAAATAGAATCTTGAATATGAATATCGATGGTAAATATTTTATAACTTATATATTGTTATTTATAATTAAGAATTATAATAAAATTTATATATAATTTACAAAATAAATATTTAATATTTTTAAAACAGAAAATTCTCAAAATGTTTTTCTTCATCAAAAGAATTATAACGTTTATAAAATATATATGAACTCAAAATAAAATAAAATAATAAGAAAAAATCTACAATAATTAAATATTGTATTATCGATCTTAATTTTACAATGTTAACTTATAAACTCTTTAAAACTCAGATTTTAAAATGGAGAAAAATACATTATAATTGCAAATAATTCAAATCAGTTTAATTTTTATTTTAAAATATGTTATAGAAATTACTTAATAAATTATAATTGATGTCAAATTTTGGTCAATGGTATTTCGTTGAAGACTGAAGTGCCGGTAATCAAATATTTGACGTCATTTTACTATAATACTGTATGGCTTGAGAAGTTACGACGTCATAAAATCGATAAAGAAAAACAATAAGACGGTGCCATGGACGCGATAACGAATTTTTAGATGAGGATATTAATCTTATCGATCGTTGATGGAGAGACATTATCGAAAAGCGGCCACTGTTCACGTAATGTCTAAGCGAGAATTTTAAGGCAAGTTGATATTGCCGTCATTGAGCGCAAAAATTATGTCAAACGACACGCATCATAAATCGAAAAAGCTAACTTTCAATCAAGCTTTAATGATAAACGCAATTGTCAAACGTCTCGTTACTAATTTCGCCATTAATCATGGCGCTGCTGCGTGTAAATTGTTTTTGATGTAATTGCCACTGTGCAATTGGCAGTTGCATTTCGCAGATAAATGCTGCAGATGAGTTTCCGAGTCAACGAACGTAACGAAAAATCGAGCGATAGTAATTAAATGGAGTCTAATGTTTGCGCTGGTAATACATTCGATATTTACATTTCATATCTCAGCAGAAATTGTAAAAAGAGAATAATGTCTATTTTTACCAAAACGCTCCTCGCAGATATGTTTAATTATATTACGTAGATAAATATTTATTAATAAAATATCAAATCACGATAATATAAATTTGTATATAAATATATAATAATATATAAATATATAATAACTGCGTTACTAAGATTACTTTAATAATACATATGATAACTTTTTTAATTGCTATGCAAGTTACAAGAACCGATAATCTGTGTTAGTGTTAAAATTTATGTTTATTTTTTTTCGTAACCGTCGACATGTTGAATAATCGATGTGATAACTTGGATGTGGAAAAGAAGTACTCAGCATGTAACACGTATTCGCAACGATGCATCATCGTGTCGGTACGATGATAGCTTTTTTAAGGTATTGCTTTCCAGAATAGACGTGTGTTAAGAAAAGAGAAAATTTCGTACTTAAGGAAATATAAATAATCTTTTTACAATACAGCTTCTTCAATGTCGTCTTCAATGTTGCATAAGTTACGCAATCTTGATTTTGTCCAAAAATAATCTCTGATAATATTCGCAGCTATCCTTCTATCAGTTCACTGATATGTCATTTTTATGATTAACGAGTTATATAAAATGCTAAGCGGTTAATAATTGCACTTAGAAAATTTCCTTTTTTTGTATCGTTATTTTTTACCTCTCTTTGTTTACCTTTAAAAATGTTTAATACTCAAGTAGCTGCTATTAATTTTTTGAATGTTTACAGAAGATTAACTAAATTCTGAAAAGTTGCTGTTAAAGAGTAAAATTACTAACACAAACAAAAAAAATTCATTCAATTTAAATAATTGTTTTAAATAAGATGCAAGATTTTTAAAATCCTAACAATATAACAGTTTCCAAATTAATAACTAGTATCATATATATTTTTTGATGATATATTATATAATATTTTGTGAGAGTTTAATTCAATCATTCCTCCTTAAAGAGATCATTTTCAGACATCAATGCAACCTTTTTCCACTCGTCCTTCAAACATCACTCAGAAAATCAGACTTCCTGATATACTTTTATAAGTAAGAGCAGGCATTTATAAACAAATGCTTCCTGAATGCTGAACAACTTATATTATAGGGCATCCACAGTAAATGCAGCCGTTAATCTGCAGAGAGTTTGATGTCGTGTTTATCTCACTCACCTTCCAGGTTCTTGTTTCTCGCGAGGAGCGCCAGCAGGACGTCCTGGTTGGGCGCCGCGTCGGCTAGATCCTCGTCCTGATGGGTCGGCGGTAGTGCCGGTCCCAGCGGCGGCATGGCACCCGGCGGCGGACGCGGCATCATCACCGGCGGGCCCGGCGCGGCGCCCAGCGGCAGGGCCAGGCCGCCGGACGTGTGGTGCAGGGAATTGTGGGCCGCTATCGGGCCGCTGCTGGTCAGGTTCGTCGGTAGCGTCGCGACCGGCTGCTGCACCGCCGCCGACATCGACAGGTCGACGCCACCCAGCAGCACCGGACGACAGCCACTCGAAGCACCGCTGCCGCTCACCGCCGGGAGGATCCCGCCGCCTCCCGGCAGCGGTGCGTACGGCAGGTACAGCTCCAGTCTAAGAGTGAATTCGTGCAGCCGCGTCGAGGAGCAATTCCCGGCGAGCTCGTCGCCTCCCTCGCGCCGATCGTCACTCCGAGATCGACGATCCGCCTTCTTCCCGTGGACGGCAAGATCGTCGAGATCTGTGCAATATCGACGATTTCTGTTTAATTAACGACGCAAGTTGACGCTCTCGGCTACGAATCAGCGAACGTCGACAGGACTAAGTTTGTTGCACGCTGGAGATACTTGAAACGATTCATGCGAGATACATTCGCCTTCTGGATTAAGAAAAAAGAGCTTGGTGATGTAGTCGGGTAGTTTCTTGGATTATTCGGATTGTTTGAAAGCAATTTGTTGCTGCGGGATTTCTTGAAGGGGAAAAACTTTCGCTGATAGAAGTAGACAGTATCGTGCATCAAGGCACTTTTTCCACCGAGGGAGAAATATAATTATATTAAATCTCTATATTCTATCTCTCCGAATCAAAGGAAACACGCTCCGACCGCCGTGTCACGGTACGAAACAATGTGATAAGAAGTTATGCGTCCCTCTTTGGAGATTTACTACTTGTACCTTCCACCTTCGTTCAATCTTGCGAAGATGCAGATTAGCGATCTTCGCTGAACTATCTCTTCCGTTGTACACGGAAGACTTACTTCATACAGGACAGTTGCTGACAACAAGTTGCGTCCATCTAGAAAGCTCGAATACGACAATTTGACGTTAGGCACAGAATCCCTCAGAGTTCTGCCGAACGGCTGATGGTGTCCCGGGGAAACTAGAAGACTCGAAAACTCACTGATTCACACTTTTACTTTTTCTTACTCATCTGCCTCTGCCATCGTCAACACCAGTACACTGAGAACAGTGAATCTAGCCCTCAGACATTCTCGTGATTATTTCTACATCTTCTACTTTTGTTGGATGTAAATCCCCTGCCAATTCTGGAACCGCACCAAATAATTATCAGGCGAATTTCAACGTCTTATCTCGAGGTGCCCCGAATGCGAAGCAATTTCGTCGCGAAATTCGCACGACCGCTCGTAAACGACGAGGCCGCGACGAAGGAGAACGCCTCTCCCGCGCAAGATACGCGCTTTTTGCGCTTGGGACTCGTTTACGAGCCCGTTGCACGAGACTTGAATGGGCTGTTTGTAAACAGTTTCCACCTACACTACCACCTACCGAGTCGCTTATTGTCAACGTTCCCGCGCTCACGGCACGACAAGTGTACACGATTTTTCTAGCCGTGACGCGATTTCTTCTCAGCACACATCAACACTTCGACGCACTCACACATAAACTTCACACGTTAAATATTCGGAGTACGAGTCATCTAACTGGAGTCCCAGAGGTTTCATGGTTACGATTTTCTCCTTCTCGGAGTAAATCATACGACACAACCGTCCTCCATCTTCCGATTGGCCGTCAAGTCACTTGTACTGGCTACAACTGACAAAGAGAAATACATCTAATTGGCTGATCGCGTATTACCACGCACTATGCTGCGTACAACGTCGACGCTGGTAGCCAAGTGTCTGATCGCGTATTTGGTTCTATATTTCTCTCTTCCCGCGACGTACACGACGTTTCCGATCAAAGATCACGAAATTTGTGACCACTTCCCTCCACCGAATTGAATCTACGTCATTCCGCGCGACGGATGGACGTCGTCGTTCCTTCGATATATGTCGCACCGAGTTATTTCCGGCTTGCGACGAGCCGCGGCCGAGTCTCCTCCGATTGAGCCGGAAATCGCCGTCGACGCCACCGCGCGCGCCTTCCGTGCGGGCTTGAAGCCGGCCGCGTACTCCTCGATGCCCCCGATGAATCGCCGACGGATCGCCGGCCGCTTATCGGGTCGCTCACGAGAGCCCCGGTTTATCTCGTAACCTTGAATACACGAGCGCCGATCTCGCCGAATCGCCACTGCGATTTCGTTGCCCGTTCTTCGAAAGCACGCGCTTGAGTGACGTCGACGCTCTTGAAGCGATATACCGAACAAGGTAAAATCTCCTCCTTCCTTTTGCAAAAGAGCGACGGCAATGCTCTCCAAATTCGACGAACGTTTAAAAATAGGACGCGACCAAAGAATTAATCATTTATTTTTCTATTAATCGTGATGATAAAAAGATAGTAAATCTTTTCAATACAGATTGTACTAAACGTTGATATTCTATCTGCCTCTGGGAAGTCGTTCGGTTCCTCTCGTTGTTCCTCCGTCGGCATCAGATTTCGTACGTGTGCCTTCTACGTTCGATCCTTTTATAAATCCCCGCGCTTCTCACTCTCCTTTAAATTCTTCACGATTGCACTCACTTTCTTATCCGGACGTTTCTTCGGTCTCTCCTCGTGGACGTCGATCCAACAAAATCTCCGATCGGTATTCCACGGGGCGGAGCGAAATTTTCTTTTCAACGCCGGGCAAACATGCTCGCGGTGGGCTGACAAAACTGGAAACCACTCCGAGGGCTCCCCCGCGGAACCCGGGAGTATCGTTGCCCGCGCGGCGAAGATCCGCCAGCGGGGACGAGTGTTTTTTGCGCGCGTGTCGATGTAAATCTCGCGCCCGACGTAAACCGTCCGATCGGCCGAAAAACGCGACGGACCGTAAGCCGATCTAGCCCGGCCGCCGGTTCCCCCGGTTGATTCGGCGATTCGGCCCGAATGTGCCGGTCAGCCTCGCCGGCCGCCGCCGGTAAGAAACGCCGAATTCCGCGGCCTCCCGATCGCGATCTTCGACCTGCCACGTTGTCCTGCCCGTTTTTTCCTTCTCATCGGTGAAGCGGACCCCGTCCCCCCGAATGGCCCCGGTCTACGAGCGCGTTCGACGACACCCCTCGATGACCGTTGCCGATCGTCCCCGCTCGGTCCGCGGGCCTCGCATCTTGCGCCAAAACGGCGGCGAGGGTTTGGAAAATATTGGTGATCGCGTTTCCTCCCGCGAATCAGTCACTTTCGCCGCTCCGTACCCACATTGATCCCCGACGGTCTTTAGATTTCGAGGCTCTTGCACGGGTAACACACGAAGAACCGATGGCTTCAAGCCGATCCAATCTCAAGATACATTCCTTTCACTGATAAGTATTCTTGATCGATATCAAAAGAAACGGCTGCGAGAGGTGTGTAACAAGCTCATTGTCCGGCTGATGTACAAAGGTGGTATATCCCGGGGTCTCTGGCGAGTCGTCCCGCGGAATTCACTGATAAATAATATTCCTATCCGATTTTTCTTCGTACCCC
Source organism: Monomorium pharaonis (assembly GCF_013373865.1). Lineage (NCBI taxonomy): Eukaryota > Metazoa > Arthropoda > Insecta > Hymenoptera > Formicidae > Monomorium > Monomorium pharaonis. The sequence goes on along the minus strand of NC_050476.1, from coordinate 19,798,939 downwards.
TCGAAGCAAAACTTGTAGCACACTGCGGACCACAAAAGTTCGGACGAAGGGGCACGAGCCACGGAGGATCGTGCGGCGCGGTATATGCGTGTGGAATATGCGATTTGATTAGCAGGTGCCGCGGTACTATGGTGCCGGCTTCGGGCTCAGCGCGGCCGTAGTACACCGGCCAGCGGAAGCCCGGCTCTCTCGGAGGGCCACGAAGGACGCGGAAGGTGGAGGTGGTCGCCCACCGGACGTAGCGTCCGAAATCGCGTACGCAGCTATCGGAGGAGAGGTTGCCACCCTACCCATCGTCCTCGGCCACCACCGAGACCACCGCCGCCGCCGCCGCCGCCGCCGCCACCTCGAGCACCACCTCGAATAGGGGAATTATCGGTGGGGGAGTCTCTCTCGGCACGCCTGCGCTCCGTACGCCACGTTCACCCCTCTACCACCCCTTCCCCCCCTTCTTTCTCCGTTGTTCGCGAGGCAGCGGCGAGGTGGAACGCGTGGTGAACGCGTACCGACCTATGATCTCGCGCAAGATTTCGAGATGGTTTACGGTACGAGGTGAACCCTAAAGCTAGCGGAGCTATACCTCGCTCGAAGGCTTCGCTGCCTGTCGCGGGGAAAAAAAAGGAACGCGGTTGACTGCGACTAAAAATGACCGACATAGGTGCAAATGGCCTCAAGGAAGTTTACGTGTGAAATATAGAATATCATATTGAGAATGTAGAAAGGGAACTTAAATTGTTCAATAAGTTTTCTTTGCGTAATATCTTCCCACGATTTCATTGTATCTATAATTAAATTCTATATACATTTGTAATAACCATTTGTATAGCGTGGTAGTACACTCGGTAAACAAATAATGTTTAAAAATGTTGATTTTATGTGTATTTTTTGAACATTTCAAAATAGTATTGCACAAATATTTCAAAAAGATTACTTTATGTATATAATACTTTCCAAAATATTGTTGAATATTTGTGAAACTTTATTTCCACAAGTAATGATTAAAATTTGTTTACTTTGATATTACAAGCAATGATAAATACGACATTCGAAAATGTAACATTGTTAATAAATATCGTTGTAATAACATGATATTGATTTTATGTTATATTTATGTAATTAGTAATTTTTAAAACATATAAATTTGTTAATGATAAGTAAATATGTTTTAATATACATTTCAAATTAAAGTTTAATTAAATATTGGATTACATATAAAGATACAAACTTATTTATCCGGTTTGATTAATACATAATATTATATATTTTAATAATATTACGCGCGCAATAGAATACTTAATTTTATTTTATAATCATAATAAATTAATTAAAAAATGTTTTTATGATTAAATGTTATAGAATTATAAAGAATAATAATATCTGATAATATCTGTAATTATGAAAAGTCAAGGATATTAAGTACAATTTGAATAGTCCTACGTATAGAATTAGATATAAATTTAATAAATTTTACTGTAATAACAGTTGTAAAAACGGTTGACATTAATTGCGAATATTATCTATGCATGTAGGTTTTTCTATAAAAAGAACTATAGAAATAACTGATGAAGATGTTAATTCGAGTATCGTTGTATTTTGATCGTGACACGCTTAGCAAATATATTTAACAAATTAATATTTAATTTACTTTTATAAAAAGGATTTTAAAAGTCTGTAATGCCATTTTCAGATCTCTATTTCTAAATTTTATATTTACCGCGACTATATTTTCTTCCCGTATACGCGGATTTCACGATATAAACGAGAGGATACGATGGGGAGGAAGATCGATGATACGAGTACATGTACGAGCGTGGCGTTTATAGCGGGGTTATCAATATCAACCTTTTACCGGTTTTCTATATAAAAGTTACTATAGAGTTCAGAAGAAAGATCGAGAAAAGCGAAAGAAGTGGTCATAACCATTAGTTATGACATCTTGTTTTACGAGAATAAGAAACTAGTGGTTTTCTCAGCAACTTAGGAATTCATGAGTATATGTGTATACGATGCTCTATTTTTAATGACACAGAGACAAATATTTCGAGAATTAGGAAAAATATTGAAAAGTGCTTTGGACAAAAGCACTGTTGTAGAATTGTTCTTCTCTCTTTCTCTTTCGCGGAATAAATAATGGTAAATCTTTGAAAAAAGGTCACAAGTTTATCACTGCTTTTGAAAATAAAATATAATAATTTTTATATAATGTGATTTTTTAATGTAACTTTTTATATATTTATTATATAAAATTGTTCAATATAATTCATAATATGATTAGTTTTCTATGCAGACATTCGATTACGTATTATACGTAAATTTGCATTGTTAAAAAATGTATATAGAAGACGGTTTACAGAAAATGTTTCTCAATTGCAAATTCACTTTCTTAATTTTTCCAAGATTACAGTAGACGCGCGTACATGGGATCCGTACGATGAGAATACTCGGGCAAATGCTTTAACCCATTTACGTCTAACGCGAAACGATAAATCATACGGTCGTATTATTAATAACGCGACGGGCAGAAAGGGCTGGCGGGGCGGCGGCGCGAGAAAAAGCTCGTCCGAACTTCCGCGGGCGTCGAAGGTTCCGCAAGAAACACGCAGAACGGGATAGTATCAAGCGCTAATCAAGACCGATGGTCAATAATGGCGGCCACGGGCTGGCTGGTCGGCCAACCCAAGTCCAACCTACCCCTCGGGCGCCGGGCGTGTACAGGGTGGTTTAAGCCACCACCGTCGTTGTCGTCGCCGCCGCCGCCGCCGCCATCTCCCACTATCTCGACGCGGGCTTGATTCTGCCCGAGGCTGGAGAGCGAGACATATTTTTATTGTACAGCTAGGTGAATCACTGCTACGGGGGCACTTCTCTGTGTGCTATCTGACCCGGCCGAGCTTGCCTACGCGCGCGCGTGGATTCTGTTTATCCTGCATTTTATTTTTGTTGCTTCGTTGGATAATGCATGTCGACTGCACGGCAGCTTTGTATGATTTCAGTGAATGGATTCTTTCCAAATGAGAAATCCGTCTTAACAATAACAAAACAAGAATGAAGGTAGGGTTATAATCGGAGAACCGAATTAATTGCTGCCCCCTGTACGTACGATTTGAATACATTCAGAACGTTGCAAATTTGTTACAAATGTCTCGCCTTTTATCCCACATCGCGTAACGCACGCCTTCGTACGCCGAGCGAAATATCGTTATATATTCAACTACGTCGAAAGTAAAAAAATAATCGGCTTTTTTTTGGATTCTGTGCCGGAGAAACCAGTCTCGTTACATGCAAAATACATGCGGCGTGCATTGTTTGCGGCTCGCATCGAAAAGAGCATTTGCGAACAGCGTGGTATATATGCCCCCGCGCACGCGTGTGCTGTGCACATAGTACGCACACTTGATTCCACCTACATATATTTGATCTCGCGTATTCACTGCATTTTCGCGTATCGCCCACACGGGTCTATGACTGCGTCTGTATTCAGTCAGCACGTCCGTATGAATTTGCTCCGCTCTCGCTACACGCGTATTCAAATACGACAATGTCGTTGTAATGCATGCATGCACGCAGTCTATATCAGCGGTCGTGTTTTCTTTCCTCGGATACTAGATGACGAAGAGAAGGAACAATATTTGTTTCAGCATCCGCACAGCGTCGTTAGTTGCAGAATTTTTTAATATTAAATAATCAAACAATTTTTTAAATACAATTTTAATTTAAACTGATTTTTTTATATTACTTATTAAACGTGTAGCAATTAATTTACATTTAAGGTACCTAGATTAATATGGTTCATCTAAGCTTTGGGGATTTCTTAATTTTTTGATGAATACGCAATTGAAATGAAAAATAAAAATTAGATTTAATAAGAAACATTTCTGAAATTAAAAAAAAAATATACAAAATATTTTCAATTATTTATATAAGTACACATACTATTATAAGAATTTTTAATAGAAATAAAAACTTTTAAGAATATAAAATCGTTTTTTATATTATCTTAATGTAAGCAAGAAAGAGGGATGCGGGGATATAATAGTAATAGGGGTTCATAGTATCAGGGGTTCATAAGTATCAAATATAGGTGATAATAAATTCTGAAGAATAGAATGAGAAAAGAATAAAATATAGAATAATTTCGAATTCTGTTATAATGCTTTGCTGCGTTATTATAATAATTCGAAAAAAACTAGATTAGACTTAAAATTTGATCGGTTAAATTATTTTGAAAATTCAATAATTTTTTTTGCAATTTCGACTCGCATGTAATACACGGTCTCGCGCTGTGCATTTACTTTGCACAAGCCATTACCGTGTCTCTTGACTTTCAACGCAATTTTTTCATGAAAGGTATGCCCAAGGGTGGAAACAATGGATTTCTGTAAACTAGACATTTTCCACGATCGATTGATTTATTGCACATATGTTGAACTATTTTGAACTTTAAACTTTTTTTGTAGTTTAAAGTTCAAAATATTGATTCTATGAATTCTATTATTTTAAATATATATTTTATATATTCAAACAATTTTTAGTATGAGAGTAATTTTTATATTAGTTTAAAATTTATTTTTTATGTTGTAAAAAAATTATCATTCTGGTTTGATTTTAATAGATTTTAAGAATTTTCTTAAGCAATATGCGTCGAATCGATGGAACCTCACTACGTGCCCCAAGTATAAATTTTATTAAATATTTTTAATAAGAGTTTCAATGAAAATTAATGATTTAAACACATTTTTATAGATTATAGATATGTAGATGTATAGATTATATTTTATAGATTTGTATAGATTGGAGTGTGAAGAATAAGAAAACATACCGAAATTAGAAATTTTTACAAATATAATTTTTTGTCCCAATGTCCGGTTTTCGAGCATTTCGCCCCACTGTAGATTCCCTCGTATGGCGCCTCGACTCAGGAGCGCGCACGCGTATATACACCCCCGCGCGCGTGTACGCGCGTGTGTTCACACGCGCGGGGGACAAACGGATCAGTCGTCGGAGGTGCACTCAACGAAATTAAACCCGCTACGTTCCTCGAGCCAACGTGGCAGTTGCAATCTCGCGCCATCGGGAGAGGGACATCGACGGCTTTCGTCGCATTTTCGCGCGGCCGGCACTTTAAGAATCACCTCCGCGTAATTTCAGACACGCAGTGTGCAGATTTTAACCCTTAACTCTTAATCTCTCCATTTCAACATAATTTCGTAAAATTACTAGGCAACGAAGAAAAAAAGAGAGAATAAATGAAAGATAATAAAAAAATTATGACATTTTGAAAAAGATTGCGTCTAGTCATTTAATTCATTAAACCCCAGGAAATGCATTAAATCCCTCTACACATTTTTTTATTTTAAATCCTCAACTCTGATCCTAACCAAAAATTTTAACCGCAATTGGTATTTAGAGTTGCTCTTTCCAAAAATCTAGTCGGCGATGGGATAGAATATTTGGAAAAAAAGACATAAAAGTAGGGAGTGGTATTTAAAAAGAGTAAAAGATCTCTGCCTTTTTTTCTGAAAAATATTTAACAAATAAATAATTTCAAGTATCTTTTTAACTAATCTTTTTTACTCTAATTATTAGTTCTTGATGTTTTTTGATCCTGAATTATGAATAAATATCTTGAGACTTGCGACTCAAGACAAAAATTGTTTTTACCTATGTTACTTTTCTTTTTTTTTCAATACCTGATAGTTTACTCTCTACACAGAGAGAAAGATTTTTTAAAATTTAATAAATCGTTTTGTTTGACTTTTCCAAAGCTTATATTTCTTTGTTTCTAATAAATTTTATTAAATCTACAGAAATCTGTGTTTCTGATTAAAATTTATTAAAACCAAAGAAATATATGCTTTAGAATAGTCGAACAAAACTATTTATTAAATCTAAAGAAATCTTTTTCTCCTGTGCATATATTAAATTCTTCTGTATCTATATTAATTTCTATTAAGGACTTATCGCATAGCGATGTCCTTGTGACAAACGTGATGAGTAACTTTTTTTTCATTGGTATGCTAAGGGGAAATCAGGTACCTGGGATATATATTGGGGCGTAACATAACGAAAACGGATAGCGTGCGATGGTTAGCGCGAGCGAACGGCTCGAAAAGCTCGAAAAGCTTGAAAAGCCCGAAAGAGAGTGTCACGTTTCCATGGTAACCCGGCATGGCAACTCCGCCCCTCTGGCCTCGTCGGTTCGATATCCTCTCGTCTCTTTTCCCTGGCTCCCACGTCAACGTGCTCTACATTTTTCCAAGCCGAAGTCGAGTCCGTGCACCATATGATTAGAATAGAAGAAACAATAATAGTCCTACGTCAAGAGATGCGTCCTAGAAAGTTTTAATCCGAAATATCATTACGATTAATCTCCACGGCGAGTATCGTCTGGTGCATACACGAATAACACTATTCCATGATTTGGAAATAAAATAAATATCATATGTTTAAATACGTTTAAATATATATTACTTATTCTTTCATTTAGATGCGGTGTTTTAGTTCTATTCATGTTCCGAACAACTGTCAATTGTTTGAATAAATGCAGAAGCATTCTTTATGATTTAATAAAAAATGATTAACAGTTTAGATGGTTTATTAAAAACATTCTCTTTGTCTCTATTAAAAAAAAGTTTTTAATAATTTTTTGCTATTAGAATGTACTATACACACACATACATTAACTTTATATACTTATCTTATTTATAATTTGTTACAGAAATTTAGGTAATAGACAAACGAGATTATTACGAAAATAAATTAAAAATATTATGTATAGAAAATATTAATTAAAATTAATATTTTCTGAAAAAGAAAAGGAAAAAATTAAACAAATGAAAGAACCTTATCAATCATATTATAAAGTATTTCTAAAAAATGAAGAAATTAGTTGAATGTAAAATGCTTTTATATTATGGTTTAAAATTTTACATTTATGTATAATATAGATTTGTAAAAAAAGAGATAAAAAATAAAATATATTATAATATTTATTTTATAACAATTAAAAATATGATTAACTATATACACAGTTAATCATATTTGCTCCTTTAAAATTATTAAAATTGTTTATTTCATTATATTTATTTATTATATTATACAAATACATTTATTTATTATATTATACAAATAAGCATACAGGATATTTCTTAATAAAAAGTAAAAATAAACATTTATAAAAACGTGATATCAACATTTTGTATTGTATAAGGATAAAAGTATTAATAACTTATATTTTTTCACAAAAATTCATATTATTTTAATTTTATAATGTGAATTCTCATCATATTAATTTTATAATATAAGTGGTTATCTATTTCCCGCATCCTAACAAATTTTAATAGATATGTACAAACATGAATATATATATGGATATAATTTGTCATAATTTGTTTTTATTGCACATTGTAAATTGAAATATTCGAATAAGTATGGATTTTGGACCAGTAAAAAAAGTGAGCTGTAACTTGAACTTAATTTTTCCGACGCTGGAGGTGTAAAAAGCATTCCAGGTGACTGGGGTTAAAAGTGGGTCAAGTAGAAGATTAGAATCGTTCACAGTTCCTTCCTGCTTGACACATTAATTCCCCACGCACCCCCTGAAACCGAGTAGTCCTCGCGGAAGGAGGGCTCCGTTTCTTCTCCCGGTGCGTAAAAATTTCGAAATTTACCCCGGAATATAATTCCATGAGATACGAGCGTTAATATTCGAACGACGGGCGCCGAATCGATACGAGCCGGCGGGTCTCTCCCGCCGAAAAGGGCAAACAAATTCGCACGCGCTTTCCGCGCGCGTCCGTCCATCCATCCATCTCGCTCCCACCAAACCGATATCTCGTCCTCGTTCTCGCGCGGCCCATCTTGTCCTGTCCTCCCCAATGCGTTTCGCCGGTGCAGCCGCATACACTCTACACCCCCCCCCCCTTTCCTCCCTTCCGCCCTCGCTCGTCCATGTACTCCCTCGCGTGCAAAACGTCCTCGCGATTTGCTTTCCTCGCTCCTTCGCGCCACTTCCTCCCCCCCCTCTCTATACCCTCCTCCCTCATACCACCCTCCGCTTCATTCGCTTCGAAGTTCCCGGCGTAACCCTCCCCCCGGGCTTCTTCCCCCTCATCGCCATCTTCCTCATCTCATCCTTCTTTCTTCGCGCGAGGACGCACGCGTTAACACATGCGCCCGAGCGATGGGCGAGAAAGAGCACGGATGACATATGCAGAACGTAGGCACCTCTATATTTTACGCCGGGCTGTTCGCAGGAATTTACGACGCTGCCATCGGCATTCTTCTCCTACCTTATCCACCTATAGCGTTGCTTTCCTTTCTACCCGTAGTCCCGAGACCATTTCTGTATTTTATCCATTCTCTCTTGCTCCCCTACTTTTTCCGGAGCTTTCGCCGATTTGCTCGCTTTTCTCATTTCTTCGTCGGCGCTTTTGTTTCTTTTTTGCCGTCCTGCACCTCGGAAACATCAGGAGTCCGACTTCCTTTCCTTGCAAGACGGATATCGACATTTTTTTGTCAATGTCGATTCTTCCAATCACCGCTCGATTATTATATCTTCTGCCTTTTTGTATTCTGGATTCATTTTTTTGCACCTTTGTTAAAATAATATTTATTATACAGTTTAATATCAATATAGTGGAAAGATGATATTTTTGAATCAATTAGAAAAAGCTAAACAAATGCATTATCAAAGATAAGAAAGCTTTAATAATATTTTCTTGAAGTTTCCGTTTGTGTTTGTTCAGACTTTCATTCTGCTCCATCTACTTCATTTCTTTTTTTCAGTTTTTCCTTGCATCTAATTGTAAGCGGAAAAACCCGGACTCAATTTAAACATTTGTATTTAATTCTGTCTAAATATAATATTCTTTTGCCATTCTCTCTCTCTCTCTCTCTCTCTCTCTCTCTCTCTCTCTCTCTCTCTCTCTCTATTTATCTATCTTCCTCTCGCCCTAAATTATTACAAAAAGGATCATCTTGGTTAAAAAATTATGGTTGTTCGCGAGCCTTTCTTTCATTCGCCGATGCAATCACATAAAATATTGATAGCAATGTAAAATATTAATAGCACTATACCGCTGTGCGTTAGAGAGAACACCTTTTGATGAATAATTCGCAACGTCTACGAGAATCCTTGCTCGTGGCATCCGGGAAAGAAGAAGCGCGGCTTTGATTAACGCACCTCGATCCGCCGGGTGCGTTTTTTTTTTTACTTTTTAACCAGCTTTCTAACCGAGTCCTGTTTATGCGCGCCGCGCCGCGCTGCTGCGGGCGAATTTTCAGCGAAGATCAAAGGAAACTGGCGCGACTAAGGAACAGATTAAAGCCTGCAGCCGTGTGGGGCTCTCCTCTCTTCCTCGGCTTCGGCGGAAACTTACGACGCTTTCTTTATTAAAAGCTAATAAACCGGCCGACTGTGCCTCGCGCGGCGCAGCGATTTCATTAATTCCGCCTTTAATATTGCAGACCGAACGATTTTCCCCCTGGTTTGGGAATCGGCGTCGAAATAATGTAATCACTAATCAGACCTTCGCGATGCCATAGTGCATTCCCTTTGACGCAAGGCAATTCTCGTCGACATTCGCGAATCTCCCGCATTACGATTGCAGGCAAACTCGGCGAGCTTTGATTCCTACCGTGTTAGATTTTCAATTGTGACGTCTACCTCCAGGCGACAGGTTAATCAGCTCCACTTATGGAATGGCTTTATTATTAATGATTTGCAGAGAGAAGATCGGAGAGAAAAGAATAGAAAGATAATATAATAATTAATGTATGTTTAAATAATAGTTTTTAAATTATAATAATTAAGCAAATAAAATATGATTAATTATTAAACATGAATGATTATATCACGTATGTATATAGTATCTATAAAAATAGCTTTGTAACTTTAATTTTACAAAGGAAAAGTAATTTATTCTTTTAAAATTACAAAGTAAAGATTTAATAACGCTCTGAATTCTTTTTTAAAAATATTATTGATAGCTATAAAATTTTTTTTATTCGATTTTTTTTTTTAATTTAGGAAATTAGAAGGAACAATGAAAATATATCAAAAAATAAAATTAATAAATATAAAATTCTTAGTTAAATATTAATGCATTAATAAAATAATTTAATAACTTGTTTCTGATTCAAAAAGTCCTAAAACCGCGTTATAAGAGTAAACTGAATAACTTTTTTAAAGTTTCTAATTTTTATTTTAAAAAAGAATTCAGAGCATTATTAAATCTTTACTTCGTAATTTTATAGGAATAAATTTTACTTTTTCTTTGCGAAATTAAAGTTATAAAGCTATTTTTATGGATATACACGTAAGTGATATGATCATTAATGTATAATAATTAATCATGTTTTATATGCTTATCTGGATCGATTGAAAAACCGACGCGGTAAACTCAGATTCGCGGGTAAAAGAACTGCGCATCAAACAGCGCTGAGAACTTCTTAATTGAGGGAACAATTCCGTTCGAGCAACTCTGCGTGTACCTATATACTTCGACGGAACTTTCGGAAGTTTTATAAGCCGTTATCTTTTACCGCCGTGCTTCGGCAACTTTTTAAACCTCTGCCGCGCGCGTTGCAGGTCAGCATTTTTAACCCGCAAGACGTAAAATTAAATATTCACTTCATGAAAGCGCCGTAAAGGGCCCACGGTTTCTCTATCTTGCCATGGCTTGCGGAAGACCAACGGGAGAGACGGAATTCATTTACCTCGCCGGCATTTCGTGAAAGCGGATTTTCCTCGTGGACCGATTACATCCTTCCAGCAAATATGACTCTTTCCCGCTAGGTATTCAGAAGTCTGCTACGCGAATCCATCAAATTTGAATAACAAATAAAGACAAATTCTCACATAAAATCAGTTGAAAGGAATTCTAGAATATCAAAAGAAATTCTTTCAAAGAATGATTTTTTTAACTATTAAAGATATAACGTGGTAGTGCAATAATTTACGTTCATTAGACTTCTTAATTTTTTGACAATATGTTACATTTAAGACTTTAATTTTAAACAAATATAGTAAAAGTTTAACTTAATAATCTAATTGTCAAAACATAATACATTAAATATTAAAACTCAAGTTTGCTATTAGAAATAATTTCAAATTTGTCAGAGATTTTAAAGTATGTTTAGTATCGATTATGAATTATTCGGACAATTATTGTATAATATAATAATATGAGATATCAACAGGCACGCATAGCAAAGTGATCAGGCAAGACGCCACGGTGGGAAAAGTTATACACTTTGAGTAACATGAACAAACCAATTAGCTGGTTAAGCGGCCAAACCCCCATGAAATTCAATTGTCTTCGCCCCATGCGTCTCGCCCCGGCTAACCGTTCTTATATTTTCATCCCCCGGCACGAAGACCGTGTGCCCCGAAGAATCTAACGGCCATACAGGCTCGCTATTATGGTGTCAATTAAATTAGATCACTAGCTAGCTAGGGGTGGCTTAACTGATACGTTGTCAGATCTGCACGGGGATGTATCCACACCAAGTGCGTCCTTTAAAATGAAATGTAAGTACTATATTCACGGTAGTATTCATTTAACAACATTTTAAATAGACACGTTTATGCAAAGTGCATCATGGAAAGTAATTCGTTAATTATATATGATAATTGATATTTTAAATAAAAAAAAATATATATGTAAATGATAAAATTCTCAGAATTATGATTTATTAATAGTATTAATAATAGATATTTATATAATAACTATCAGATACAAAAAACAATTAAAAGTTTATTTTATCATTTTAACTTTATAATTGCAAAACTTTTCCTAACAACATTTTTGCTTTTTTTTCATTTCTTCAACAATTTTTCAATGTAAAATTTATTTAATTATCTTAAACATAAATCTGCAAAATGTAAATGGTAAAAACGTCAATATGGACGAGAATTAAATCGAATTAAGCGAGAAACTTGTCGAGCACAATAGTAAGTCATATTTTACAAATCACTTGACTGTTTATGAATAATTTAAAACGTTCAGCCCCTGAATATGGGCTAGGGTAAAACTGACAATCCTCCGAGGACAAAACGCAGAAGCCCCTCAGGGATATGGACCCTTTGTTACTGCCTGGTCGCTGGTTGGAGCAAGGACGCCAATGTTTGATCCTGCACTACGCGGTAAGCCACGGAGGATCATCGTCCCGCGCGTATTGATCTATTCTACAATATACTCCGCTGCTTCTCAAGCAGGAGAGGTTTAGAATCACGCAGCCGTAAAATAAATATATCTTAATAGAAGACTATATTTCTTTTATTTTTATTTAAACTCTAAGGCTCTCGTAAGAAATAAATAGAGGATTGCAATGCGTATACAAAATTAATTTTAAAAAATAATCAATAACAATACTGAGAAATTGATTTCAATTAGAAGATTTCAAATAGAAGATACTTTTAAATTTATTAATTAATAACACATCTATTGTAGCTGTGTATGTTATAGATATTTAATCCAATCTCTATATGCAAACATAAAATATTTGTAGAAACAAATAATAATCGCGAGAATGCCTTTAAAAAATATTTTTAATATTTAATTTCGCAATGTTGATGACTTCTATCTCGGTTTTTAAGAAAGTAAATGTCAAATATAGATAACTAGAATGCACTTAAAATGCACTTTATACCATGAAATAAAATAAAAAAAATGTAAACATAGAATGAATATGTATTCGATAGCTTTTCATCTTATTCATGATAAGATCGCTCTGCACAAGTCGACTCCGTGACTCATACGATTGCTGAAAAAGCATTGAGCCCGATTCTGGCGTCGATCCCTAAGTATCGTGAATACAAAAGGCCGTATTCAGGATCGAGCTGATCATTGCTAACGATAATGGTGGATTAGCACGATCACATCTGTCATTGACTTATGCAATCCCGACAAGTTTTCTCGAGATCTGGGTTGAACTCGATTCGAGCTATGTAAAAGTCTAACTTGTGAAGTCAAATGTTGAATCAAAACAAGAAATATTTTTGTCTGTTATGCTTTGAAAAATGACAAACAAATATTTTACGATGATGTCGCATATTAATAGCATGTACTAGCATATTAATAGGAATATAAAGTTAAATTTATGAGGCGTTTATTAGAAATACCGTAAATTAAGTGCAAAGTAATTGAAATAGTCAACATGTATGTACACTGAAAAAAGTAAATAGTAATAGTCAAACTTAGATGGCGGTTAGTAAACTGGTTAAATAATTTTAATTAAATAATTAATATAATTAAATATTTAGTTGTACGTATTTAGTGACCGTTTAGTAATTGGAACTGTTTTTGTTAATTAAATGATTACTATTAATATAATTACTAAATATTACTAAGTAGTTCGTTATATTAACTAATTTGATTATATTAATTAAACATTTAACATTAAAGCTTTATTGTTACTAATTCTTTTTTTTTTTTTCAAAACAAATTTCGGGATAATACAAAAACGATAATATTTTTTTCAATGATTCTTCTTAAATTTAATTTTAAATCAAGAATTAAAGTTTATCAATTGTTGATAAATAAAAAAGATAAAAAAGAGAGAGAATAAATATTATTGTATTATCTTTTCACATAATGATTTCTGCAACTTTATTAAACCTCTTGTTTAAATATATATCTTTTATTTACATTAATATGAATTATTTTATTTAATCATGTATATTTAGTTCATATATAAAAATTAATGTAATTACTTTATTTAAATTAGTTCTACAAAAAATCAGATTAATCTTTACTTTTTATGGCTAAATTATATCAAAAATTTTTCCCAAACATTTTCTCTGATACAAATATTGTGCGATTATTTCAATAAATATTTTACATTAAATATTGCCAGGTTTGAGTATTAACTAATTTTAAAAAATTAAAAATTAACAAAATAACAAAGTCAAAAATTAATAACTTTTAACTTAACTTAATTTTAAATAATTTAATTTTAGTTTTTAATTAGTTATTTTTAATGTATATAAATTTTAATTTACTAATTTCTTCTAAGTTAAAAATTTATTTATGCAAAAAATTAAAGACAAACAAATTTGTACATGAAAACAATATTTCTTTATTACTTTAAATAACTTAATTTACAAATAAAATATTAAATTTATTTAATGAGTTCTATTATAATTGTTTTAAATAATCTAATTTAAAAATTTCGATTTTCTGATTTAATACAAATAATGCATTTTAAAATTAATTTTTAATTTAATTTCTAATTTAACTTAATGTAACTTTTAATTATATTAATTTTTTCTTTATCTAGCTTTTAGTATAACTAAATCATTAACTTAATTTAGTTAAAAAAAACGAACTTGTTTAACCCTGAATATTGCACAATATAAATGTGTTAGAATATTTATAATATAAAAATACGATATCGACGTGCAATAAACGATTTTTACGATTTCTCTCGTTACAATAAGGATTTAAGAAATTACGTCAAAAACCCGTGTGCAGATATAGGGAGACTTATGTTGGATATACATTTCATTTGGCGTCCTGCCAATTGGCCTGATCGCCCCAACCGAGCATTGCGGGCATTTCACGGATTCGGCGAATATTTAGTGGGATTTTACGGATTTAACGCTTGCCGTCAAAGCAGGTGGTTTGCACATCGAACATTCATCTTCTGCGGTCGGCAGTCTTGCGGATTAACCGATGGCCCTCTCTTCTCTTGTCAGGTCCTTATACCAGTGTATCATGCCATGGCTTTATCCTTCACCATTCTCTACATTTTACTTTATTCTACAGCATGTGAAATAGTCAATGTGCATATAAGTTTCGTCTAGTGAGGAGACAATTTTCCAAAAATCGCGAATAAATAGAAATGTATTTGTCGATAACTTTTAAAGAGGTTTTGAAAAGTAAACGAAGAAGGTATAAAAAAATTAATATTTATCATTGTCTTTCTATTCTGTATTTTTTTCTTTTTACTTGAACAATCCAAATACAAATAAAATTTCCTTTAATTATATTTCTTTTCATAAAATACCTTTTGTTTTTTTCTAACGTTTAAAATGCTATAATTAAATTTTTTTAATTATGATAAATTATGCTTTTTAAATCATAAAATTAGATATAATTAATATATTATAAAAAATAATAAAAATATAATAAACGTAAATATTTAATTCTAAGTTAAAAGTTATTCATTGATTATTTTTTTCAATTTGAACACATTTATTCCTTATTGTTAATTATATGCTATTAAAAAAAAATTAATATAGATAGAACACCATGTAAAACTATAAAAATAAAATAATATATTAAATTGAGACAAATTAAGTGTAGAAAAAAAAAAGCAATCTTGAGGGGGCACCCGGGTTTGAACCGGGGACCTCTCGATCTGCAGTCGAATGCTCTACCACTGAGCTATACCCCCAATTGGTTATACCTTCTGCTATTACGCTCTTCTGTACATTCTAAGAAAATTACGCTAATATAATTATAATATTTTTTTATTATTTTATAGAAATTTTTCAAAATTTTTACATTTAATTATTTGATAAATATTGCAAAGTATTAAAAACAATAAATAGAAGAATCCTTCAAAATATTAAAGATTTTTTAAATTCATTTAAACAACAAAGAGTTATGAATATATAAATGTCACAATAAGATTTAAAAAAATAGAAAATTACATTTTTTACTTTATTAAAAAAGCGTCTTAATATAATAATTTATTTTTTTTCCCTCTGCATAAGAATAAGATAAATACATGTAGCCTCCACTTGCGTATTAAAATACTTTCCTTTTAGATATTCAATTATATGATTCAACTAATATTTATAAATAATAGATATTTTACGATTTTCTTATATAAAACCAGTCTTTATTATATGTGTATTGTATGAAGAGCTCTGAATGCTAGGCACCGATAATAAGTAAAAAAAGAGAGTAAAATCTATAGAAAAAAAAAATATACAATTTATAGAAGACAAATAGCAAACACAAACATAATATATGTGAATAAAGACAAATATTGAGATATTTGTGTTCGTATAGATATTCTTATATCTGTATTCAGTACATATTATAAATATGTACTAAATATATCACCTAGAATGTCAGGTACTTTACGAGTCTCTTAGGGTAGTAAAAAAAACAGCCCTTGTTGTCGTACAAATAGCCTTGAGCGCTGCCCCCCACGAGCACGGATGGCGACAGGTAAAGTAATATACTGCGGACCACCTAGTGGCTTCATGACTTTGCCATATGTCAGCGTGACTAAGGCACACATGGTCGAGATCATTGTATATCGTATTGACTGAGATGTCTTATCTAATTATCATCCATTAAAATTTACGGTATTATATTTTGAAATGTCGCATCGATTTAAATAGCGTACTTTTTAAGAATTTTACAACAGTGTATGACCAGTCTAGATTTTTATTTACACTGAGAGAAAAGTGTCTAGTATTTGCAACTATAATTGCATAGTAAAATAATTATAGTTGCAAATATCATTTTTATAGTTATTATTTTATAGTTATCATTTTATAGTTATTATTGCTATAATGCTAGTAAATAACCATGTATAGTTGTGCCAAACAAGGTAAAAATTTTACTATAAACTAAAAAGTTTACTATAAATTATAATAATTTCTATCATACATATTCTATCATACAAATTTTCTACCATACATAAATCATAATTATGGTACGTTGAACCATACATATGGTTGTATGAACGAATGCTATAGCTATTGTAACAATAATATAGTGTTAAGTAAACTATAATTTATATTGTTAATTTAACTATAAAAATATTATTACGGCCAAAAATAACTATAAATTATGGTAAATGAAACTATTTTTTTCTCTCAGCGTATTAATATATCATTTCTCTTTTAAATAATAAATAATTCCAAGAAAGTTTATGTCCTGATATTTTCGTAGAAAAAGAATCGATTTGTCGCAGAAGTGACAAAATTAAAATCGTAAAAAGCATACATCTTATATTTCCTTATTATTGAATAGAAATAGGTGGAATTATTATTTGATATATTTTTAGCAGTTTCTTTATAAATTTATATTTGACTTCTGTTTGTCAGAAATTTACACATGTTATATTTAGCATATCATGATATATACAACGATGAAAAGCTACGTTATGAATAACGAATAATCCTAGAAAGGATGCATTATGTAAGATAATGGATTTGCTGGCAAATTACTAATTAAATTATCGCAGTAATTTTCGTTAATTTATCTGTATAATTTAAAGATTCTATAACGGATTCCTTAAGACATCCAGTATGTAATTTGAAAGCTCTCCAATATAAATAATAATAATAAAAAAATTTATATTTTATGATTTAATTAACCGACATAAATAGCAATTATATTTAAAAAGTCACTGTTTTGCATTTTTAAAATATGTTACTGCAAAATATTTACATATACGTTTTACAATTATTGCATATTATTATTACAATGTTTCCTTAAAAAATCTAAAATTGAAGAATTTTATTCCAAAACTAAGTCTATTTTATCAATACCTGAATTGTATAACGCCAAATCATACTCTATTATTCTCTATCGTATAATAAATAATTTTATTATGGCAAGAATTAAATAGAAAACGAGAAATATAAATAGACAAGTAAATAAGAAAAATTCCGCAAGAATCAAACATGTCCAAAAGATTTTTTTTTCTTTAAACGGGCAAAATCAAAATATTATTTAAAACCTATAACTTTGTTCTTTTGTGTCTATTATAGTATATCCTTGCAAACTTATTAGATTTTACACAATAAACGGAAGATGAGAAATTCTTTGTGTTTTCTAAAAATTCAAGTTTTTAAACTGATTGATTTTTTTGTATAGGAAACCTTTCATTATTTATCATTCCTTAGATTTTATGTAGATTATTCCAGATAAAGAAGTTTCATTCCTTTAACATAATTTTTTGTCTCATTATTATGTTGCTACCTCTTACTGCTAAATCAACGATAGGTGTATATTCGAATCCAAGATATTTTGCAAATCGATAAGCAGTTCGGTTGGTTGTTTTACAATGCTTGTCGATTTAACGGAAAAAAAAAAAATAAAGTGAGTAACGTCGAAGTCGGTCTATGCAACCTTCCGTTTGGTTTGCGAATTAATCCATCAAAACAGTCACGGTATAACTCATCCCTTCCTTGTTTTGTTCAGCGCGCCGTCCGCCTCTGTGTTCGCCTCCTAAAGTCCGAGAGTCGATTGCACGCTGCGTTTTAAATGCACCGACAACGACGGGCGGCACGAAAATTTGATTTCGCTCCTATGCATCCATACAAACAGACAAGAGAGATTACATTCCGGTACAAAGTGTACCGAAGCGGTCCCGCGCTTTTTTTCTCTGCCTTACTCTAAGCAGCAATTGATTATCTTTGTGATTACTTTCATAATTGATTGATAAAGCGGTCGTTAAGCAATCGAAAGATCATCCCAAGATTGATTTGAACGAGGTAAATTCACACTCACGTAAGAGACAAATTGCAGCGTAAATTCGTGCGAAAGTTCCTGTGAAGTGGAAAGTAAGAAGAATACGAAATGAAAGTTAGTTCGAGACACTTTTCGCTGCCGAGAATATTTATTACGTGTCATATGAAGCTCCACGTTTTGATTGTGACTGACTTATCCATAACTTTGTTTCCTACAGCTGTAAGTTTAAATCGCGTTGCCGCGTCACGAAATGATATCGACAAGCATTATTACTGAACGAAAATTGTATCAATCTAATCAATCCTTAATCCAGAGAAAATTCTCTTCTAATGAAATAATTATCAAGTGATGGAAGAAGTATCAGTGGCTTTTAAGTCATGCCAATTACATTATCGATTTATCTTTTCGTTGGTCGCCTCGAATCGCAAGTAAGATTAAATCTAATCTTGCTCGACATCGCGATACTAAATTTCCACAGTGTCTGACTCTTTCACTACGTCGATATTTTATATGTATTTATATGAGCTTTATTTTAATCGTCTTTTAAGATTCTGTCAGTTTCGTCAACTATTCACGAATTGATCATCGGGAAATATATTTGAATTATAGCTTCCGTATTTCCGGATGTCGGAATTAATGGATTTTTTACTAAAAATGTGGAAATCAAATTGTCGTTGATTAGATCATAAAATATATGTATGAATCTATCTAAAGTGTCAATTAAAATTTAACGATATCTTTGTCTGAAAGATTAAATATATTTATATACGTTATATCTATATTCACTTTCTAATATATTTCTGACAATGATCGTTGAAAAATAAATGTTATTAAAATGTAAGAACATTTTTAAAATAGAGAAATATTTTATTACACTCTAATAAATATTTGCGTACTTAAATGCAAAAAGTATAATTCTAAAGCAATATGTAGAAATATAATTAATCAATTTATTAGAGTGCCATAAAATTAATATAATTCTAAAAATTAATTTATTTATAATATACAATTTTATTTATTTATAATTAAAAATAATTTTTAGAAAATAATAGACCAATAAATCCTAATTACTAATAATATTTTTTCTCAATTCTTGATAATTTATCGAATTAAGCCAAGTAAATCACATGTGCTTGCTATGGCTATATTATCGCACTCATAAAGTTCTCTAAAATAACTGGAATTCTTATTCTCGCGTAATTCTTATGACATATATATACCAACAGGATGTAGGTATCCTGGCATCAAACCAACTGGCACCATTAACCCAAATACCGTCCATTATAAGGTGAATACCTAGTAGATAAATTAATCACGAATTTCTCTGGCGTCTTCGTTTCTATCGACCTCGAAAATTCGTAATTCGATAATTCAAGATTCAATCAAAGATTCATTCACCGCCAGAAAGTCTCTTTTCGTAAACGCTCTCAGCACATTATTTTGTCATCATTTGGAGTACTACTTTACTTTTTGGTTATTATTGTAACAAAAGCAACTATACCAGTAACAATGAATTATAAAAGTTTTACAAGTAAGACAAATATTTTTTAGTATATTAATTTATGTTCTTAAAAATGCTTTTTCCTATAATTAAATAATTCAATGACTATACAGAAAAGAACGATTCTGCTAAAGTATCTGAAAATTTAACTAAATATATATTGATTTGAAAATACTCTTGTTGGTCCATCAAAGTAAATATAAAAGATTTTCAAGCATGACGTTTAATGCTGCAGAAAGTTTTGATATTTTAACAACCAGCTTGAACAGCTTACATAATTATTTTAATAGTTTAGTGAGATTATTTTCAGATTTGTAATCATTGTACAAAGATCCAAATTTTTAGATATCTCCAAAAAAACATTTTTTAAATCTATATATAATAATAGAAGAACAAAAAAATAGAAAATATATATTATAAAAATATATTACAGTCTCTCCAAAATTTTTCTATAAATTTGCATATTATTTAAATAATATCTATATTTTCGCCAATTTTCTGAAACTTTATTGTATAAACTTTTAAAATTGTATGCCAAATCAGTATCACAAGTATTTCTCTGTTTTGTCGCATAAAATAAAAGAAAATGTCTCAGTAAATATATATAATTATTCTAATCCACTTAACACAACATATTTGCGTCAGTTATTTTGGAAAATTAGCTGCAAATAAATTCGGATTACGAAAAAGTACGCACGGAACTCGCGTATATAAGAATCTTCTTCCTAGGACGAATTAAATTAGCGCGATTTCTTCCTTTTCGCGAAGGACCCCGCCAGACATTTTACACATGCTCGCGTATCCATTATGCAAATACGCGAATGTCACGTCGTGTGTATTTGTAATTTCTCTCTCTATACGCAACCACGATGCACGCATGTGTGTGTATACGATGTTTATTGTGTACTGGGTGATCCAGAAGAAATAAACATTAATAAGCATTTATATGTATACATAAGAGTGAAATTATTTTTAGCAATTGGCATAAAATTTATATTAAAAATATTGCCTTCTTTTTTTGCAAAATTTAATATCAATATTATAAAGGAAAGCAAACTTATGTTCATATACTTCTATTATTAAGATTATATTATTCTATTAAAGTAAATAATTTTAAAAAATCAGAATTTGTTTGAAATTAACTTTTCGCAAAAAAAGGAATTACGTTTGTTAATAAAAATATCTCATTTAGAAGCCAAGATAATTATGATGAGTTCAATATGGTAAATTCATGCTACAAATGCGACAGACCAGTTCGTAGGTGAATCATAAAAACGTATAAAACAATACAATTTGTGATTGTTTAATAGATATCACTCACAGATGACATTGCGAATCTGAAATTTAGTGCTGGCAACGACAACACGCGAGTTCATGAAGATTAAGATAAAACGATCGATATCGGATTCGCTCTTTTTTCAGACCACCTCGTACACATCCCTCGTACCACGTGTAATGCATGCAGGTGCCACGATGCTACGTGCACCCCGACCCATGCACGCTCGTGATCGCGCATCCCGCGCCCGTGGACATCGCAGATCGCGAGGCCGGCGCAGCCGTGGGTCCCTCGTGTGGGTATAGCGTCGGTAGGTGCTGCGTACACACGGGTTGTAGGATCAATATAAGCGATGACACAGCGAGAGCTCATCTTTAAGCCACGCCCACGAGTACGCCAGGAACGAATGCAGACGCGATCCCGGCCGAGCGCGGCCAATCGGCGTGGCGCATCGATTTTTCGTGCCTTTTTCCCTTCTTTTCGCGAAAGTGAATTTCTTCGCGAGGCTGACAAGGCGGTGGTGAGGGTGAGAGGGGAAGAGAACGGAGGGATGGGGAAGAACGCGGGTGAAGGCTTTAAAGGGCGAATAGAGAGGATGCGATGAAGATAGATGAAGAAAGAGAGAAAAGAGAGAGAGAGAGAGAGAGAGAGAGGGAAATAGAGGGATGGAAGCAGTGACGGCAGTTGAGGGAAAGTATGAGGGGATATTGGGGAAACGAGGGGGAAAAGCGCACAGAGGGAGAGAGACGACTGTAGAGAGAAGGCGGAGGATGAGGATCGATGAGGACAGGGTGACTCTTCCATGCTAGGGGTAAACGAACCTCCATTTCATCTACCCTTCATGCCGTTATCGGTTGTCCCTTTTTCAATCGAGGGAGCCCCCCGCTGTTAGGGACATCGAGGTGTACCGCGAGTTCATCCTTGTACGTATCTTGCCAGTCGATACCAGCGGTTCTTGTCGTTGTTTAAAATTGTATTTATCGTTAACAGTATAAATGAATACGCCGCGTACCCATGTATTACGAAAACACAAGCTTTTTTCATTCAGTACTCGCATTTATGATTACATTATCAGAAAAGATTCTTTTTCTTTAATGTAACATTCAATAAACCTCAATGTAAAGATTTTAATAGATATATAGCCTTGCGAAGTATTAAATCATGTGTTAATGAAATATGAGAATCTATTGAAATGATGGAAGAATTAATATAAATATTTTTATTTTATATATAATTTAAAATCTATTTCTATTCAAATAATAGACAAATATAGTCTTCTAAATTTCCGGCATAGAATATATTTATTCCCTATTATTAATGTAATATAATGTAAGATGAATATAAGAAAGAAAAAAAGAGCAAAACCGAGAGAGAGAGACAGAAAAGTTAAAGAAGGATAGTGTCACAAATATGCATATACAATTTTTGCTTTTTAAAGAGAAATTTATATCAATATTTTTGATGTAAAATACTGATTTAATTTCATTTTTCAATTCCCGCGATTTATTTCATTTTAATGAAGAGACGCTTTCATTATCTATTCATGTCAAATACATATTCATAAATTTATTTCTTAATTTTACTTTTTTTATCATTCTTAAATTTATTTTTAATTAATATATTTCACTTTTTCCCAAATATATGTGTATCATATAATTATTCACAAAAATATATAAATGTAGATATAAAATAAAAAATATGAAATCTATGTATGAGTGATCGTAGTGTACTAAACTCTAAACGGTAAATACAAATAATTATATGTATATGCGGATTATTCTTGCGGAATTTATGATTTGTTATGAATAACTTCAATAACCGAACTTCTTTCGCCATCTCGTAGTACGCAAGGCAACTGTGTAAAAAAATGTTTTTATCATTCACGGTAAAATATAATGGTATTATAAATATTTATGCCACACTTAAATTATGGCATTTATTGTAGGCTTTTATATTTTGCGCTATGTTCTATATTTATATAAGTTTAAAAAAAATTGAGAATTTAATATTTCTAAAATTTGAGATTTTTAATGCAGAATTTATGTTATATACATATATATAGGTATATGCTCCTGGCGAGAAATAATAAAATCATTAAACACAAACTTAAAACTTCGATATAAAACGCTATTAATTAATGTATTTTAATAAACATACATTTTGGCATAAAGAAAAAGTAATTTTGTATTTTATTAAATAATATAACGTACCTCATGCGTTTGTGTAATTGTATATTGCATATCCAGTAAATCGCTTTAAGTATAAGCATCAAATGCAAATTCATATAATGCTGTAACCACATAGAATTTTCTGGATGAAACTTACCCCGATAAGAAGATTTTGCAAACATTGTAACTATGCCCTTATAATGGATACGGATTATAAAATCTTTTACAATATTTTATCATACAATTTTATAAATCTTTTCCTATCGGGATATACACGTTTGCATTTTATATTGACACGATATTTAATAACAAATTGTGTCATGTAGTGATTGAAATGTAATATCAATATTTAACTATTCCGATATGCAAATTTCCCATATGCTAAATTTAATGAAAAGTACGTCATCGTTTCAATTTATTCGAGAAAACATTAGGACCGTTTACGGTTTTATACTGAGGATGCAGAATACGGATATTATTTTGTACATGGCGCCATCTGTGATCACACGCTGTATTGAGTAATGTGAGTAATGGAATTGATCAAAAGATGGCATAAGCAGTCAAATTTGCTTGTTAAGCAATTGCAGATTGATATTTTTTAATTAGATATTTGGAATTAACATTTTAATAAATACAATGAATAGTCATATATCTGCTCTGTAGAATTTTCTTTACCTTCTACGTAATTGTTTTTATTACAATAATTTATAGATCGATAATATTAAACATTTTTATACATGTATGTATACTTATACACATTATCTTTGAGCAAGTTCTGTATTATTTTTCTACATAATATCTAAGGGAGCATTAGAACATTTATTCCGTTCGTTTATGCGTCTTAAAAAAGGAATAATGAATGGGAATGCGACCGTTCCAATTAAAGAAAAATCGTCAGTGTTAATAAATTAAATTAGTACAATATTCGATACTCTTTAGTTACTATATATTTATTAATGTGATGCGGTTTAGTATCTCGATGCCGACTAAACTGGCAATCTTATTGATGGCTTATCGTTTTACAATATATTCGCTTACCGACGAAATCGGGAAGTCATGCTCGACGCACGTGTCATTTACAGTGAGGAGAGCGTGATCATCGACAAGTCCAAACAATAAGGATTAAAGACTTTTATATAAAATTTTCTTAATATTATTACATCAAAGAGAGAAAAACGTATTGGGAGAGAGAAGAGATAAAACAAGTTTATTTTTCTCTATATTAAAAAGTTGAAAAAGACAGGAAGGAATAAATTAATAAAAACATATTTATGTAGGATTGGAAAGACAAAAGTCCAAAAATTTTTCGGACTTTAGAATAAGTATCGAGGATTAACTTAAGGAATTTTTATGTTTATCTTGATTTATGACCCAACTTTCGTTGGGCACACAAAAAATTAGTCTATAGACTCATCAATTGTTCCCCTCCACGGAAATCTTTAGTAAAAGGCGAAAGATTTATGCGTGAATTGAAGGGAAACCAGAGTACTGAGACGGTCTCGGCCGTCAGTATTTATAGCATTTTATGAGGATTTGACTTACGAGAAATTGCGCCCTCTAGGGACCACTGTGAGCGTTAGCTGGTTAGCACAAAGACGCCCGTAGAGTATGGCGGGAAATTTAATTGTTCTTCCAGTTTACCTTACCAATTTTAGTTTAACGGATAGCCTTATTTTGCTGTCATTTTATAATAAATTATTTTAACACATATTAAGATTATATATTATATATAATACTATACTAAACACGTCGTAATTAAGTGCGTTAATGATTCCAAATGTAATTTTTTAAACTTAATTATTAAATTAAAACCTACAGTATTTTTTAATTCTGCAGAAATTTTTTTGGATAAAAGCTTTTAAACTTATTCTTTTGTGCATAGAAATTACATTTTTGAAATAAACAGATTTTGTTGTTTCTTGCAAAAAGAAATATATTAGTTGCAGTTAATATAGAATGCGAGTAATAGCTATTATTGAAGAACCTTGAAACCTGTCTCTATCCTGTTACAAGAAAAACCTGTAATAAATGGTAATAAAAGTAACACGGCGTCACAAGAATCCAATTTTCTGCCGCTACCGCGAATTTCTTCCTGTCCCATTCTTGTGAATTACTGGATGTGCTGACTGTGCGTTGGAAAAGTCTGCCAACTTTCATTTTCCCTAACTTTTACAGTTCAATATAAAAGTAATATATATAAGTATAGGTCTTACAGCTATATGTATCTACAAAATCTACTTCTTTTCTATGCGCGTAATTATTTCAATTTAACTTAAATTAATTGTTTTTTATTATGTTATTATATGATATAATATACAATAAAGAATTTCAAAACTTTTGTATAATATTTTAATTCTATTTTTTAACTTTTACTTTTCTTACATTAATATTTAAAATAATATTTAATTCAGGTAGAGTAAGATATAAATTATTTTTATATTTAGTATTTAAATAATATGGACAAAAATACTTTAAATCTTTAATTATGTCCTTTTAAAACTTTAATAACTACATCTTTTCTTTTTTCTCTCATAATTTAATTTTTAGTTTTTCTAAAGTAATACAAACGTATACAGAATATATTGTGAACATTTTATACTTGTTAGACATACAAATAATATTAGAGAACAAATCCTCGAAGGGGGCGTAGCTCAGATGGTAGAGCGCTCGCTTAGCATGCGAGAGGTACCGGGATCGATACCCGGCGCCTCCAGAACTATTTTTTTTACTTTTTTACGAAAAATTATTATAACAAAAAAAAATAAGAACACAATTAATGGAAACATATTCACGTAAATCTTTTTAATCTACAAAAATAGATAGAAAACTTTAATATGAAAATATTTAAAAAAATATTCTTATCAATAAAATCTTACTTGATCATTGTTTATAATGCCTATTAAAATTAATACGGGATATACTGATATCTAATTAAATTATTTGAATCTATTTTCATTAATGTAAATTAATTTTAAACTCGATTTAACTTCTTTATCTTTTCCAAATTCTCAGAACTAAAGAAATAAAAAGAAATTAAATTAAGATTAAAGTTAATTTATATTTTAAAAGACATTAAATTTATACATATCATTTATATTTTATATAAGAACATTATAAAACCATGCATCAACTTATCTATGTAGAAATAAGGCTACCTTTCCGAGTAGGCGCCGTGGCTTAGTTGGTTAAAGCGCCTGTCTAGTAAACAGGAGATCGAGGGTTCGAATCCCTCCGGGGCCTCAATCCCGCTGGTTCATCAGCGTGTGATTTTTTTTTAAATTTGATTTTTATTTTTATTTACAAATTATATCTTTAAAGTATTAATAGATAAAATATAAGTTAATATATAAAATTAACCTAAAGTAAATTAATACATAAAATATTTGGTACTTGTATTTTAAAATTAGACATTTGTTGCATATAAACTTGCTAAAAGATTAATTGTAAGTAAAACAATTATTAAAAAAATTTTTAATTCTCACAAAACATTTTTATACGCAAAAATTTTATTTTAATTGTTTTATTTTTAATTAAATTTATTTTAAATTTTTAGATTGTTAATGATTAAAAGTGTATTAATTAATAATAATCTATAACTATTATTAAGTGTTTAATTATTGTAACTAAGTTATTATTAATTGATAAAGAATAAGAGAGATTATATGTTATACTAATATCTGCAAATTTTATATTTATATTTTTTATATTTTTATAATTAGAAATTATATTATATATAAATTGTTAAAACAATTGCGTTCAATATATTTACTGTCTGACGTATAATATTCAGCTTTTAGAAAAATATTTTTAATTAATTTAAAATGACATATAAAAGTTTTAATTGTTAAAATATATCAATTACAAAATATCTTTTATAAAAATATATTATTGAACTTTCAAAAAAATTATTGGAATTAAAAGCGAACATTAAAGGTGAATTTCTACTAATTTTCAATATTTTTTTCGCGAATCCAATAATATTTTTTCATAAAGAATAAAATAATAAAAATAATGCAACATGAAAAAAAATTAACCATGACAATCGCATTACCTACTCATTTTGCAGTTTATGATTACATTTTATGTATTATAGCTTTAAGAATATAATGTTTTATGCCAGACATTCTTCACAATATATTTATTGAATATAGCTAGAGAATTCTGATAAACTTAATAGTTAAACTAATAAAGTATATTACGTGTGAATATGTGCAATAATGTGCATGCTTACATAAAATAAATTTTAAAAATAAATACACATTGTGAAACTTATTTATAGTTCTACAGTCATGCTATTGTTTATATTTTATAAGACTTATTAAATAAATTACAAAAAGTTTTAATTAAATTATAAAATCACTCCTGTAATCGAGATTTTATTGCCAAATTTATTGTCTTAAAAATATACGACCACGAACAAAGTTATTTACATGATCAAACGACGATGAAAGAAAAAGTGAAAGAAAAACTATTTTAATGTTAACAGAAACGTGTTATCCTAAGCCGACAGAAAACCCTTTAAATGTTTACATAAATGATTTCAATTCTTTTTACTTAATGTTTAATTAATTATATATCTTATTTAAATAATTCATTAGATAATGTATAATTATCCTTTTTTTTATAAGTTATTTGCAATTTATTTGCAAAGGTTATATATATATATATGAAATAAATATATATAAATTTTTTTAAGTACGTCAATTTTTTGTATCTTTTTTAATAATTTTCTTCCTTGTCTCTAATCCTATCTTTAATTACAATAATCTAAAAGATATAATTACGAGCGTATTGAAATAGACTACGCAATAGTTACTTAACAAGAGAAAAAAAGAATTATATGAAATGGTCTCAGACGCTCTTAAACGGAGAATTTGAAAGTGACATAAAATACTTTTCTGCAATCCTCTTCTGCTTTCTATTTGTATTGCTCTTCTACTTTCTATTTGTGAACAGAAATTAATCTTTGGCTCTTAGATCTTATATTAATTATAAGCAATCGGAGATAAACAAATAAAAATAAAAATTGTAATAATGTATATAAATATATTAGTTTTCTCCAATTTATATTGCTTATAAATTTACATAACAATGTACAATATTCTGTTTTAATTTCTTTGGCATACGTGACAAGGAAAATTCTAAAGAACGTAGCACATTCAATTTATCTCGGAAACGGAAAAAAACTAAAAAAAAAGAGTTAGTGTATTCATCAATCGTGGAATGTGATGTGTCATAATACTTGCAGCGGACAACTGCTACTAAACTGAAAGTCGCGAAAGTAGGTCACTGAGAAACCAGTTGAATTAATAATAAATAAAGATGAGATTGTATGGGATTTGAATCCGGGACCTCTCGCACCCTAAGAAAAAATCATAGATCAACGAGTAATATATAAAACTTGTTGCTATTGTAACGATTAACTTGCTAATTTGTCAAAATCAGTCAATTAAATATGTTAAATATTTTACTTATAAACGATAGATTACAGATATATGTTTACGTTTATTTTACAGTTCTTTTTACGTTTATTTAACAGTTTAAATAAATTAAAATATCTAATTAATAAAGAACTAGTAAAAAAATTAACAATTAAATCTAAATTAAATCATCTATTAAAAACATAGCTACATTATATCTAATGTAAAACATTATTTAATGTAAAACATTACTTGCTTACTTAAAACATTATTACTCATAAAATATAAAGATGTCAGAGAACGTGACAATAAAGAAACTAGAAAATCTTTATAAGAATAAAAGAAAAAAACAAATGATTATCGAACGGAATAGATAATAAAAATAAAAAACAAATAATAGGTACATGAGAAAATCATACAAATGGAATGTTCGACAAAATAATATCCGATTGAAATGGAAGGCATACAGATAACCAATGTTGCGCGCGTAACTGTCTTAAAATACATCAAATATCTCTTATTAAAAAAATAGCTTTTCCAGTTAATTTTATTTGACTTTGTGATTGCGTTCATGTGGAAGATCAAGAAAGAAAAAGTTTTTACAAGGCTCGTTGGTCTAGGGGTATGATTCTCGCTTCGGGTGCGAGAGGTCCCGGGTTCAAATCCCGGACGAGCCCGCAACCTTTCTTTTTAAGTCATCATATTTATGCCGATATATTTCAAAATATATAACATTATTAAAGAATTAATATAATTATAATAATTAATCTTATAAATACTTTCCCCGCTTATTATTTTTATAATTCATATTAATGATAAGAATCTGTTCAATTTTGTAATATGTAATTTTTTTTAATATATGCAATTATGCGACAAAAACTATACATAAAATAAATTTTAATATGTTAAAAATATTGATCTAATTAACTAATTTTAACAAAATTAATTAATTTTAATAACAAAACTTTTTTTATTTCCAGCTTGTGCATGAAATAATGAAACTTATTCTATTTAATTTTTCTGTGAATGTCGTAATTTTTTAAGCAATTAGCACAAATATTATTAATTTTAAACAATAACAAAAAAATAATGTCGTTGGCAATCATGCGTTAATGAATTTTAACTACTTTGATTTTTCATATCTCTAGAATCAATTCTCGGTTCAACTTAATTTTTTTTTTAATAATTGATCCCTCATTATAAAGTATCGTTAGTACACAAATTAGTTCCAAAATTGCGAAACCAAAAAGAGGTGAGAAAAAACTACTAATTAACTAAACTCAAGTAATATTTGACTTTGATTACTGATTAATTAAACAATAAAAAAATTTCTAGTTTAATTATTAATTATCTAAATAATCATTAAATAAAGCTGAAAATATTACTAAAAATATCGATCACTGTTGGACATTTTATGTTTTATTAACTTAATGAGCAATCAGTCAGAATTGTAGTTATGTTATTGCACCATATAGAATTGTAAATGGTTCATTGCAACAAAATAAAATCTCTTCTGTTATACAGTGGTTTACCAGAGAAAAATGCTTCCGCATGTTCTCAGTAATATACCAAATTTGGTGTGATTACAGAGAAAGCAAGTGAAAGTTTTCTGGGTGGTATTTAACGTTAGAGGATGTATTCGACTGAAAACACTTCTGAATCGTCAATCGGCTCGCGCGTCCATCTCAAGTCGTACATATCAGTCAGTTTGATTTTTTCCGCATATTGTAATGTGTCCGATTCAATAGTGCCAGCGAAATCCGAGTCTTGGTTTCGAGTGAAAGATCGTCGGCAGATAACAATGTTCATAATGTATACAAAGTGAAATTTTCGCTGTTCTGTGCAAAACACGACGCGTAGATTGTATAGGTACGAATTTGACAATAGCTCGTGTAAATAAAAGCAAGATAAAAATATTTGTCCTGAAAATAGAAAGAAAAAACGCGAGACATTATTTTATCGAGAGACTTCTATGTTTCGTACGAAAAATCTTTCTCTATGGTCAAGCATTTACTATATTATGTTTTATCAGTTAAATCGTTGATTATAATAGTATCGCTCATGATATAATAGTGTGGAGAATTCTATGTGCTTGTGTAACATAATAATTTTTATCTAAAAATGTAAAAACAAAAATGTGTGTGCCGTTACATTTGCGATACTGTATTTCTCTGCAAAATCACTTGCAATTTAGGACTTTAAAAGATGCTTATGTGACATTAAATTCTCAAAAAGTTATTTTAATAAGTGCAATAAATTAATAAGTGCAAAGTTTAAATCAAGGTCTTTATAAAAAATAATCCAAGTAGCATAAAATTTATAGTAACAAAATGATACAGCTGTACAGTTACATAAATTGTTTGCGATTTTCTAAGAAATACATAAACTTAATTATATATTAAAGACAAATAAAGCTGCAGTCCAATCGCCTTGCTTTACTTTTCATTATAAAAAAAAATTAATTAAAATAATTTGTTTTAATTTATCGTTACAGCGCGTCGCGTGCTCTTAAAATTAAAAAAATATGGATACAAGGGAATTCGTAGAATTTGCTAAGGCGACTATAGACTATGTTGCGGACTATACCGAAACTTTGAGAAGTAGAAATGTATTACCGGATGTAAAGCCAGGTTACCTTAGCAAGTTATTGCCCAAAGAAGCGCCGCAAAACTCCGAGAAATGGCAAGACATACTCAAAGATGTGGAACAATATATTATGCCAGGGGTAAATTTTTAATTCTTTTCCAGTTATAAAAAGATAGTATCATATTAGAACTCAATTGTAATAGTAAATTTTAATACTCAGAGATGTATTGATAAAAACAGAGATACTAAAGAGAAAACAGTTATTCTGTGTGTTAACAAATATAATAAAAGATATATAAAAATTACAAAATGCAATAAATTAAAAATTAAAAACTATTACTTTGTATAGTATTGCTCAAAATTAATGTTTTAGTCTAATGGCTTTTCTTACAATTTGGTTTTAACTTATTTATTTTAAATAAATGTTCAATATTTCTAAATGTATATTAAAAATTCCTCTTTTTCTTCTATCATATTATTATAAAAAAAAAGAAAGAAAATGAGCTTTATTATTTCCATCAATACGTACAGATAACACATTGGAATTCGCCACACTTTCACGCGTATTTCCCAACGGCTAACTCTTATCCAGCTATCGTCGCTGAAATTTTGAGCTGCGCTATCGGATGCATCGGTTTTAGCTGGATAACATCTCCAGCTTGTACCGAACTCGAGGTCATTACGTGCAATTGGCTTGGTAAATTGTTAGGCCTACCTAACGAGTTTTTGCATTCGACCAATGGAACAGGTGGAGGAGTCATTCAGGTAAATATTATGTATAATAATTATCAAGTATAATAAGAGTATCTTACGAATTTCAAGGTTTTTAAACCATTATATAATTATCTTTTAATTTAATTTAATTTAATAAATGTAATTTTTAACTGAGTCAGTTTTCTGTTTATGTATAACTTTTAATATAAATAAAGTAACTTTATAAGCCATTAATTATAATTTAATTTTGTAAAACAATATTGATTTACTCAACTTTACAAAATACATACAACTACGTCAATATTTTTCATTTAACAAAATATAATGTTTAAGCTTAAGGGAGTGATTGAGGTATATCACAATTTCCAAAAAAAATTATGATAAAAAATAATGGGCTCGTCCGGGATTTGAACCCGGGACCTCTCGCACCCTAAGCGAGAATCATACCCCTAGACCAACGAGCCGTTGTTTATCTCGATTGTTATACAGACACCACAGACAAAATTAATAATTTTTAAACACTGAAATATTATTTTACTTTGTAAAATAAATACTTATTGTATTTTAATAATAAATGTAAAAATATATATACAAATTATAATTTTAAATAATTTGTGATAATTTTGTGTTACATATGTTATACAATATAATTTTCTTTACAACAAAATATATTGTATATCATTTTGTATATATTAATTAATTCAGTTTTTTATTTAAACCTTCTTTATATATTTTAATTTTACTAACATAATGTTAATATATTATTGTACATTTTAATATATTTAATATTGTAACGTATAAAACTATAATAATAATATTATTATTATATTTTTTATTAATTAGTTTATTGATTTCTCAGGGATCTGCAAGTGAATGTACATTCATATGTCTATTAGCTGCGAAAGATCACACAACACGTCGAATAAAACGTCTTCATTCGGAGATAGATGAGGACCATATTAAATCTAAATTAGTCGCATATACCTCCAGTGAGTATAAATGAAAATAAAAGTTTTAATGCGCGTATTGTGTGATAAAATGTCATTTAATTATTAAGCAAAAAAGGTCCAATGTCAAATTCTGCAATGTCAATATTATATCCCGTAAATAAATCACTTAGTAATTCTACATAAAGGGGATATTTGTATAAATATATTTTTTACAAATTCTCAGATCAGTCCAATTCTTCAGTGGAAAAGGCAGGGATTTTAGGATCAGTGCCAATGAGATTGCTACCAGTGGATGATAAGTGCTCTCTGCGTGGAGAAACTTTAAAGAAAGCGATACAGGAAGATTTGGAGAAAGGCCTTATACCGTGTTACGTCGTCGCTACTTTAGGAACTACTGGCACCTGTGCTTTTGACAATATCGATGAGATAGGGCCAATATGCAAAGAATATAACATATGGTTGCACATTGACGCTGCTTACGCAGGTATAATTTAATGCAATACAATTTAATTTTTTTTTTATTACTTTGTATGTCTTACATATTAGACGTAAAATACGTTACTTCAAATAATTGTTAAAATATCATTAATAAAAGAAAGATTGAATTTTTGCTATTAAAAAATCACTAAATAAAAAATTATAATTACTTATATTATTTCTAAATTACAACAAAAATAATTGCTTTAATTATATTGATTCAGGTGCAGCGTTTGTTTGTCCGGAATTTCGTTACTTGATGTCCGGCATTCACTACGCGGATTCTTTTAACGTAAACGCGCACAAATGGTTACTTACAAATTTCGATGCTTCAGTAATGTGGTGAGTGTTTCAATATTATTACACAGAAAGATTTTTTGTTCAAAAATTTAGCTAAATAAAATTGTGAAAATAATAACGTTATATTAGCATTCAATATAATTACATTATCAAAATAATTATATTAAATGCTCAAATTGATTGTTAGAAAATTTTAGCAATAAGTTGTTATTGAAAATTTTTGTAGTGTAATTATCTTGAATCTATATAATTATTTTAATAGTCCCAAAAATATATATGTTCAATTTTTGAACATTTTATTCTAACCATTTTTTTTTATTTAAACACAAATAATTTAATTATTTTAATTAAGTAAATTTTTATAAATCTTTATGTGATTTATTATATTGTACATCTAAATAAATGTAAAATCTTTTTATAAAAAATTAAAATTATATACTCTTTAATATAGAAAAATTTAGATTATAAAATTTAGATATTTTTTTAAATCAAAATAATTAAGAAAATAGAAAAGAAGTGGTAATAATAATAACATAATTTATATGATAAGTTTGTAATAATGTAATTATTATTTTTAGGGTAAAAGATTCGAGACGACTTGTACAAGCATTCAATGTTAACAGAATATACCTTGCTCACGATAAGGAAGAACTTGTACCAGATTATAGAGTAAGATTTTATAAATTTTGCTAATCCATTATTGTTGTCTTGATAAACTATTTAATAATATAACAATGATTACCGGCCGTTTTCATTATTTAAAGATATTTTTACAGAATTGGCAGATAGCATTAGGTCGACGTTTTCGTTCGTTAAAACTTTGGTTCGTTATGCGTATTTATGGAGCGCAAGGACTTCAAGAGCACGTTAGACGTACTATAAAACTGGCGCAGCTTTTTGAAAAATACGTCAGATCGGATGATAGGTTTGAAATAGTCACCGAAGTCGTTATGGGTCTAGTCTGTTTTCGTATCAAAGTAGGTCTTTTTAATTATTAACTTTTTATCAAATTACAAATCAATCTATCAATTTAAACTTTATCAATTTAAAAGTTACTTTTAATTATGAATTTATCCCGTTTTATTTATAATTTTTTTTAGCTAATTAAATAGAAATTTATTTCTACTTTTTGTTTTTTTATGTTATGTAATTCGAGTAATTAATTAATTATTTATGTAAAAAAAAAAGATTAAATTCCTTTTCTTATTAGTAATACAGCTTAATTATAAATTAACTAAAAAACTTAAAAAAAATTTTGCAATAAGGAATTAAATAAATTCCTTTTTTTAGGGTGATAACAGTTTGACAAAGGAACTTTTAGACCGTTTGCAGGCTAGAAGACAAATTTATCTTATCGTCGGCACATATCAGCAGAAACTTGTCGCTAGGTTCGTCGTATGCAGTCGATTATGTCGAGAAGAAGACATCGCTTTCTCGTGGAATGAAATAAGTTGTCAAACGACAGAAATTTTGCGAGATAAATTCCATAACAAGACAATCCATAATATTATAAAATCGGCGGACGATATTGCGACAAGGATAGAAAGTTTGAACTTAAAGACGAAAAAAATTTCGCAGAAAATATCATAGTTTTTCGTATCTTTTATCTTGATCTTTCATCTGTAAAATTTCCATGACAGATTCTAATTACGCTGCGTATTGTTATTTTTGTTGTCTTCAATTTCTGATAAATTCTTAATTGCAAAATCTAAATCAACATAATTCTTTAACGACATATAAGCATTAAATATTATTATGTTAATTATTATTGCTTTTTATTGGCAAATTTTTGTTATGTTTGATATTTTATTATTCTGGTGTATATAGGTACCATAGTAAGAGAGTATATGTATATTCAACATAAGTATCTGTGAAATGTAAAATAAAGATTAGTTTTTAGCGCTTATATTGCTGCATCAATTTTTTATAACGTTTTAAACATTTATGTACTGCACCACATTTTTTACTTTTTAGTATTTAATACTCATCTTTTTTTCTTAATTATTATAGATATTATGGGTCTCCTTAATTTTTGATACTTTTATAAGTATAGTATAAATAATCACTATATCGCATAAATTCTTGATATTCTCGCAAACTTTGACCAGATTGTTGATCATCAACATTTGTTGTTCTTCTTCGCTACTGACTATTGTATCACTCCATCTGTATTTGCTTGCACATTTTGAACACTACTCATGTTCAGCGCATTCTATACAAACATATTATATAAATTTTACTTAGAATACTAAGTATAAATTATAAATAATACAAACATAAATTATTAATTTAAAACAATTTTTACTTTAAATTGCACATAAAATGTCACGTTTAACCACAATTGCAATTAATTACAGCAATTGATAAAGAGCGGTTTTTCCACTAGACCAACTAATAAAAAATTTTTAATTATCCAATTAGCGATGTAGAAAATTGAGTCTCACGTATATTATGGCTCTTGCACAAAAATTGCGCTGCGTTCAGAAACATCCAGATAATCATTTTATCCTTGTTGTCCATCAAATTTTAAAACAAGGATAAAAACAAATTAGTATTGGCAGTAGTATATTCTGCTTTGTTCTTTCTGATTAGCTTTTTGTTGTTCTGTTTTCTGCTTTTATTTAGTAGACAGATGTAATATTTCTTATTTTTTGTGATTATAATTAGTTGAGGGGGAAGGGGAAGAGATTGTTTGGTCAAGTTTCATAAAATAATCTTATATAATTTAGGAAATAATAATTTAGTTAAAATTGATGAATAAAAATTGGGCGTTTAGTTAGCAGACGTAATACTGAAAAAATTTTTTTTGTTTTATATATTTCTTTAATTCTTTTAATGTCAATCAATTGGAAATCATTTGGGATAGACGCGTCTACAAAATTTTAATATTTGGAAAATAATTTTATTGTAATAAAATAAATTTAAGGAAATCCTAAAGACATCTGATTTATCGACATTATTTAAATACACTAATATTTAAATTAGCTTTACACAAATGATTCCCACAAATGTATTTCAATATATTTATGCCAATCATTTGTAATCAAGTTCGTAAATTATTGTAATCTATTTAAATAAAGTAAATGGTAATCACTACTTATCTTTTTCGCTTTTCTTTCATGTTTAAAATATTTAAAATTGTATTTTTAAATGTGAATTTTTCGCAATTGTAAAAATAAATATTTATGTTAAGTTTTAAACAATTCTATATTAATTTAAATTTCAAGTGACTTCCCTCTTCTTTCCTAACACAAATTTCACGGAGTCTACTTTCGAATTAAAGCAATTAAATTTGCAGGGCATCTGTCGTGTAACTTCCCCTAGGGTAAAAAGTAAAAAGTGAAAAGTTTCACGTAAACTCGTGATCATGCAACTCAACAAAACGTAAAAATATGGAACTTTTTATATAAACGTTTCCAAATCTAATGGTAATATAACTAATAGTTCTGTAAGTTGTTACTTTAAAAAATTTACGTGAAATAAATAGAGTAAATAGAGTAAAAATGAAAAGTGAAAAGTAAAAAATGAAAATTATTACATGAAATTACATGATGACTGATGCCCTAAGTCAAAATTTTTTGGGACCCTACGAATGCTTGACCGCGGAAAAAGACTGGAGATGCTAAAGTTGTCCTGTTTTACTGATAATTTTATTTCTCACTAATCTTTTAATTGCACTTACAGAATTAAAAATTCTCCAGAATTAAGAAGATGCTAAACTGTCCGTCAAATTTGATCGAGGTCGATAATGTAGAGTCATTTGTTTATCCTTGTTTATAAAAATATTTGCTTCAAAATACAAATTATGTAGCTTATACGTATAAATAAATAACATCTCTCACTTCAGAATAGATTGAAGAATAAGACTATATTCGTCAAATTACAATTAAAAGCCGTAAAAAAGTTTTTTGTATGATCAAATTTATAATACCAGAGAAGTGAATACACGAAAAAATGGTTAGTTGAACTTTTATTTCTTTATATATGAGATATATAAACAATAAATTATGAAAACAATAATTGTTATCGTTTTATTCACAAATATTTCGATTATTTCGATTTTACGGTATTAACCGTTAGATCGAAAAATAATGAATAATCATATGTTTAAAAAAATATTTTGATACAAATAAAACTTTTTGGTACAAATAAAAAAATTGATAATAGATATTTTAAAATATAATTCTTCAGCTTTCCAATTAACATATTTTAAAGTATTTTTTCTTTTTTTCTACAAAATGCAATCGTTTGAAAAAAAAAAACAATTTTTATGCAAAATTTTTTTATTTATTGTCTGTCTATCAAATATATCTTTTTCCACTCAATTTTAATACAAAGTCGATAAAGTTGGAAAATTGCGAGAAAAAATCGGAAGCGGCAGACTTTTAATAAATTATTCGGTTTTATTAACTTAAAACTGTAATTCATTGAAAATACTATAGCGCCTCTTGTGAAAGCTGTAAAGTGACCTGCTAGTATAAGGATAATAACAAAATATATTAATTTTACATACAGTTCTGATAAGCTTGCAAAATTACGGAAGAGCATAAACTGTAGTGAATTTCCAATGAATTATTCGCTTTCACTGATTTAAAATTCAAGTATATCAATGAAAATACTATAAAATAATTTTCTTAATGTTTTCAATCAACTTTTAATTTTTTTAGCTTCGCAATTTATGTAATATAGTTTAAAAATTCATGTTAAAAATTTTAGTTATGAGCTATCGTCGACCATTTTTAGTCCCCATCGCTTATCGCTACGAACAACGTTGCGAATAGCAATGAATTTTGTTTGCGCTCTCCTCGCCTCGCGGCGAGCGACGGCGCGGATATCACCGCTCACGAGCAACGACGATCGTCTTGTTTCCCACCGCGCTCGTGTTTCCGTTATAGCCGTGCGTACATTAGCAATATTTCACTATTTTCCAACAATAAGTATAAGAACTGTACGCATGGAATCGAAAAAATTTAGAGCGCTTTTCGTCTTCGATCTTCGTGGGCAACACGATGGTATAAATATTATGCAAAGGTTTATTAACACCCTGTATAATTGTTATGCGTGTAGTCAAAACTTAACTACATTCTTTCCAAATTGCAACTTATTTCTCATCAATTTCCCTAATTAAGTATGTAACATTCACTTGTTTTAATATCGCAATAATGATTTTTCCACTAATTATTTATTTTGAAGAGGACTTTATACTAGTCGAAACGTAAATTGAGTTTTTGTTTCATTTCGTATAATTTCTTTGAGAAAAAGCTTACACTTGACTCATTTATAATTTTCTAATAAAATATAAACACGCTTATATCAATTCAATTGCTTTGTTCACTGACCCTTTTTCATTACTGATTGCTTTGCATTACCGAACTTTGTCATCTTAATCTTAAAAGTTTATGTCAAATCTAATTTTAAACTAAAGTAATTATTAAAAAGTGATTAAGATACCTAAATATATTATATTATTTTAATAAATATTGAATAATGTATAACATATATAGTATGTTATATACAGCTAAATTAAATGTACGGCTTTAATGTTATTTTAATACATTTTATGTGGTTCCAACTTCCTAAAATATAATGAACTTAATTACTCATCGTGAAATTTTGCTTTTATACGAGATAATTAATATACTTTTAAGTAATAGTGACAGGAAACAATAATATTTCTTTTGGAATATAAAAAATGGAAGGGTAAAGTTATAATAGTAAAAATAAAATTTTTTTGTGTTTACATCAATTTTTACATATCGTTTTTCATCGGTTTCTTTAAACTTATTTACTCAATTTCTAGTGTTTATATTAAGATAAATATGATATAAGCGCTTCAATGCAAGATAACAAAATATACATTTACTCAAAATATTGTATAATTTTAATATGCATGTTGTACAATCGCTTTTATATTGAACGTTCAGATAAAAATTATGAATATTTAACACAAATATGTAACCTACAAATTCATCAATACTATAATTGCAACGTGCGTCATTTGTAAACGTTAGTTTAGTATGTCTTTGTCATTTAAAGAGTGTAAAATAACGGAATACAAAATTTGAAAATAATACAATTTAATATAAATATAAATCATGAAAATCAATTACAAGCATCTTTATATAAAAGCGCATTATTTCTTTTTCATGGCAAGTAAGTAATTATTATATAATAATTATATTGATATTATTATTAAATAATAATATACCATAATTATCATTAAATGTATATTAAAATATTATTTATTTTATACACCAGTTCAAGCTTTTTAAAATAAAATTTAAAACGTTACTGATTTATTTTAATATTAATTATAAAAATTATACAACCAATATACTAATTTTACTTAAAAAATGCATATTACAACAATTAAATGCAACAAAATATTAAAGATAATTTACTACCAATGTAATTATTACATACATTACATTACATATTTAATAACAACTTTTCACTATTTTAGGTATGGGTACTACTTTTCCATATGCTATGGTATATGGAAAGCAACTAGGTATTTCACCATTAATCGCAGGTACTATTGGCATGATTTCTTCTGCACTACACTTGATTGCGAAACCAATATTTGGGTTTATAATGGATTATTTTCAATGGAGAAAATTAATTTTCATAATATTGCTCATAGTATCAACTAGTGGTTATAGTGCGATATTCCTTTTGCCATCATTACCAGGTCCAATATTTTTAGATCAGCATTTTCAAAATGTTTCATGTGCATCTCTATCGTATTGCGATATAGAAAATGTAAGTTTTATTCTTTTTTAAATTTTATTTGTACATTTTTTTGATAAAATGCTAACAATAAAATGTCTGTAATATCAATCAGTAAATTATATTAATATACATAAGCTTATAAATAAGTTCATAAAAATGTGTATTGTGTTTATATATTAATAATATGTTATTATATATAATTAAAAAATTTCAAAACATAGCAAATTTTAATTTTAAATATATTTTGAATCTGTGTAATAAAAAATTTTGCTAAATGTTTTAAAAGTATATAAACAATACATCATAAATAACCCCGTAAATATTTATCGTATAAGAATATGTATAAATATGTATGCAATTATAAACAAAATATATCATATACTTGTACTAATTTTTTCTTTTTTCAAATTATGTTTGGTGTTAAAAAATTAATAGTTATACTAAAAAAACAAAAACTAATTAAAAGTATAATTTTTGCATTTTTTACAAACAGTTAAGTATAAAAAAATAAAAAAATTGTCCATGTATAATAATATACATTGGCACAAAAGAAAAAAAAGACAAAAATTTTGACCGAATTTTTAGGCAATCTTCAAAATAATGCAACTTTGCAAAAAATTATCCAAATTACATGAACTTTTTTTAAATTAAAGGGCAAAAACTCTACTTTAAGAATCACTAGACAAAAATTTGATTTGTTAAGTGTAACCTTTTTGTATCGCATAGAAACCAAACATGTTCTTTTATCAAAAAAAGTAAACGTTTGTTATTATTTTTCACTAATTTCTTGTTAAAATCTTGTTAATATTAATCCGGATTCTTAAGGTTTATTTTTTTCTAAGTAATTTAAAAAAAAGAATATGTTGATACGATATTTTTTGTTGATTATACACGAGTTTGAAATTTGCACTGCATTTTACAGTATTTTAGCAAATAAATACAGTGGATACCATTTGGATACCATAAAACGGTATTAATATAACATTGCACATTGATTTTATTGGTGTTTAACTCAATCATACCGCCGTCATCAGAGTGACCTAATGTGCAATATGTGGAGGTTTTATTATCGACAAAAGCGAGAGCTATATTTACGCGATTCTGTCTCTTAGGCAAATTTAACGGAATAACATTGAGTCTGTAGGAGTATAAATATATTATTATGTATCTACACAATACATAATAAGATGTATAAATTAATAAAATGTAACATGAATACTTCGATTTATACAAACTCTAAATTAGGCGTCCATTTCGTCAGATGCCCTTTTTGACATGTGTCACAGAAACATTAATTATTTAAAAAATACAAAACAGTATTATAAAAATTACTATACCATTTAATAGAAAATACTTTCTAATTTATAATTATGTTTCCAACATTGTTTAATTAACTATTATTTAAGAAATTTTGTCCAAAAACGAAATGATATTCCAAATTCGGTACCTTTCTCCTATTATCTGTTTAAAACAAAACAAAAATATTATAAAAGAAAGAAGCTATAAATGCATATTGACATATTTTAATTAATATATAATTATAATATATTTATCAATAAATAA
Organism: Monomorium pharaonis; assembly: GCF_013373865.1. NCBI lineage: Eukaryota > Metazoa > Arthropoda > Insecta > Hymenoptera > Formicidae > Monomorium > Monomorium pharaonis. The sequence goes on along the minus strand of NC_050476.1, from coordinate 19,756,806 downwards.
GTTTATCAAGTCGACTTCTTGGCAAATTTGTTTTTTGAATCTCATGTTATCTTATTATTAGTAATTAATACTTTTTGTTAATAAAAAATATATTTAATTTTATTCTTAATTTACTTTTTGTTTAAGCATACATTAGCAATTCAATCGTGTAATGGTACAAAAGATACTGTGTGCCATTGGATATGCAAAGATATGAATTTTTCTGTAGAATTATCTTTTCATGCAGATCAACAAACAGTAAGCATCTCATCAGATACTGCATGCTTATTAAATATTAATGAGACGTCGTTGTGCCAAAGAAATATAACTAATTACAACTGCAATGTTACTTGTGATGATTTCGAAAATCAATGTGTATACACATCTATTACTTTTTGGAGTTTTGCTTTCTTTTTTTGTCTTGGTGATATTTGTTATTTTATTTCCATCTCTCTAAGCGATGCAACTTGTTTTACTATATTGGGTACGTAATTTTATTGTTTTGATGCTACTTGTAAAAATTTAGCTGTACGAATCAAATAAGCAATTTTATAGTCATAGAAATCTAATATTATACAAAGAAGAAATACTGCTTTTAAACAACTTTTGCATTTTCAGGGAAACGTGAACAATTAAAGTTTGGTAAGCAACGGCTATGGGGCACTATAGGTTACGGTATCGCAGCATGTTTAACTGGATATTTAGTGGAATTGTGGTCGCAAGATAAAATTAATAAAACTTACACACCAATGCTTATTCTAGTGCTTGTATTTGCTTTTATAGATTTAATCTGCTGTATAAAATTAGAGGTAATTGTTTTTTGCATTCCAAAAATAAACCGGATTAATAGTACATAATTTTGTTCTATAGTTTCGTATTCTATTTTTGTTACAGATGCCATTTAAAAGATCCCCAACTGCATTAAAAGATGTCTTTACGCTTTTGAAATCAAAATCTATCATTATATCTTTGTGTTTCTTTATATTTGCTGGTATCCTTAATGCCACCAAGAGAAATTATTTATATTGGTAAACTTTGACCTTTTATTGCAGATTAAACATTTTTGTTTATTTATGATAACATAAAATAGCTAGATAAGAATATATTATCAAGTAAATATCTTAAAAAGCATCTTATCATTGTGAATCTGATAACTTAGATTTCTGAAAGATAATTAAATGTATCTATAATCTAAATATTATCTGCTATATTGTTTTTCAAAAACAGTAAAATATGACGAAAATAATGTCTAAAAAATATCTCAAGTTAAATGGGTCTTCAAATTGATATATATTATTTAATATAATTTTGTTCAGGTAACAATTTAAGAAATTTTTTAAATAAGTTATTTTATAGAGTTATCATAGATTGCTCTAAAATTAACTGCCAGTACTAAAAATCTATAACTGACGTAACGCGAAGTATAAAATATTTACTTGCAATAAACATTTTGGAACGTTAGTAGATGTCTCTAGTAAATGCTAATTATATTAGATGAGATGCTATTTAAACATTATTTTCAAGATAATTAAATGCTTCCATCTTAAGATTATTTTTTAAGTTTTTATTTTGGGAAGCATGCTGTCTTGGATAGAATGTACTATACTCTATGTATTTTGAAATTATAGGTATTTAGAAGATCTCGCTTTAACGACTGGTTATATGAGTAAAATTAAATTTATAGAAGGTTTAATCGCAATGGCGGAGACTTTCGGTGGCGAAGTAATATTTTTTTTCTTTTCTGGTAATATTAATTATTTCTTATAATAAGTTAAAAATACTACGTTAATGTAATTAAGAATATTTTTTTAAGGAATATTATTTTAAGTTTTTTTTTCAGGCAAAATACTGGAGAAACTAGGATATGTTTACACTTTCTTATTTTGCCTTTTATGCTATGGACTTCGTTTTGGATTAATATCTTTATGTCCAATGCCGTGGTGGGTACTTCCGATAAAGTTAATCATGCATGGGCCATCGTATACGCTCTGCATATCAACAATAGCAGCATATGCGGACGTGGTAGCACCTCCTGGTGCTTCAGCTCTTGTTCAAGGACTTTTTCAAAGCATGCATGATAGTTTAGGTAAGTTTATTTGGTTATGGTTATTTAGGTAAGGTTATTTAGTTTGTTATGTATATTAATAATTATTTTCTTATAAAAACATTTTGAGATATTAAAACAAATATATGTGCAATAAAAAAATATTTTTTTTTGCAATCATTTAATTTTTATTATACATAAATTTATTGTCTACTAATCATGCTGCGCGACATAAAAGAAAAATATATTGCATATTAATTTTAAAAATTATTAAAAATATTGCAAAATTTTCAGGTCTCTTGATTGGCAGTTTAATAGTAGGTGCCTTGTATAAAAAGTTTGGTGGTACAATAACATTAAGGATATTTTCAGTACTTGCAGCACTTTCAGCATTAACATATTTCATTCTTCACATTTTGTATTTAAAACATGAAACACTAGATAAGAAATCAGGTACGTTTAAAATATTGTAATAAATATTTGCAGAAGATTGTTGAAAAGTATCAGATCTTTTTTTATTGTAGCTTCACGCAATGATGTTGAATGGAAAACAACGGATGATGCACGAAGACATTGTGTAGTAGCAGAAATGTAATATATGCATTATACATTTTTCAGAAAGTAATATTTTAACTTTATATACATATGTATATATGTATATCTCTTGATATAAAAGACATAATATAAATTATATAAATTAGGATAATTTGAAGCTATTTTATGTTATATGTGATACAATTAGTTAGAGTACTGTAGCATTTTTTATTGTAAAAAGATGCAAGTTTTTTATCACATAATTTTATTTGTAATAAAAAAATTGAACTACAAAGTTTTTTCGTTGTCAAACGAAAAAAATACCGTCGTTTTATGAGTTTGTCTAGATGCGTTATTTATGTCCAACACAGATGTTAATGTTATTTCTCGCCTACGAACAAAGAAATGATCATGACGCAATTACGATATTATATTTTTATATTATTTTTATCCGCTGAATTTTTATACTTTTGATTTGTATGCGTATTGGCTATTTTCCTATTACATTGTCATTTATGGTTTTATCCATTAATTTAAATGTGGATTTTTTATATATAATTGTTATGCGTGTAGTCAAAATGGCTCAACTACATTCTTTCCAAATTGCAACTTATTTCTCATCTATTTCCCTAAGTATGTAACATACACTTGTTTTAATATCGCAATCGTTTTTCCACTAATTATTTATTTTGAAGCGGACTTTATACTAGTCGAAACGTAAATTAAAAGTTTTTGTTTCATTCCGTATAATTTCTTTGAAAAAAAGCTTACACTTGACTCATTTAAAATTTTTTAATAAAATATAAACACTCTTATATCAATTCAATTGGCTCGTTCACTGACCCTTTTTTAATTGATTGCTTTGCATTACCGAGCTTTATCATCTTAATCTTAAAAGTTTATATCAAATCTAATATTAAACTAAAGTGATTATTAAAAAGTGATTAAGATATCTAAATATATATTATTTTAATAAATATTGTATAATGTATAACATATACAGTATGTTATATACAGCTAAATTAAATGTACGGCTTTAATGTTATTTTAATACATTTTATGTGGTTCCAACTTCCTAAAATATAATGAACTTAATTACTCATCGTGAAATTTTGCTGTTATACGAGATAATTAATATATTTTTAAGAAGTAGTGACAGGAAACAATAATATTTCTTTTGGAATATAAAAAATGGAACAATAAAGTTATAATAGTAACAATAAAATTTTTTTGTGATTATATCGATTTTTACATATCGTTTTTTTATCGGTTTCTTAAAACTAGGTTATTTACTCAATTTCTAGTTTATGTTAAGATAAAGCGCTTCAATGCAAGATAAAGAGAAATGCATTTATTTAAAATGTAATGTTATTTTAATCTGTATGTTATACAATCGCTTCAATGCAAGATAAAGAGAAATACATTTATTCAAAATGTAGTGTAATTCTAATCTGCATGTTGTACAATCGCTTTTATATTGAACGTTCAGATAAAAGACATAAATATTTAACATATACACCACAAATTCATTGATACTATAATTGCAACGTACATCATTTGTAAACATTAGTTTAGTATGTTTCTGTCATTTAAAGAGTGTAAAATAACGGGATACAAAATTTAGAAATAATACAATTTAATCTAAATATAAATCATGAAAGTTAATTACAACCATCTCTATATAAAAGCGCATTATTTCTTTTTCGCAGCAAGTAAATAATCATTAAATAATAATATCAATAATATTCCATAATTATCATTATATGTATATTAAAATATTACTTTATACACCAGTTCAAGCTTTTTAAAATAAAATTTAAAACGTTACTGGTTTATTTTAATATTTAATTATAAAAATTATACAACCAATATATTAATTTTACTTCAAAAATGCATATTACAACAATTAAATGCAACAAAATATTAAAGATAATTTACTACCAGTGTAATTATTACATACATTACATTACATATTTAATAACAACTTTTCATTATTTTAGGTATGGGTACTACTTTTCCATATGCTATGGTATATGGAAAGCAACTAGGTATTTCCCCATTAGTTGCAGGTGTTATTTGCTCAATTGCTCCTGCACTACACTTGATTGCGAAACCAGTATTTGGGTTTATCATAGATTATTCTCAATGGAGAAAATTAATTTTCATAATATTGTTCATAGTATCAAGTAGTTGCTTTAGTGCGATATTCCTTTTGCCATCATTACCAGGTCCAATATTTTTAGATCAGCATTTCCAAAATGTTTCATGTGCATCTCTATCGTATTGCGATATAGAATATGTAAGTTTTATTGTTTTTTAAATTTTATTTGTAGATTTTTTCAATAAAATGCTAACAATGAAATGTCTGTAATATCAATTAGTAAAATATATTAATTTACATAAGCTTATAAATTTATAAAAACGTGTATTGTGTTTATATATTGTATATTATATTTTTAAACATATATATAATTAAAAAATTTTGTAACTTAGCAAATTTTAATTTCAAATATATTTTAAAACTATATAATAAAAAATTTTGTTAAACATTTTAAAAGTATATAAAACAATACATCATAAATAACTTCGTAAACATTTATCGTATATAAATATATATGTAATTATATACAAAATATATCAATATGCGTTTGTACTAATTATTTTCTGTTTTCAAATTTTGTTTGGTGATAAATAATAATAGTCAATAAAAAAACACAAACTAATAAAAACAATTTTTTTACAAAATTAATAACAGTCAAGAAATATTAAAAGCCAATAAGAGCCGGCACAGCTCTTATTGCTGTATAATTACAATAATATGTAATTATACAGCTGTATAATTACAATAATATAAAGCGCAACAACATTTAGTACAATATTACAATTCGCTTTAGTAAATTATTACAGACGTTTCGACTTCATGTTACTCTTGTCTCTAATTATGATAGTGTCATTTCAGTTACTTTTAGTTGTCATTGTGGAGTTAATAATTACTGGAGCCTACGAATATTAATATAGTTTACAAAATTAAGAATAAAAAATAGAAAAATTGTTCATGTATAATCATATACATATATTTCTTGAATCCTAAATATACATGTATGATTATACAGAACTAATTTATTCTCATTTCTCCGTACTTAACTTTTTCTTAAAGAAACAATGCAAAAATTATCCTTTTAATTAGTTTTGTACTTTTAGTGTAATTTTTTTTTTAAACAAAACAAAAATTTTATAAAATAAGAGCTACTATAAATGCATATTGACATATTTTGTATATAATTATATGTATTTATATGTTTTTATGTAAATAAAAATTTTCATCAACAATATTTTATTATTAACAATTAATACTTGTTAGTAAAAATATATTTAATTTTATTCTTAATTTATTTTTTGTTCAAGCATACATTAGCAATTGAATCATGTAATGGTACAAAAGATACTGTGTGCCATTGGATATGCAAAGACATGAATTTTTCTGTGAAATTATCTTTTCATGCAGATCAACAAAAAGTAATTATCTCATCAGATACTGCATGCTTATTAAATATTAATGAGACGTCATTGTGTCAGAGAAATATAACTAATTATAACTGCAATATAACTTGTGATGAATTCGAGAATCAATGTGTCTATACATCTATCACTTTTTGGGGTTTTGCTTTCTTTTGGTGCCTTGGTGCGATTTGTTATTTTATTTCCATCTCTCTAAGCGATGCAACTTGTTTTACCATATTGGGTATGTGTCTTTATAATTTTGATGCTAATTGTAAGTTTTCCAGGTAGCACTCGTTTTAAAAACGTTTCACAAATGTTTCTTTGAAACGTTTCATATCCGGCTCTTGGAAACGTTTTTAATTGGTAAAATTGTCCACTTCAAAAACGTTTAAGAAATGGTTAAAATTTTTTTTCCTTTATCCGTGAAAATTTTATTTTTTTACAGATTTAATAAAATAATTTATTCACGAGCGCGCGTGTGTGTATGTGTGAATGCATTATACATATATACTTATGGAATTATATATTTGTTTAGCAGCCTGCCATTATGTAAACTTTTAATTACACATATACTTCTTCATTATTCTTTTTAAACTTTAACCTATTATCACATAAATGTCCCACGTAGCACATATTTATTTCAAAAACGTTTATACACATATACACACAGAAATACACAAAAATATTGGATACGTTTAGAAAACGTTTATAAAACAAATATGTGATACCTGGATTAGCTGTACGAATCAAATAAGCAATTTTATAGTCTTACAATTAGATACCTAATATTATACAGAGAAGAAATATTACTTTTAAACAACCTTTGCATTTTCAGGGAAAAATGAACAATTAAAGTTTGGTAAACAACGACTATGGGCCACTATGGGTTTCGGTGCCGCAGCATGTTTATCTGGATATTTAGTGGACTTGTGGTCGCAAGATGAAATTAATAAAACATACACACCAATAGTTATTCTAGCGGTTATACTTATTTCTATAGATTTGATTTGCTGTACAAAATTAGAGGTAATTACTTTATGCATTCTAAAAAACAAACCGGATTAATAGTTTATTTTTGTTTTATAATTTCGTGTTTTATTTTTATTACAGATGCCATTTAAAAGATCCACAACTGCATTGAAGGATGTCTTTACGCTATTGAAATCCAAATCCATTTATATATTTTTGTGTTTCATTATGTTTTCTGGTATCCTTAATGCCACCAAGAGTAATTTTTTATATTGGTAAACTTTTACCTTTCATTGCATATTATACATTTTTGATTATTTATAGTACAATAAATTAAGGAAATTAAAATAGCTAGAAAACAATATATTATCAAGAAAATATCCCAAAAAGCATTTTATCTTTGTGAACCTGATGACTTATTGTTAGACAAATTTTTGAAAGATCATTAAATATATCTAAATATATCTGCTACATCGTTTTTCAAAAACAGTAAAATATGATGAAAATAATGTCTAAAAAATATCTCAAATTAAATGTCTTCAAAGTGATATACATTATTTAGAATAATTTTGTGCAAATAACAATTTAAGGAATTTTTTAAATAAGTTATTTTATAGAGTTATCATAGATTGCTCTAAAATTAAGTGCCAGTACTAAAAATTAATCTATAGTTGACGTAACGTGAAATATAAATTTTGACAGTGAACGTTTTGAAACGTTTTGAAACGTTAGTAAATGTCTCTGGTAAATGGCTGATTATATTAGATCAGATGCTATTTAAACATTATTTTCAAGTTAATTAAATGCTTCCATTCTATTTTTTAAGTTTTTATTTTGAAAAGCATGCTGTCTTGAATAGAATGTACTAAACTCTGTGTATTTTGAAATTATAGGTATTTAGAAGATCTCGCTTTAACGACTGGTTATATGAGTAAAATTAAATTGATAGAAGGTTTAATCGCAGTGACAGAGGCTTTCGGTGGCGAAGTAGTATTTTTTTTCTTTTCTGGTAATGTTATCTATTTCTTATCACATAATTAGTTAAAAAAACAACGCTAACATGATAAAAAAAATTTTTAAGGAATATTATTTTAATTTTTTTTCCAGGCAAAATACTGGAGAAACTAGGATATGTTTACACTTTTATATTGAGCCTTTTATGCTACGCACTTCGTTTGGGATTAATATCTTTATGTCCAATGCCGTGGTGGGTACTTCCGATAGAATTAACAATGTACGGGCCATCGTATGCGCTTAGCATATCAACAATAGCAGCATACGCAAACGTGATAGCACCCCCTGGTGCTTCAGCTGTTGTTCAAGGATTTTTTCAAAGCATGCATGATGGTTTAGGTAAGTTTACTTAGTTTTGTTATGTATATTAATAATTATTTTCTTATAAAAACATTTTAAATTATTGACACAAATATATGTATAATAAAAAACATATTTTTTTGCAATTATTTAATTTTTTTGTACATTAAATTTATTGTACATTAACCGTTATATTGATCATGCTGTGTGGCATAAAAGTAAAAAAAATGTTGAATACTAATTCTAAAAATTATAAAAAATATTACAAAAAATTTTTAGGTTACTTAGTTGGCAGTTTAATAATAGGTGCCTTATACAAAAAATTTGATGGTACAGTAACATTAAGAATATTTTCAGCATTTGCAGTACTTTCAGCATTAACATATTTTATTCTTCACATTTTGTATTTAAAACCTAAAACACCAGGTAAGAAATCAGTCAGCTTTAAAAGATTGTAATAAATATTTGCAGAAGATTGTTGAAAAGTATCAGATTTTTTCTTACAGTAGTTTCAAGTAGTAATGTTGAATGGAAAACAACGGATGATGCACGGAGACATTGTGTAGTAGCAGAAATGTAATATATGCTTTGTAAATTTTTCAGAAAGTAATATTTCAACTTTATATACATTATATACATTATATATATCTCTTGATGTAAAAGACATAACTTGAGACATAATTAATATAGATTACATAAATTAGAATAATTTAAAGCTATTTTATGTTATAAGATATAAGATGAGTATACGATGCCATCAGTTACATTATTGAACCATTTTTTATTATAAAATGTTACCAGCTTTTTATCACATAATTTAATTTAGAATAAAAAAAATTAATTAATTTTTAACTATTTATGTTTATATTTATTATTTATATTAATTTATGTGTACATATATATTAATGTTAAAAATATATAAGTGCAAAGGATAATAAGACAACAGTAGACGATCAAAATGCTCGAAGTTGTTTGTTTGTGAATGACATGTCTTTCTCATAGCAACCTGCTTCTAAATTATACATGTCTAAATCTCCGAATAATTAATAATCAACTAATTTATTGATTTAACACCACACAACCAATAAAATGCTGTCAAGATTTAGAGTATCATCTTGGAAATTGCAGCGATTTTTCACAAGGTACGGATGAATCATATCAAGTGTCAAATAAGAGTTTACAAAGTTTTTAAAAATTTTCGTATTTTTTCATCTTACTAATTAATAATGTATTTACTAATAAGATTAATTGTGAGTACCCGCAATCAAAAAATATTAATTAAATGCTTAGAAGATTTTGCGCTTTGCAGATTGTTTTCATCAAATAAAGGTGGAGAAAGTAAAAAGGATATACCGGAATGTATGAAACTGAGAAAATTCGAAACGTACCAGATGGATCCATGTATGATAGATCCATGCAAAGAAGAACCAGCAGTTGTGATCGTAGGGGCTGGCATGGCCGGGTTATCGGCAGCACATCGATTAACTCAATGCGGTTTCCGTAATTTTACGGTTTTAGAAGCGACAGATAGGTATCTCGAACAAATTCAAAATTAGCTTTTATAGCTTAAAGGTTTATATCAAATCTAATATTAAACTAAAGTTTAATAAAAATTTATTTATTAAAAAGTGATTAAACTAAAGATTATTAAAAAGTGATTAAGAGATCTAAATATATTATATTATTTTAATAAATATTATATTTCAAAGCACAGTTTCTTTCAAAAGTATAATAAACTTAATTACTCATCGTAAAATTTTGCTTTTATAAGAGATATATTAATTAATAGACTTTTAATTTCAGACCGGGTGGACGAATTCACTCTTGCTGGCTAGGCGACGTTGTAGCGGAAATGGGTGCAACGTGGATCGAGGGTGGGAGTGTGGCGAACCCGGTGTTCACTCTGGCGGCACAAGAGGGTTTGCTGAAGACACCGCTTTTCAGGCCAGATCCCAGTCGCGGGCTTTTTTGCACCAGCGACGGTAGGGCCATCGATCTCCCGGTTAGCATCGCGGCGTATCACACCTTTCGGCAAATCGAGCAGCAGGCGGCGGCTCTCTTCGCCCTTGGTTGCGGCCGTACTCACGGTACGTTGCTGAATTTTATGGGCATCAGAATTCAGCAAGAACTCCACAACTTTCCGGAGGAGCAACGGTACAGTTGCCCAGGTTAATCGCAAAGCTATACGAGCAGTGATGTAAAGAGTTGACTTATGAGTGGCCAGAGACAAATGAGAATTTCTCATTAATTAGAAATACATGACGTAATGAGTTTTATACTTTCGGTGGAAACGACATTCAGGACATTAAGTAGACTTGTAGGTATGACTCGATTCGATTGCTCAAACGTTACGTACAAATAATTACTTATTTATAAATGTATCCAAAAAGTTAATACAAAAGAAATGTGAAACACCGTACAGCACAACATCTTTCAAAAAGTTTTCTGAAAGATATTTGACAGAAAATATCTTTCAGATATCTTTCAGAAATATTTCTGAAAGGTGTGTGCTGTGTGGGACATAAATAGCTGTATGTGCTACACTCTACAGAATAATATTATACTTTAATTAAACGTTATATTTTAAGTTATCTTACTTTAGGCATATTAATTATTTTATACTCACACATACGCACACACGATAATATTATTCTAATTGATAATATCCCTATGATTGATGTATGTACATATATATTAACCTTAGAATTGTATTTTAACGTTAGAATAAATAAAAAGTATAGTTGTATATAAGCAATTATTTTAAAAGTGTTTACAATTAAAAGTTGCAAAGTAGTTCGCATTAAGTATAATCGTTACATTGCTGCGTAACTAATTACTCAATTATGCTAGAAATGATAATACGGATGGTTCATAATTCGCAGATATGATGCCGCCAGGGTGATGTACGGTATGACGAATTGTGTGAAGTGTCGATGCGGAGATGATCTCTCGCTTGTCTCGGCCGATCAATTCGGCAGCTATATCGAGATTCCTGGTGGAAATATTAGAGTACCTTTGGGATTTGTGGGAGTGCTGGCTCCTTTACTTCGAGATCTACCTAGTTGTTGCGTCAAGTTTGTACAAAAGCGTGCCTAACAATTTGCATCAATCTATTTTTATTTTTACTTTAAAAGAAATAAAGCAAATAAACTTTTAAAAGACGTAACTTTGTAGGAAAATTATTTTTTAACGCTATTTCTTAATAAAAAAGACTGCGATATTATTTAATATTAATATTATTTAATTAGTTAATAAATTTTATTAATTGGTTAGTTTAGCCATTAAACGCAATCTTTTTTAAACTTTATTAATTACTCAAACTTTAATTATTAATAATCGTTTGTTAAATATCTTTATAAATATAGAATCATTTAATGTCTTTTAAGATATTGTAAACCAGTTAATCGCATTCGGTGGGGTACGGTGAGCCATAAGAGTCCACGAGCTATCGTGAAATGCATTGATGGTGAAGAGTTTCCTGCTGATTACGTGATCATAACCGTTTCACTTGGCGTCCTAAAAAGTCAGCACGCAAGGTTGTTCCTGCCAGGATTACCCGCTGAAAAAGTCGAGGCGATCAACAAGCTTGGATATGGATACGTTAATAAGATCTTCTTGGAATATGCGAGACCGTTCTGGGTCTGGCGAGAGGGTACGATCAAATTGGCTTGGTCCGCTGAAGAACTGGCGGATAGATGCGATTGGGTGAAAGGTTGTCACTTTTAATATTACGATATGGTTTTAAGAAATCGACAAATCAACGGAAGTGTGTATGTGTGTATGTCTATTCGCGTCTAGGTGTGGCAAATGTGGAGGAATTGCCCAATTCTCACCATGTGCTATGCGCCTGGGTGTGCGGCCATGAAGCGATGGACATGGAACAGTGTCCTGACGAGGAGGTAGTGGAATCAATGACGACAGTTCTTCGTCGATTCACTGGTGACCCGACACTTCCTTACCCAGCCAACATTCTCAGGAGCAAGTGGTGCATGGACCAATACTTTGCCGGAGCCTACAGTTACATGGCAATGAACAGCACCGTTGGTCACCAGTGTGATCTGGCTAGTCCATTACCGGGTATCTTCACCTTTTGTCGTGAACACATCTATCTTGTTTAAAAGGAGCTTCTCTTTGAATTTCTAATATTCAAATAATAATATTCTATACATTGAGAGCACACCTATATAGTAGTCAATTAATATTAAAATGAATCTCAATTTAATATTAAAATTGATAAACATTAGATATTATTAATGATTATGGCTTGAAAACTTTAAACCTTCGCTCATGGAATATTCAAAAATTCTGTATATCAAGAGCTTAAATTTAGAGAGTCTTGATCTTAATTTAAAAGAAATTGTTATGATAAACGTTATAAACGTTATGAACAATTACAGTTTGAAAAACTTAGAAGAAACTTTGCCCTGGAAATTTTAGTATTTCTGACATTTCTGACATCTTATATATTTGGGAAGTTATTTTATCGAGTTTTTCATTTAATTTTTAAAATCAAATATCAGATTTATTGACTTTGATCAATTTATTAACAATTCCATTTATAACGTTTTCTTCAAGATTTCTTCTTCACTTTTTCCAGACTCTTGTGAAGCGATACCACCAATACTTTTATTCGCGGGTGAAGCTACTATTCCGGGACATTACAGCACAGTACATGGTGCAAGGCTCAGTGGTATTCGTGAGGCGGAAAGAATAATTCATTTAACAAAACGGTACAACGGCCCGCCAAAAAAGATGCTCGCTAAACCATGATCCAATTACGGCCAAAATATAAAAAATAAAACAATGCGGGCAAGTTTTGTTGTGTGATATATACACACATACTGCAAAATTCTTTATTTCGTGCAAAAAGGAGTCAAATGAGCATTATTTTATTAATCGATAATTTGAGATGAGATCCCTAAACTAAACAATTACCTACACATCATGTATTACAATATAAGATTAATTAAACAAAGCAATACAAGACTGCAACACATTAACATTTTGTTTAATACAAATAGTGCAAGAAGTGCCTCAATAAGTGCACATAGTGCTTCTGTAAAATACAAACTGCCATCTTACTGTGTAACGCAATCATACTTTTTGACTACCCCCGTCATCTAAAAAGGACCTTATATTCCCTCCTGTTATTCTTTCCTCTGTGTATCAGAGAGAAATCTGAGAGCGGCCACCGCGGCCTTCCTCGTGCGACTGATATGTGACTAGCATTAACGCCAAACATGGATGTAAATATAAAATACATATACATATGCTTAATATGAATATAATGTCTAGACTTAACTATAACAACAAGTCCCCATCTAATTTAGATCTAATTTTTACAAACAATTTATCAGATTTCATTGATTATAAACAAATAAATGATACTTGGGAATCGAATCATTTCCCCAATAGTTTTGTAATAGATTTAACATTTACTCCATACAATAAACTTTCTAATAGAATCTCAAAAAAACTTACAGACTGGATTCGCTATTCGAAAATAGTTGAAGATAAATGGCCCATCAAAAACCTTAATCAATACCAGACCGATCCGACAGAATTTTTTAATTTTTACAATAAATTTATTATCATTATAATCGAGTCTGTTGATATTGCATCAGGGAAAAAGAAAAATAGTACAGCAGATAGCAATAACAATAAAAATGATAATCATAAGGGCAACAGTACACAACGTAGTTTTAAAAAAAAGTAAATAGTCAAAAACATGTTAAGAAACATATGTTGGTATTAGGGGACTCCCACAGGGAGCTGTTCTTAGTCTTATTTTGTATGCATTATATACCAACGAAATCACAAAGGATGTGGCAAACAATATTAATGTGTTACAATTTGCGAATGATATTGCGATATATATTAGTAGCAATTCAAGAGAAAATAATAGAATTCTATTAGAAGTTGCGGTTAATAAAGTTAGGAAAAATCTTGAAGTGTTAGGCTTATCACTAGAGCCAAAAAAACAAATTTAGTAGAGTTTTCGAAGACCGGAAAACAATATATTAAGATTAAGGGTATTAGGGTTACGAATCAACGTTCGGCAAAGTTTTTAGGTGTGTGGTTTGATAATCATCTCTCTTTCAGTAAACATATAACAGAAATTAGAGGTAAGGTGGATAAAGCTAATTCTTTATTGCGATATCTTGACGGTGTATCGATATAGAAGTCAATACCTCACTTTATGTTATATAAAAGTTTGGTACAATCTATCATGGATTATGGTTCTTTTGTTTATGCCCCTAATAATCAAAATTTACAACTAAAACTAGAAAGAGAACAATTTCTTGGAATCAGAACAGCGTTGGGATATCGCAATAGCACTCCTAACAATGTCATTATGGCAGAGTCGAAAATTATGTATATTAGAGACAGAGCACTCTTATGCTAACAAAAAATTTTTGTATTAAAACCTTTAAATACTCTGACCACCTGATATGGCAGTGCCATAGGTATGACCGTATGACGCTAAAAGAATTAATAGATATGGACACGCACACCCAGTTGTATCGCCGTAACATAAATGGTGCTGAGAGCATTACGACATTACGTAATATACAAGTTTGTTAAGAAAACAGGAAGAATAATTTAAAATTGAATCTCGAGAGCGAGTAATATTTCGTCTAAGGACGTAAACTAACCTCTAAAAACCCTCCTGGTCTGTTTTGATTTTACTTGAGAGTAGATAACGGGATATAGCAGGTTTAATTAATTCAGAAAGAATGGGGT
Organism: Monomorium pharaonis; assembly: GCF_013373865.1. Lineage (NCBI taxonomy): Eukaryota > Metazoa > Arthropoda > Insecta > Hymenoptera > Formicidae > Monomorium > Monomorium pharaonis. The sequence goes on along the minus strand of NC_050476.1, from coordinate 19,741,721 downwards.
GCGGAGACGACGAAACGTACAATATCTAGTTTAAAAAGAAGAAGAAACGAAACCTTTAAGGAAACGCGAAGATTCTCGGATGACAATGACAGCGAGGAAGAGAAAATGTCCAAGTTAGGATTGCACATTATTCTGTTTTTAATTAATTGTGTGGCGTAGAACTTAGATTAAGAGGAAACTTATTGCAGGGAGAAAGTCGAGGAGACAAAGATCATTCAGAAACTCCGCGAGAGACTGGCTGGTGTCGATATTATTGGTTTGGCGTTCGGAAAAAAAGTTGTATTCGATGTGTTGACGGTAAGACACTTTTATATGTACGTAATGAAAGTGAAATATACTATATACTATATATAGATAGGAAAGGTAACCAAGATCTATGTTAATTTAGTCGGATCCCTTTAAATGAAAATCAGAGGAATGGTATGACTGCACTGGAAAATACAAAACAAGCCAAATGATGCATACAACACTGGCATTGGAATGCAATTTAACGCAAAGAATAATAAACGCGATGAGGACGAAGAAATGTACGTACGGTAACGTTTGCTTCTTTCCCTCTTACGTTTTTATCGATATTTAATCAGCAATAAGAGAATGTAGTTTACTGGAATTATTAATCATGCATATTTGTATGTCTTGTATACTTATGTAACTATTTCTATTTACAGAGTCAAGTATATAAAAAAATAATTGTCGAAGCAAGAGTAAAAATAATAACAATGCAGCAAATAGTATCAATAATGATAAGGAATCATATTGCTCGCCAGAGGAAGCAGCGTTGCACACGGTACCAGAACATTTGAGGCAGAGCTTAACCAGTTGTAACGAGGAAATGCTTTTGAATCAAATGCTATTTGGTATTCCAGAAGTCGATCTTGGCATAGAGTGAGTACATTTATATTACAATTATACAATTAATATTTTTAAAATGTTAAATATATAATAATAAATGCATGCAAGTATATGGAAATAATTAAAGTTAAAGTAACATCAAATGATGATTCAACTTTATTTGTAGTTGTACAGTTTTTAAAACATAAGTTTTATAATCAATATTTTCCTTAAAAGCGCAAATAATTTTCAGAACCAAAATTCATAACATTGAAGCTGTGGTGCAGTCAAAATTAAAACTTCTTTGGGACAGACACAGAAAAAAAGATGGGCCAAATCCTCCAAATCCTCGAAATGGGAGATCAAAAAACTAGATCGTACCGAGTTAGTAATATTATTGTGGATTTAAATCTCTTTTTATAAATATATGTTGCGCTAGTATTTAAAATATCTATTAATCCTTACGATACGATCATTATATGATATAATCTTTGATATAATCTTTGATAGTTAAATTATTATAAATTATTATAAATATAATTATACGTATTTTTTCAAAGTACATATATTTGTTCTAAAAATTTTAAAGTGTATGTTTATGAATTTTACATTTTTAAATTACTTTAAATAGATGAAAAATTGATCGTATACAAGATACATATTTAGGATTATGCCATTAAGGCCTTTTTTACATATTAGTACTGTAAGAATATTAAGGTACAATTATCAAATGTGCCCATTGAACTATGTAAGCAAATATCTATGAATCCCGTAGGTAATATGTATAACTTCTTGTGTCTCTTCTATGCTATGTCCACGTTTATTTAATTTCTTTTTCATGCTATACCCATAAATTTTACAATTATACGCATTCATATTTTAAATTTGTTTTATTCAAATGTGCATAATCGTGTTCTATAAATGTGCAATACCACATATACACGATATAAATTCAATTAATTGATTTGATAAAAATTCACTCACCGATTGTTGTCGCTCCTGCTGCTGATGCTACTGCTGCTACTGCTACATTCCTTTTCTGGAATACCGAGTCGCTCCATGGATGCCGCTTTCTGCTGACATCATCCTGCTGTTCTCGAACCACATTAATAATGATCGCACATTAATGACGATCGCTCGATACTTTGTTCGACAATCCCGATATTACGGATATCACACACGAGTAAAACGTAATCCGTGCGCGAGAATTTCACTTGTCGCGACCGTTACATTTGAAAAAATTACGTGAAAAGTCAAGACACACTGAAGTAAATCAATTCGCTCCCAGAGTTTGATTGCGCGACGACTAGTAAATGTTTCATTATCGGCACGATCGACATTCTACTGAAGGTATTGCGTACACTCTCAAGCGAATACGCGCACACGAAAACTTTGTCCGGAACGAAAATCAACGTGGCGTGACGTCACGTAACTTCGTGGAAACGCAGGCTAAGAAAACCGTTTGAATAAAAATCACACGCCGAGATACGATGAACGGAGACAAATGTGTTTCTAGAATTTTGTATGCTCGCACGATCACTAGTAGCACTTCAATTAGCACTCGCGATATACCCCTTCAAGAAACCTTTTTGCTCGAACACGGACTCACGACAGTCTCAACATCGTAGTTGGGCACAATTCGAATTCTGAATACGCGAGACACACGCAAAACACGCACGGAGTCAACGGAACGTTCGACTACGTATGACCAGCGCTAGAGCACGAAGAAACATGGCTGCCGGCACGGCAGCGGCGGACGTGATCGTTGGTAGGTACACTCGGCGGTACTCGGCGCTAGTCGGCGTGACTCGGCGGCCGACTTGCCGAGTCGCGCCGACTAGCGCCGAGTACCGCCGAGTGTACCTACCAACGATCACGTCCGCCGCTGCCGTGCCGGTAGTCGTGCTCCATCGCCAGTTGGACGTGGTCTGACGTTCTGTTGACTCTGTGCGTGTCTCGCGTGTGTCTCGCGTATTCAGAATTCGAATTGTGCCCAACTACGATGTTGAGACTGTCGAGAGTGCCGTCGCGAGACGTGAGATTGTACGTATTCATGTGTAAAGCGCGGTATCGTGCCTTCGGTTTCGAGCAAAGTGTTTCTCGAAGGGAATACGTTCGGTAGTATATCGCGAGTGCTAATTGGAAGTGCTACTAGTCGTCGTGCGAGCATACGAAATTCTCGAAACAAATTTGTCGTATCTCGGCGTGTGATTTTCATTCAAACGGTTTCCTCGGCCTGTGTTTCTCCACGAAGTTACGTGACGTTACGCCGACTTTCGTGCCATGTTGATTTTCGCCGCCAATCGGACGAGCCGTTCTTTTCACGTATTTTTCCAAATGTAACGGTCGCGCCAAGTGAAATTCTCGCGCGCGGTTTACGTTTTACTCGTGTGTGATATATTATCTGTAATATCGGGAGTACCGAATAAAGTATCGGGCGATCGTTATTAATATGTGATTCGAGAATAGTAGGATGATGTCAGCAGAAAGCGGCAAAGGAATGTCAGCAAAACTGGAAAATTAAGGAATGTAGCAGCAGCAGCAGCAGGAGCAGCGACAGCAATCGGTGAGTGAATTTTTATCAAATCAATTAATTGAATTTATATCATGTATATGTGGTATTGAATTTATATCATGTATATGTGGTATTGCACATTTATAGAACACGATTATGTACATTTGCATAAACCAAATTTAAAATATGAATGCGTATAATTGTAAAGTTTACGGGTATAGCATGAAAAAGAAATTAAATAAACGTGGACATAGCATAGAAGAGACCCAAAAAGTCATGCACATTACCTACGGGATTCATAGATATTTAACTACATAGTTCAATGTGCACATTTTGTGCACATAGAGGCGCTGATGGATGAAAACACCTAAAACGACGCGATAACCGCGCTCTCAGGTTCCTCTTTGGTCGCACGAAAAAGGTCGCGCGGTGCCGCTCTCAGGCTTCTCTCTCTCTCTCTCTGCTTCTCTCTAGTGTCACAGATCAGTAGAGGAAAATCACAAGAATCATCTGGCAACACTGCGCGTGTGTTTACGCTCGTGTCGCTCGTCCGCTCGTCCCTCCTGTGGCAGACCCGGCAAAATGGACGATATAGCACTGCGGGCGTCCGATCACGTTTTAGAGGTGATATTTTCGTATCTGGATCTGCACACGCTAAGAAACTGTTCGTTAGTGTGCAAGCGGTGGCATCGCTTCCTAAATGACGAGAACAACGATGTATGGCGAATGCACTGTATACGAAGGCTCGCTCAGGAGGCCCTCAGCTCCGACCTGTTGTCATCGGTGCCCACGTACAAGTCTAAGCTACGCGCGTTCTACCATGCATGGAATCCGAACGATTGCTCGCGGAATATTTACATAAAGCCCAACGGATTCACCCTGCACAGGTTGGTGCCCGGCGACAGGTTGTCTTACCGCGCTGTCTCTTCGTTTTCTCTCTCGTTGGTCGGGAATGAATCCCCTTTCACTCGTATCTTTAATCCGAGAAAATTGTCACCTAGCTTTGTTTTGCGTAAACGCGGTCATCTATTAATAATAGAAATTATATGCATATAAATTTTTTTGTAAAGTAAAAAATAGCACAGATTCTTGATCAGCTAATGAGAATTATTGTATTGAGCTTTATTTTCTAAGATATAAAAATGATCCAAGATGACTATTGATGAATAAATATGGATTGACGTTTTAAAATTTTTACAGTCTAATGCTGTTGTAATCTAATACTGCTTTTTGTTGTAAATAAACTAGCTGTATAGTTGTATTTTGTCGTAAATAAACTAGCTATATTATGGCAAACATGGCTATGAGACAAAGAATTTGATTTTTTTGTAAGACAAACTAAAGAATGCTTTTTTTAGATGCTTGTAGTCGAGTCTCTGAGTAAAAATACATATAACATAATGTAATTTCTCCAGCAACTAATGAAAATTATAATTATAATATAGTAGAAATATGAACTGATTTGACAAATGCAATATCCAAAATGTCTCGCATCAGTTACCATACAATTGCAGAAACCCCGTAGCACAAAGTACAGACGCGTGTAGAGGCAAGATAGGTTTTCGACATGGCCGTCACGCATGGGAAGTTATTTGGGAAGGACCGTTAGGAACAGTAGCAGTAATAGGAATAGCCACTAAGGAAGCGCCCTTGTTGTGCCACGGATACGTAGCATTGCTCGGCTCCGATGAACATTCCTGGGGTTGGAACCTCGTTGATAACCATTTACTACATAATGGGGATCCACAGGGAAATTATCCTTTACTCAACAACGCTCCAAAATATCAGGTACTGAATTTGTTACAAAATTGTATCCATATTCATGTAATCATGCTCATTGTATTTTTTATGTATTGGCACTTCTCATAGTTTTTCAGAAGTTTATTCTTAACGTGTGATCATTTTTATTTACAGGTTGGGGAAAGAATTAGAGTAATTTTAGATTGCGATGATAATACATTATCCTTTGAGAAGAATTATGAATTTCTGGGTGTGGCTTTTAGAGGTATATTTTATCTATTTCTCTATATTTTTTATGCATTATCTATCATTACTATTAATTTCAAAGATTTGAGATAGTTACGTCATTTTCTTCTATTTTCCATTTCATTCTTTAAAATTTCAAAATAAAGCTGTAAGCATTTACGAGTCGCTTTGATAAACAGGGTTACCAGATAAGAGATTATATCCATCAGTATCTGCAGTTTATGGAAATACGGAAGTGTCTATGGTATATCTAGGACCACCATTGGATGGCTAACACATTACATTAAAAAAAAAAGACATATCCTCAGAAAGCTCATTTGAGGCTGTACAATGCATTCTTAATGCCAAGTTCTCTGCACTATACCGATATTGTCTACGTTTAAGTAGAGAAAGCACACGACGACAAACTGTACAATATTTACAGAGAATGTGTGCCTGTAGATTACTTGGTCAATATTGTAAATAATTGATATTTTATTTCACTTAAATTGTGAACTTCACTATTCATTTAGTTGAGATAATTAAATCAATCACTCGATTGATGTAATTGAACGTGTTATACATGGAAGCTTTAAGTGATACCAGTTTTTACATAATTATGTACATGATATGATTATACATCAAATTATATATCAAAATATTTTAATTATTTTTACTAAAATATATATGTTAAATGAAAGATACTACAAAATTTTATTTAAATAAAATTGGAATAATTCATATAGTATACATATAAATTCGTCATACTTGTTGCCTCCATGTAGTATTATTTTTATTTATATTACATAATTATACACAAAGATAAAATATCTGTAATATTTTATATTTACTACTTTATAACAATCAAATTATTTATCTAATTTATCTAATTTATATTTTCGAAAGATTTTTTTCAAAAAGAATTTTATTGAAATATCCTTAAATAATTGTTATAAATAATATTTAAGTATTTTTTGCATTTATTTGCATTTGTTCCTTTGTGTTGTTATAGTAATCTCAGGACACTCGTTATAATGTTACTTTTTATTGCTAAGATTAATGAACTCGTTATAATCTTCCTCAATGCTCATAGAATACTATTCTTTTTTATATGTATAACTTAAGTGTGCTATATATGTATATATAAATAACTTATGTTAACTTATGTCGTAAATGATACATCACCTGCCAAAGAAAAAACAATAAGATAATTGTTTTTTTTTGTAAAGCTTAATGTATGATTTGCTTGTTTCTTGTGATTTAGTATATATTTCATGTATAGAAAACTTAGGGTTTTTACAATGGATTATATTTTATTTACATTACAACAAAAACTTTCAGAAACGATTTTTCTTGTAATAGTATACAGGGTGTCCCACTTCAAGTGTTCATTGAGTATAGCTATATTATTTTGTGTACAAAATTAAATCCTTAAACTAATTATGTATCATAATAAAATCAAATAGTGAACTGAGAGGCTTTTTCAAGGCCTCATTCAATAGATATGAAAATTATTTGTCCTAAATAAATAAATTTTACATTTTCTATTATTTTCTAAAAATAATAGGAATTTACATGTTTTTATAACACATAATTTCTTTGGAAAAAATGCGAAAATAAAAAGAAAAAAATGTAGTAACTGTAAAGCATTACTTGCAAATACAATGTATATTTTTCATATTTCTAAACATTTAAAGACCTTATGTCTTAAATCACAAAATGATTTAAATTCCAAGTCGTCAGATATGATTCTATTATATAACAATTATAATGATTTATTAGATTCTACATTGCTACTGAAATCTAATATCATTTTAATGCCTTGTGTATATATAAAATTGTATAAATTTTTATGCCTATTGTGGATGAATGAATAGAACAAGAGATACTACAGGAAGTTTAAAAAGCTGTCCTTTTCATTTATCATCTAGTGAATTTTTATGTTGTTGACACACATTTACACACACGAGAGAGAGAGAGAGAGAAGAGAGAGAGAGAGAAGAGAGAGAGAGAGAGAGAGAAGAAAGAAGATATATAAATGCAGATTGTATATTACAATCTGTGTTTATAAATAATGCCGTTTTTAATATAAAATTGAATATACTGATGATTAGGGTGAAACTAGGTGTGATCAATAAGACGATTATTTATAATGTATATATTTATTGTAATGATTGCGTTTGCTGTATGTAGTGTTCGTGAATTAGTTTTTCTAAACTTTTGTACAGAATCGTGTACATAGTGATTATAAATATTTGGAAATAAACTTTATTTCGTATGTACTCGTGGTCTATTCGTTTATCAGCCTCCACTTATATCTTATAAATGTTTTATCGCCGATTCAATCGACCGTTGTAGATTAAATAAAAATAAATCTTATGACACAAAAATCATAACTAGACCCAGACAAAGTCTTTATTCATTTTACCCAAAATGTTACAATATTTTCACAACTCGAATGCTAGTGTAATGATGTTACACATATATCTATAATCTCTGAGTACCTGAATATTAACTCGTGGATTTAATGGAGACGTTACCATGGCGATATATCAAATCAAAAGCCTGCTTTGTAACATATAAATATTTATCGATGCTAAATGTTGAAAACTTCTTATCAATTCTGTTCTGAAGAAATGCTTTCAAATGCGAGAGTTAACAAATTTCTAAAGTGTCATTTAATCTTATCTCGTTAATAGGCGCAGTTGTATTTGGTGATAGTAAGTAATGTACAGAATGACATAGAGTAATATAGTTACAACAAAATTAATATTCTCACTCTGTAAATTTGTAGGGAGGTACACGTTTACCTACAATCCCGATTGCCTACAGCTTCGTTTGCACACACGAAAATAATTAAGGTACAAGAATAAGATTGTACACATGACATTACTGTGCACAAAACATTGCACACACGACAATATTGCGCGCAGGCACATTACACACATGACATTATTGCGCATATGCACATTGCACACATGATAATATTGCGTTGATACACATTGCACACATGACACTATTACATACATGCACACATGATATCATTGCGTTTATACACTCTGTAAGCAAGAGGAAGGTTTTACTTTTATTTTTATTTTTAATATGGTATATCTCGAAAACTAAAGCAGTTAGCCCTATAAGATCTATACAATTTTTTGTTCAACATAAAAAATATCAGAAACCATTGTCAAATCAAGGCGCCCAAGTTATTGAAATCGTGCCTCCACACCTTCCCCGGGAGCGTCCCAGATGCGCACAGTGTAAAATGATCACCAATCAGATTACTGCTTTAGTTAATAGTTAGGATAAATTTATAAAATTTGATTGGTGATGTCCGTTTTACACTGTGCGCATTTGGGATTCATGCGTACAGTGTAAACCCTTCCTCTTGCTTACAGAATGTATCAGCGCAATAATATCATGTGTGCAATCTGAATGTGTACAATAGTGTCATGTATGCAATATGCAAGTGTTCAATAATGTTGTGTGTGCAATGTGTTAATATTATTTCTTTATCTTATGTGCGCAATAATGTCATGTGTGCAATGTGTATCAGCGCAATATTATCATGTGTGCAATGTGCCTGCACGCAATAATGTCGTGTGTGCAATGTGTATGTGCGCAATAATGTCGTATGCAATCCTACTCTTGTACCTTAATTATTTTCGTGTATACAAACGAAGCTGTAGGCAATCGGGATTGTAGGTAAACGAAGCCCACCCAAATTTGTATACAGCTGTATACAGTCTACTACGAGCCAATGTTGGGTATTTACGTGTGCAAATTAATACTTAACGTGTAATCTAAACATAAACAAATAATAAAGAATAGTGGATTTCTTATTATTCGTCTAGCTATATATACCGTTCGATCATATCATCTTTTTACCTTTTTTTAACTTTTACATATAATATAAAGAAATGACACCTTATCCTTACATAACAATGATATTTTAAATCCAATCTGTTTTATCTATTTAAAATGATTCGAAAAAAAATTCATGAACGTATTTTCAAGTTTGTAAAATACTTTATTTTAAAATAAAGTACAAAATATAAAAAAAAAGTAATATAATTTAATTATCAAAGATTAATCAAAGATTGAATAAAAACTTCCGTAGTATCGAATTTCGATCGACCTCAAAATATGTATTAAAAATTTAATGCTATTTGAATGCTTAAATCAAATGCAAAATGTTAAAGTAAAATTTACTTTACATTTTTATTTTCTCTTTTATTTGAATCTGTAAAAATTAATTTGTTCTTTCAGTTTTGATCTTTTTTAAATGAACTGATTACTATATGAAACTATATGAAAACTATATAACTTAAAACAAATATTCGAAGCACAATGGTGAGATAATCTGCATATGTATAAAATGGTAATTTACATATTTTATATATAGGCTGTGCGTAAATAACCAGCATTGATGTAATGAAGAATTAGTTTTCACATTATTTCCCTTTTCAATTGCCGCCTGATTTGATTGAAAAAGTGGTTAGTGAATTGCTTAACATTGTATGTTCTATGGAATGCACTGTATCACATTTTCATTAGAATAAGTATATTCGACCGAACATTTTGTTAAAATAAAATTCCACTAATTTCTTCAATAAATACGGGGTTTTCCGCAGAAATATCACGCAGAAAAGTTGTTTCATTTAAATACAATTGATTCGCCATGGAATGTAAAGTGCTCGCTTATTAGAACATCATTCTGCGTATTCGGTGTTATCGACGTTATTTACAATTGTATGTTTCTACATTGAGAATAAGATGTTTTCTTTTTGTACAGAGTATGTATAAAGGCAACGCGCGCGAAGTATATCATGTACAAAATCGTGAACAATTTACTGGCAACGTATTTTTCACAAGCCAGGTATTCATATAATACCTTTATACAAATGAGGCTGAAACTGACGGAAACTTCATTCTCGAAGTTTTTAATTATTGAAAGAATACACAATCTAAATTATAATAACAAAAAAATTTCATACAATATAAGCTATACAAACAATGAAACTGCAAATTTATTTCGTCGCGTATTAGGAAAATGTAGCTTGAGTCTTAAAATAATATTGCAACTGCCATGTAGAGAATTTATTAGAAACTTATTTAAATAGAAGATTACAGATATATTTTATTTTTAAATGATACTAATTACTATTAACGCAAATATCATTAACGACAATTATAAAAAAACCTATCTACAGCTCATCCTATTTAACAAACCAAATTAAAATCTTTGGTACGGAATACCTGAACATATCATTCATAAGATTCTCTAATAATTTCTATTACACTCTGTTAGCACAATAATTACATTAAGTACACAAATGAGATAATAAGTGAAAAACATTTTTCTTAAATAGTTTGTTAATACTTTAATGAAGCATCTTACAATCTTACAATTGTATATCATGTCAGAATCCTATAAAATTATTAAGTCAACAAAAATAAATATGTAAACATCATTACACAGCTAAATAAACTTCATGGAAAATAGAATGTTAACAAAATATCTTTACATAAATAAGAATTTATTACCATAGTTTTTTATATTTGTTCAAGCTAATAATTTTTTGTATTATTAGCTAATGAGTAAACAATTTTATGTATTAATAAAAACTTTGTTCAAAAAAATTATAATTAATGAAAAGTATTTACGATTAAATAGAATCTTTACATTATTTCTCAAAATTAGGCCATTTTAATAACAAAATACTGTAAGAGTATTTTTATAGTACCATGTTACTAGTTTAATTCACAAAATACTACTATACGTATCTAATACAAGAATTGGAACATTCTCGTGCAAGAATTATGAGCATCTTATTTTTAATTTAAGACTTTTTGGTATGTTATTTGTGGTATATTTTATATATCCCACAAAGATATCTACATAATCGAATTCTTATATTTAAATTACAAGATTACAAAGTTAGATTTTTTATGTTGTTTTGTTATAAGTTAAATATAATTATATATAGTTCTATATATAGTTACTAATATTATCAATATTATTATATGAATATTGATAACATAAATTCTGTACTATCAAGCTGTTTTTATTAAAAAAATAAGTTTTTTTAATGGCAGCTTACTGAAATTATGGAACTTTATAAGTTATGTTTTTATTTAATTCTGTACAAGTATATAACGACATAGGTCATATTATTTTATTAATTTGCGGGAATGTTTATAGACCTATCATACAAAAATCGTTTCTATATGAAAAACATTCTGCTTAAAAAAACGTAAAATGGACGTTAGCTTTTAACCACGAGAACGCTATTTTTATGAAATTTAATTTCCATTTGGACGAAAGCATTCATTTATAGTTTGCGCTTTTATCCATATATCACATGTTTTATATATACCATAAAAAGCACATTCTAAATTCTAAAAACTTTCTCGTTATGTTACGTTGACGAGAATATATAAGCGAGAATTCGTATAATATAAGATTAAATAGTATAGGAACTGTCATATAAAAATATTTCCATATGCACAACTAGTTTTGCAAATAGAGTCATAAATTTATCAAAATAAGAACGTGTTTTACAAATGCTTTGTCAATTTTTTATGGTCTTCAGGTTATTATATTCAAACCTAAGAGATGATTCCTGTGGCCAAAATACTTATGCTACATTACATGCATTTCTAAATCACAAAAGTTTGCAAAGTTTCACGATCTTCCTTCCAAAGTGGGCAGTATTAATCATGAATCCTTTGTCAACAACAATCATTCCTGAATTTAGGCTTGGCAATATTAAATACATTATAAAATATAAGAATAATGTATGCGGTATAAGACTTTCTTAAGATTATTTCTCTTTTTCTCTTGTAAAATATTAAAAACAATTTTATTGTATCCTTGAAATAATTAATAAATAAATGCTTCAAATAATTAAGAATTAAATGCTAGAAAGATAAACATCTTATTGCTAAAATCTTATTTTTCTCAATAAAATATTGGTCATCCAAAAATATTTGTCATTAAAACGAATTAAAACAATTAAAATTTCATTTTGTCATTAAGATAATTCACTTGTCTTTATACAACTAAATCACGTAACCAAGAAGATTTACTGTGAAACTTTATAAGCTTTTGGTGTCTATCTATGTGTATAATATATGTATAGATAAAGTATTGCAGTTTCGTTATTTGAATATCTTCATTTCTATTATACTAATAAAAATATAAAAATGCACAAAGTGATTTACGTTTACAATGCTTTTTCACCTAATACAAGAAATTATATCTTTAATAAGTCACCGTTGTTATTAAACGTCAGCTTAAGCCTCACATCATTTTTGAGATTCTTAATCTATGCACAGCACTAGGCATGATAAGCATTTGGACAGAAATTCATTGTTCAAATTGACTATTCTTATCATTTGGTATCATAGACTAATGAATTAAAACTAATATGATCACAATGATTGTACCAAGATTACATTATCTATTTGGTACTTTGTATATGTCTGTGAAAGAGTTTAATCTTCGAAAAATAAATAAATCTCTTTTTAATATCTTTTAAATAAAAGTTCTTAGTGAAAATATATTAATCATTGTTTACGTTAACTGTAATGTAATTAGTTATTAAACTTGTAGAAGTTAGTTTTTCCTATGTCCCATTTTTAGTTTCCTTTTTAGACCATATTTAGAAGATGATATAAACATATAATTATATAGTCTGCAAGGAAAAAAACCTGACATTCTTATCATAATTACTTAATTACCTTAACATAATACCTTAATTACTAACGCAAATGCACATTATGTAAAAATATTGCAAATCTGTATCAATTCGTAAGTTTCACATAATCTTAAATATTACAGCAATGATGAATATATACTTACTTAATCAAGACGAGATGTTCAGACATGCAATAATTTTCTTGTCCAAATTAATCAAAATGTGTATGGCCATTTCCTGAGGTGTTAGACTCTTCGTGCAACTTTTCATTCTGTTCGTATGTACAATTTTTTTTCGGGATAGAACATTCCAGCGATGGCTTAACTCTGGTCGGTGGAAACTTGGTTAAGAAAAAGTTGGAACAATAACAGAATAATTTGCACAGAACGGGACATAATAATAATTGATGAGTCACTGCCCATATTCGATAATTTTGACCTTCAAATGGATCCAAGACAGCTGCACACAACATATGACTAAGATTCACATGTACAAGCTGTAAAAAAAGAAATATTTTAGATCTTCAAAAAATTAAGGTCCTTTTGCCAGCAATGCAGATTAATTTTAATCTTGGTTTGACTTACTTTCCATCATTTTTTAGTTCTAAAAATTAAAACAAAAGATAGAAAGCAAGTTAAAGCAAGATTAAACAAGACGTTTATTCAAATTTTGTAAAAGGATCTCCCAGGAGTTTTATTTATAATTGCAGATAAGATTAGAGATTTTTTAAAATGTAGCTTTGAGATAAATTTATATATTTTTATATTTCTTAATCATATAATCATAAAAAAAGTTTTGAATATTTGAGAAGAAATAATATAAACTAAATGTAGGTAGCATGTAATATTCAGAAATCGAAATACGATTAATGTATAATGCCAATTTAAAACAATGTATTGTTTTCTATTGTCACTAATTCTTTTATATAAAAATTTGCGAGTCACAAGATAAAAAATGTAAATGTATACATTATATTTATTGTTAATCAATTTTGCATTACCAAAAAAAAGTAATCAAAGAATTTTGTCAGAAAAATAGAGAATTTGGCAAAAATTTTTCCAAGTAAAATTTTATATAAATAATAATAAATTCTCATAAGAATCCATCATTTTCAAGGATAAAAAATAAATTCCCTGAAAATTTCAGGTTATTTCGTTTCTTCCTGGTAATATACATCCTGTTAGTCTATATTGCAAACAGACCTATGTCTGTAACATATAAGTAACAAAGCAAAATATACGAACTAAGGCAACACTTTGAAGAATCCAAAAGTGATATCCTGCATTAAGGCCATAACTTAGGATTGACCAGCTCATATCAGACAGTGGCTCAATATTATATACACCTACAATAAGAAAAATAGTGTTAGTCATTATCTGTTATCTCCTGCTGTTGTCTCTATTCAGACACAGATAATTACCTCCAATCCTTAATAAATAATATGGTATTACTAACATCAAACCATGCTGAATATAGTAATTTGCTTTGTCTGCAAATATCTAAAAAAAAAACTCTTATTGTCTCCAATTTCAACTTGCTTAATGTTTGATTACGTATCACAATAACTTACAACTCGAGATTCTGTCTCTGGAAATAGGTATGCTAATACCGGTCCATTCAACAGATTCAAATGTATTCTGAAGATAGCAGTGACTGTTGGACTGGGATCCGCAGCCAGCAAGTACAGCTGTTTTATAATAAAAAACAAATATAGTAGATTTAACTTAAAAAAAAATTAATTATCATAACAGTATGATAGTTCAAGCTTACCTGTAATGCTGTTGTAATATGACATGGGTTTAACAGATATATAACAGTCCTGCTGGTGAACTTAAAGCCCATCTCCATCCCCAGGACCAGTGACATTATGATCAGCAGGACTCGTCTGCCCACACGGTCCTGGCTGTGCTGGTCGTAAGCTACTTTCTTTGGCAAAGTTATCCGCTTGAGACCCCATATAATGAAGGATATGATGAATATAGATATGAAGAAGGTCTCTATTATCCGTCGCTTTAGTGTTAAGTAATTTGCGCATTCTGGACCAACGTTGCGCGGTATCGAGCTGTTCACACCATCGTATGCCCACTCGAACATCGTCCTAAATTAACTTCTTCGGAACTGAAACAAAAAGCCGTCAGTAGTCCACAAGTAGTCTCCAACCACTAGTCACATAATCGAGCGTGACTCAACGCGATAGGGAAAAAAATATGGAAATAGTAATTACACAAGAATAAAAACACAGTTTCTTCGCTTAACAAAACGAGTGGAAAAAAAAAGAGGGATCACATAAAACGGTTTTTAACCGCGATCGCTACGTTGCGGCTCGAGTCAAGCGAGGTTAGAGTCGATGAGAGCCAAGGGGACATGCGAACGCTTTATTGATCCTGATGCCGAATTGTCATGCATTCGACACGCATGAATGCAGTACCTAAAATAAAAGGGGTGTCGTTCGCTGCGACGCGATCCGTGTTTAAGTAACAGTGTCTACACTGCAAAATCAAAACAAATTTACAACACCGCCGGAATATCAATAGACTTCAGTCGCGGGACACGGGTTCGAAACCCCTTTTCCTCCCGCAACCCGCTACTCCAAGCATCGATTGGCTGACACTGCTGGCAGAAAACGAGACGCTTATTGAGATCTGTGCTGCGATTCCGAGCGTGACCTACTACGTTCGGCCGAGCAGTGCCGATCGGCCGAACGTAAGTCACGTTGGTCGCAGCAGAGTGCGCGACGGCTCACGGAATAGTCAGAGTGCGATGTGTTCGCGCGGGCTCGGAATCGCAGCACAGCTTGAGGTATCGCTACCTGTTTCCCAGATGGCGGCACCTTTATCAAAGCGCAGGAAGTGTGAATTATTTTAATTTTGAAATATTTGACAAGCAAGAATAAAATAATTCTAGGAGCAAACAATTATTCTTGCTTGATTCGAATAAATTGATGCAAAAATTTTATTCGTAGATTAAATACTAACTGACAATATTTATTTTTATATCTAAAAAGTAGGCTGTAGATGAGTATACATATATGTACTCTGCTAATTAAATAAATATCCACACACACAGCACACATGTTTCAAAAAGCTTTCTGAAAGATATCTCCTGTCAAATATCTTTTAGAAAGCTTTTTGAAAGATATACTGTATGGATAATAACAAAAGAAAAGAAAATTACAATTAAATTTCGATTATTATAAAAATAACGTAATAAAAAAATTGATATATAATGTTCTTTGTGTAAAATATAGTACTCACTGAAATATTCACTTTTAATACAAATAATTGCATAATGCAGTGTAATGTACATCGAGATATATATATTGCAAAGATCACTTTTTTGCTATATTATTTTAATGATATATTGTCGCAACGTTTTGCAATGTTTTTGTAAACTTAATTGCAATATTGTAATGAAATATTATATTTCTGCAATGTTACTGTAATCTTTTTAAATTGTATGGAGAATCTTTAATTTTGAAACATTTATTTTTACTAATATATACTAAAGAATACTTAATAATTTAATTACGATTAATTTTTATTTTATTATTTATGGTAATATTTTTACGCAAATAGGCTAAAAGTGCCTATTAATAATTAATTTTATTAATATAAAATTTATGTATAATTCTAAAAAATATTCTATAATTAATTTTTTAGTAGCATAAACGCTAGCGTATGTCTCAAAGACGTAAGGTTAATTGTTAAGTGAGTCGATCTTACAAAGGTACATGAGGAAATGTCGTAAAAGCAACATACAAAGACATTATTTTGACAGAACATTAAGGGTTAATATTTAATTTATTAAATTTATTAATTTGATCATTTTAGTTTATTATTAACACATCTGTGTGATAATTTTGTGGAAGGTGGGCTCGAGACTTTTACATAAGTATATATTGTATAATTAAAGAGCATTTAAGAAAGTGCAGTTTATTTGCAAATTTACAAGATTTGCGAATAAATTTACAAGATTTCAGAATAGAAAATATAATTGACTTTTGTAAGGAATATCAGGAACAAGTAATACATATATCAAGACACTTGCATTGGCACTATAATTATATATATATATATATATATATATATATATATATAATATTACCGACGAGATATCAGCTGCACTTAATTTCCATTTACATCAAAAGTCAAATAATTATTATTTGTGACGTCATAACTCGAATGCACGTTCCTTAATTATTTTTTATTTTCACAAGTGAGATTCAATGGAGTTTTTATTTTATAATCTGAGCAATTTCAAGACCAAATACTTTACTAGATCTTGCATACTCACTTTAAAAGTTATGCATTACAATAATTTTGTTATTAAAATAAGCGTTATCACTTGCATGTTTTTTTAATCACTGAGTAGTGACGTCACTATCTAAGTATAAATAATATTCACATTACTGAGTGATTCAGTCTTACTTTAACATATAAAATGGAAAGCAGCTATTATAGCCTTATAAGTTCATACGTGTTTATAAAGCATTTGGATAATAAAAAATTTAATATAATTGTATTATTTAAATATTTATAAATTTCTATTAGTCGATAACGTCATCGCTCTTTAATTACCATCGGGGCCCCCTTTGTAGTGACAAAAATTCGCCAGGTGTGTCGTCAGTGGTACTACGTACGCTCACGCAATGTCACGTGACATACAAAAAATACGCGCCAAATTGCTATTTGAACGAGAACTATTCTGTCTTCTACACTCTAATACTCGCGCCTCCATAAAAATCTCTGTAGAAAATCGCTGAAGAAACATCGACAAATGTCGCGTTCTGCCAATAAGTGCACAGAAAGCATCCGATTCTCATTACGAGTCCCAGTCATTCGATTAATAAGTTATCTGAACGTCGAAAAGATCGGAACTTTACGCGCGCTTATCCGGACGCCATGACAGTTTCAGCGGTGCAGCGGTTTGGATCGGAGTGGACTCGCTCCGCAATTAATTGCGGATTTTATCGGTTAAAATCACACGAGTCCGAATGGGCGTGTCGATTGAGGTGACGGGCGATCTCCGGAGTCTATCGGTTGTTGCTGGTCTTGGTGATCTCTGCCGTTTCGTCCGTAACCAGGATTGGTGGTTATGATGCATCGAGTCCGGTGAGCGCAGATTTCGATGCCACAGCCAAACTGTTGTCTCGGGGGAGTCGAAGCGATTGGTATTTTCCATTAGACACAGCAATATCGCGAATTCCAATTCTCGTGACGATATCACGGCTCGCTTACTTCCGGACAACACAAGACGCTTCGTGGACGACCGTACAGCCGTAGAATGTTCATGAAGGTATGTAGAATGTTTTGTGCTACGGACTTCCGGATTGCGTTTATCGTACGTTGAGAGAGTGCAAGAATATTATTATTGTGCTTGTAGATACATTATTTAAAGTGGACGGACGATGGGACAGGTTAGTTAACCTCGAAATTGTACCCATGAGAGACGGAAGAGAGGAGATGCATGAAAAATAGCTGCATGCAGATTGGAGATTGGCACTCAACCCTCCCCTCACCGCCCAAAAAGAAGCATCTACAAAGATGCTTTCGTATGTGTACGTATATTTATACTGTGCTTACAAAATCGAGCTCCTATCTGTGCATTTTATGTGATAGAATATGAATTGCAAGTTATGTATATTAAGAATTCGTAATCTTTTATTTAATGATAATATAGACCGAATCCGCCACGAGATAGTATATTTATTGATAAATAAATGTTAAATTTGAAGTTAAATTAGATTGAAATTAAATTAAAAGGAAAAGTATGTAATTTAACAAAAACAATTGATTTCTTATTGTCATGCAGATTGTAATATATTTTGCTATAATGTTGCTATAATTTTATAATTCTACTTGATGTAATTTTATAATTCTACTTAAATATCTATTTAATTTTGAACACATATACGCACTTTGGATGAAATATGCTTGGAAATAGCGTAATTCGGTGTTATATTTTTGAATTTACTGCAAATACATATTTATACATAATTTGGCACAAAGGTACTGGTATAAGTGATTTTGTTATATTTATATTATATTTTTTTTACATATAATTGATGTATAATTCTTTGAAAGCAATTAAAGAATTGCTTTTTGTCTCATTTGGTTCTGTACTAACAATTGTAATATTATTACGTGTCTCTATTACGTTTAATGCAAACTTTGTCGCTGGATATTATACATATATTATCTCGGTAGAATGCGAACGTTCGTTAGTTTCGTCAAGTGACACTACGTGCGGTAGTAGCGTTATTGAATGTATCATATAGTTTCAGGAGAATGTATCAAGATATGTATTATTAGGAAAAACCGCAAAAACTTGAAATTTTTAGAAAATTTATCTTTATTCTTAAAAAGCATTAATTTTCATGGATACTCAGGAAAATTTTTGGAAAACTTTCAATTTTTATTTCATATATATGGCTTTCTCTTTCTAATAAATTTTTTTTTGTAAATATTGATTTACTGATCTGAATATCTGAATATATGAATAGCCGATATCTTTTGTTTTTTAGCTAAAACATGATTCCAATTGATTGGCACCATGTTAGTGGTATATTTGGAACATAACACACCATTTTTAAATCTTTAGAATTTTATCTTGGCAGATTTTTATTAAATTATGAATTACTAATTAGAAATAATTTAAAAAATGCTAAGAAAATTAATTTTTAAACAAAAAATCAAAATAATTTTATTATCATAAATAATATAATTGTAATATTTTGATTTAAAAAATTTTTTAAATATTTAAAAAAAGATAGTCTTTTAAAAATATTTTTGTCTATTCGAGGAGTAGAATTTTTACAATTGACAATATAGATTGATAATTATAATGAAATAATCGTTATAATTACAGATTTTCTTAAGGATTAAAAAATGTTTTAAAAGAAAATTCTAATTTTTTTTTGTTTGAGAATAAGCATTTAATAATTGGTAACTTAAATTAATAATTACAATGAAATAAATGATGTAATAACAAATTTTATTTTCCTGTAAATTTTAAAATTTTTGAAAGAAAGTATATTTTTTTAAATAAAAACTTTTCTACACAAATATTTTAAAATAATTGATTATTTCGATTGATCGTTGTGAATGAAATAAATAATAATTTTATAATCATTTTGTAGTTGTTTTTTTCTTTTATTGTGACTGTAACATTTAATCTTAAAACAAAAAAATTATTACAAGTTTCTCAAGTAGTGAAGATTAAAGCTTTTTTTTATTCTTAAGTAATTATTAGATTTAATGGCAAGATAGTAATTATTAGATTTAATGACAATCACTTATAGAATGATCGTCCAAATTTTTTATTTGTATTATTACAAATACAATATCGTCCCATTGTACATAAATTGAAATAAATTTATTGACACATAAAATAGCACATCATGTACAAGATTTATGCATACGAGTCCACTTTTATCATTATAGTGGCGAATCTTCAATTGGCTTCATCGAAAGTGCCACCGTTAACTATCTACATATTCAGATCAGTGGGTGAATTAGGAACATGAAAAGAAATTATAAAATATATTTTGAAGCTGCATACAAAAAATTCTCTAATCTTACTTTATCTGAAAATTTTGAATAAAATCCTAGAAAATTCTGAAACAGAGCTCAAATAAAACTCTTATAAAATTTAAATAAAATCCTGGAATATGCAGCAGATTCGTCAAATAAATTGTCTGTGACAACAGTATTATTTATATAATGAATTTATATAATTCATTATTCACTTAATTAAAATATTTACATGTTTTCCATTTAATTAGATATAAAATATTCATATGATTTGATGGAGAGGTTATAATTAATAGCTTACATGTATAATAATTGAGAATATTATACATGTAGTAATTACCAATGGTTATTATTTTATAATTAATCTGTTGATCAGAAGTATAAAGTCGTACTGTGTTGATATTTTTATAAGACACACGTGTGTCTTAATGTAAATGCAATATTTATATATGCAGTAATTGGCAATACTTATGTATGTATAAGTAATTGACCATGATTGATAATTTACTATTTTAATTGTGATCACTGTTCTTGTAGTTATTTTGTAAGTTACAAACAGGAAATTATCATATTTTATTAACAATATTTTGTGATTGTCTTGTGTGGTATTTATTTTATAATATTTCTAATTGATAATAAATTTAATAATATATTATGTATTACATACAAT
This sequence comes from Monomorium pharaonis, assembly GCF_013373865.1. NCBI lineage: Eukaryota > Metazoa > Arthropoda > Insecta > Hymenoptera > Formicidae > Monomorium > Monomorium pharaonis. The sequence goes on along the minus strand of NC_050476.1, from coordinate 19,720,505 downwards.
AATATTGATATGTATTACATTAATATTACTAATATTAGTAATATTAGTATGTATTACTTACAATAATTTTACTATATTTAGCTAATATTTACATGCAAGTTGATGTTATAGTGCTATTGTATGAATATTATAAGATGTGAGTTGTGAATTAAAATTTGAGATGTTGAGATGTTAAAACTGTTCTATTTTTATCGAGAGATTTTTAATAATATCCCGAAACTATGATAATAATGACAATTTTACCATTACATTACATATTGATGTGAATATTTGTTTCATATTTCTCATAATTTATGTACTTGTTTTACATTTTTGCGTAAATTTATAAATTTATTTACTGTATTTATGTGCAATTTCTTATGTAAAATTTTAGCTATTTATTTATATATAATATCTATAATCTATAAGTCGTTATAGCTTAATGACTGTTTAACTCAGTATAAGAAAATTATAAGTTTATTAGTACTATTATATTATTAAATTTATTATTAATTGAAATATTATATACATACACACATTATAGAAATTTTATATATTTGATAATTTTTTTTTAATAAGAAATAATTAATGTCTGTATTTTTCCCGTAATGGCGCCGATACGCGCCGAGTTTATACTGTGTTATATACAACTTCGAATGTTATTCTCAAAACTTCGTTATTCTAATCTTAAAATCTCTTATCTTACGTAAGAACATACTTTAATTATGTAAACAATCATGGAGGAAAAACTGCTTACGCAAAAACAACATATAGATTGACTTTTTATAATAGATTTTGTAACAGTGATCTTTTCAATGCGCGCTCTTTATAGAAAAATTTTTTAAAAATATTATTAGTAAAGTTATATTAAATTGCTTTTAAACATGCCTTGTACGAATAGAAGTCATCTCCCGTTTCTCTAAAACAATAATTTTACATATAAAGTCTTTCGACTATCGTATTATATCTTTATGAATGTTTTGCATTTTTCTATCAATTTATCATATAGGTGATATTAACAACATTTCATGCGTAATATTCTTTTTCAAATAAAACATTTCCGACAGTTTTTTAAATATTTTTCATGCAGTATGCATTTCTAATAATTATTTGTTATGTCAGGAATAATAATCAGATGTGATTGTTTAATTTCTTAAAAAATCTGTTATAGTACATGTAATTAGTACCAGAATTGAGTATCAGTTATTTGTGATTAATAAGATATACGCTAAACAAATTTAATTTCTCAAGTCACGAGTTGAGCACGTAAAGCTTTTTTGTCGCACTCGTTACGTGTCTGTTTCCCTTTTTTTTTCTCAATTCAGCGATTACCTCGTTCTTGCACGATGTGCAGATCTATTTAACATCAGACACATGGAGGAGGGGGGGGCAAGTACAAAACAGAGCTCCCTTATCTTTTGCAAGACAGCCTCTCATCTTTCGCGACATTTTTCAAATTTTCTCCTGAAATACTCGCCAAATCTATAAGAAAGGAGAAAGGCGGATCAATAGACGTACTCAACGAGCGAGTGAGTCAGATTTCCAGGGAGTCCTAGCCATTGTTGAGTGCAAACGCACGCACGCACGCACCACACCCACACACCTACAACATACACGCACGTGCAGGATACATACACGCGTATGCTCCTGTGTACACACATAATGAGCGTACTCGTAGTGCGGTAGCGCAAAGGCGGAGCGCGCGGCATCAACGATGCCGGGATGCGCGTCGTGAACGGCCGAGAACGTGTCATGTGTGCGCACCGCAAAGTGAGCAGCTTGGCACTTGCAGTTGCAGGCTTTAGGCTTGAATAAGGGGAGGAGCCTCGTGCATTGCCTCGCGCGCAATTATCCCCATTCTCCTTTTGCGGCTTCCATTCCTGCTCCGCGTGCTCGCTCTCTCTCTTTCTCTCTCTGTCTCGTTTCCCGTCTATCCTGTCTATCGCGGTATATCGGGGCCTGGCAACCCGCCTGGACGCCATCTTGGTCGCGTGCACTCGTTCGTTTTCTCGACTCTTTTTTTTTTTAAAAGCCTTTTCCACCGAACCCGCACTTTCGCAGCCCGCACGGGGGTCGCCAGGGTCGCCCGGATCGCCGTTACCAGCGATCCGCATCCTATGGGCATCTCCCGCGGACGGAGAACATCGAAGAGGTGTTGCTCGACGAGATAGCTCTTGACACCGAGATAGATCCAGTTTCCATAGTTACTACTGGCAAAACTCGCTAGATAATCCTTGTCTTTTCTCTTGCGCCGTATTATGTCTTTTAGAGCGTCAGTTAGGTGTTCACCACCGAGATAAACCGGGAAGACTTGAAGTTTTTAGGGTAGGTCTTTCTTACCCTTGTACTACGTAAATGGTGGATTTTTATAGGATTTTATTGACACGGGGAAATTTTTGGAATTCCAAATTTAAATTCTGTTTCTCTTTCTGAACAAAAACTGTTTTGTTCCCTTTTTTTCTTGTAATGTCGATAATCAATTATCTATATTATATTAGATAAATCTAATATAGCACGTTTGTATTCACGTACATTCTTGCGTGAGTCGCGAGTTTTTATTTTAAAAATTAATGACAATTAAAGACACTATATCGTTCTGCATCAGCATTGTGTGTGCAATTACATCGTTTGAATTCTGTATTTCCGGTGATCTGTTGCAGACCGTTGTATGCTACTTAATTTATTCATATTATTTTTTAAATATGTTCTAAAATTTAACATCTGAAATAGTTAATGGTAAAAAATATATATGGAAAATTTAAAAAGAATATATAATAAAATTTATTTCAAAGTTGCATTAAAAAAATCTGTGATTTTGCTTGGAATCTTAAATAGAATTCCTGGAAAATCTGGTAATTTTAAGGGAATTTTTTTACAAAATTTAAGCAAACATCCCGAATGTCGAACGCCGTTTCAAATCTATAAATTCCTGTAAAATTACTTTTATTTAGTTCAGCAGAAATCAATCGTTGCCGTTCTTTAGAAAGACGATCATCTTCGTAATATCATGTATCATATACATTAATATAATTTTTAACACTATAAAGAATCATGCTGCGATTAGCAATTTGAACTGTTCCACCTATCGATTGGATAATGATTTCTCAATGCTACGTCCGTTATTATAATTGCGCTGTTTGCGTCGCGTACGTTCGTGAATTTCTCGAGGACGTCGTGCAGAAAAAAAAAAAAAAACAAACGCGCGAAACGCAAATAATGCATTTGCATCGATATCACCTCGCATATGTGTTTATTTTAATGCAAAACACCGAGATAAAGGCTCGCGAGATATCGACACGCGAGGAAACGAAAATATCGTAATTTTACCACGTAATTGCCGGTATTTATTGCGTTCGCGATGGATTATCATCGTCGCGGTTACATCCAGTCGATGGGGGGACGTTACGCGCGGCATCGGTAATCGCGTCGTCAGAGACGGCGGGATTAACAGATCGGTAGATTTACCGTTACGACGCCGTCATTTAGGAGGAACGAGGGCCGATAATAAAAGCCCGACGGTCATATGCGGCGCGTAAAAGCGTGTTGTCGGACGCGCGGTGACGGACGAATGCCGATATTTCGTGCAGCGCGCGCGGAACGGTATCGTGCGCGGCCGATAAAATTTTTCAACAGCCATCCCCCTTCCCTCCGCGGCGCGTATACGTGGGAATATGCAGTTGTTACGTTTTCACCCTTATCGATATTCGAAAGCGGTATTAAACGGGCTGACAGTTATCGATGCCGCGGATCGGCCCGTGCAGAGCCCGGCCATGGCTATGTGCATTATTAAGCATTGTTAACTTTATACACTTGTGACATACACGCCGCCGCGGATATTATCACGATTTAAGCACGCGGGGTGGGGGGGTGGTAGGGGTGTATGCCGCGGGGTGTATAACTATCGCGCACGTGCATTTAACATTAAATTGCTGAGTATATAGTACGTTGCGCTCGCGCGCGCGCGCGGGGAGAAAAACCGGGCCTCGCGTTGGAGCTCCGCTGGTTTAGACACCAGCTATCTTGATTCGCGATATGGAAAAAATGAACCTCTTTTATGTATCGGCGGCGAAGCTAAATAAAAAGGGAAAAAAAAGAGAGAGAGGCGATGCAGAGTTTCCGAGATGTTAATCCGTTCTCGCGCGCAACCTTCCAACTCGTAAATTGCGGTCGCCGCGTATATATGCACGCCGAGTCCGTTCGGTAATCGGAGAAATACATGAAAAATGCGTCCGCATTGGATGTCGGTCGCATATACACGTTTGCTGATAACGCGAATTATTGGAAAATACACGCTGGCTCGGATGCATGGCTTTTAACCGATGCTTATCATCTTTCAAATAATATGCAAACAACAATGCATCCAATGTGCATAAAAAATTCCATCAAATAATTTGTGTGAATTTTATAGTGATCTATTGATCCTATAAAGTTTATTACGGCAAATGTTTTACAGCTGAGGGTTTTTATAATTGTTGGAAAATATTTAAACTATAATATTTAATTTTAAAAAGAACTTTCTTCATGTTTTGTAAATGTTGCACAGAGAGAAGGATTTCTTTAAATTCAATAAACCGTTTTATTCGACTATTCCAAAGCATATATTTCTTTGTTTTTAATAAATTTTAATAAATCTGTATGAAATTTATTAAAACCAAAGAAATATATGTTTTGGAATAGTTGAACAAAATTGTTTATTAAATCTAAAGAAATTTTTCTCTCTGTGTGTGAATGCAACTTGTGAGTAATATGAATGTGTATTACTTATCTGATATGTTATAATTTATATGTTATAATGTAATACATTTTGATAAACATTATATTCAAATCTTTGAGCATACATTTAATTCAAGTTTAATTAAATAGAATAAAAGAACGTTTATATTTTAATGCGACGCACAGTAGAACAAATTATTTCATATGCGCATATAAAAAATTATTTATATATGTAATGAATTATTTTTATGTGGATTTTTATAGTACACATACGTAAAATAAATATTGTAAATGTTACAAATATGAAGATTTAACCTTAAAAAGACATGTGGATTACGATTTTTAAAAGTAAAGATTTTTTAAAAGATTTCTGAAAAAATATAAAACTTTCTTACTTTTTTCAATTTTTTTCCTTCGAATTTTTTTAGATATCTTACAAGATAAGCGCCAATAGACATATTCTTAATAAAAATGGAATTTTTATTAATTTGGAACATATAACAATGCATGAATATTCATTATGCTTATTACAGATTTGTAATATTTTATCTACACATGTTTCTGCACACAATAATTTTACCAAGTCTGTGTTTGAATTCATAAGGAATGCGCATGTACGAGAAAAACTTTAATTTATATTATTAAACGAATAAATATATATAATAAATTGACTTTTGATCAAAAGGAAATATGTATGTGAACAAGCAACGTGAAACAGTCGCAATTTTTATTACAAAATATGAACGCTTTTTGTTAAATCAGCTATTTTTTGGCTTCGAACTTGTTCTTTCCACGATAAACTTTACGCGCTTAGTATTATTACAAGTAATTGTCATTTCAACATGGCGGACTACAATTGGCCATCTCTTAATGCCGGTTTACGAGATAAAGTAACGACTTGCCGACAAATGCGGTAATGGGATAAATTACATCAACTTTGTATTGCGCGCGCGAACCTTTGTACTATTGCTTTGGAACATTCCATTATTTTTCAAATGTTGTTTAGAAAGTGTTTTTAAAATTTTTGTTTTAATATATATACACATTGTTTTCTCATGTTCAATATTTTAGATGATAAATACGCGAAAAATTACGTAGATACGGTTACTCATCAGGTAGCGACAGTTTTCATAATCAACAAAGAAACGAAGATTTTTAGTTTTTTACAGTTTTTAATAAATCATAAAGTTTTTCAAGTTATTTACATATTTTATTTGCATTATAATATTATTATGTTATGTTTATTAGAAAAAATAGTATTACTTGCACCACATGCATAACATATAATTATAAAAATTCACGGAATTCACTGACGTATCACTTCCCTTGCATTAATGATAAGAGTATTTCTCGGGATGATCCTTTTAGTTTTCAGCTGCACACAAAAGCGGAAATGAACGATTTTAACGCAGCCGTATCTTCATCAGAAGGCCACGTTGAAATTTTTCACACGATTCCCTTTTTTTTATGTACCGACACTTGATTCTAATTATCTCATATAGTATGTGCGTAATTATAGTACGCCTTCGTAAATTACAGGATGTCGTGGAGGCAATCCGTACAAAATATTCTTCGAGTTTTTAATAAAAAATAAAAGTCGAGAAGTTTTAAGAAATTCACAGATGCTTCAAGTGCAATCGCAGATTCTATTTTTAAACATTTTCTTTATTATCGTGTTAGCAATGCAGAGAGATACCTGATTGTTGCCCACTGACACTCGCGGTAGTGAAATCGCAATGAAAAATATATACGTGGCGGATCTCCCAGACAATTATGGTCTCCTTATGAAATGTTTCGTATATGAAAGATGTCGGACGTACACGTACACACACACACACACACACACACACACACACACACACACACACACACACACACACACACACACACACACACACACACACACACACACACACACACACACACACGCTTACACAAACACACACACACACGACTATGCATTTCGAGGCGTCATGCTTACGTGATCAACATTTTCTTAATAACGCGCGCGCGCGTTACTTTATGTAATGTAAATCTCGCGGTTATTTCAAGTGACTGTTAATACCGTCAGGCACCGTATAATTATATAGGTAGATATATATGAAACTATAATAAAGCTAAATTTCTCTACGATTATATATGGCCTATTTCCGCCGTGTACAAATTTATATATTTAATTTATTTTTTACGAATAAAATTCCTTCTAAATTAATATCGTTAAAATGTGATAAAATTATGGGCAGAAATAAAAAGGCACTTTCGAAGCGATTCGTATTATGGAATCGCGACAATTAGATTAAAGTATCGTCAAGCTGTGTAAAATCATCAACGCCGTGTTATTGTTTAATTTTATACACTAGATATTCTAGTTTATAATTAAAACAGATCAGCATTACGCGATATTACGCTTCTATTTTTTAAAGAAGCAATTTGAGTCACTAGTAACTAGTATGATAAACACTTCTGAAGGATTTCGTGCAGGCCATGCATTGATTGATGCATATTCAGTAGAAAGAAATTGACCGGTACATGGTACCTGTTGATTTCTGACGTTAATTCCCGTTGCCAACTTGTCATCATACAGGTAGTTGAACTCCTTGACGACGGAGGCTGTCTGGTCACGCAGGTTACGTTTTATTGTATACGACAGTTCTGGATGGATCTCGCACCACGCGGCGTAAACTCGCGCAATACTCGTTCTATCGTTTTGATAATACTTGAAATATAAAAGTTGAAAGGACGAATGTTTATCAATCCGAGCAATTAGTAATTATACATATTACTCTGACTTAATTATGCATTCGTACGAAGATGTCAAACTCTTTCACAGCAACAGTTGTAGAAATGACAGTAATGTTTTACTATAATTTTGCTCGTGTTGCTTTACTACATTTTAATTGTTGCAAGATGTTTTGGTACATAAACCGAAAGACATAAATATGAAAAAATTATCAAGTAACGTTACTGTCATTTCTACGATTGTTACGACTGCTATTGTGATGAAGAATTCGACAGCTCAAGTGTATAATTTTATATAGACATCTCATGCGCGTAAGATTTAATAAAATAATTATATTTTACATGATGGATGGAATCATCTGTAATTCTTAATACAGTGCGGAAGCATAAAAACGTAAATTATATATTACGATTGATCGATTTTTGACTGCGAAATATTATAAAATAATTTATAGTAAGAACTCTCTTGTTCTGGTAAATATAATGCCTAATTGCTTACGTTTTCGTAACACATGGAGATTGTTACGTAAATGACATTTTTTATTGGCGTAGTACAAGAAATATAGAAGTAACGTGAAAGGAGTTGGGTAATTTACATGAGTTTTTTTCACGTACACTGTGTTACAATTACGATCAACGGCACAACAATCAAAATATTAAAAATTTTCTAACAAAACAGCAAAATTATAGAAAATGATTGTTACTATTCCTGCGATGATATATTACACTAAAATTTTGGCAACTTTTTAAAATGCGTAATTAATGTAGAACAATGATATTTAATATTAAATGACCAAATTTAATTTCTCCAAAGTTTGCAGTCAGAAAGAAGAAAGTCTCTATATTTATTAAAAAGATTAGAATTGTAATATAATAAATAATATTTAAGATATATGCTGTATATATATTTACATGACACATTAGTTAAACTGATAGTATTAGATTTCTTTTTAAAGATTTTTGACAAGGTTTCTTTTTTTCTTTAGGATATTGCAATATTTAAAATTTAAGACTAACTGATAATTTTTTTGAACATTTATTTTTTCTTCTTTAATTTTATGATTTTACAAAAGATACATATTTAGATAGATGTATTTATTAAAAATTTCTTTATTAAAAAATAAAAGAATATAAATAATAAATTATTTCAATTTATTTAAAAATATTACAACATATTAAATTATTTCTTAAATATGTACTGTTTAATAAAAACTGCGAAATTTTAGACAATTAACACTTAGGCTAGGCTGATTCTGTGAAGCTTTAGCCATTTGCTGTGATCTGTCACGCGAGTCATTTCAAACTTTAACATCTTGTAACTCCAACCCTTTGACTCATTGGCACCTAAATATTACTCTTTTAGGATATTAAATTCTATATCTCAATTAGCAAACTTTTCAAAATCTGTGGATCTTCCTTTGTTAATTTCTTTTCTTCTTTTCTTCCGTAAAGTTTTACATAACGTGCAATAAGTGTAAAAGTAAAGAAGAAACAGTTATTTTTTAGCAAGGAGTAATGCGACTTTTGTGTAATGGTTGTTTCTACGGCGGATATGTACAACTGTGTCGTTACATTCGATTATCCGGTGCTTCGGCGAGAAGTAGAATGGCGAACGGTCGGGCAGGACAGGCGTTGCCTGTGTGAGACTTTCCTCGAATAAGTGGCTAACCTAATTATCGGTAGGTAATTTGGCGTTGGGCGATGATGGCGATCGCGTGTAGGGATATTTTCGCCCCGAAACAAAACCGAAACAAAAAAGGAAAGTAGATCCGAGTAATTTCAGAGTAATTGCTTCGTCCATCGGGCCTAGAAGCGGCCGATCCTTCGGCGATCTATCGACCAATCCTCCGCGTTGAGAGAGAAATAAGCGTATTCCTTCTGGGTAGCGTGAGGCCCATCCCAGCTACCGACATCCACGGACTGGAATAATTTTCGACGGCGGTGGCGGCGGCGGCGGTGGCGACTGACGATCCTAAACGTCAAGATGAGGAGGAACGCGTCCCGATCCGCCGGTCGCCGCCGCCGCCATGTTTTATTCATTAAAAAAAGAACAAAAAAAAAACACCAGGGAAAATAACGGCATTAACCCAGGTAAAAACGATTTGGACGAGCGGTCGGTGATGCAATTTAAATATGATCCTGTCGATGGTCACTGTTATTTTCTCAGGGTGCAAATCGCTTTTAATAATCTGGAAATCGCCGGGTAGTCAAAGTGGTTACACGCGCAATTTGGCATCTCTGCAAAGTATGTAGCTCGCGAAATAACTTTGAGCTTACGTTGTCCGTGAAAAGGAAACGATGTTCTTATATTCACCGAAAAAAACGGCGGAAACTTACTTTGTCTAAAGTGATTAATAATTTTCCTCTTTTGCGGAGAAAATCGTAATTTTTAGACTCCTTTTCAATTATTTGTAAAATTATAAAATATTGTACACGCGCATTGCGAAAACGTATGTTGCAAAAGTTTTTGAAAGAATCGAAAGACATATTTAGCATACACAAGTTTATGAATGATATCTTTGCTATATTATAATTAGGTACTCTTTTTTTTTATCCGAAATTTTTTTAAATATTGCAATATCCTAATTATTATGAATTATTATACCGCTGACAATGAGATCATAACGACGAGAACAAACGGATGTCACATTTATAGCTTATGCTCTTGTATTTTAAGTGTTTAATTGTGGTAGGAATAGGTGGACATCACGCAATAGTTCGTTTTGTTTCGAACGTGACTTTAATCGTATCACACATTAATTACTTACTTATTCGCCCTACATTTGACAAATTATCCGTCATCTTGCATATTGTAACGTATATTTAACTACTTCCTACGAATTTTATATAACAACCTAGTTTGAGATTTACAGCGCATTGAGAAAGTATACGCTATATACATTTACCAATTAAGAAAAGAAAATCTTTCAGAAAGTTTGAGTAAAATTATTGAACATTTTTCACCGATTACTTAAAGTTTTGTATAATACTTTTATGTGAGACAATTTTGTATCTCTCATTAATTTGTTAAATAGTTAATAATAAAATTTAAATATATAAAGAAACTCTAAAAATATAATAGTCTTTTAAATATATTCTACGAAGATTGGATCGTTAATTCGAATAAATAAATACCTCCTTTCGTGAAAACATGCAATCATGTAAAGATAACAACTTAATTATTTTGTATTATAAGTTTTTAACGCTCGTGTACATTAAAACAGAAATAAATAATTAGATAAATTTACATGTTAACATTCAAACACGTACAAATCTTTTTAGACTGATATCGCGTTGCCTATGTGTGTGTGTGTGTGTGTGTAAACGCATATAATATATATAACTCTGAAGACTGAATCTTTGAGAACTAGGGCAGCATGACATCCGTGACATCAGTCATTAAACGTTGCAGCATTTTCCAGCTATTAAAAGAAGTTGATAATTAGTGAATTAATGATAATTATTAACGGGCACATGACTAGGGGCAGTCCTATGTGAGTTTTCTCAGACAAAGAATCGAAGACTTTCTCGTTATGTCATACTTATGCGAAAAAAATGCGGTGATGACACTTCACTGTCCCGTAAACAATCGCGCTTTGAATAGAAATGGATTATATAGCGGCGTGCATATTTTGTGCAATCTGTAATTTCGCTTTTTTTTCCAGACATCTAAAAATTTAATCACGAAACATCTTCTCCATAAAACCTAAATTTTTATTTTTTTTTTGTTCCTACAAAATATTAATTTTGTCAAATTTTATTCTGCTGGTTTTAACAAATATATTTTTTAATTATTTATTGGATATATGAAATATAATTATTTAATTATAAGTTTGTATTAATTTTTGCTTGATTGTTATGTAACTTAAAAAAATTTTGAATGATATGAAAGTACACAGTAGTCTTGAAAGCATCCGACGGCATTTGGCCGTCGGATCCGAAACACTCGACATAATAAAAAAATTATTTGCAACATTAAATAGCAAGTTTGTATTGAGAGCTGTATTAAAAGCTACAAAATTTTTTTCTGTAATTGATTTATCTTGTTATTATTCGATTTTGATAAGAGTTACTTTTTACAAGGTAAAATATATTTTTTTAGTTTTGAAAACTAAGCAATATGTATATATTTGATACATTTTTATAGAGATATGTTATAAAAAAATTTTACAGGTCAAAAAAACGTTGAACAAAATGCCGTAAAGAGTATTAATCTTTGTATATAAACACGTGTGTTAGAATATTAAAAGAAGATATTAAAGAATTATTTGTATATGTTAGAAAATTGTGTAATCAATTTCTACAACGCATAATATGATAGTGCAAGAAAACTTCAATATTTTATTAATTCTATTATCACTATTATTTTGCACGAGGAATTTTCCACATTCCTTTCCATGACGGCATTTATAAGTCATCAGGATAGCGTGTGCCATAATGCACGATATTTACTTTACACATATTAAATTTGCAGTCAGAATATTATAATTAAATGCGGTATACATGTCGGATGTGCTGAAATCGATACGGAATATTTAAGAGATTAGCGCAAGATATATTTTCTTAATAAATTTTTTTATGTTAACATGTCATATTGTCATATTAATGTGTCATTAAAAAGTATTGATTAAACAACTATTATTATTTTACATGACACATTATTTCTAATACAAATTAACAATAAAAAATAATTTGAATAATCTCAGTTTATATCTCTATATTGTTGCAAAAATAATGTTTTCAATAAAATGTACATATATAATTGAATTACAACACAAAATGATCGAATTTCGAAAGGTTATATCGATTTTTACGCAGCTGCATGTCCATATGAAACATATCATTATTTGAATTACCAAGTTAATTCATTTTTTCAATTCAAGGACTTAAGAGATTATATATTTATCTTTAATCTTTTGTTATGTGCCTATATACATGATTTATATTTTTTTATATAACAACCGATCGTTTTCTTTGAAGAAGCAAACAAAGTTATAGCTTCTTTTCTAAATTATCTGAAAAATAATCTAATCTACTATGTAAGAAGTATATATAAGGGCTTAAAGATATTGATTTAACGTATATAACATATATAAATATACATCGGTGTTATTCGAAGAACAAAATTTTGAGTGAATGTATTTTAAAAAATTATATGATATACATATTTAAAACTGTTTCTTTATAAACTACAAACGGAACACAATTTGCTTTGAAAATTATACGTATCGATATGTTCGGTCTTGTCATAGTCAATCTTTAATAAGACGGTTGCCCTCAATTTATTGCTTTTTATGTAAGTGAGAACGATTTAGCTAACTAATGCAAATTTTAATATGATTCCTTTGCCCATATTCGCTTTATGTTGGCTAATATCGCGTGTTTCATGTGCATGCGCTCCAAGATAACGCTATCAATGAGGTACATTTGCGGCACTGCCATTGATATCATAGAAATTAATAGGTGCCACGATGGAACTCATTGAAGGAGATTACGTCCTAGAAAATTTTAGCATCAAAAACGGTTCTTATGCAAATTTATGGAAATATATTTTAATGACTAAATGTGTCACATATATTTCACTTTCGTTTGAAATTTTCAGTGTCACAAGAACGCTTTCATCATCTATTAACACGAAATTATCTGAATAATTAAGTAATTATCCAAGAAGAAACGTTAATTTAATTATTAATAAATCTTTACTAATTAATTTGTTAATTCGAGAATAAATTTCGAGCGCTACTCAATAAATTTTAAATAATTTGTCTACTTTTCGAGATTTATTAGATTTGGAAATTAATAATATTTTTAATTTCTTTTTTATTATTATTATACAAAATAATAATACCGTGTAATAAGATTTCCTATATGAAAGTGATAAAGAAAAAGAGAAAGAGAAATTAGACGTTGGATTTTATCAGTTTCGTTAATTTTCGTCTTCTTGCTTTTGATGACAATCCAACCGACAACGTAAATTAGATATTTAAATGGGGTAGCAGACAGAATCGTGTACTTCTTGCGATGACCTTCCTTCTACATTCACAGATCCTTTCATCTTGGGTATAACTCATTACACTTACCGTCAATTTATTCATTATCGCACCTCCGCTCCGCAATTCCACTTTGCCGCTTCGGTTGTCCGGCTCAAGAATGGCGCCATTGCTGTTTCTCTTACTTGCATGACACATAAATCTCATTGCTAAGTCATATAATACCGACAATAACATAATATGTTTAAAGCTAAATATATTTGCGTTTTTGTGCGTTTTGCTTTTAGAATAATGGATATATTTCTTTTTATTTCATTAAAAAAGATTGATCAATAGATATTCTTGAACGAAATGTACAAGTGTTTTGTAGCTGACTTTGGAAACCTAAAAATATACAATATTAAAATATTTTCGTAAATATATGTTTTGTAACGTTATAACGCAATTATTAATAAATTAATTTTTAGCTTAACATTTTTGAAACAAGAATTAAAATAATTAATTGATTTTAATTTACAGTATTTTAAATTATTAACTCAACTAAGTATAATTAAACTATATAATCATATATATTATATATATATATATTATAATATATTCTGTCCTTAGCATGGACATCTCTTTCAGAAGAATATAGCTACGCAAAATGTTCGAGAATTATCGAGCAAACGTTTTGACTTGTAAAACGAGCTTTAATGTTGAAAAATTGGTAAAAATTCGATGACATTTCTAGTATTTTCAAAACGATTCTACTCCAGAAGGAGTTTCTACATTTAGGGGTTAACGCACTTTCTTCACGTAAATTCGGGTAATTTCTGATCTACCTGCATTATACATCGCGGCCTCAGATCGGCATCGCGGCTGCCACGTTGGAACCGATTTCCTTGTCAAGACGAAGCGACGGGTCGGACGAAAATCCGAAGCCTTAATAAGCGCCGTGGGCGCACTCTGCTCTCTTACATCGAGACACACCGTCGTCGGCACTACGCTTTATTGGGCCTCCCCGAAACACAAAACAATCGACCGCGACCGACGAAGTTCCTTGGAAGAAAGCAGAGGCGGCATTATAGTGTCCCGACTCCTTTATATCGTGAAATTGGGCTGTTAAAGAATTACGCTGAATTCCGTGGTTCCATTCCGCGAGAAGCCATTCCGTGGAAACGCTTCTTTCAGGTCAAGTTCTGTGCCACTTCGTTTCTCCTAGTCCCTTTGATCGACAAGTCGCTTTTAAAGCACCGCAATGCGTTCTTTTGTGACATCAGTATGAAAAGAAGTGAATTAAAACGATAGGCTTGGACTACCGTATATTTGTACATCGATATAGTATCATACTTATATGATACTTTAATAGCTTATCTTATTCTGATTAAAACCAGAAATCTTGATATGAAAATCTCGGAATCAATAGATTTTTAGTGTATACTTAATACTTATGCTTATTTTTTATTTTTCATTTTTTTATTATTAACGTTTTGCATTAAAGTGACAATTATTTTTATTTACGAATATTTTGCGTGATGTATTTTTATTTGAAATAACAACAGTGAAATGGAAATTATAAATTAGCTTTTTGTGATATTTGAGGAAAGTCATTTTTTAATAATATTTGAAATTGAACACATTACGTTTTATTTCTCCGGTTTATAATTTGCTCACAATTTTTGTATTGAATGTGCGTGACTAATACGTAAATCATACGAATTAAATTTAAGTTATAGAAAAGGGTTATATATTGATCATTTATTAAAGATTAATTTACAAAGTTCTTTAAGCGATTTGTAAAATTATAATCTTATGCACTATACATCTTTTATGTATGTATATACTTTATCTTATGTACGAGTGGATGTGTATTTAATTCTTCGAACTTTTTCCTGTTACACAAGGAAAACGTCATAACATTATAAATAGAATTCTATATCTATGAATTCCGACACATATAGTTTATCTAAAGTAACAGAGCGTTGTATAAGGATATAGGATATTTGGTGTAGATATAAATTTTGTAATTTAAATTTTTCATAGTAGAGCGATAGTGTCGGCTAGTACACGTTTTTCAGCATTTTTAGTATTTACTATTTATGCAGCAATATTATTGTTGCATACAAATATAAGTAATCATTTGCGCGATGTCAGACGAATAGTCAGGCAATGGCTCGCAGTGTTCTGTGTTGCGTCGCAATATTATTCCTTGGTACGTGGCAGCGATAAATATTACAGAAAAACGCGATCACATCTGAGAACAGTGAAGGATTACTGGTTCGCGCGATTGATTATTCTCACGTTTAATCTATTTCTTGAAATAGATATTTCGCGCGACTTATTTTAATTCCTTTCTTTTGTAGCAACAGTCGTCAGCGAAAATAAATAAAGTTACTAAATTGTTGTTTTAGCGTGACATTTACGAGCAATTATTTCTTTACTTTTTGGATTCATTGCACTTAAAATAATTTTACCAGTATTACAAATACAGTTCACTCATCATTTCTGTAATAAGAAACATAATTTAAGAACGTAATACATATATGGACCGCTAGAATTAATTGATTTACGTAATAGTAAGCTATGATATTCATATCAACATTTATCAAGAATTTTTGACGTAAAGTTTTAAATATTAGATATTAATGATGGCTGATTTTGGCTACTGGATGTACAATGCGCTGTATTTCCAAAATCGATTTGTTTGTCGATATGTCATTTACATTGCGAGACTCGAGCAAGCGAGTACAGTTGCGGCGTTTCATTCTCTTTCGAAACTCGTGAATACTGAACGGATCATTTATTTGAAACAATTATTAATTTATTATTGGAATTAAACTACGGGTATAAGTTTTGTTTTATGGTGATTCTTACAATTATCTGCCTTTAAACATTATTATTATCCACTTACTATTTTCGATTTGAGAACGGGGAGTAATTTATTGAAATTTAATCGTAATCATTCGCGCGAACCGAGATTTTAGACGTATACTATTGTTCACGAAGAGTAACTTGCCAGAAGGCATGATGCGTCAGTTATATGTATATTATAATATTACGCGTGCTTTGCTTAATGAATTTTGCCATAAAAATCGCAATTAGCATGTAATTACGGTATAATTTTATATTTTTAAACGTTCTTATTATAATTATTAATTTGGATTGTAGATTTATATGTATATTAAATTACAATTGTGTAATTTACAGTTTACTGTCGTGAGCGGTTTATGATGCGTCGAAGGATGTATGAGGCCTCGGAGGCATCAAACGATGGTGGAACGACTAGAGGGTAAATAAATTATTATTTATATATGCAACAATTATCTTTTGAAATATTAATTATTTTAAACGATGCTATAATTTGGATATGCTTGTATGTTACAGTCCGACATAGAGTTCACCGTAGTTCAACTCCGCTGCTGCGCATCGTATCGGTGAGTGATAAATTACAGTTTATTAGATATTATTTGAGGTAAATCTATAAAAGATATACAAAATATATGCCGTACATATATATTACAAATTGAGAATATAAAAATATTATAACTGAGAGATCTGTTTTAAAATTATACACTGAGAAACTCATATGGTTGAATCAACTAAACTCTTGTTTGGGTATGGGCAAACAAATACATTGGTTGACGCAACAAAAGAATGTAGTTGAAATATTTTGTAATACTACACTGACAAATTCATATGGTTGAATTAACTAAATTTTTATTTGGATATGGATTTTGTTGCGTCAATCAATCTATTTGTTTGTTCACATTCAAACAAGAGTTTAACAAAACGGGTTTAATTAAACAGGTTTCTCAGTGTAGAACAAATATTCATTATGCTTACGAAAATTTTATATAATTTTATATGTATATACTAATGTATATACTAAGAACACAAGATCAAGTTTAAATCAATACATTAATTAAAATACCTGGCGTATTTCTGTGTCATTAATTGCATTTTATTATATGACAAAACATTCTACTTAAATGTATTACGTATATTTAAAATTTACACACATAAAGTCTCGTAAATAAAATATAAACTTTGTAAAAAATGATAAGTTAATTTATTCAAGAAGTATTAATGATTATTAATTTTTTGTGAAGCGATAATTTATAGTTCAAAATAAAAAACTATAATCTAAAAATATTTTGTTAGAATTTCTCATGGCTTTATCGTCAGAATAAGCTTTTAAAATGTCGTACTACAATTGAATATTATATATGTATGAAATGTATATATGAGAAATTGTGCTTGATAAGTGACATTGTTATTAATGATAAAAAATTGAAATAAAATTTATAATAATATGTAGTGATAATAATAATTATTATTATTATAATATAGCTCTAAAATTAATTTGAAAGAATTATGATGTATAATTAACTATATAAAAAACTATATTATATATATATAGAATTAATTCCAACATTTTATATAAAATTTTATTACATTGCGTTACACATACGCGTACCATGCATCCGTACTTAGGTGTTTAACACGAGATATAATATTCGTACGAAAAGTGATATTTTTTTATTACGAAAGATTAGGTGTTTTGTTTTTCTCAACGCGTATAATAAAAACGAAGAGTTAACAAGAAAGTTATTGCGAGGCTATTATAGTGAACCTTATTTCTAATATACGTGTATATATATTTTAATATCAGTTTGGCTCAACTTGGATAATTACTAAATATTTCTTTGCTTTGGACAGACAGTCTTCTTTTGACTAACATATTCGATATCTTGAAATTAAGGTAAGCTATATTCGTGTTTATAATCGTCAATAAATCTTGAAGCAAAAGTAATTTAGTAGTTTTATCGAACGTTCTTCAGAATTTTTCCGTGCTGTACAGAATTGGGAATCTAATCTAAATCTAGCAGTAAGTTTTAATAAGCACGAATGCAGGAATTGGTACGTGATCGATGTCCTTTTCTTGGCGTTTAATTATCGATTAATTCTTCTCTAATTTTATTTTAATAAAAATGAAACTTTTGTTATTAACGAGAAGGTAAAAACCGGAACTACATGTAATAATATATAATGTAATTTACGATACTAATAATGTTAATGTTATTCCATCCTTGACATTTGAATCGAGTCCGCCCGATTGTGCGCTTCGATAATCACGATACACTGGAGTAATTTACTATAAAGAGCGAGTCGCGAAGTTTGAAAAGTGCCGGTATCGATCAGAGAGACGCGAAGCGTGCATTAGTTTGGCGTACCGCGTCTCGTGTTGTCCCAGCGCTGTAATTTCAATCGCGATATCATAAATTCGTTGGAACAACGCCTTTTATTAAACTTTAGAACAAGATTTACGCCAGACGACTGATTGTAGGCTTGAATTGTGATTGCGAGTATAACGTCTGCTTCTTGTGTTTTTTAATAGGCCATCAAAAAATCAGAATAAAATTATCATTACTTTTCTTAAAACGTAAGACATATTTCTAACACTGGCATACTTTTATAAAATTTTATTTTGCATTTGTTCTTCTATTTTGAATCGAAATTTTTTACAACATATATCAACTTTATTTCAAAATTTGTATTATACTTAAATTAATTAACATTTTTTGTTAATTATGTACAATAATTTTGCTTCTAATTTTACTTTACACATATTTAATTCTACTGAAGTTTATGAAACAATGTGTTGCTATCATTTCGCTTTCTATGCAACATACATATATATTTCTAAGAAAAACGTGAACGTGGAAAATACATAGTTGCTGGTTACCGAGAAAAAGATCTCGTGTGGTGAGGTAGTGAGATTTCATCAGCTGGAAAGGAAGCCACACTAAATACTTTAATTATTGCAGCCAGGTTGCAGACGCAGCCATCTTGAGCATATGTCGGCGTTGTGATGGATACTTCCGATCATTATATGCGCGGACGTATCCTTCAACGGTGTAATGTTCTCCAAATCTTATTAAGTATATGACAGATTTTCGTGCAATTTTCTTCTAATTTCAGATATCGCTCGTATTACACGCGCTATTAATTCATGATTACAAACTTTTTATCTTATTTTGATTTCTACCTTGCTGATTTAAGTCCCATTTAATTTTGATTTAGGGGCGAAAATTTCTCTTAATAAAGAATTACACGCATTTAAAATATATAGCATTATTATATAACGATAGAAGAATTGAAATTTTTTAGAACTCTTCAGAGTTCACTTTTCTCTGGAAAAATCTTCATATAATATTGCACAATGAAAATGAATTGCTCTCGTTGCATGGCACATCCTCAAATTTTTGTAGTAAACGGTTTCTTAAACCGGGAACAGCCTCACACTTTAATTTTCAAGGACGGTGGTTCCATTACCGTCCGCCCCGCATTCAAATCGTTTACCTAACAATTATTAAATTATTCGTCCGCCATCCTTCCCGGAACGCCGGGGCTGTCGGTCGAGCGAGCGAATCGCAGCAGCCGACCCGCTATCATCATGTACGATTGACGACAATTTCAGCAGGGCAGCTCCTTTGTTTCTTCCGACAGATACGTTGCCGGAGAATTCAGAGAGTCGCGTTCAGAGGGTCCGTAATGCTTTCCAATCATGGGATTATCCCTCCGTCCTAAGGGACAATCGAGGGAAAAGATATGCGACGCGGCTTCTCGCGGTGTGCGGGGGGGGAAAGGAGGAATAAGGGGCGCGACACGGGGAGCGGATGGGAGAGGAAGAGCGCGGCTGACGGAAGGAACACAGGGGTACGAGCGACGAGTGGCTGGAGATGCCCGGGTATATAGGGACAGATACTCAAGAACAGATACCGGGTGGGCAAGGGGAGGGGGTGATGAAGGAGAAGAAGGCGAAGAGGAACGCTGCTCGGGCAGACCGGGCTGTCAATCAACCGCGGGCTAGACTACCAATTTCTTCGCTCATAATTTCTGATAATTTCTCCGGACCGAGCGAACTGGCGCGGCCAGCCTCGTCCCTCTTTCTCCGTTTCTTTCCCTCCTTGTCCCGTTCCTTTCCACACCGCGCGCCACGTCTTCTCGGCCACGAAAATCATCATAAGAAGGTAATTGCACCGATCACGTACCGGCGGCTTGTATTTATCCTTGTTTCATTATAATAACAATGTAATGCGCGCCGCACGGCCCGCTGGAAGCCCGGGATAATCATCGGTTCGACACACACCGCCGCGATACGGGGCTCTGGATATTTTTGCGGCTCTCCGCTACATACGTCCCGAGCCAATTAGATAAACGTAACACGGGTAGGTAGGTAGGTAGGTAAGAAAGCTGGGACTGCCCCCGGATCTCGCTCGCCTTCTTCGCTCTTTTCTCTATTCGCCCCGAGATCGCCGCGAGAGTCGTCGCGGACGAACGAGCCGCGTTTTGCTGCATTTTCGATAATGAAGGGATAACGTACCTATAACGCCGCCACGTGTGTTTGTACCTACGTATACCGCGGATCGCGTGTTGCGCAATGCACGAAAACGCATTTACAATGTCTCTGCACGGGCATTAGAATTCATACGTTTGCGGGATCCGTTTAGTTTTTAATAGGACTTTTTTTTTCGAAAGTGCGTTTCGCTCCTAGTGATCTTGCTGTAGTGACAATCGTTTCTGAGGAAAACGTTTTCTGAGAAAATAGATCAACGGAACCTGCCTCGTTTCGTATTTCTATTTCCTGTAATAAATACTTTATCGCGCTACAAGGTTGCATGCCTCGCAATGAAGTTAAAATAACATCTGTCTGTTCGATGCTCAACCCCGAGCAAACCGTTAATTGCGTATTACACTTCCTAGTATTTTAAAAGAATTGTGTGCTTGATGCTGCCATTCTATGCCACTTGCGCATAGAGTTCAACGTACTGCGATCTCGAGCGTCCGATATTGGCCCCAATAATCGCATGAAGGCGGCAAAACTTGTCGGTGACGATTGATTAATTCGAAAGGCCCCGCAGTGTCAAAGTTCAGTGCTTCGTTTGACATGGCGCCTATCTTTGACTCGCCAGCTTTGACTTTGGCTTGTCAGCGGTACTTTAGATTCTTAAAAATTTGGGTTACATCTTTTGACTCTAAATTTATCGACAGCTCATTCACTTTTTAATGCAGCGTTGAATGAAATGATTTATATAGCGAGATTATTAGTCACTGGAGTATTTTTAATATATAACTAATTTCTTACAAAGCAGTAAAAATTGAATGAGAAAAAGTATAAGACATTATTTTTTAATGCGCTAATAAGTTTTTCTAATTATTTAATTTAAAAAATTACAATTATACCTAAAAATGTTTTCTGTTTCTTTATTTTAAAATATTGATAAAATTATTTTTACGATATTATTATTTATTATGCGTCAAGTATAATATATAATATAAAAGTAATATATTAAATTGAGATAAATGAATATAACTAATTAGTTATATGCGAAACTATTGTGTAAGAAAACGCGTTTACGTCGTGCTTTATACTTTAACAATCCGATAACGTCTATGTTTTTAGATATCAGATCAACATCTTTTTGTACGTAACGAGATGATTTATTTGTTATTTGTGTTAAATTACACATAGAAATAATACGCATTTATTTGCAATGGTTGTTAAAATGAAAAAATGCTTGGTACATAATCTTACAACAAAACTTATCTAACGTATTTACTTGTTTTTTTATCTATTAGAATTTATGTAGAAGTTTATGATAGCAAATAGGTTCGCGAATTCTATTTTCATTAATAATATTTCTCTCAAAATAATGTTTTAAAATAATTGAAAACAAGATCTTTATATAAAACACATTGAATAGTTTTTTTCTTTTGAGATAAAAAGTTAGCATAACAAATCTTATATACTGAAAACATTTAAATCCGCAACATTTTACTTTAAGTATATTTAAAGAGAGGCGTCTCGCTAAAAAATTGTCTGGTACTTATGAAAAATAATCAATAAGACAAAAGCTCACAGTTTATCTCCCTTTAATTGTTTTCTTGGAAGTCAATTTGTTAGAATTTCTCGTATGTAGCAAAGTTACTCCCCGCGGGGGACAAGGTAACCACCACGTGACTATGCTGATACGATCGACAGGCGCGGAGCTAATAATTTTGTCAACGTACGTATCAATAGTCAACTGGACGGTTCTTTCGACACCCGGAGTGCGGAGTGGTCGTCCGATCGCGACGGGAAAAAGCGTTTTCATGGCGCATCGCGCATTACGTGGCAGCGCCGCTGTAAATGACACGCGCACGCGATGCATGTCGAGAGACTTGCGAGAGAGAATCCGCAGAGAGCCGCGTCGTCGGATGGGCAACCTTGTGATATTCCTCGCACGACGACGGCGGCGGTGGCGGTCAAGTAGCAAGTAAGGGCGAATTCGTGTACCACGCAGGCCGCGCGCGTTGTTGTTTGCATTAATTTCGCCTGGCCGCGGGAAGAACGCCGGAGAACACCGAAGTCTTCCACCCGATGGAAGATGGAGGTCGATTTTGCGGTGGGCTTAGTTGTTACCACCCCGAGATTTCAACCGGGACCGGTTGTTTATGCACGTTCGAGACTTGACGGCCGAGAGATTCGATGATGCCGCCGCGGTCGTACGTCACGAAAGACCCCTTCGAACCTTTCCAAATTTTCGTCGTGATATTCTTTTATGTGCAGCGGAGTAAAACTCGCTTTTAGATGCGCCGCGAAACAAGTCAAAGGTTTAGGGGAGGGGGAGAAAGATCAAGAAATTCAGGTTTTTTATACGTTTTTAAAATACTTTTTCGAGAATAAAAAGCGCTTTTTTTTTCAGACCTGAGAAAAGTCACTATTGTGTGTTTTATTTATACCATTGAAAGATTATTGGAAATTGAGATAATACACGGAAAGAATTTTCTCTTAAAAATTATCCTGAAAATCATGGTAATTGTGGGACAACGTAAAGCTTGAAGAATTTTACTATACTTTTGACAAAATTTACCAACATTTTAATAAAATTTGGCAAAATATACTTCTAATAAAATTTACTAAAACTTTGCTCAATTTTATTAAAATTTTAGTAAATTTTATTAAAAGTATGATAAAATTCTTCAAGGTTTACGTTATCTCACAATTACCATTTTCAGGGTAATTTTTAAGAGAAAATTCTCTCCGTGTAGAAATAGAATGGATTAAAATTGTTTATCTTAGAATATAATCTCAGATCTGCTTATTAGATATCTTTTATTAGATATCTTTTATTTGATCTATTATTAGATATATCTTTTTAACGTATATCTTGTATATTTAAGTTATCCTACAGCTTCTTTATTTCCCATTGCCTCATTTAAACCGGATATTTCATACTTTCTACGGTTGAGGAATACTCCGAAGCACTCTGTGCAATATCTATAAAGTTTCTTTTGCCACTTGACTACTTTGGCATTTTATAACTTTGCTCATAAAACTTAACGCGAATTGTACCGTCGAGAGTTCACCGACGTAAAAGTTACTTCGCACTTTATACGAAGCAGTAATAAATATGTTAAAAGCTCTTACCGCTTAAAGCTCTTACCGTTAATGTTTATGCAACTGTATGCGCCCATTATCTTTGGGCCGTCCCCATCGGTTCTCCCTAAAGGCGGCGACGCTAATAATATTATGTAAAAGAAAGCCGCGGTGCGCGATCGTCTCGCAGTTGGCTACCCCTAGCCAGGTAGTGCAGAAGTAATTATTCATAGCACGCAATTACGAGCAGTGCGCGGCCGTGTCGCGCTGGCGCAGCGACGGTATCGCTGCATCAATTGCGGGGCGCTAGTTGCGGCCCTGATTGCGGGCTCACGTTTCAAAACAATGATTTATCTAATTAAGCCTCACTTTTGCATTGTTAGCCGCGCTTTCGTTGTTGTACGCTCGCCCATTATCCCAGCGCGCCCATTACCCCCGGGGCACGAAATAGCGATAGACGACCACCACCCCACCATCCCGATCGCGATCCCCCTCCATCCCTCCCCCTCTCGGCCGCTCTTTTTGTTTCACCTTTTTTTTTTTTCGTAAATCGCACGTGATCGCCTTCGCCGGTGACGCGGGGAAAAAGTTTCCCGGAAAGCCGCCGTACAGGAGTCGTTCATTCCCGTCCATGTCTACGGAAACGTAACTACATGCAATCATGGCACTCGGCTCTCTTTAGATTTCGTGGAATTTAAAAGCGATTTCTCTGTCGCTACGATTGCGGAAGCTAACGGTGAGCCGGGGATAGGAATCCCCGATATCTACATTCCCGGATATTCCTAGAAGACTGATATTTATTCCAATGCTACATATCGTTTCTGGCCGATTAAAAAATTAAATTTTAGAAGAATAGGAAATACGCTTATATTAATATACCTATATTTATAAACAAAATTAACGGAATGCAGAAAAAATTGCACTATAAAACAGCAAATTTTTTACTAAATTTAAACTTAATAAAATTTAATATAAAATATTTGCAATAAACGATAAAATTCATGATGATTTGCGTAGAAGGTAACATTATGTTCTTAAAACTTGTTATTAACATTATTTTCTGTTATTAAAAACTTTATTTTAAAAAAATTGCATTGAAAATGGTCAGAAAAATAAAAAATAATAGAAATTTTGATTGGTTTTTTTTTGTATTAACGTTTTTGTAGAACATTTATTTTGTATCAAACATACAAATCAAAATAATTATCAGATTGTGGAGAAAATGAAAGCCTACCGGCAGATATTCTGTCTCATCGTATACCGAAGGGATAGTCGAAGATCTCACCAATAGATGGCGAACGTATTACATTCAAAAGTGATTTCATATGTTTCGCAACTATTTTTAGGAATTATATAACATAATTTTTTTAAGAAAAATATTAAGCCACTCATATGAAAATTAACAAAATAGTATAAAGGGCTAACGTATGAATTATATATCTCATTCTCGTAAATAATGTTGACAAATGGTGAAGTACACCCTTATAAAAATGTAATACTGGGTAGTATTAAGTTGGCTAGTAATTATTATGTAGAGTATTAAAAGTACTAACAATTCTTTTAAAGTTAAAATATGTATTGATTACGTGTCCAGTGTGCTAACCATAAACTTTATTTAAACAAATTTTCAAGATTTTTGTAAATTTTATAAATGTTTTATGAATTTTGCTGCACTAACAAACTTTTTTTTTTGTAAAGTTTTTGCGCATATGCAACAACTTTACAAAAGTTGCTATGCATGCAGCTTGCATAAGTATTAATTGCGTTCAACTTATGCGATGCAAATGACTCTTGTCTCGTGTAATTTTCGCGAAAGAATGATTTTTACATCGAACATTGAACATCTATATACTGGACTCAATATCCAAACGTGCAGTTACAAAGATCATTCGTTATAAATATCATGCATAAATATAGAGTAAAATGCATAATTAAATATATGTATAATGCAACATATTGAACGAAATGATCAGCAGAACGCTCTTATTATAATATTGAGAATAGAATATAAAAATATATATAAATTATTTAAATATTAAGTAAATCGAGTCAAGTTATAAATTTTTGTCTTTAGAATTAAATCGGTATAAGATTCCATCGATATTACGATTCAGTTTGTAATCTACATAATACAATACAAAAGATTGGACGAAGTAATAATAAGTATAATAATAATGCTGGATAAAATCTGATTTTTATTATCTACATCTGCTGATGATATCTAATATTTCGCAGCAAGGGCAAATTTATGAATTATAAGTATTAGATATAAGTATGTTAGATTTCTATGTGTGCTGTTGTAACAATGTACAATTCTTATAACAATGAAAAAATTATGCAAGCGAGCTTCTCACAGTTTTTCCACTGCGAGTAAAAACTGGAAAAGTTCTTATGATTGTATCACATCTTATGTTGTTGAGTTTTTGCAATATAATTATTTAATTTGAAATCAGAAAAGTTTTGATGATTACGCTACAACTAAAAATAATTATATTATTAAAATAGTAAAATATGATTTATTGATTTATTATTCTAGAGATTGCTCATTAAATCTTTGAAATATTAATTATAAAAATAGTTTTAATACTTTAACATTATTTATCTCTTATATGTAATTAATATTTTAATACATTTTATGTATAAAATATTTAAAATAAGAAATTGATGTTATATGTTTAAAATATTACTTTTTTATATATTTTTATTAAGAATACAAATTTTTACGCTAGATTTCTCTCTCTCTTTCTTTCTCCCTTTCTCTTATTTTCTCTCTCTTTCTCTATTGGCTTTTTTACTAAAAATTATTTAAAATAAAGTATTGAATTGCTTAATTTCTATTCTTTATTATTTTGAAATCAATTTAACAACTTTCTAAACAATATAAGTTAAAAATAGCAGATTAATAACAGCATTGTACATTAACATAGATATTTCCATGTAAAATCGTATAAAGTATAATGAATAGGAAGAAACAATGACACTATTGCGTATGTTTAATCTTCCACACACTCCGTTTTTCTTCTTTTTGAAATCTTGTTGGGAAAATGCACTCTCTTAACTGCTTTTCAAAATATGTTTGGTTTCTTTAAAAGCAATTTCACCTATACGCACTTCCGTCACATAAAACACACACACATAAGTGCGAGATATAGATATTTTTTTAGTGATACGATAAACAAATGACATGTTTATTTCATTTATAGATAAACGTTTTTTTTATACAAACTTAAAATTCTGTGGAAAAGGTGCTTTAAAAATAAGTGTCATAATGATATTATTATAAAATAGTATTTTAAATGTTTTATTACAACTTAATTGAGTCGCTATTGTTACATTGCTATGGAGAAAAGTTTTATTTCATATAAATAAAGGAATTAATTTATGTGTGTGTTTGTTTGTAGATATATAGAAATTTAGTTTATAAAAGAATGAGGTAAATTAAAATGTTATTATTTAAGTTATAAATATATTTATTTCCAAATGTGATAAAAATTAATATTTTATAAAAATCAATAATTCTATGTCTCATCACAAGTAGAACGAAAACTTTTATGTATTTCATGATAGAGTTCTCAAAATTTTAAAAACAATAAAATATTTGATTTTAATAATACAGTATAATATTATATATATATATATATGTTTTTTGAATTTTTATACAAATGTAATCAAAGTATCATTAACTTTAAATTAAATAATTTTATTGTATGTAAGAAAGCGTGAAAAACGCAATACAATCATAAGAATATTTTTTAAGCGTAAATGCAATATTATATGCATCATATATATATATTTTTTTTCTTTTGTTTTGATGCATTTCCTTGTAAATACAGCTGTTAGCAAACAGTCGTTAACAATCTATATTATAAAGTGGAGGACAAATCTATTAAAATTTATTACCTACTCTCTAAATTACAATCAGTAAAAAATTGCTTAAATCAGTGATTAAAAACTGATTTTCAGTGATATACTTATAACTTGTCAGTCAGTGAAATAAATATTTTTTACTAATTATACACCAATTGTGAAGTGAAAATTACACTAAAAGACAGTGAATACTAACTAATTATCACGGCTGTAATTATACTATTATAAATCTGTAATAATACACGGATTGCAATTTAGAGAGTAATATATGTAATATATGTATCAATGATGAAAAGTCATAAAAAGGCTTCTACGTCATGTAGACAGAAGTCTACTATAATTACGGAGACAATAATTATATTTCAGATAAGAGGGTTATTTTTTTGCGATGCAAGAAAATTAAAAGATTTCTTAACTAGCGTTTTCAGTAAAGCACACACATAAAAAGAAATTTATATATATATTGATAATTGAACTTTTTATTTCTTGATATACAGAGAGAAACAATAGTAACAGCGTTTGCAATAGAAATGTCCTATAATTTTTAATCGCGTTTCCCGTCCACAACGCGTTTCTATCCACATTGCTCTATCCGCGATTCTCAGTTCTTTACTCGTAAAACTGTCCGTAAACTTGTTCACCGAAAAGAAACGCGACGCGTTTATTATTCAAAGCATGGGTCGCACGCATCCATATTAAAAAGTGACGCGTCGGTTACGCAGTGTTAAGTTTCATAATTAAGGGGCATCGATGTGCATACGTGCGCCGGGAGACCGGAGAAAGCAAAAGTTGTCAGATCTCGATTCCGGTAAAGAAGTAAACGAGCTACGTCGCCCGAATTCGCGTGACTCAGACGAAAGAGAGGAGACAGGACACGATATAGAACGTACGGGTGGACTGAACGAGAAGGCAGGGCAGCGGAGGGCGAGGACGAGTCAGCTGTGGATATAGAAGAGAGAGAGAAAGCTTGGTACACACCGCGGGTTGTCTTGCGTGTAAGAAGCTCCGAGGTAGCGTCCGCACAGCGTTCTGGTGCCACATGCGTGAAATGAGTTCTTAACGTGAATGAGAGTTTTTGTAAAAAAGTGCGTAATACATTATTAAAATAGGACAGAGTATGAGGTATTTATTATTCGGTAATAGGCAAGTGGTGTGAAAAGGGAGCCTACCATTGTAATTGTAAGAGATAGAAAAGGATATTCTCACTGCATATTCGGCATTAAACACACATATATATATTTTTTTATATTAAATAAATAAAATTAAGAATTTCATGTTATATATATAAAACATGAATTTTATTTATTTAATATAAATATATAAACGATGCAATAAAAGGAAACTCACAAGCACGAAACTCAAAATTTTGGTTTGTTAAAGACAGAAACGAACATTATGAACATTACGATGATAACAGTAAAGATATACTACATATATCGTAAAATTAACTAAGCTGATAATAAATTTTTTGTTCCAATTTAGGTCTAATTTTTGAATATAAACATTTTTAATTATTCGAGAAGAGTAATAAAATTGCGCTGGCTCATATTAGAAGTTGTTATACGCATTGGAATAATATTAATATACATTATTAACTATATTATATTCTATCATTAAATTACAAAATGTGTTATTACACAATGTTATATAACATTATAATCAACGGTATTTAAAATTTTATCTGAAACGGAAATATTTTAAGGTTTTAGATTAGATAATATAAATAGTTAATTACATTATTTGTCGTTCTTCTGCCAAAAATAATTTCCCTTTTAATTTTAGCAAGAATAATTTACACGATTGTAATTATACAATAAAAGCAATCCCGCAACGGAATGCGATGCAAGCGACGGCTCGTGTCGTCTTAACTCGCGTCATCCGGCGGCTCGGGAATGACATGGAAATAAAAAAATATGAATTTCGTAGGAAAACTAAACGGAAGAAGTGGAATTGTTTCGCCTTCGGGTCGAATACTATACGCTACACGTCATTTCTCAGAAAGATAAACTGAATCTCATCCAGTGATTCGTCAATATTTCTCTATATCTCGTGGGTCTTCGAAAAATAGAAATCTACACCGCAATAATAACGTACGGAAGCTATTCGTGTTCGACGTATTGTCGCCGATAACATGGAAGTATCACCAACAATCGAGCGATGTGTTGCGTGTCGTCCAAGCGTTTCGATCACCGACGAACTCGTTTTTCGGCATATATCCGGCTTTTGCCGATATCAGTTTACGATATGTATGCCGAGGTGCATGAGAAATCGCCTTTGTCGCGACCCTCGCGATGTTGATTTTCCGATCGTAATACCTGCCGTACAGTCGATATCGGCGATTCGCTTTAACCGCTGTCGCTTCTACACCAGAGGGTGATATCGCTTTGTCTCGCGATCAGATAGCGTTCACGAAGAGCCAGGCTTTTCAGATAAGAGGTGAAACGTGTCGCCGGACGAGCGCGTGTGCACGGCGTCACCCGTCAGGATGATGATGCGTGGCACGGAAATCGTCAACGATCGCGAAAACATTATTATTGTTCCGGTCTGGTTTATCGTGCGCCGTTGCCGGCAATTTACGTTTGTATTTTATGGCCTGCAATTGGATTACCAAACGATGTGTGATCGATGTCACGTTGCGGCTGTTTATAGACGAAGCGTGTTGTTGCGTCTGTAGGTGTGCGGGTTTAAATAGATCGAATCCCGATTGCAAGATATGTGTTCTCTTTAACTCGGCATAGGAGTCAATTTTGGAGTACATATGACTTATGTTTATTAAATTATATAAAAATAAAAGGAAGTTAAATTATGACGTGTAAATGTGTCTATGTTAATTGTAATCTCGTAACTGTTTTCATTTACGCGATTAATAAATATTGATTTTAATTATTATATTAATTGATCCAAATATATCAAACTTGCAATTAATATTTAGTTTGTTTTATAAAATATTATAAATATTAATATCAGTTTCTTATAGTCTTGCATTTGAGATTCGAACAGATCGATTTATTTGTGTGCTCTGTATTAAAATAATTCAATGATACCACTGCAAGATGATTGCATTTTATGAGAAGCTATCTCAATTTTTCTCATTTAAGGGTATTTCAACAGTATTTTTCCTTGTGGAATAAACTACAGTATTTTACTTGATTTAGAAAAATGTCAACCGTTCTCCCGGACTTCCGTCCGAGAACGCAGTCAAATATCTCGCGCGTTTCTATCAGTGCTTTACCGAGAGCAGGCGCTACGTACGTACGTAGGTTTCGCGGACTCGGCGTAAGGAGGTGGACGTGGACGCGGAGGAAGAAGGAAAAGCACGCCGGGAGTAGGTGGAATCTCGAGGCGCGCGCGATGGTATCGTTCCATCGGTGGTTCCGCGGTGGTTAGGCCGGTAGCGCCATGCTGGCACCACGATTGGTCTCTTCGGCTCGCTCGTAGGCGTGGCGAGCGTTGCGGGTGGGGGTCAGAGTGGTGACCCTGCGTCACGGTGGATAGAAACCAGCGGCCGGTCTCCCGGTCGACCCATGGAGGGTTACTCCTCTGCTCTGGGCCCACCACCACTGGCCTGCGCCTCCACTCTCCGATCTATGCCACGCTCTCCTGACTTATGCTACGCCCGGCAGGCCCGCCAGTATACGATACGCTTCTACGAAGCGAGCACCGCATCGTACGCGCTCACTCCGCTACCGCGAACCTGCCCCAGCACGAGGGTTCCGCCACCAATCCTATCAATTAAACTTCGCGTTCGCTACTGGTTTCCGATTCTTCAGTGCACTTGTCGAGTGCAGACAAATCCTAGACTGACGGACCTTCGACGATTCGCGTTTAAATCCGGGATCCCCTATTCGGTGAATCGCATCAATCGACTCGCTCCGACGGATCACGAGGGTGGTGAAGGAAGAGCCTGGTAGGGGAAAGAGGAGCCTTTCCCTTTCCCGTTCGTGACAGATAGGAAGGGAGGGACTGTGATACCGGTCGAGGGAGGAAGGGAGGGAAACGACAGGACGATTGTGTGACGAGAGAGGGACGTGCGGGTCAGTTTCCGCGCACACGTGACACGACCGGATCGGAAAGTTTGGTGATAAGCGTTTCGCATCGGTCGACCAACTGGATGTTTCAAGTGTTCTGGCCAGATATACCGAGATATCGCGTTACACGACCGTCACGCAACCGGATGATAGTAATATCGAGTGGTACCGGGTATCGACAGGATCCTGGCGCTCGTCAGGATAGTGAAAGTGATATTGACGTGCATCTGCAGTGTGGATTAGATAACGCGCTTGGACCGCAATATTAGTGCCGAGGATGGGACGAGTCCCTCGTTTCCATCCTGGGCTGAAAGTGGTAATTGTACGGCACTGTCCAAGTGTCGTGGTTGTCGCTGATTCTTAAACGTTTCCGAACGTTCCCCATAGTGTGTTATGTATCGTAATCCAATTGTTGACTCCGATTCTATCGGGCTGGGAAAGTGAATGATTAGCAATCTGGTTGACGTCGCGCCGTGATTTCTCAGTGACAGTGAACTTGTTACCGTAGAGAATGACGTGGAAAGATGATCTTGCTCAAACTTGTACAGGATATCGGCAATTTCACACCGATGTTGAGAACGATACTGACCAGTCGTTGGCCAAGTCTGAGGATTCTCTAATGGCGCCACATATTCATTGTATTTTGTGAAATTTGGAGAAGAATGAGTCGTCCGATGTGAACTCTCTGAGAGTCATCATTAGACTGTGTAGTTCCGTTTATTATCCAATGACAGTTTGTCGAGATTGTTAAATGTCAGTTAAGAGAGTCCGATTTTGATTCATCAGAAGGATCCCGCGTCCACAGGGGACACTCGAATCGCTCGAGCTCGCTCGACAGGGCGAATTTGCGGCAACAGCTGTCGGCAGCTGCCGCGTCGGAATCGGCCGCGCGCGTACGGTGGTGTCATCAGGAGCAAGTGCCCCGACGCCAGCAGCTGGTGGCAGTGGCACCGACGGTGACAGAGGATGACGTAGCGTCGTCGCTAGAGGCAAGGGGCGTCACGGTCTGCACAGTGTACGCGCTGGACAGAGCCGCCTCGGCGGGGCTGGGGGTGGTCGGGGGTGTCGGTGTCGGTGTCGGTGCTGGCGGCGGCGGCGGCGTCGGCGGTGGCGGCGGCGGCGGCGGAAGCGGCAGCGGGGGCGGTGGTGCACCGGGGATCGCCGGGATCTGTGGACCGCCGACCGCGTCCCTCGCGCCGACGGATTACGTGACGGCGGCATGCTATCCCCCGGGATCACAACTTACCCTGACCGCCACTCACCCTCAGCCCCACGTCGTTGATCCCGCCATGACGCCCACCTCGGCGCCGGTGCCGACCCCGACGTCGGCGTCGGGCCCCAACAACCCCGTCGCCATGAGCCAGCTGGGGACCGTCTACGCCACCAAGAGACGGCGTCGGAACGGAAAGAGGTCGGTGCGAGTCCGTTAAATCGATACGACAGACGTGCGGAACGAGAACGACCGACGTTATTTTGTGACTCGGAAGCGGAAAACGAATTGCTGCTGCATGCGTGTCGCTCGACTCTTTTTATCTTTGAGTCGCGAAATGATACAAGTCATTCTCGTTTTAAAGCATTTGAGATTAAGTTTAGTGATCTGTTTAAGATTAAAAATGCGGGAATATTAGGTTAATGTACTTGAAAAAGGCTTTAAATATTGAAATAGATAATTGGACTTACAAATATAAAACATAGGAATTAAAAGAGATTTATGTTTTAAAAAACTTTTGAAAATAAATGAGCATTACAGCGTCAAGTTTTGCTCACATGTATCTATCATAGAGAACAATAAAAGTTTAATTAAAGAGAAGTGAGTAGGCGTGTTGATAATGTTGCATATTCATTTTAACGCAATTAAGCATAGTAAGAATGATTATTAGCCGAGTAGAAAAATAAATACGAGTTAACGTAATTAAAGGCAGGTAAGCTATTTGCATATAAATTTAGAAACGCAATGTTAGAATGATATTACAATGCATGTAAATTATCATGAACAAAAAGCGTAATTTAAACACAAAACATAAAATCAAAGTCGTTTTTTGCAAAAGTCTCAAAGCACTGAAAAAGAATTTAG
The DNA here is from genome assembly GCF_013373865.1 of Monomorium pharaonis. Lineage (NCBI taxonomy): Eukaryota > Metazoa > Arthropoda > Insecta > Hymenoptera > Formicidae > Monomorium > Monomorium pharaonis. The sequence continues at coordinate 19,686,710 of NC_050476.1, read as the reverse complement.
TAATAATAATCTTTGGCGAAATAGGTTTAATTATATACTTTATTAAGAAAACATTTATTAGTAATATTTAATAATTATTAATAATTTATCAGTTACTAAACAGTAACTTAGTATTTTGGTTATGTTAGTTTAATTAAAATTATAATTTACAAAAGCTTTTTCGAAGTTTAGTAACTGGCTTGATTATTATTGGCAAACTTTTTTTAGTTTGGTTCCCAATGTAATTTCATATTTTTATGGTTTAATTGTGTTTTCCGGATGCTCGAGGAGTTATTGAAATTACGTAAAAAACGGACTATAAAATGAACTCTGAAAGATTCCTAAGTATTGCAGTTTGAAACGCATATATAATTCACGCGTTCGAAGCTCGTGCTTCGGCCGCGTGTTTGCACATAAAGTTGTACGTTTACTCGTAAAGTTAATGTCGATGACTGATTCACAAACCTCAGTATTCATTCAGTTAATGTCCTCGCACGTACCTTGAATATACTTCATAAATTTATCATTATTAATCAATTAGACATATATATCTATTACATAGATATTTATGAAACTATATTTTTATAAAAATATGTTCTCTTTATCTTTTATTATGGAATATTCTACGATATTTTAATTTATTTGATGGCCAAATATTACCGCATGTTACGGATACAGATTACATACATATTTTGTTGAATTAATATTAAGAAAGGGAAAAGATTTTTTTTTATTAGGCGTTTTTACTCGAAGTATTTATACCAAAAAAGTAACAAAAATGTAACTGTGATTCGACTAATTATTTGATTAATATGCCAGAAGTTATCATGTAGTATATAGATTTATTTAATATTTATTTAATAGACACATTAATATTTTAAAGATTTTTTTCTTGACTTTTATTCAATTTCTTATTTTTTAAGATTCAGTTGAAATACAAATAAAAATGCTATCTGGCGTTGCAATTAAATTAATAATTTTATCGCGAAAGAAAATAGTATTCTGAGCAGCGGTTTTCTAGGCGTAATAATAGATACGCATAACAAAAGATCGTCGTTACATTCATAATATTGCGACTGAGGACCGACGAAATTGCAGGTGCACGGGTCGCCACAAAATGTTGTTTCCTATGCACATATGCGGCGAATTAGGTGGAAGCCAGAAGCTCGCAAACGATCATTTGTGATTTGTCAGACAAGATACGGTTATGTATTAACAATGATGAGGCCGGAATAAGATGTATACGGTCGCGTGTTTGTTTGTTCTGGAACACGTGTATCAGGCTATTTTTCCCGCATCAAATCGAATCTGCGATGCTCTTTCTTTGTGCTTTCTGTCTCACGCTAATTTAGCTTTTCTAGACGCAACGCGGTTATTCGAGGAAATTTTAATTCGATGAAAAGTCCCATCTTGCTTAGAAATACGCGTTTGACAAACCACTTAGGTCGACAATTATCTGTTTTGTAATACTAACTAGAGAGCATTCTAAGTACAGTTTAATCTAGGTGCAAGTTTATTTTTGCATCGGGAAAGCATCAAGTTGCACGTTGACAAATCTACAAGTTCTTATGTAATATGTAATTAGAAAATAATTTATTAACTTTGATTACTTTTTACTCTTGTGAAACATAACGGAGACGTTAATTTACGATTCGTTTTTAATGTTTTACATGACAGTTTATTATGCTATAGTTGAGTTTGATGATTGATGTCCTAGAAGTTTCGTTATGTTTAATTAAGCTCGCGTGCGTTAATGGAATTAAGATTGGCAAGTGCTTGCATAGGAATGCATAGTTCCGCAGAGTTCGGTAGCTTGATCGCTACAAAAAGAAGCCCGCAAATAATTAGACAAGTAGAAACACTCAAACTTTCAGAATGGCGCTCTAAAAATATCCGCTCGTTTATTTGCATCGAGTATCATTGCGGTTAACATTTCTAAATATACGTAATATTTTGACGAATCTATTTTCTATTTTTTTTTTTTTTTGCAAAATATGATTTTTCCATTTCGAGTTAATGCGTGCAATAGATGAGTGATTAGGGCCAACCTCCCGAAAAAATTGAGTCAACGCACGTCGGTTTAGCAAAAACAGAACATCAGGGGACGTTAATATCTTATTCCACTAGCAAATCGAGCGCCGGCGAATTTTTTCATCGCTTCACCGCGAGACTGCGCGTCCTGCCCGGGCGCTACTTGAGAAATTAAGGCAATCTGCACCAATCTGGTAATCTCTTAATCCCCTCATGACGATCTCGCATGCTCCCAGGTGCTTCTTCTCTTTCGCTCGCGAGCACGGCGATGCGCGTGTGTGTGTGTGTGTGCGCGCGCGAATCGCGAGGGGTTGCTAAGTCGCACGGGTTGCACACGCGGCGCGTTCGATGCGTCAAAAGGAAGGAATACACCTGGGGTAGTCGGCCGCTAAGCCGACAGAGATGGAGCGGCTCGGCTGATTGCGCAGAAGCGGAAGACTAAAATCTTCCTGAGCCCATCCTCTCCCCACCCCCCTCTCTCTCCTCGACCCGAGTCTCCTCACCTTCGAAACCGGCGTTCTCTCTAACCGCGTCTTCCGCAACCTTGTTAACCTCGGAATGGATCGCGTTCGCCGGACTGTCGCGCTCTTCCGAATGCAGAGTACTTCGCAGCCTCGCCCGGTACTCAAGGCGAACTTGTGCGAAGGCTAGCCACTGATACGTATACGGGGTAGCCCATTAACTTCAACTACTTTGTACACTTGGCGTCTCTTGTGTGTGAGCCACTTGAATGTCTTCATAAAGTATCGCGAGGCAGGAGGCGTGATTAATTTGCTGAATTAATTTTTGAAGGTTGTCTCGGAGCCGTTTTGAAATTTTTATTAATATGTATATCGTACATTTTTTTTCCTCGCCGGAGGAAAGTAAGTGTGACTTCTGGTCGCGTGCGTTGAGAAAGGTTCCCCGTTTTTCATGAACTTTGCGGAAAATTTCGCGGAAAAAATTACGTAGCAACTATTCTCGATTTTTTTAAATTAAATGCTTTTAAAAATATGTATTAAAAAGAAAATGTATACGTGTCAGGTTCTAAAAAAATACGCAATTAATTGTGATCAATCTATACTTTTACTAAGCGATGTATTTTAATTTAAATCATGTTTCAAGTATTATAACAAAAGAAACTTACATATATTTCACGCATTTTTAATCTTACCCATTGTACGTCACTGATGTATTAAATTTCGTATTGACAATTTTATCGACGTATCAAGCGATTATTTAATAGTGCACCAAGATCCCGTTCAGATATTTATTCAAGTACAGGGCACAATGCGTACGATCGCGACAATCGTGGACCCGCGTCCCGCAGGCTCGAGGAGCCGGACGTCAGTTTTCCCCCCTCGACGTTGAGGACGGTCTCCTTCCTCCCCCGTAGCTTCGGGACCAACGTGTCACACGTTGAGTAATCGGTCGAACCCTTTTCCAGTACCACGTAGGTGCCGTCCACGGTGAGGAGCGTATCCCGTGATCGTGCCGGGGAATCACGAACGGGCGTAATGGAGTTTTAAATGGTCGTTCGAGGCATACGGGCAACGATCGGCGATCTTCTTCCCATTCCTGCCCCTCGAATCGTCTTTGATACGATACGAGGGAGGCGAAGTGAGAGGGGGGAGCGCGGCGGACGGCGCTCTATGGCAGAAAATGCCCGCAGGGCCGTTTCGGCCCTGGCTCGTTCTTGTTCTTCTTCCTCGGTTGCTTCCTCGATTCCTCTTGGGATCCCTCGCTCGGAGAAGTCCTTCCCTCGGGCTCCGCTGCGCTCCGGTCCTAGGCGAATGCACCGCGGTAGGCGCATATAAGAGGCGCGCGTGTCTAGAGCGCCTCATTCCGCAAATTCCATTTTGACTAAAAGCGGCATCGCGCGGGCGGCTCTCGGTTCGTTTCCGAACGTGCGGATGAATTATCGAAGACTGCGGACGATCGATGAGGCCGTTGTGTATAGCGCTAGCTGCTGTCGTGGACGGCGAGGCTTTCCTTTTGATTCAATAATAGTACCGCTGAGAATTTTTAGATATATCTAGTTGTATACAACTTTAATGTTGTTTTGACTCGCGAGTGTTGCCGCGTGGTATTATTCAAACTTTGGTTCGCAAGAGTTATAATATATCAAGTTGAAACTCTTTTTTTTTTTTAAGAATGACGTATTCTTCTCGTGATTATTGGAATCATACGTGACTTCGATACAGCAAGAAGGTGGACTTTGTTAACAATATCCTCGAGCTACATAATATGCTAATCAAAATGTCATGACAAAATCTTCTCTATCCTTTTCGTTCTTCATTTCTCTTCTACTCGCCAATTACTTTCGCTTCGAAAAAAATCGCATCGCAGACCCCCCTTGACAGCTACTTAACTCCAACGAGAGAAGTATCCGAGCCGAAGAACCGTCGAACATCATCGTAACATTCTCGTGCACCTCGAGCACCATGAGAAGTTTCTGTGAAGTGTCCGCGGGGTTTGTCAACGTCAAGCGGAGCTTTATCGCTAACGATCGGACGTGAACTCGCTGTCGAGTTTCCCCCAAAATTCTGTCGGGTTCGGGGAAGCGGACGAGCGCGGCGCGAGATGCTGCGCGCACGATGCTCGGCCGCGGCCTAATGACAGCGAGCTTCTATAATTTGGAGTTTTTGAGCGAACAGCCAAATTACCGGAGCAGGGAGGGATTACTGTTATTACACGCGGCCGCGGACTCAGTCGAAACCTGATTATACTTCAGTCAGTCTCACTCTCCCGATCTTGACCCGTTCGTTCGACTGTCAGCTCTTCGCTCTCGTTCGCCTCCTCGCGGGAGAGACAACGTCTCTCTTTCTCTCTCTCTTTCTCTCTGTCTCTCTCTCTCTCTTCTCGTTCTCTCTTATTCCGCCTCTCGCGCGATCCTCCGAACGATCTTTTAACCACGCAAATCGCACTCCCTGCTCTCACCGAGAGCACGATCTAGTATCTCGCCCATTAGCAGCTTCGAGATCCTTTCCCGCGACACCAGTAGCCACGTAGAGGTGCACGTGTCGAGAGATTATACTCTTTCACGGATGCTTACTATTTTTTTAAATGGATTAAATTGACTAGATCAATGTTGTAGGAGCGTGTGGATTACAATTAAAAAATAGATACGCAGTTACCTTTATAAAATATTTTTTAAATTGTACACGGAGAGAATTTTCTCTTAAAATTTACGCTCAAAATTTGGTAATTGTGGGATGTGTGATTTCAAGGAATTTTGCTATATTGCTTAGTAACATTTACTACACTTTTAGCGAAATTGTTAGTGTTAGGGTGGAAGTATCGCGAACGACCGACACGCCGGAACTGTGGACACTATAGCTTTATTAATACAAAAGGTGAATATACGAGAAACGAATACCGTGAGACGACCGCGACAACGTACTCGAATGGCGGAAGGCCAGACTCTTACGCGGTAGTGAACGAAAGTGAACGCACGGGGGCGCTACCGGTTTCCGTCCCGCATGCGGATCGCACCATCGATTACCATCGATATCGATAACACTTCCCCTCGAGCCGCAGCGGAGGCGGTCACACCTCTATAGGCTTAAGACTTCAGACCCATAAGACGAAACACAGTCCTCGTGCTTCCTTCTCGGTAGTCCTTTTGTGAGAACATCCGCTGCCATCTCATCGGTTGGAATGTATTCGATGGATATGTCTCTCCTCTTGACAGCGTCACGCACAAAGTGGTGCCTGATGTCAATGTGCTTTGTGCGAGCGTGATGCACCGGATTCGCAGCCAATTTCTGCGCACCTAAGCTGTCGCTCTTTATGATGACGCTCTTCAGATTAACTCCAAAGTTCTTCAATAGTCCTCTCATGTACAGGGCCTCCTTGGTTGCCTCGGATAAGGCCATGTACTCTGCTTCGACTGATGACAGTGCCACCGTCTGCTGCTTCTTGGATTCCCAGTTCACTGGTCCTCCGCCCATAATGAAGACATAGCCTGTGTATGATCTACGGTCGACGTTGCATCCTCCCCAATCGGCATCCGCAAACATCATAGGAGGGTCGTCCGAGCGCTCGAATATGAGCCCCATGTTGCTGGTTCCCTTCAAGTAACGTAGAACACGCTTTGCAGCCTTCCAGTGAGTTTCAGTATAGCAGTCGTTGAATTGGCTTAGGTAGCTCACTGCGTGAGTGATGTCGGGCCTCGTTCCCACGGATAGGCTACATTAAGGCCCCGATTAATTCCCGGTATGGAAAATCGGCTTCCTGCTCGGTTTCGTCGTCCTGGTCACTGACTAGTTTGAGGCCGGGTTCCAACGGTGTCGTCACTGGTTTGCACTCGGACATGCCGAACCTGTCCAGGACATCCAGAATGTAGCCTCTTTGACCGATGGTAACCGCGGTTTCTCACTCCTCGTGAATTCCAGGGCCTAGACAGTGCTTCACGTTGCCCAGATCTTTAACGCTGAACTTTGGCGCGAGATGATCCTTCAGCTTCTTAATGATCGCCTTGTCCCGTGACATGATCAAAATATCGTCCACGTATACAATCACGAAGCCTACTCTCGCCCGATCCAATGTGGTAGACGCACGGGTCGGCTTCAGAAGGTGTCGCGCCAACGCTTCGCAATTCTTCGTCCAGTCGTTCGTTCCAGGCGCGTCCCGCTTGCTTAAGTCCATACAAGGCCTTTTTTAACAGACAAACAACGTCTCCTTCCCTTAGCTCCTTCAGCATATCCCTTGCCATGCTCCGGGTAGTCTTACTTCCTTGTCCGGATTGAACGATGTGCTCCAAGAGGTCCTCTAAGTGTTTCGGAGGTTCCATGAATATTTTTTCTTTCACGTCGCTGTTCAGGTAAGCCCGTTGTGATGTCTAGTTGCTCAATCAACATGTCGCGCTGAGCTGCAATAGCTACCGCCGTCCGTATAGAACTCAGCCTGGCAACGGGGCAAAATGTCTCGCGAAAGTCTATGCCGGTCTCTGGGAAAATCCGCGTGCTACCACGCGAGCCTTTCTCTTTTCAATGTCCCCGTTAGAGTTATACTTGTTTCGTAGGACGAACCTACTTCCAATTGCTTGTTGATCCTCGGTGCGTTTGACTAGCGTCCATGTATTGTTTGTAATAAGGGCTTTTACCTCCTCCGATGCCATAGCTTCTTTCCAGGCCGATGAATCCGTCCCCGAGATTGCTGATTTTATAGGGATCTCGGCCAGACAGGCGACCTCATCTCGATCCTGTAGGTTGGCGCAGCGCTCCTTTCTAGGACGACCTGGACGTCCGGTCCGAAATTATGCGAGGGCGCCCGGCCCTACGTGCCGGTGTTTCGACCTCATTTTGATCTCCTTGATCTGCCCCCTCAGGCTCCTCTGCGAGTGTTTCTTCGTCGGATTGTCTCGAGGTTAGCTCAATATCGATGTATGGGGTCTTCGGACGATCAGTAGAATTCTCTGAATCGTTTTCTTCTTCTCGGTCGTTGGTTTCGCCTCCCGGGTGGAAGTCTTCAAACAATGTCTTCGATCCCTCGACGTGTTCCTCCAGAAACTGCACGTCCCTGGTTACCTCGACCTTTCGCGACTCGGGTATCCACACTCGATAACCATTAGACTCAGCAGGATATCCTATGAATACTCCTTTTCTTGATCGAACGTCAAACTTCCCCTTCGTCGGGTTTCTGTCGAGACAGAACACCTTGCATCCAAACTCTCTGAAGTGTTTTACCACCGGTGCTCTGCCGTGCCAAGCCTCGTAAGGCGTTTTTCCGTTGAGCTTCTTGGTAGGACATCGATTTCGTATGTAGTTCGCTGTAGAAACCGCCTCGGCCCAGAACGATGAAGGGTAGCCGGATTGGACCAAAAGACATCTCGCCGATTCCACCAATGTCCGGTTTTTTCTCTCTGCCACTCCGTTCTGTTCTGGCGTGTAAGCTGTCGTTAGACGACGCTGTATTCCTTGCGACTTGAGGTATTCATTGAACTCCCTGTTGACGAACTCGCGCCCGTTGTCGGACTGGATGCTTTTTATCTTTGTGTTGTGTTGGTTTCGACGAGGGTTTTAAAGGTCTTGAACTCCTCGAGCGCTTGACTCTTATTCGTGATAAATCTTACTACTTCGACGTCCACCTCGTGCAGTCATCAGTAAACGTGATGAAGTAAGTCGACCCGCCGTTCGACGACATGCGCATAGGCCCGCAAATATCGGTGTGGACGAGCTCTAATTTCTTTGTTTCCCGACTGGATTCCTTTGGAAAAGACGGCCGTGTCATCTTCCCCTGAATGCAGATCTCACATTTTAAGCCTTCGTTTCCATCTCGAACATCGATTCCGCGAACAGCTCCGCTTGACCGCGCTATGCAGATCTCGAAAATTTAGGTGGCCCATCCGTCGATGCCAGATTGATGAAGAATTCATCGATGCCACAGAATTTTCGCTTGGTTTACTCACGAGTTCGACCTCCTGGCAACTTTCAGGCAGCGTCCCTTCCACGTAGTAGAGATTATCGGCGCGCTTCGCAGTTAGCTTAGTGAGTCCGTTCTTGTCGATGATCGTGGCCCTCCGTTTGCTAAAGATCACATCGTATCCCTTGTCCGTAATCTTTGAGACTGACAATAAGTTCATGCGGAGTTCAGGAACGTGCAGCGTGTCTCGCAGGGTCACGTCGCTCCGCTTGCCATCCACGGTCGCCACGACTCTAGCAACACCTCTCGCCTTTATTTCGGTGGATGCGTTGTTCGCCAGCTTCAATCTGCCGGAATCGCTCTCGTTGACGTCTGTAAACGTGTTAATATCTTTGCAGAGATGCGAAGTACACCCGCTATCCAGGCACCAGATACTTACGTTAGAGTTATCTGCTGCCTGACACGCTTCATCCCCGTCATCGGTCGATAGAAGGACACACCCGTGGATTTCGTCTCACTTGCCTTCTTCGATGTACACTCCGAGGCCTTGTGTCCTTTCTCGTGACATTTGAAAGCATTTAAGCTCGAAATTTTTGACCTTGCGTTGATCACTCTTTCCGGGACGGGCCTTCGGTTTTCTCTTCTTTCCCACAAACATGGCACTTGCACCGAGGTTGACGCAGATGCTCTTCTCGCATCGTATTCCTCAATTATCTTAATGCGTAAGTTCTCGGGCGTCGGTAATTGATCACGACTTTCGATAGCGCACCTGAAATTTTCGTAACTCGCCGGTAAACTGTAGAGCATCATTATCGCCAGCAAATCCGGATTGATGTCCACATCCATATCGGATTTGTTATCGACCGCGTCGATAAAAACATGAAGGTGCTCCCGCACATCGCCCGTTTCGTCCATCTTTTGTAAAGTCGCCAATTACTTTTCAACAGGGTTGCTTTGCGCGCCGGCCCCTTCGATTGGAACTTAACTCCAACGAGAGAAATCCGAGCCACGAGACCGTCGAACATCCTTTTACATTTCACTGCACCGAGCACCATGGACCGTTTCTGTGATCCGACGGGGTTTGTCGTGCGTTCGCGGACCATTATCGAACCGCGTCGAAGTTCCGTGGGTTCGTCAACTTCGCGTAGCTTTCTCCGCTAACATCGGACGCGTCGTTTTGATCGGAAACGCTGTCGGGTTCGAAGCTTCTGCGCGTCGAGTTGCTCGCGCCGAGCGCCTAATGCGCGAGCTTCTATTCGGAGTTTTTGAGCGAACAGCCAAATTACCGGAGCAGGGAGGGATTACTGATTACACGCGGCCGCGGACTCAGTCGATCCTGATTATACGCGTCTCACTCTCCCGTCTTGACCCGTTCGTCTCGACTCGATCTTCCCGCTCGTTCGTCTCCTCGCGGGAGAGCAACTCGCTCTTTCTCTCGTCTCTTTCTCTCTGTCTTTCTCTCTCTCTTCTCGTTCTCTCTTATTCCGCTCTCTCGCGCGATCCTCCGAACGATCTCGCGCCACGCAAATCGCACCCCTGCTCTCACCGAGAGCACGATCTAGTATCTCGCCCATTAGCAGCTTCGAGATCCTTTCCCGCGACACCAGTAGCCACGTAGAGGTGCACGTGTCGAGAGATTATACTCTTTCACGGATGCTTACTATTTTTTTAAATGGATTAAATTGACTAGATCAATGTTGTAGGAGCGTGTGGATTACAATTAAAAAATAGATACGCAGTTACCTTTATAAAATATTTTTTAAATTGTACACGGAGAGAATTTTCTCTTAAAATTTACGCTCAAAATTTGGTAATTGTGGGATGTGTGATTTCAAGGAATTTTGCTATATTGCTTAGTAACATTTACTACACTTTTAGCGAAATTTATCAAGAGTATAGTAAATTTTACTAAAAAGTATAGTAAAATTTTTCGAGAGGTCACACATATCATTTCACAATTATCAGATTTTAAGGGTAAATTTTAAGAGAAAATTCTCTCGTGTAACACCGTGTTTTAGTTTGTACGAAATTTAGCATTTAAATAGTAAGTATATAAAAAACGTATAAAAAATATTCTTAAATGTTTTATATTAAGTGTTGCTCCAAACTTTCTTTCAAATCTCCAAACATGTAATAAAAAATCTTTAAAAAATTTTTTCGTGACATACATACTATTTGCAAATGATTTTTATTCCTAAATTTCTATAAAAGTTTGACAAAAATAAGAAGAACGTTAAAAGGAAATTAGTTTTTTTTGTCTCAGCAAAATGGAAGATTTTAAGCTTTAGTATAGTGATTCTTATAATAATAACTCTTTGTAAAAAAGAATCTTTCGCAAGAGATCGCTGGAGATTTTTCAATTATAACGAGGAAACGAGAGAGAAGCGAATTAAAAATTTCAATGAGCATTGTGAGTTACGCAGCCGGACCATTCGAGCTGAGGTCGATGATTTCTTGATGGATAGTTGCCGTCGTCCCGGGTTTCGGCTGATTAGTTCTTAAGTAATTGCCGTGCATCCTTACGACCTTATAACGTGCTTTTATAGCCTTGTAATGAACCCGCTTCTAAAACCTTTGCTCCATTCAGCCGAGGACCGGGGCCGAGGCCTCCGAGGCGTGCAAAGATTTTCGTTATCCATTAAGCACATTGCCCGATGCCCGCGAAATGTGGCGGACTTATTTACGCTGTCGGCTAAACGGGTTCGTAAATCGATTTTATCATTAACGATTAACGGCTCGCAGATACTTGGATCAATGAATGACTAGAATACATGTTAGGAGTTCTGAGCGCGGGCGATGGTCTGTAATAGCGATAGTCTATACTGAATATAAATAAATTAGAGGTTTCGTGGTTGTTGTTTCATTCAACGATGAGTGCCAAATTAATTCGTGACGTTTGTACATTTATAGACAACACTCTGCATAATTTATGCGATACAAATTTATATACAATCGAGCTACACGCGCGATAAGTGTGGCACACGCAACCCGTGAAATTGTATCGTGTTATTTCCATCGGATGTATTTCACATATGTACACACACACACACATATACAAACACACACATATACATACAATACATACGTTTCTCTCCGTTATATATTTCGTTTGTCAGCAAAAATAGATTCGTTTGGTTTTCCACATATCGCCTGCGATATCACTCCGCATTAGAGAAGGATATCGCTTACCTACTTTCTACATCGTAACGCGCACGCTGTAATTTAATAGACTCCCCTTACGTTAGCCAGCGCCGTGATGCGTTGCGGCCGTGTAATACGTATATGGTGTATACGCTATACGCGACAAGAGGATTATTGGTGGCGGGCATAACTCCCGTGCGCGGCCGCACCCAGCAGATTTAACACCTCGTATCCAATTATAAAGATGCCCTTTGTCGCACGTGTGATTGATGCTGCATTATGTATCGATGCCGTCGCTCCCGTATAGCTGTAGTTGTCACTAGGAATGCGAATGAATAGAATGTAGCGCTAGTTTTTAGTCGATCAACGTAAAACTCATTTTTTTTAATGGCAGCTATCGATTATTTAAAAACTGCATATAAATAAAATAATTCTATGGTTAAAACTAAAAATTGTTAAATTTATTGAATATAAATTAAAACGGTATATAAAAGTTATGTCTTCCATATTCAGCATCTTGTTATAAGTGCTGTAAAGAATTTTTTTTTTACTTAATCTTGCCACATTGTTTCCACGCCGTAAAAATATTGCGCCGATAATAATGTCATTTGTACGTCTTTATGATTGCGTTCACCACATTTATGCTTTGCTCTCCGGAGAGCATTAAACAATCGACGATAAGCAGCCATACGCGCGTCCTCCAGCGGCGCTGCGCTTTGCTTTTGGTGTGTTTCAAGAGTGTTGAATGGGCCGCACAGCAAGGAATATCCGTCCTCGCGTGGTTACGGCACTGTGAATAGAGCCATAACGAAGTGAAACGCGCAGGTGAATTTATGCCGCAGGAACGGAGGCGCCCGGCGAAGAGACCAATAAGCGCCGAAACGCCTTCAAGCTTTGAGAAACAGAGAGAGAGAGAGAGAGAGAGAGAGCCTTCGAGGCGAACTCTAAAGGGACAGGATAAGACGGATAAAAAGAGGCAGAGCGGACAAGATAGAAGGAGAGAGAAAGAAAGACGTCGAACCCGGAGCTTTCAAACTCGAATGACTAATTTCGGCGCCCGAAAAAATTATGCAGCTTCACATTCGCAGCGACAATTTTATTTACGCGTGCGCTTTAATGAGAAATTTTTTTACATTTTTTACGACCGCGAGCTGCCGATCTGAGAAACGAGTTATCGGTCTTATCTTTCCGAGTGTATTGATATATAGATATTAACACTGCTGTTCAATGAATATATGCACAGATTTGGCGAGAATTTTTCCATAAAGTAAAATGCGAAAATTCTAGAAAATAAGTTAAATTGCATATTAGTAATATTATTAAATTTTAATTAAATGTTAATTTAAGTAATTTATCTAATTAGTCGTCGGAAAGGGAGAAAATGTAGGAAGAAACGGAGAGGTAAAATCTTTAGATCCAGATTTCCTTATGATACAGTAGGAGAATCCTAGGGTCGTTATAGTTGGATTTCGTATCGCACGGGCGACACAGTTAAGGGCCTGAATATGGAACGTCGTTATCGCATATCGCTGTTACTCATTGCGTTACGCCACCAGCAACACATGCACTTCAATCTCTTTGCCGACTTCCTCCGATGAATTATACGAATTTCGTTACACTTTCTCAAATGGAATTTAAATTTCTTTATCGGGCACGGCGATCACCGCCGTGGAGGAATTTAAATACAAATAGTCGCGGGATATGTGTCGCGTTGCGTTTCGTTGGTATTTCTCCGGAGTACACCTCCGTCGCACCATTACCCTTTCAAATGTAACATTGGTAAGGCGTTTCGCGATGGAGCCGATTACGAGCTTTCCCAGCCATTAAAACCGTAGAATCGCCCGTCTCAGAAAGCAAAAGTAACGATAATATCGAGGCATAATTCATCATCCGACTTGTTACCTATCGTACGTCATATTGGCCAAATACCTTCATTTTGTTTTACAACGTGACACACACTCTTGCCCCTTCTTCCTTATTTCGCACTGATCTCGCGGATGATTCTTATTCGATCAGATTTCTATACTTATTCGCGCGTCATATAAAAAAATTGAGAAACCAAACATTTCTTGACTCGATTATTTGACTTAAGCTATTGAAACTCATCGAGCGAAAAATGGACTTGTCGACACGATCCGGTGTTCTGAGGCGGAATTCGAGACTCCTTTTCGCAAGAAGCGGCCCTGGCTCTGGTCGGTAACGATGTATCTCATCGGGCTTCGGACCTGGGCCTGGGCCCGGGCCCGGGCCCGGGGCCCGGCCAGTCCGGTAAGGCGCTGTGTGTTTAACTATTCAATAATTCATCCCGCCATTCATCACCAGCCGAGTGTAAAATTTATCTTATTTTTATGTATTGGCCCCCTCCAGTTCGCGGCACCATGCATCAACCTCTTATTAGCCGCGATTTGTTTGGCGCGCGCGGTATCCAATACCATTGTGCCGATTTGTCGAGTCGTGCGCGAACACATTTCTAGTCCGTTGATGCGGGTCCGGGATCCGAATATGCCCTTTTTCTCGGAAATTCGTGCACCGGAATAAAACACCGTGGAACGATCATTGGCCCCCAAGAGTCCGAATACGTTGACTTTTCGCTTGCCTAGTATTCGCCGAATTAAAAGATAGCAGCAATAAATTAGAATTACAAAGCAGCCACAATTTTTATTCAATTTTGTGTAATACACAGAGAAAAAGATTTCTTTAGATTTAATAAACAGTTTTGTTCGACTATTCTAAAGCATATATTTCTTTGGTTTTAATAAATTTTATATATATATTTCTTTAGATTTAATAAAATTTTTTTTAACCAAAGAAATATATGCTTTGGAATAGTAGAATCGAACAAAACTGTTTATCGAATCTAAAGGAAACTTTCTGCGTATTAATGGAAATTAAAACGAGTAATTAGTTTTCATTTAACGTTTCTTTTCTACAGTGCAAGTTTTTAAATAATAATATTTTTTATTTTGATGAAATATTATTTGATTAAGTTTATATTTCTTTGCTGGTATTTTAGCTTAATTTCAAACTAACATAATTTTGATGTATAATTGTATACAAATAGCGAATAATTATTGTTAGAAAAAATATATTGGAGTTCGTGAGAATGTACTCTGGAAACCGGCAGTGAAATAAATTTGGCGTACTAGAACTTCTGAGTTTAGATTGCAAATTCCCAAGGCGGCATCATTATGCGTAATTTATGTTGCGTCCTTCTCGCAGATGACGAATAAGACAGAACAGCCTCGTTGTACGCTTTTCGTTGATAATCATGCTAGCTATTACCAAACGGCTAATTTACTATGGAAGAGCAACAATAATGTGATTTAAATTGCTAATGGCTTGGACGAACTTTGATGTTCGCTCCAACAAAAACTTTTCTGAATTCTTGAAAGAGAAAAAAAAACTTCGTTTTTTAATAAAATATTGATTTTTCAATCAATTAATTTATTAAAAACAAAGTTTCCAATGTTGATTGAATCTTATTTTAAAGAAATTTATTCTCAATAATTTTTTTTGAAGCTCAGTTGTCAAGAAATTTTATGCTGATGGTTAGAAACTTGCAAGTAAAAGAAATCGATTTTAATTAATCGATTTCTTTTACTTGCAAGTTTCTAAATTTGTACACTATTTTTCTACACACGACACCTCTAAATTAATTTTTATTTTGTTTACAAGTGTGAAAAAATTCTTTAATAAAAAATTCTTACATATACTTCATATAACAGTATTTAAGTTGTTGTTTATTTTAAAAAAATTGTATATTAATGTTATAATCGTACTAATTACACTACTTTTAGTTTTTTAAAGAAAAGAAATTTGCAGGATAAAATTGTCGTGTGTATACAGAGTATTGCAAAGTTAATTGCCGAGAAAGTATGTACTATTGACAGATATATTTACCGAGTTAATTTAAATTTCTGTTTTTAATATCCCGCGGATATTATTGTAATATCCACTCCAGAGGACTTTCATGTAAAAATTGACTTCGTTACTGATCCGACTTTTTCGTTCGGGGAGCGAGATTTTCTCGAATCATTTCACGGAGCGTCGCTTTTTGTTATTTGCCGAAGGTCGATAATTAACGGCAATCGTTCCGCGGCAATTTAGTCATTTATTTGTTACACGAAGAAGACGCCGTGTATGACACTGCGGCCATTCGGTTCTCCGGCGTAGCCGGCACTTCCGGTGCCAGGCAGAGGCGGGTATCCTCATTGTCATTACGTCACCAGAGGCTGTCATTTGGTTTTTCAAGCGTCCGTTTTTCTCACCGCGAGGATAGAGGGCTTGATGATCGTAATTACACACGGCTAGCCTCGGAGAAGGATAGGCGGATTAACGCTGCCGCGTGTGTACGATTTCTCCTCTTCGGACCCGATTGAACCCCGGATGCATCATGAAGCCATTTTACGAATTAGCGATGCACATAATTTTGTAGAGAATTCGCCAATTGTCCGATTAGGAGCGACAAAATCAAGTAAAATCTTTGAGAACATACAGTGTAGAGTATGATTTAATGTAGAGGAAGAGAAATGAGAATATAGTCCAATACGGTTCAGAGATGTGAAAGCATATATTATTAAAATAGAAACCGTTTAAAGTTAAAATAATCAATAAGTACACTGAGAAAAAAAATGTTGTTAATTTGACTAAATTTTCCAACTGAATTAAATTTTGTCTATTCAAGTATTTGTATATTTCAATTAATTATATAAATACTTTAATTGAAATTTGTGCATTTAAGTTAAATGCATAAATTCTTGAACTGACAAAATTTTAATTTAGTTTTGTCAAATCAACAATATTTTTTTCTTAGTGTAATATAATGTATTTTAAATCATTCAAATTTTAGTGACAAAATTTAAGGAATATAAAGACATGGAAATGTAAAAGTCATAAAAATATCTATGAAGAATTGTAATTATTCTCTTGGTATTATGTTATTCTCGCTATTATTCACCCGTAAACTTCACAATTCGTAACTTGATTCCCCACGACTGCGTCTTTCTAATTAGGCAGTCCTGTCATTAGTTCAAGTACCACCGCTGCCTTTCTTTCGTGACAGAATTCACTCCCCGTGTCGCACTTTGTATACCCGATGGTTGGCGTATCCTGAATTCGCCTTCCTATTAGGGTGTGGCTTACTCCCCCAGACACAACAAAATTGATGCCAGTTCTCTCGCAGAGTTTAACAAATTTTTACATAATGCAAGATTTTTTTGCAAAGCTTTCATGAGTATTAATCTTTCTATTATTTAACACTGATTTCAAACGTTGGATATTAAATTTAATATTTTGTCATTATCTCTAAAATACAATACTTTTTAAATAATCTTTACTACTTTATTTATTTTTTAGTATTAATATAAACACAAAAGTGAGAAGCTGAAGTAAGTTGTACAAGAGAGCAGAGAGAAAATGATCTAAGTGATAATTAGAAGATAAAACGCGTTTTAAATTAAATTTAAATGATTCATTTGTTTCCATTTTATTTATATTAATTTAAGTCTTTTGGAGATAACTTTTTTCTGATTGAATTATTACGTTTTTGCAAATTTCGAAGCACCGCGCATTATTTGTCTGTCATTAAATGTATAGCTTCTTTGCACTCTCTATAGAAGTCTAAATGAAAATCACATGGGAATTTGCTATAAGAAAATGATGGAGTAACGGGGTCTTCGTGAACTCGACATATGTCAACGCTGATGACGACTCTATATCAACGCATTTCTTGAAAGAAAGTCGTCAATAATAGTTAGGTTTGTCTTCACATCCATAATGCGTTTATAATATACGTAGCAAAATCTTGTAAGGTATTCCCTATATTCTTTATTAATGCGCAAACATTGCTACTTTTAGCAACCTACTAAAACAAAACAATTCTATTAATAGTCTAAAAGTCTATTAATAGTTTGAGGAAGTAATTCATGAACTGTTATTAATACTCATGGAAAATTTGTTTGTTACTCATTGTTAAATAATGTATATAATGGGGCATTAAATGTGGACATACATTTATTTTTAACCTTAACAGTTGGACTAAAAGTTAGATTTCAATTTAAACTTAAATTGGTGCTGTAATAAGACCACTTGTTTAGAATAATCACAAAACGATTTCTAGTTTAAATTGTCAGAGTATATTTCGACATTTACAATATAATACGATCGTATTTTTAAATATATAACAAAATATCCAATCGGATCGGCTCTATTTCATGATTCTACGACTGGCGTACGAAGGCTATCGGAGAGACTTCCGTTTCTTACCGACGCGACGACGAATACGACGCGTCCTGGACAAGTCGCGGGAACCGACGGTTAGATCGTCGTCGTCGCGCCGCATCCCCTCATTTCGCCATCCGCTCGTTTCGGTAGAATTTGCATTTCAGAAACGCGGGATTGGGCGGTAGAAAGATAGAGCTAATGCTCACGGGGCGGCGCGCCGCACCGTGTAAACACAGGGTAGCCCCGAGACTCCCTTTTCGATTTCACATCATCTTCCGTTGTAGCGCGGCTTTATGTCGAGTTTTCCGTTTTCGGCTTGAAAGCGAGGCTACCGGTGAGCCCGAAACGAGATTGCACCGACGAGATCGCTATTTTAGGCAGTTTTACTCCTGTTTTGTTTTTTTGTTTTTTTTGTAATATAGGGGTGGAAGTTAATTGGATAAAAATTTCGATTTTTTGCATCTTCGGTGGCTCTCTTGCTTTAACAAAAGTATTATCAAAAATATTTTTATTACAAAAGTGACACATAAATATATATTTATTTTATGAAATCTATATTTATGTATGAAATGTATAACTTATATATAGAATAGGTATTATTTCGGAGACAAAATTGTTAATTCTTAAGAATTACAGCACTTTGTTTTCTTTTATAAATTTTATTTTATTTCATAACACACAGAGGGAAAGATTTCTTTAAATTTAACAAACCGTTTTGTTCGACTATTCCAAAGCATATATTTCTTTGTTTCTAACAAATGTTATTAAATCCAAAGAAATATATTTTAAATTTGTTAAAACCAAAAAAAAATATATGCTTTAGAGTCGAACAAAACTGTTTATTAAATCTAGAGAAATCTTTCTCTCTGTGCACATACGGCAAATTGGATAGTTTGTTTTGGATCTTATGCATTGCATAAATTTAATAATGACAGCTAATTTTACAAATTGGCGTTGGAAAAAATTGTGCAATTAAGATAACTGCAGTTAAATTTCTCATGACGCTTTGGTCCACCTCTCCACCATTATAAGGCTCCGTCCTCTGTCCTTTACTTCTTTGATTCAGTGAAAGGCGTATTTGCGTAAGAAATCAGACGGTGATTCCACGACGTATGATTGATGGCAGCGAAGAGTAGTCGAGATCTTTTTATCGTTGTTAATTGTCACTGGTAGGAAATGTGGAGCTTGTTGATTGCTACCACGACGTTATAAATTTTTCCTTCAGGAGGCGCGGTTATTCTCATATAATAACCGATAAATGGAGTTTGAATGTAATGATTGATTATCTCATGATATATGTATTTTATGAGTATTGACGCATTATATGAATATATATAACATCGCGTGTTTCTAAACGATGCCCTGACTATCGCATTCTATGCACTCGAAACGTGTAGCTTTATTTTTTGTCGAAGAAAGCATATAATGTATAAACTTAATCTACAATTACGAGAATCTTGGCTGACGTAGTTTGTTTTTCGTGACGTAAATTGTGCATACTGTATTCAATTTGCGTTGATACACAGATGCATGTTACGTAATTGATACAATGCACAAATATCTTAATATAATTTACAATCTTGTGTTTCTCTCTCGCAGACCTTAATGAATAAGAGATTTTATATAATTAGTTTCTGTATTCAAAGACAAAACCGAAACCTTTATGTCGAGTCAAGATTTACGTCAAGTTTTAAATATGCATATATTAAAGTATAAATATTAATTTATTAGGTATGTGTGTGTATGTGTTGTATAATAGAAATATGTTGTATATAAATATACATTCGTATAGGTGTGTGTCTGTAAGAATATGTGGAGCTTTTCGCGCGTTTGTTAAAAAATAGGAAATTAATTCTATCAAATTGTCGAACGAGCGACATCCTCTTGTAAAGTTAATTACTATTACCACGGTAGTTGCGTGTACGATATCTTTTGCAACGCGCATTGCACCTCTATTATTCTCTCAGCCGGTATTATTACGGACTGACTTACAGTTAGAGCGAAGAGATTTTGATTCGCGTACAAAAATTATCTCAGAGTCTACACTACGAACCGAATTCTTGTCCGTGCAATTAACTGTCGAGATCATACTCGGAATCATGTTACGTCGCAAACGCGGGTAGCAATTAAAAAACTGTCAGTATGCATTTAGATTTAAAGACACTTAACTGAAAGAGTAATAATAGTGATTGTGTACAGTTAATTCTTGTTTTGTATTTAACAAATCCGTATTCACTGAATGCCGTATTAAACAAAACTAGTATACCTATATGGATCAATTATGTCGTAAAGAGATCACATAAATGCTACATTAGATTCGTATAAGTCTTATTATTAAACATTTTTGTTAAGATATACCAATTTTTATAAATGTTGATAACATTAGTTATATAAAAATATAATAACATGAAATAATAATAAAATTAGTTATGTAAAAAATTCAGATTTCTGTTATTATTTCTTAATACATTTCGATTGAAGCATATTTCTACTTAAAAAAAATTAATTTTTGATTTAGATAGAAAATTGTCGTCAGTTTTTCGTTACTTTCAAAAATCTGTAATTTTTCCATAATTTTTTTATTTTGAAGACAGTTATAATACAACTATTATGTCATTTAATGCAATATTTTATAGATGAAACATTTAACTTGTATATTTTATTAATATTTTAGACATGGTAAAATTTTTTTAATTTATATAAATATATTAATTTTTTAACTTTTCTTTGTTATTTATGTATATTTGTGGAAATGTGAATAACAATTGATAAAATGGCTACAACTTGCGCATTGAATGAAAAAAAAATGCAGGGAGGCGTATCTGTAAAAAATTTATTCAACATTACAATGATACGATGTGCATTTAGAGGCAAGTGGCGTAAAATAATCCCGCCTAACGTATACTGCAGCATCCTCGCTTACTTAGATGCATATTTCGCACCACTTACTGACAGTTACAGTTTCGCGTGGTTACAGATAAAATTCTTCGCCTGACGTTTAATTAGTCACGTTCCGCGAGGAGCTGCGGAGTAAACGCTTTCGCATAACGTAACGCAAGAAAGTGCAATGATATTCCGCATCGTTTAGATTGAATTATCGAAGTACGAGATAAAAAAATAATCGAAGAAAATATTGCGGATTTTGAACTTCTTATGAAATAAATAAAAGTCTGTTAAATAAAATGCTTTTAATTTCAAATATAATTACAACTTTTTTATGAATAAGTAGTGTACTTTTTTTAAAGAAAATTTTTCGAAAAAAAAAAATTTTTTTAACAAAAGCTTTATCTCATAAAAATAACAAAATTTCCCATAAAAACGCATATAAAATTGTAAGGTTCATCGGTACATGTATTTCTCTTGAAGGAAAACGTTCGAATTGCAGACCGAGAGGCTCGAATCGCATTATTCAATGACACATGATTTGCGAGCTGTTTTCGTGGCAATTTTACTCGCGTTTAGCGAATGACGGTGGAAATACGTTATTGCGAATTGGTCGGTAGCTGTGCCGTCTAGATCAAGCGTTCGCGTCAGGTACGTAAATATAGATCGCTCCCGTCTCGAAGCTCCGACTTGTCTCACCGAGTACTCACCACACCGCGCCTTCAACCGTACCACCTCTCTCTCTATAGCAATATACTAGTGGCTACTACTATCTTGATACCCCTCCGCGCCGATCACGAGCGTATCATTACCCCGCCTAGTGGCTAGCTCGGCAGATTACACGTCTGCGAGCCGAGTTTGGCTCAAGCTGACCCGACCTAACACGAATTTGTAAGAAACGATTGCGCCGGGATTTGCATGCTAGCAGGCAGCATCGGTCGTTTCAGAGAAAGAGAAAGAGAGGGGAGGGGGGAATGAAGATAGTATTATTTTTTTGGGCAATAGCGACGGCGCGATATCAATTCGTACGGAGAGAGAATCTTGGACAAAAATCTGTATACAGTAACCTTTCAAGACTGAAAACTTTTGGAATACATATTGCAAAAAGATTGAGAAGAAATTTTCGTCGTTTATTATTTTTTTTCGCGTAATTGGGTTAAATAAATCGCGTCGAAGTGGCAGTGACTCGATTCTCGAATGCCTGCCGGAAGCGGGGCCGTTCGCTCATGTCCCACCTGCCAGTACTGGCGGGCATGAAATTATGCTAATTAAACATATCGAGCAACAAAACAGCGCTGCGCTCTCTTATATTTATATGGGCGTTGTCGGGTAATGTCGATCGTTATACATATATATTTTTTTGGGGGGCGAAATCGCGAGACAGCAGAAATTCGCAGAATCTCTGGAGGACGATTAAGCAAATTTTTCTGTTAATCGTTTCTTTAGAAAATATAATTGCACGTTACGAAACAGTCAAAGGACCGTGTGAGGAATTTTGACATTGAATTCACAGACACGTGTTATATAATAAAATGATATAATGTGATCAAAATGTTTAATTCTAAACGCGCGATAATTGAGCGAGAATGAGCATCGAAGAGGCCAGTTAACGAGCGCTCTAATTAGTGAGATTATGATTATATCGCGCGTGCAGATCGTCGTTATAATTGTCTAATGAAATCTGAAACGCGATATTTATTGCGCATTATTCATCAAAGTAACCTTGATTCGCATGAATACCACTTAATTATAATTTCATCTGCGCACAAGCTTCGTATTTTAATAATTAATTAAAATTATTTGGTCTCTTTATACATATTTAATTAAGGTAACTGTCTTCGAAAATTTAAATCAGCTGCCATTAATGATTGGGAGTAACTGCATAACTTTCAAGACACTTGTGCAGATGTCGATCTCTAATATTACATTTATCTGTGGATCGTTCAAGAAACTCTCTTGCGCGTTGCCGTCATAATTAATTTGCAGACATCACGTCTCAACGCAGCTTCAGGGACGATTAACAAATTGATTTATTCAAATATACATCAGCCCACGGTGAGATATAACGACGAGATACATAAACTTGACTGCGCTGATTTAAGACAAGGCAACATGAAATCGACAAATTGATTGTCGGAAACAAGATAGTAAATAATGCATCAGTTTGTTAAGATTTAATACTTGAAAAAAATCAGGAAAGATGGATTACAGCGTCAATGTTTCTTGAGAACAAAATTTTTTATATATATAAAATTATTATAATACAGTCTACACAATCTATTAATTATGTGTGTTCTTAAATTATTGGTTGATGCTAAGTAAATTACTATTTGTTAAATAAAATGTGTGCATTAATTTATATATATATTCTAATTTTTATATTATTTCGTTGCAAAGAAAAGCTTGGGAAAATCGCAATATAAACCGTTTTCTCTAAAATTACTTATCAAGTACAAAAAGACGTGAATATATATTTTAACGCATAAATAAGTAGTTACTTTTAAATGCATAGAAAATATTAAAGCTATGCAAATTTCTGTTGATAACTTTTTTGTGCGATTATCGGCAAGGGCTTTTCACGATACAAATGTAATATAATAGCAGGTGTGTACTATATATAGTGTGTAAACTTAATCTAGAAGCCACATTTTTGACTCTCTTCCTTTTCGATTAGAATCTGAGAATAAACATAATTCAAAGATACATTGTGGCAGTGATTACAGGTAACAAAGCTTAGATTATAATCATTACGGGCCACAAAGTTATGGCATTTTCTCGACACGAACGCACACTTGCTGCGTAGTAGATTGTTGATTGCCAGAACGTGATATAAATAATAAATGCTCGTTTTTCTCATTAACGAAAGTCCTTGTCTATTTTAGTGATATTCATACAGGAATTTAATGTTCTAAACGATTGTTTGTCTGGCGTGTCGATGTATTATGATTGAAATAAAACAAACAGAACATCATTAATTAAAAAAAAAGATAAGAGCATAATAATAATTTTTTCTAAAAAATATATTGCATTAAAATATTGAGTATATGTATGATTATATTTTGTCACATTTATTGATTTATTTTGTAAATCAACTTTTGTTTTAGTAAATCATTTTAAGAACAATATTGTATATTGCAGTTACTTTAATTGAATTTTATATAAACAATAGTTTAATTGGAAGTTTAATTAATATTAGGATAAAAAAATGAAAAAATTGAGTAAATGACAATATGCCTTTAGATTTTGTGAAATGTTAAATCTTTAAATAAATACTTTAATCAATCGAACACCCGGTAGAAGCTTACGGCTCGTTGAGATGATGTGCATTTGGTCGATGACCAACAGAGATGAAATTGCGCTTGTCTTGACGTAGTAGTCTTCAGACTAGATTAAATCATGTTAGCTGAAGACGAGAAGAGAGAATCCTCTCAATATTCCACATGTGGCACGATTGGTTTTTACTCTTGAGTTTTGTTTTTCTCGGCTAGAAAAATCGATCGTTTTTAAGAATCGTCCGTGAACGCGGTTGCAACATGATAGTCACGCTGTGGTGTGCGCATGCAGTAGGAATAATTCAGTATTACTATTTTAGAGATCTTCCTGTACGTATGGGAATGTCCGCTTGCGGAAAACATCCTGTTTGTAAATAGAAATTCTTTTTCTGCAAATTTGAAAATAATTTTTTCCCCTCAAATGAAAATCATTGATATATTAACATTATTAACATATTTAAGATAAATATCCCAGTGATTGGATATGTAACGATGCAGAGCCAAGATTGAAGAATTTACGATATAAAATGATTTAATTATAATTAATGAAATAGTATAAATGATGTTTATATAGAAACATGCAAAACACTTTTAAATTATTCCGAATATTAAAAAACTTGTGAAGCATCTCAATGAACCAATATCCAGATAATTTAAAACTCTTTAATGTTTTTAATGTTTGTCTTGAATACTTCTTTTCAATATTTTGTTTATAAAATAAATAATATGTATTATCTTGACAAATACGTAATGTTTTTAAAAAATTTTTAGGAATAACAAAATATAGATTTTAATCTAGTGTAACAAATTTATTTTTTTAAACTTTAATTTTTATGATATTTAAACTAATCCACCTTATAAATATCCTAAAGTATTCAGAATTAAAATTTTAATATTATGAAAAAGCATATTTAAGAATAAGTTTTTGTATGTGTAGCAACATGTTTGAGACATTATCTTATATTTGAGCATATTTTTCTTAATAATATATTAATACAATGAAAGTTGTTAATTTGACTACATTTGTTAATTTGATTAAATTTCTTTAGTTAAATTATTTATTTTAACAGCATTAACTTAAATACACAAAATATTTGAATTTTTATTCAAGTATTTGTATTTTTAGCTGAAATACATAAATACTCGAATTAATAAAATTTAATCAAGTTGAAAAATTTAGTTTAACAACTTTTTTCTTCGGTGTGTTAATCTTTAAATACGAGAAACGAGGAGAGAATAATCTTCTCTACGTATCCATGAATATTAAATTACAGTTAAAAGTAAAAAGTTAAGAGCAAAGTTTTTCTGTTTGCAAATTTAATTGCGGAACGTGGAAGCACTTCGGAGTGAAGTAAAACCGAATTGTCGGCTTAAATCCAGAGAGTCGTGCTTTGCCCGAGCTAAAAAGTGCCGCAGTAAATTTCGTTTACGTATTGCACGACGTATTCCAGCACGGGACGGAATTTCCAGAGGTTTATGCCGTCTCTCTTACGTCCTGTGGAAACAGTCTAGAAAGTTTCCCGCGCATTCCCGCTCGCTAATAACTCGGAGGCATTCGTCCGGTATTATTTACCCCTTTCAACCGAGTAGAGACGCTACGGCAAGTGCCCGGCAAATTGTTCTGGATATAACTGCTCGAAATTACATCCTCGATTATGAGACCTGGAGTAGAGACGCGTGGGACGTCGAAATTCTGTCGCTGCCTTCGTCCCCCGTTGCGTTTTGTCGTGCACGTCGGGGACGGAGCACGGACGGACTATTCGCTTCTGAAAGTTCCGCGTGGAATTTTCTCTTCGGCTCTCGCGTTGCGACGAGCGATCGGAGTAAAAGACGGAGCGCGTCAAAAGTAAAGGAGCGTCGCGCGAGGTAACCTATGGGAGTATTGTACGCGCGCCGCATGTCAATTATCGCGGTATAGAATCAACGTGATTGTTGTTCGCCATGGAAAGTAAGCGTCGCCGCGCCGCTAAAGAGAATCGCCCCCGAGAATTTGAGAATTATGTATGCGCATTCAGCGATAAATATCACGACTCATTGAACTTTACTGATGCGCCGCTCGTTTCGTAATTACGACGTAACAACCGTAAAACGTAATATCGTAAATTATACGACGGACCTGTACATCATTTCTGATGGAAACAGCAGGATTTCTTTTATTCAAAGTACAAGAGAGAACCTTGAATGGAAAAGTCTCTTGGTTTTATTTTAACGCGCTTTAGCTGGTGGAGTCTTGTTTAAAACGTTTTTTTTTTCTTTTTTGAGGGGGAGGGGGGCATTTTGATCTTTTTGGTTTTGTACGTTTCTTTGAATGCGATTGTGCGATTTCTTGGCGCTTCATGCAACACAGTTTCGGAATTAACCCATTTGCGCTAATGAGAGAATCTGAAGTCAATTAAGCACGCCGTTGATACGGGCTCGATAAGCCAGAAAACCAATGAATATGCAAACTATTATGCGGACCACCTGCCATATGTTTTTTCGTGGTCCGTTATATGGTGCGAACGAGTATCGGCACGTTGTCTATATTCGTGTACGTGTGTTTGTGTGTGTGTGTATGTGTGTGTTTGACAGTATTAGAGATCGAGTCACCGCTACGTATGCCTGGATGAGCAGGTTCTCTATTTTTTTTTACTTGATTGGTGAACGGTCAGACACCGTGAATGAACGATATGTCATGCGGAAACTGCTTTGTTTTAGAACGATATAAAAATTCTCTCTTACGATCGTACACAATATATTGTAAGTTTGTTGCACCGATAGAAAAATATGTTGTATTTGTATAACTATAATTGCATAGTATAATAATTATAGTTAGGAATGTCATTTTTATATATATACTATAATATTGGTAATAATAACTATATATTTATGGTAAATGCTTATAATGATTATTTTATGGTACAAGTAACTGTGTAAAAATCTCTATTTTGGTTATAGCAACCATATCATAAGTTGCATAAACTAATATTATGGTTATGAGAACTATAATATAGTTTAAACCAACATAAATTTATGGTTCATCGGGGACCCAACCATGTTAAATGGTTGGGTATAATTATTTTACTATGCAATTATAGTTACAAATACAACATATTTTTCTATTAGTGTGCGCTATTTTTTGTTAAGTTATTCCAGAGATAATTTGTATTACATCTTTAGAGAAAGAAAGAGTCGCATCTCGCGTAATCTTAAGAATGAGAATCTTTTCGGAATTATTTAAATTTGTCTTTGTTTTCAGGAAATAAATGCAAGAAGTAAAATTTTTATTATAGACCGTTTATTATATCTTATGGTAATGTTGCAAATTTTTCTCTATTTTGAAATTTATCGTAAAATAAAAGGATTATATTAAAAATTTAATTATAAAAGTTTGTTTTATATAATTGTATTACATTATTATATATTATTACATTATTATTTCTAAGTATATACAATAATTATGCTTTTGCATAAAAAAAAAGATTTTAGTTCTGAAGCAAATTGAAATTTATCACAAAGTAGTTGAAGGTTGTCAAAAGAATCACAATATTAACTCATCATTACAGGAAAGTTTTGAAGGGAAATTTAAGGAATTTTAATGCACCTTGTTATAACGTTTAATTTCACAAAAGTTTATTAATACATAGAAGGTATCGTGCACATAAATCACAGAACGTACCATTTCCTTGGCGGAGTCACGCTGTTTCACACCTCGCGGCAACGATGCCAATCATTGTCGGCTCGTTGTTGTTCTTCTTATTCCCACATCGCGTCGCGTATTCTATACTTTTACGTATTCTATAGTATCAATCGATAATTTGATTTGCTTGAAAGGAAGAAAAAAAAAGATTACGGATTACTCGTCGAATCGGCCATTGGCACGGCGTGTATATATATATATGCGCGTATCCATCTTTGCGCAATGTAACCCTAATGGTCGGACAATTTGCAGAGGCGTGCCGAGTTAAAGTCAGACTCCCCTGCAAAGTTCCGCCGAGCCAGACTCGAAAGTAATGGCCTAATGTTACTTAATATCCACCGTAGACGCGCTTATTTCAGATATCCCCTAAAGGGGCTGACGTATTTCCATATTTTACCGTGCCGCAGTCGCATCGTGCGCAAACTTCTACGGCGAAGTAGTCGATATGTATCTAATAGAATGCATTTCGATCTAGAGAAACGATTTTCGCTTTGGCACTTGGCAATAACATCGCTGTACATACAAGAGCTGTGCCTCTCGAGTTAATGTTATTTGACAAACGTCCTTGTATCAATCATTATTTTACTTTAATTTTTTGGGGAGAATTTTCTTTTAAGGAATTTTCAGATAATCAGAATGAAAAATAGAATAGAGTATCGCGTCAATTTGATTAATACAATTGTTATAAAGATAAAATTGTAGTTAATAATAAAAGTTGAGATTGCGATCAAGTTTGGATTTATATTTACTTGGTCCGAGACCTCCAAACTCGTTACGTAAACGTCTAGGCAATGATGAATCGTATACACGAAAAAATTGCGAGTACCTTCCACAGTGATTTTCGATAGCGCGCGGCTTCATTTTTCCCCGGCTAATTTCCGGTCGAGATGTGGGTTACGATGGTAAAGCTCGAGCACATAAGTCTCTCCGGTATCAGTAGAGCCTCCTCTTCTTCTCCCTTTTCACCTTCTATCATCCCCTTTTATTCTGTCTTATGCTACCGTATAAGAAACGGAAATGGCCAATCCATGAGAATGCATTAATACATGTTGCATGTTAGCTAAAGGTTCAAACCATTTAAATTTAAAAAATTGATTATTTAATTTCTATAAGAAGAAGAAATATGAAAGATAGACTCATAAATAATACTTTTTCGTTTATATTGATTGCGAAAATGATAAGCAAAAGATGACAAAATTGTTTTTATTTACATAAAATAATTAATTTATGTAAAAGCTGCTTTTAATGCTTAGTAGAGATGTATTATGATCTTTATAAGTATTATGGTCATTCGTAATATTTCTATCATTAGGTATGAGGAATTACTTGAATGGAATCATTTGTTTTGTAGCTTGTAGTTATGAAATATTGCTAATACCCAGTAATATATGTATGTTTGATTGTTTTTTTTTATTATTTAATATTTTATTCGACTATATCCATTTCAAATTATATTAAAATGTTTTAAATTTGAAATATTGATTATTAACAAAGTTATTGTACAAAATGTAAATGGGAAAGCCGTAACATCATCGTCTTTTATACTTTTTACGAATGAATAAAAATTTATTTTAAAAATCAATGTTTTTAAAAAAGATTGTAATTAATTTTGCAAATTACATAGTGTTACAGCCTGGAGGATTTATTATAGAATTTTAAAATTTGAAGCTGTGTCATGATATCAGCACTCGTGATAGGCACTAACTTATTTCTTATCCTTCGTCAACCCTCTCCCGTGACGTTTAACGTTATCGGCGGCGTAAGGATTAGTTAATTAAATGCATAAATTTCGTGCGCTGTGACACGGACGCCGGGGAGGTTGAATACTCGGATCGTTCTTCAATTGCACATTAGCACGCAAAAATTTGCAAATAAAGTAAAATAATATATCTTCTTATATTCTTAAACTACTTAAAATTACTGCATTTGCATGTTTGCTACATCATGCATTATTGAATATATTACATTTCACAGACTTTGATGACGTGGAAAAAAACTTTAATATATTTTAATGACATGGATTTCTCTTATTGCATAAAATTATGTAGAGTGTAAAATATAGAATTTACACACACACACACACACACAAAAGATTCCTTTGTCAGAAAGTTAATTTTTTTTCTAATATTTATTAGATAAAGGATATGAATAAATGTTTTGTTTTTTTATTGGAAATTTATTGCATCGTAAATGATCGATAAAACTTAGTAAATTAGATGTTGCTCGGCGATGATGTGTCATTTATTGCAGAAAATATATTTGAACAGCGCAGTGCGCGATGCTTACAAGTGTGTGTTTGTGTGTGTGTGATTAAAAGACTTATTATTAGACTTATATAGTCTTTCTGGTATCAGCAATCACTCTGCGACACGCGCGATCAACAACCTCGTCGGCGTCTTTCATCAATCGCGTTTCATTGCGGGAACGTGCTTAAGTTAAATGAATAAGGATAAGATCGATGCGTTACAGTGCAGAATTTTCGATCACGATATATACGTGTTTCGTGACGTTATATAAACACATCTATATTATTTTATCAATACGTTCCCGGTGACGAAGTTATTGTTAACTCACTGTAATTTTGATTTCTCCAGAAAATTCTAATTGCCGACATTAAAGAAAATATATGGGAAAATGTACGCAATGATATAATAATAAATAAAATAAATTTGCGTCATGTCATGTAATTTGACATGTCAAGAAATTATTATTTAATACATTACATTAAAAATTCAGTATATTTTTTGCCGTAATAAATAATCTTGTTCTTTTTTTCTTTTCAGGTAAGTCATCATGCATTTTTCACTGGAAACAATAAATATGAGCTCCAACTTTATTGGTAGTAAATCAGGTAACTTTAGTTGATCAATAATTAACACTGTAAAACATTTTTGTAAAATTATAATAATGGGTAATTTTAAAACCAACTATAATAGTTGTAAATTTTCTCGTGTTTATAATTTTGAAATATACAAATAAAAATAATTTGTAATAAATTTATTTACAGTATGTGAACAAGTGTAAAAAACAAATTAAGAAATTATTGCAAAATTTATGTACACATACATAAAAATTTACAACCATTATAGTAAATCTCAAAATTGTCCACTATTAGCGTTATAATTTTACAAAAATTTTTTACAGTAAAATTAATTGTAAGAAATCTTTATTGGTGGTCTGTCCTTTTGTTTAAACCCATCAAATATAAGAATAACAAAGTTTAACAGTCGCTAATATATCGCGATACTGAGATTTTGCCTAAATTCGCAAGTTTCATTCTATTATCCGAGGAGGGGGGGGGGGGGAGCGAACATTTAAGAAAGAGCGCAGCTAATGACAATTAAACGTTCCGATGTCGGTGAGTGGGAAAGAGCGAGGAAACGGAACAAGGGAAGAGGCGCAAAACGACAATATACTCGGTCCGTTTACATACATTACGCTTTCAAAACGCTGTTCACGCAGACGAATCATCGTGATAGCCAGTGCGACCGGCGGATGAGTCGTACAATCGTACAATTTACTATGCCCGGCCGTCATTGGTACACCCGTTTTCCAACACACGGAAACGCAAACGCGCCACACACAAATCTATACATGTATCTATGTACACGGTATAGATACGCGCGTGTATGCGCCGGCGTATATGTAAAGGATCCACGATTACATTTACAAACAGTTAAGGCCATTAGCGAGCACGCGAAACCTCGGGGTACTAATTTAATCCAGCTCGGTAATTGCGAAAGATTCTAATGGCTTTCGCCTCCTCGTCGCATTTCTTTCGTCGTAGACATCGTCCTCGTTTATCGCGGCGCCAAAATTTTCATAATTTTCTTCCCGGCGCGAGAGATCAGCCGCTCTCTCTTTCTCTTTCTTCTTTCTCTCTGTCTTTTTCTTTTCTTTTGAGCTCGTTATACCTAAATTCCTTCTTATTTTCCTGTTGCTCTTCCTCCTTCTTTTCCTTTCTGTCTTTCCGCGCGCGATTCGTTCCGCGCCAGTTGCCCGGAGCGGTAAATATTTTTCGCGTGGCAACGAGCGCGAATATGGAAATCGAGTCTCGTTCTGGATAAAAAGGATTCATTTCCGAGCTGGCGCATATAAATGCCGGTTCGCGCCCGGTATTTCGCGCGTGTCGGTCACGTCGGCGGCGCGCGGGAAATTTACGTCGTGCGGACAGCGCGGCCCCGGCGATTTCGACGGAAATCACATCGGTACTTGTGCTCACGAAACCGCCACATGGCTCTTCGACTTTTCACTTAGCGTGTCGAGTATCCGAGTATCTGGATATTTCTTGTGTACGCTCGTATATAGCTGTAATTGTCTTGCGATTACGATTTTCGATGTATATATACAGTTTCTCGTGTTCCGAAAATTGTTATTTTCTGGATATGTGTATGAAAGGAACAAAAGAAAGAGATTTAAGCTTAATTGCAAATTCTGAAGATGAGACACTCGAAATAGGGTACTACTAATGAAACTGATTCGGAAACTGTTAAAGGATTTGCAATCGAGATAAAAGCATTTCTTCGACATACGTATACCGAAAGAACGGTTTTACCAAAGTATTTAAAGTTTATATAATTTATAATTATGTCAATCACAATACATGTATACAAATCTGAAAATAAATTTGTTGGACTATCAAAGTAATTATAAAAAATAATGAAGTCTAAAACATACACGGAGAGAATTTTCTCTTAAAAATTACCCTGAAAATCGTGGTAATTGTAAGACAACGTAAACCTTGAAGAATTTTACCATACTTTTAACAAAATTTACTAAAATTTAGTAAATTTTTAAATCTGGCAAAGTTTTAGTAAATTTTGTCAAAAATATAGTAAAATTCTTCAAGGTTTACGTTGTCACACAATTACCACGATTTTCAAGGTAATTTCTAAGAGATAATTCTTTCCGTATAATAAAAAATGATATAAAAAATTAAATTATGACACTCTAGCAATCAGCTTGAGCGCCTACATGAGTAAGTACGTAAGTAACCCGATTAAGTTTGTGAAGCACTTCATCATCCCCTTAAGTGGTATGCATTCGGCGACTCTCTTTTATTACTGCTTTTACATTTTCAAGTAGATAAAAAAATATGTTTGCAAAATATAGGCTCTCCCATATTTTTTCATCTTTATATATCATCTTTTAGATCGAAAGCAAAAAAAATTTCTTCAAGTAAATTGTTTATTTTATCTTCGAGAATGACATTATTTTAGCTGAAAGATATTTAAAATTTATTTTGTCGACATTGCTGTGTCTATCTAAATCCTTAGTCAAATAATTAAAGAATGGCGGCAACGTTTTGATTTACGGTTAGATAAATTGCACACCTTAGCTGGTCGCACGTGGAGGATGGACACGCTTCTTCGTGTGTTTATTCACGATGTCTATATTCAGACGCGTATATATAATTAGGTTTTGAACTGATACGCAATCCACGCAGCCGGAAAAAAGCCGGAAAATCGTTAATGAACATAAAGCGGTAGACATTCCGTTCCTCTAGGCGATACAAAAACCACTTCCGGCATAAATTAAGTGTGCGCGCGCGTAAGAATAATTACTTCCACGTGCGTAATCAACTTGCGGCTCGATTCCCGTTTAAATTAACACGTGATGTGATTAGTCAATGTGAAATATGAAGCGTCGTTCTTTAATTGTAACGAAGACACACGCGTCTCACGTTTTTCGCGGCAGATGCGTATCATTAAAATTATATTAATATTAGCCATTATATGCTTTATCAGTGGCAATTTTGAAACAGTTTAAGAATCCTAAAATCTTACAAGGTGTATAACTGAATAGAAAACTGAATAGAAAACTGACATAATTTACTTATAAAATTAGATACCACGTTAGTCATTTTTTAAATAAATATTTTACATATATCGTGATGTGTAACAATTTTTGACTAAGATCTGTCACACGTCTAATAAGATTATATATGGAGAGAATTTTCTTTTCAAATTTACCCTCAAAATCTGGTAATTGTGGGACAAGGTGTGACCTCGAGAAATTTTACTATACTTTTTAGTAAAATTTACTATATTTTTAGTAAATTTTATTGAAGGTATAATAGTATGTTTTACTATACTTTTAGTAAATTTTCCTAAAAAGTATAGTAAAATTCTTCGAGGTCACACATTATCCTACAATTACCAAATTTTAAGAGAAAATCCTCTCCGTGTATAAAATATTACGTATAATTATTTCATTTTGTTTGAAGCAAACTCACCGCTACTGAAACGAATCATGTTCTGCAAACAACGTGACACGCATTTTACATTTCATAAAAATTCTCGACGTGGCGCATTCTTGGTGAAGAAAAAAAAAAAAGGGAAGCTGCAGCTAACATGTTAGCTTTCTGTTGTAATATTACAAAGAGACGTTCGCCAAAGCGTACAATACGTTCAGTGGGACGCACGCCGCGCGGCCGAGTGACAGGAGCTCCTCCCTGCAGAAACGAAAAAAAAGATAGCGGCCAGGCACGGGAGCGCACCGCACCGGTGCGCAGGGTGCGTTTTTCATATAAAATAACGAAAGCTCCTTCCGGTATCGGCTGGATCACGTAATATCGCCGGTGTGTGCGAAAGTTCTCTCCGCCTGGTAGGCGTGGTCGGGCTGCCAGTCTAACCCTACAACGCACATTCGCCGACTATTTACGTACCCGATGTGAAAGCGTCGCGAAATGCAAGTCCCGCCCATTGGGCGGGTGGTCGCCCAGTTTGTTTCGTTCCGGCGGGGCGATAACGAAAATACTTTTCTATTTTTCGCGAGGACGGCGCACACCGGAAATCCCACCGTTCGTTCGGCTACTTCTAACCTCGCTTTTCCGTCGGAAGTTAGCTGGCGTTATCAGGAACCTGGAGCCGAGCGCGCGCGTTCAGTTGCGAGAAGTTATATCCTCGAAGTGAGAATTTGTCAAATTTGCGGTACAAATTTTTTTTTAGTTGAAGAGAAAATTTGGGTCTTGTAGAACCTGAAAGGTTACTGTTTCTTATATTCGAGATATAATTTAAAAATCGGGCACCTATTTTAAATACAGTAAACTGTAAAAACTGAAAATCAATATTTGATTATTCGAAACATGCACTGAGAGAAGTGTCTAGTATTTGCAACTATAATTGCATAGTAAAATAATTATTAATAGTTGCAAATATCATTTTTATAGTTATTATTGCTATAATATTAAAGTGTAAATAACATACGTATAGTTGTGCCAAACAGGGTAAAAATTTCACTATAAACTAAAAAGTTTACTATAAATTATAATAATTTCTATCATACATATTCTATCATACAAATTTTCTACCATACATAAATCACAATTATGGCACGTTTAACCATATATATGATTGTATGAACGAATGCTATAGCTATTGTAACAATAATATAGTGTTAAGTTAACTATAATTTATATTGTTAATTTAACTATAAAAATATTGTTACGGCCAAAAATAATTATAAATTATGGTAAATGCGACTATTTTTTTCTCTCAGTGTGAACATTTATGTTTGATGGCTTGCAATAAACCTTTCACTCTTTTCTTTCTTTATTTAAAGTAACGAATATTATTATTATTATTAAATATATGTGTAAAATTATGTAGTTGGACACATACTTAAATATTCTGAAAATTATTATATTATTTGATATTAAAATAATTGATATATAAGTGTACTTTATGTTAAAAATGCGTGGATTAAAATTTTTTTACGCCGATTCGAATTGCATTGAGTTCAGTCGAATCGTTGAAATGTAACTTTTAATCAATAGCATAGTTATAGCATAATTTTGAGTAAACAATATGCAGATAATCTAGTGTATAAATAAAAGGATTTCTATTGTAAGAGAAATGATATTGACTAATATAATTATTTTTAATATAATGAAAAACTTTGAGAAAAACTTTAGTTGGGTAGAACTCGAAAATTGTTTCTTACATTCGATAGAATTTAGAAATCAGGGATCAATTATTTTAAACACAGTTGGGCACCAATATTTACGATTATTTCAAACCTGAACATTGGTGTTTAATGACTTGCAATGAACCTTTCGCGCTTTCTTTCTTCATTCAAGATAACGAATAACGTGAAGTTACACACGGAGAAGATATTAAAAGGTTTAAAGATATTAAAAGATACTAGGACAGGTTCCAACCGAGAGAGTTTGATGATTTCTAATTTACCCTCTAACGCCGCATATTATCATATTCCCAATTAAAATCGTTGATTGAAGCAGAACGTGTACGCCGTCAAATCAGGACAATGGAGCGTATGCGTCACTAAAATATTCCGTTCTCGAGAAAAGGAAAAGAAATGGCGTCGACAAGATTGCCCCTTCCGGGTTTGGAAGTGGGGAAGAAGGGGCTGTCTCAGCGGGGGTAGAAATTTACATGCGGGGCTCAATTATACCGTTAATTACGCTAATTAGGAGTATGCATAATTATCAGCAGTCCGTGAGTCGATACAGTGACACAACTTGTTTTGTATGTGTGTATGCGTACAGTCGGGTATAAGGTTTCCGCAATTTGGTCTTGCGCCGGTCTAATGTCCATATTATTTTCTACGCGTGCACGTTGACGTCCACGGCTTGGTGTAACGCAGGTAAACCCGTTGTACGTTTCTCCGCGTAGGTGCTGCCAAGTGTAGCGCGAGTTAAAACGTGCCGCTCGTTGATAAAGCGTTTTAAATGCAATCATTAATTTAGCGTTTCTATTACCGCAATTAGAATTTGCATTTTATAAATATGCGATTTTATGCGGTGGTACTAACCCACTCTCCTCAATCGCTAATCCCCTACCTCCCGTTCTGCCCTCCCCCCCTCTAGTTTTATACCCCCCTTTGCGATATCTTCCGCGCCGACCTGATTACACAGATACAAATTCGTTTGTACATAACTTAAGAAAAGTTTCTCCGGTATCTTTGCGACGAATTAAATCATTAATAATGATAGAACGATGATTCTTTTAGAGAAATTGCTTTTTTTTTAACCTGTTGTAATTATCTTTGATTGAGACAGAAATCAGGTTTATTTTTAATCACCTTTTATCTATTTTATATAGGTGAATTTAATTGCTAATTATTTATTTAAGAAGAAAGGGAAAGTAATTTTTTAACTTGTTTATTGAGCATTGCTTTGATTTTTACTTGAAAATTAAATTTTGGCGATGTGATTAGTATCTTTTTTATATTAACAGTTATAAAAGTTTTTTTTATCTTTTACTCTTTGAAAGCACTGTTAAAAACACAAAATTGTGAAGCATTTTAGTATTTTCTTTCAAATAAAATGTACTATAATTAAAGTAGGCGTTGAATCTGCATCAATTATTTATATTAATAAAAATTCTGATGTCTTTTGTTACGTGGCAGTATTTTAAAGACACCCGGTAGGAAGAAATGAGCTCCGACCAGCAGCATCAACCATGAAGCCTCGAATTAGTGATTCTAAGTATTTCAAGTCGCGGGACGTCAAATGCATGACGAGTACTTGTTGTCCAATTTCGTTAAATCTTTGATCTTCGCCGCAAAGCGAGCAGATCTTTCAACGACCTTTGTATTCTTACATCTGCGTGCTATTTTTATCGCGGTTTAGGAATTATTGGCACAGTACGGGGGTTAATTTCTTTCACTTTAATTTATTCCATTCATTCGTGTTTAATCATAATGATAATAAAATTTGAGTAATTTTACTTTGACAATAATACTGGCTACTTGTCAAAGAGCCTATATTGTAGTAAATACACGAATTAGCGAATAATTAATTAATAAGATTTTACAAATATATTTTTATCTTTATTTCTTTATTTCCTTATTTTTTAACGAATAAGATAAGATTTTTTTTCCTATTCAAATTTTAATATGTGCAAATATTTAGAATCGATACTGTAATACTGTCTACACTAAGAAAAAAATGTTGTTAATTTGATTGAATTTTCTAATTAAATTAAATTTTGTCTATTTAAGTATTTATATATTTCAATTAATTATATAAATACTTGAATTAAAATTTATGCTAAATTTAGGTTAAATGCATAAATTCTTGAACTGACAAAATTTTAATTTAGTTAAAAAATTTTGTCACGTCAACAATATTATTTTCTCGGTATATATATTAATCTTGCATTATTGAACATGTAATGTGTATACTGGTCACGAAATTCCTGTCTGCCAATTACTGTGAAATATACTAATAAATTTCAACGTATGATGTTACACCCGTGAAATATTTGAAAGGTACGTGTGCATCGTTCGAAGAGATTTCGATCGCTAGGCTGATCCTCCGAAGGGAAATTAACTATTCTAATTATCGTTCCTGTTGCAATCTCGAGCGAATTCCACATACGCCAGCCGGCTGCGGTGAGAGACCGTTTTCATTATTCAAACGGCATCATGACAGCGAACCGTTCACGATGCGCAGAAATCGATGTCGGCCCCTGACTCGAAATACTATGTAATCGTGAGAAACTGGAATTGTTCAATCACGCGCCGGGAGCCGCGAGATCGATACAATTGCATCGTCGTTGACGTCTCAGACCCGCATTCGTATCCCGCATTTAGCGTTAAATGCGCCGATGCGATTCCCAACCCGTAATAACGTTGCACGCTATCTATCTCGTATATAAACTTCAGAATCGAACGGCTACATTTTGCGGTAAATGTAGCATACGAGTCTGTAGCGTATAATATTCTTCACCATACGTTGATGGATAAATCATATGGCGCTTTTGCCCTATAAAAATTGCGATAATTTAGAGAGTTACAAATGCATTTTTTATAAATTAATGTTTAAATATTTTAATTTTTCTATAATGTAATTGTAATTCAATTATGTTAGATATTATACTCTCTAAATTTTTTAGAGCAAAAATACTGCTACTACAATTTTTCGAGTGATTTTTCATTCAATAAGAGTTAAAACTCACCCTAATAAAATTAATTTTTAATTTTGATTGGAGTGGAAAATTACTCGAAAAATTGTAGTGGCGGTATTTTCACTCTAAAAAATTTAGAGAGTACATTGTAACAACTTAGTAATGATCGCAGTTAAAAAAATTAACACAAAGAAAAGTATAAATAACAAATGTTACAATTAATAAAAAGTTCAATGAAAAACATTTATTATCAATTTCGTCGGATCTGATTTTGATTTAAAAAAAAACCCGGATGAAAAGAAAAAAATATATATGTACGTCGTTAGCTTTTAACGACACGTCGTTGAGACTCGAATTTGCTCTAGTTTAGCCGAAGTAAATTTGATTCTTACGATCAGCGCATTAATATCCGCGCTAAAGAGGATGCACAGCCGGCGCAGCCGAAACCAAAGGAGCAAGAACGACCGTGGGATTCGCGCTAAGGATCCTCGTCCCGCGCGTCTGCCCTCTGCTCCCTCCTGTAGCCGTCGTTCTCTTCAATCTCCGCTTAATAATTGTTTTTTGCACTCGTGTTTACGAGGACTGGGCCCAATGATACGCATTACGCGTGCCACGCTGGTTGCACCGGTGCGCGCATCTGCTTCTTCTCAGCGCCGAAATCTTACTTATAGCGGGATACACTTCGGGAATTATATCTTTTTGTATAAATCCCCGCAGGGACGACGACCGATCCGCGTAATCGTTTAAACGTAGCCCGTTAAGTGATAATGCAATAACATTTTAGCCAGATATTTGCGGAAGAAATGTACGAGAAAGCATAATAATTCGAATTTCTTACATAAAATGTTGAATTGCTTTTATCAGGGCGAGTACGAAATCTTAATTTCGCGAAGTAGTTAATTACAAATGCTTGCATATAGCGGAAAAGTACCAAATTAAAGTACAGAGATCAATAATGCCGATTCGTCCCGGATCATTTTCTGTTTTTAATTATACCTGGGTTAGCCGAGAGGTTAACCCCATTAAGTTCGCGATGCCGTAAGAAGCTACCGCGATCTTTATTTCGTTTCGTTCTTCCGAGATCCAATTACGTCCGTTTACGTTAAACATTTTCGGGTTTATTGCCTGGCGTTGTGAAACACGAAAAATAAGAATGACTCGCTATTGTTAGTTTATGGGTGATTCGACTTTTTAATTCAGTTTAAAAGTGCAG
This sequence comes from Monomorium pharaonis, assembly GCF_013373865.1. NCBI lineage: Eukaryota > Metazoa > Arthropoda > Insecta > Hymenoptera > Formicidae > Monomorium > Monomorium pharaonis. The sequence goes on along the minus strand of NC_050476.1, from coordinate 19,647,071 downwards.
CTCTTGCTGATACAAAAATATTATCAATATACATTAAATTAATTCGATAATAATTTTTTGAACATTGAAAAAAGATTTCTTTTGAATTTTCTTGGTAGAAAATAGAATTAATTGCACCGTATGTATATTGAGATACAACAAAACGTTTAGTTGCGGGTTGCCAACAAAAAATATACTTAATATAATAACATTTGCTGTTAATGCAAATACAATGATTGAATTATGTATTTATATTACAATACCATATATTGTTATATTGAATATATCTTTTGTTGGAAGCTGGCGGCAAAAAAATTTTGTTGAATCAATTATTTTTTTCTCAGTGTACTAAAGACTTTTAAAATACGGATAACATTAAGATCGAAAGGATTATAATTTATGCATTTTTCTGATAACTGTTTAATATAATATATAAATAAATTTTTTACCTTTTCTAGATTATATAAAAAATTTAGAGAACTTTAACATTGGACATTTTTTAGACTATTATAAATAATTTTTGCTATTAGAAGTCATATCATTGATTCATTAAAAATTATTAATTACAAAATATATCGATTACTCAATATTAATTGCAATATATAAATATGAAGGCTCGATCGGCCGTCTTCACCGGGGAGCAGCATGACCACAGTGTGATCATTTTTAGTGAAGAAAGTATAAGGACCTAAGAAATCGACGGTTAGTTTCGCGCGACCACAACGAGTCGGTAACGCATGTATTAGCGAGAAGTTAACAGCTTCATAGAAAGGTACCAGCTACCCGTTCAACTGATTCCCGTTCATCTCGGGCGTTTACTGCCTCGAAGAGATGAAAAGGCACCTAGATAGAAAGAGCGAGCGAGCGAGCGAGAGAGAGAAAGAGAGAGAGGGAGAGAGACGGACAGGAGATCGGTGTTCCGTCTCCGACGAAGCTGCTCGAAAGCTGGAAGAATAAGAGATAATTGCTGAACGAGCGGCAGTTAGTTTTACGAGAGCCGATAATCCCGCGCCGTTTCTTGCTTACGTAGAAACGCTCCCGCGCTTCTTACCCGTTTATAAGCCTACTTAAACCGCAGTTTTGCCGGTATTCCGCGACTCCGTATTTACCTTTCCGGCTTACGACAGCTCGCTCGGATCGCGCCGTCGCGAATGGTTGTTTCCCTTTTGTCGATTACGACCGGGTCAACGACGAAGTTTCGAGGAAGCCTTCGGCAACGCTCCGTTCCTAATTATCAGGTCTCCCCCCGTATACCGAAACGATCTCTCGTTACCAAGCGAGACTTTTCGAGTGTGCGGCACCTGACTCGATCGCCTTTTTCTTTTTTGCAACGGTCAAAGGTTGCGATCAGCTCAGTTGGTATCATAATAGAGAGTAACGGATCGGGGAGATTAACGCGAAAATTTGATTAATGAAAAAAAAACTGATATTAATGCAGAATGGATTTGAAATAAAAGCGACTTCTTCTAGTGCGCGTTACAATATATAGAGCTTCCCAAGTGTTTAGACAGTAACATATTAATTTTATTGACACTATCGATTTATGAAAATATTTAAAAATTTGTTTATTCAAGTATACACAGAAAAAAAGAATATTCTTGTTTTGACAATATCTCCAGTTTCAAAACGAAAATTTTGAAATAAGATTATATTGCGTTAAATCAAAAAGATTTACTTGAATAAAGATTTATTTCAAAATTTTATATAATTTAACCAAGAAAATAATATTCTTGTTATTTAAGAATAATTTTCTTGAATGGAAAAGAAAAATATTGGATAAAAAATACTACATGTTTAAATCGAAGATTATAATTTTCTTAGAATAAAATTATCAAAACAATTATATCATATTTTTAAAATAATACTTATAGTATTGAAATAAAGCTATAATATCTTGAAATTCAAGATTTTCAAATTTGAAACTCAAGGAAACAAGAAAACAAGGATCGCGTTAATTTGAATACATAAGTTTCAATTTGAGAGTAATTGTTTTTCCGTGTAATATTGTAAAATTGTAACTAATACATAAATTAAGTATAAGAAATTATATTATTTAAAAAATTAACAAAAGAGTGCTGATAAGACCGATATTAGGAGACCAATAAAAGAGTTATTTCTGGGTAAACCCGACGTTCGATTATCACTTCTTCGTTATGAATAATGTTGGCTCGCATTTATGCGAAATGCTGAAAGTTAATTAAAGCAATAAACTGGTCCCAACGAATTTCCAGTTCCGAAGGCAAGAATGTTTCGTCAAGCGCGCGGCGGATAGGGAGCGGCGGCTGGACTTATCGAGGTTTTAATTATTCTGAGCTTATTCCCCGTTTTAATGACCGTAATGACGTCGATCCCGAGCGCTTTAAGAAGGAGCGCTTCCGAAAGCGAGCGCGAGGGAGGAGGAGGGAACAAATCACCGGCGTGGCGCGTTTCTCCCAGAGAATCGGAGGTAGCGAAGCTACCGTCCAGATAATATGCTAATTTCTTGACAGTTAAGTAAAGCACGTAAAGGGGATCAGAACCACCACGCTAACCTCCACAATTCAGTCGAATCGGTAATGGTTATGGCCGTTAATGGCCACGTATTTCATGGCCGGCCGATCATCGCTCTACTATACACGACTTCACTGTCCCTTCCTTTTTATCCCTCCTTCCCCCTCCCCCTTTACACTCGCCTCGCGATACGCGGCAATTGAAAGCGCTCGTATTTCTCTCCCTTCTCTCTTGTTTTTTTTGTTTTCTTTTTTCTCACGCAGCTCCGTCCGCTGTTCTCCCCACGAGAGAAAGAGAGGGAGAAAGAGAGACCGATCGAGAGGGATTTCCTTCGTGGAACGAGATTGAAACGCCGGCGGAAGAAATTAAATTCGCGGTCCCGCCGGATGTCTTACTTTTATACTTTGAGATCCATCGTGCAATTGACACTTCGAGAGAAATCTTACGAAGAATTTGCAAATCGCTTTGTGACCGGAGGAGGCATATATTTTAACATTAATTTCTTTAATATTCTGTATTAACTTGACAAGGATAGAGGATGTAATTATATAAATCCGTGCAACAATAGATACAACAACTTTTATATAAAAGTAATCGAATATGTTTTAACATTAACAATCTTTAACTGTATATGCATAATTTATACGGAGCATGTTGAAGTTCTTGAATTAAAATACTGTTATTTAAAATAGTTTTCGAAAAATTAAGTAAAACGGTCATTTGTAAATTTCTATTTCAAACAGACGTGTTTGAGATATAAGAATTTAAAGCTAATTAATCAGAGACTATGTTTAGATGGCCATCTGTCACGAGATCATTACATCATCTTTTTACCTTTTTGAGACTATTCTTACTGTAGTGTTTTGATTTGCGAATTTCGGATCACAGTGTATATTTTTATCATACAGGATTAGCCACTTTTATAAAAATTTATAGGCAACAAATGCTATAATAATATAATAATAATAAATAATTACAGAAAAAAAAGAAAGAAAGGATGAAAGTCTTTTGAAAACAATAAGAAGCTTTATTATAATAAAAGTTCAGCCGGATGTGTGTGCCTTTAATATGTAAACCCGGCTTCAGCGTTGCAAAACACAATTTCGATTTCGGCCTTGCGAAGAGGTTGACCCGCGCGGTGCTCGGTCTTAATAACCTTTTAAAGCGAGGGCAGTATCTCTTTCGAGAAGCGCTCCACCCCGCGTGTCGGGCCACCCTCCCCGAGCAATATCATGGGAGGGAGCGCAAGTTGTGCGTTCTGCGAAAGCCCCCCCTCCCGCTCCTTCTCCCACCGATGGATCCGCGCGCCGAGTGCGCGCGCGAATGTGATTACCGGTATTACAATTATTATTATATCATTCCGGATGTCAGGGGGTCAAGCGTGCCGCGACTACGTATAGGCGTAATATCGGCGCCTATTGAACGCGCGCCACGTTCTTCCCCGCCCCACGTGTATGGCAGCGATACGTAATTACCCGGCGGGTTGCCTCGCCCCGATATTTATGGGATCGAGAGCGAGAGATCGAAATCGAAATCGTGCCCGGGCAGTCCCATCTGTGCCGATCTGTCTCCCGAAATGTATCGGCGATATCTACGAAATCGGAACCGACGGGCCCTTCGATTCATTGCCGCGAAGGGGAGCCGCTTTAAGGGCTTGCCTCCGCGGTTGACATTCATTAATATTATTATGTGCAACAAAAGTTACCGTGAAAGATGTTCCGGATGTTATTATTTACACAGTATTTGCATATCAAGATTAAGAAGTTCGAATTTTATATATTAATTATGATAAATTTTTCACGATAAAATTATAATACAAGATATTATGATAATAACGTGTACTGTAATAAATGAGGAGAAATCGAGTGTTTATAATTTATGCGCAGTATTTCTCATTACAGTCTCGTAATTAAGATGCGATTGTTCCTAGTTTCTAGTTTTGTTTATTTCTTCTACTAAGATTGTGCGATAATTATTCTTTGCGAAGCGAAATTAGACTGGGGAGAGGGATGAAGAATTGAATATTCGGAAGGTACGCCGAGGTCGTATCTTTCACCCTCGTAACGCCTTTCTCTTCCAAATCACAGTATCGATCTGACTGCTTGATTAGCCGGTGGTCGAAACTTGGCCCAATCCAACCTTCGCTCTCTTCGCGCAGTTTCCCACAGTCAGAGTCGGTCGACCAATAAAATGTTTTTATTAATATTGCATTATTGGATGAGGTTGGGGGTATTTAACGTTTACGGCGGATCCGAGAAGAGCACCAGACAATCATAATAGCACCCTGCCGTTTGCCACCGAGTAGCTTTACGTTACTCGAGATAGTTTACCGTGTGCGTTCTCGAGAATCTCTATTCCTTTATATCAGTGGTTCCCAACCTTTCTTTGACCAGGGAACACTAGGACTTTTTCGTTCGGTGCAGGGACCCCAAGGTTCAAAATAAACATTCCGAGAATTTGAAAATAAATTTTAATCATAACTTTTAGTTAATATTAAACTTAGAATAATATTTGAATATATTTTTATAATAGAGAACTTTTAATTGGAAATCAATGTGACTTTATTTTGCGGACCTTAATTTAGTTCTCGCGGACCACTGGTTGGGAATCCCTGCTTTATATCATCAATTAAATCCTATTTCAAATTTATTCATATAATATGCACGGAGACATATGATACTCTATCCTATATTCTTGCAGGAATTGTTAGAATAACATTGCTCCAAGAACGTTTTTTAGCTACTGTCGAAAGATATGCCAGTATTTCGCCGATCTCGACTTGATTTTTGTGTGTTTAAATTTTTTATATTGGTATATAGTAATATTTATTACTATACTTTAAAAAATATTTTCTGATTAGCGAAAATAATTCATAAGAATTTCTTTGCACAAGTAAACATTAAGCATCCATAATAATTACAACAAAATTATTATAACGTTTTCTGTCGAGAGAGCACTTGAAAAAAAAAAAAATTGTAGAAACTATGAACGCGAGAAGTTTGCCCCAGTAATTATTCCGGTTCAATGACAGTGGTGAATCACGTGTACGTGAAAGTCGTCGCGGCGGTGCTAACCTATTGACCGAAGACCGAATACCGATGCATCACGCGATGCCACGGTGCGCTCGTGGTCATGTAAGGCCTTGAACCGATCGGGCAAAGAAACGCGCACGCACTCCTGACGGGAAGGACAACGGTTCATTGGATCGCATGTGCCTTCGCCGTGGAACAAAGTGCACGCGGGTGTAACCCGTTCATTCATTACGCGCGGCGCGCGTAAGCGCAAATGTTTCTGGAACGGGCGAGGGGGGGGGGGGACATTTCATTGCGCCGGGGTACTGTGAAACGAGGGAACATTGCGGTATTTTGAGGCCATTGTACTAATAGATAGTCTCCCCGATGGACCTCTACGTCATAATGCATTGTAATTAGCTGTGTAGCGAGCGTATGGATGGCCACTTTTGCGGTTTATTCGTCGTGCCGCGAAAAAAAAAAAAGAGGACACGTGGCAAACATATGTGTGTATTGAAGTGTAAACGACCATTTACGGAATGGAAAATTATGGTTTGCAACACGCTAACCTGATAAATGTAGGGAATAATAGCGTAACGCACGCATCTTTATTACGCTCTACGTTTATCCACCTCTCGGTGAGTATGAATATGAATAATAATTTTGCGTTATTATTTAATTTGCAGCTCGTTGCAGTTGTGTTACAATACTCGTGGAAGATTTATTTTTAGAAAGGCACAGTCTACTTTTTATAAAAATAATCTCGTAATTAAAACTCTTACACGGAGAGAATTTTCTCTTAAATTTCATAAATAAAAAAAAGTAAAATTTATTAAAAGTATAGTGAAATTTACTATGTTTTTAGTACAATTTACTGAAAGTATAGTAAATTTCACTAAAAAGTATAGTAAAATTCCTCGAGGCCACACATTATCCCACAATTATCAGATTTCGAGGGTAAATTTTAAGAGAAAATTCTTTCCGTGTATAAATCATCGAACATATTATATTAATTATACGGTACTATATTATTAACAAAAATATTAATATAACTAATATAATTAGATTATCAAGTAAGATAATAATGTCATTAATAGAACCTTAAATTTTGTCTGATAATCTTTTTGCCGATATCGATCCATATTAATGCAAAAGAAATAATTCTATATTAGGTGTTACGATTTTCATATTCAACATCGGTGATTTTTTTCATCTTCGATCGGCAACTCCGTCTATCGACGAATTCGCGGGTGTTTCCGGATATCACCGGTGGCTAATCGGCCATCGGGTACTATAAGTCGACGCAGCACGCGAGGTGCATCCACGCGCGATATGCGCTTACACGTGAAGACCTTGAACCGATTGACGGAACGATCGCGGACGGGAAGAAAAACGCATGCACGCATTCACTCCCGGACGGACGGGCGGCGTGGGACGACAACGGAGGGGGAGGGAGAGGTGGACGGACGGCCGGTTCATCAGTTCTCGCATGTCTCCCGGTCTCGTGGAGGAACGGATAGATTTACGGGGTCGTCGTCGTCGTCGTCGTCGTCGGGGGCCGTTGTACATACTTCGGCGTGCACCTCGTGATGGTGGTTCATTCACCACCAGCTCGGTGCGGCGGCGCGTGTATGATAGCGTGCCACGGCAGACGCTCGCCTGTGTGTGTGTGTCGGTTAGGTCAGGTTTTTAACGGTCACGTGATCACGTCATCGTGCGTGCACCATCCCGCGGAATGGACCACGCGAAGCTACAACGTCGAACGTCACGAAGACGCGCCGCGACCGGCGCGCGTTTCGTGCGCTTCCGTCTCGAGCCCTTTCTTCTCCTTCTTCTTTTCTTCTTCTTCCGCGTCCTCTTCTTTCTCTTCACGTCACGATATGTCGCCTCTTCGATCGATCAGCAACGGCCAATTCCGTGAAAAAAAATCGTTGTTATTTATATGCACATGTAATGAAAAAGGAGAGAGAACTATTATTTTTTAAGATTTAAAGATTAGAAATCTTGTTATTCTTATCTTATTATTTTCAATCTTATTTATGACATAAATTGTAATTCTAATCTTGCACTTCTAAGTCTTACGTTGGACAACTGAGTGAGATCATTATGTTTCTAATTTATCTAATACCTCGTTAATTATTTCGTTACGAGATTATTAATAAGAATTTTGTAATTAGAAATGCCGTTCATAATTAGCCGTAATAATCAGGGAAAAAGAAAGTTAATATCGGGCCATCTAAATATAACCGACATCTTCCTTTCTCCGCGACACATTACGCTTCGCTGGAAATCACTCAAGGTGAGCAGGTGCTCTCACTTTCGACTACGAGTAACAGGAAGGGTATCGTTTTAACGGTCGATCATTAATTTCAGTCTTAAAGTGGTTAACGATCGAATGCCGGTAATAACAATGGCACTAAAGGCGAGTATCCAGTCGCCGGACTTAATTACAGATTGAAAATGCTTCCCTCACCGTCCCCACCGACGGTGAAGTGTATCATTTGCTAATGTTAATTCAATTCATCCGTAATCGAGAGTATCATTCGATTATTAACCGGTGACCGAAATCCTCCGTCGAGTTACAAAACGGTGCTGAACCATCGCTCCGAGTTCAATTACTGTTATGTTTATTAATTAAAGGTTAAAATTGTCTTCGAAGAAATCCGCTTAATTGAGAAGTGCTCAGAATCCCAGGAAATATACAATATATTTTTTTGCATTGCTTTGTGACAATTTGTTATATTTATTATTTTTGTATCACTACATAAATATATGCTAAAAGGATCTTAATAGCTGTATAACTATATATAAGATGTTTACTATTATAAAAAATCGAGAAATTAATTAAAATTACAAAATCTGGAACTTTTTCAGAGAATTAATTTTTATCGTTGAAAACTCTAAATTTTCGTGGGATTTTATTGTTGGGTACTCGGAGAAAAATTTTTATTCTAATTAAATTTCATCAGAGAGCATGTAAACTTAATATTACTTATTCGTAAGATCTTTATTAGTAAGATTTATTAGATTTATTCATTAGTAAGATTTATTAGATGCACCTTAAAGCTGTCATTCAAGATAAAAAGCTACATATTTTTCGTGGCAACATTACGCTTCTCTTACATACGTGCCACAAAAAAAGTACCACATCATGTTTTCTCAATGAAACAATTTCATTCGCGTTGCTTCGCGGTATCGCGCGATCGAAATTACGATCGCATTCGCTGCGCGCTGCTGGTCGAAAGGCCGAGAGGAAACGGGATCTCATTATCGGTGCATTCGCTTAACCATCCGGCATTAAAGGAGTAAATTAAAAATAAATAAATAAGAGGACATTGGCGATCGTACACACGCCCGGAGTCCGGGGCTGTCGCAAACATCGCTCGATCGAGTGTCTGCGCGGAGCCGATCGGACTGCGCTCGACGATTTTGCGGCTGCGTCGAATATTATAAATAATCTCGTATACGAAACGGCCGACATTACCGTTAAGATAGCGGCCGCGTGCCGCGATAATCGGAGAATTAGTCGTCGCATCTGCCCTGGGTGTAATGTGGAAAGCCGGTACTGCTCTACTGTTCGTGGTTTCAGCGCGGGAGCGGAAGGGGACACGCGAAGAAGATGGAATTACGATGTGAGCCTGCACCTTCGACTCGCCGGGAGTAATTTAGATACGAGAGAAAGAGAGAGAGAGAGAGAGAGAGAGAGAGAGAGAGAGAGAGAGAGAGAGAGAGAGAGAGAGAGAGAGAGAGAGCGGACGAGTGTGTGTTCGGACGGCGGCACGGAAGGTCCCACCGCCGAGGGAAACGCGCGTGAGCGAACGACTCTTGTTCTCGATAACCAAACATGCAATTATCTCGCGATTGGGACGTGGCTCATCGACGCGGTTCGAGCGAAATTTTTAAACTGCCAGTTTGACTGCTGCAATCGCGATTGCTTATTTTGGGGAACGACGGTGTCCTTTAGGATGAGTCGATGGAAGGTGCGTTCTTTCTCTCTCTCTCTCTCTCTCTTGGTGAAAGTGTAAAATTTATCCATGTTAAGAAATGTTTATGTACTTGGGACTTAAATTATTTTTTTCAGTCGCTTGCGCTCTTCAACAATGATTATCATTTTTAACAATTTTTGCAATTCATAATATGTTGATGAATATATAATTTCATTTTTCATACTTTCGAAAGCTATTAAAACGACCACTGCAGCGCGGTGTTAAATATTCATGCGAATGTTTTTTGCAAATTTGATAATGAGTTAAAGGAATACTTGTTTATTCCTGGAAATTGCAGTGTTTATCAAGATACTGTATTTGACGAGGTGTTATTATTTTTGAAAACATATGAAAATGTATGAAATAATAAATGCAAGTATAGAATTGATAATGTTGAAATTAAGAATAATACAAACCATTTATATTCGGATATTTCGTTTTCCGTAACACGTATCTCTAGATAATCTGGATTACGATCGTAAGACTTTACAAGCACTTTATCTGTCTATCTACTGGTGCAGTCTTTCTATTGGGTATCATTAGAGCCTATAATTTTAAACAAGTTTCTCTTTCATGCGATATGGGCGATAGTATCAAGCCGGGTAAGATAATATAACCAACGTGTTTTTTTTTTCTTCTCTATATTACATAAAGTACCAGTACGAATGCAATGTAATATGCATTATTTCAATAATTACACGCCATATAATTTTATGCCGTAATTATCGTATAGTACAAAGCCATAATTATTTTAGAATTTTGAAATACCTTGCATTTATACATGAGAAAAACATAATTTTCTCAATTTCATCTTTTAATGCAATTTAATTCTCCAGTCGAAAATTTCAATTTTATAACTCAACAATTAAAATTAAAAACGAATAAAATCTTATATAAAACTCTTTTCGTATACATATATGAAATATTTTTCAACGTTTTTTAAAAATCAATATTAGCGCTAGAAATAAGTTAATACAAATATATGAAAAGGTAATTTATATCGAAATATAGCTAATATCTAACAGCCTGCATTTGATGTATATTTTAGTTTATTTATTTTATTACAATAGAGTTTTTAATTTTCCTGAGTAAAGACGCTTTCCAATATTATAGACACGTATTCGTCGCTATAATTTCTCGTAGTTCTTTTAATCCACGTGCGAAACAACCCTTTTGATTGCCACGACATTTCTCAGTCTTCTCGCTAAACTAATCCGCATTATATAAACCAGCTACGCTAGCGGACCTCAACTCGATGCGTCTGCGTCGATGACGCTCCAATACAGCTTACAAAACAATGCAAATGCAGGATAAATCGGCCATAAGCCCAGCAATGTTGCGTGATGCCATTGTCAGCTATCCGATTTATTCGAAGCGTACGAGTGCAGAGGGGCTGCGGTTAGCGGGCATCAGTCTGAGTTTGTTGGATTCGGGATCAGCATAATCTCGTTTGCCATCCCGCCAATCCAGTTCATCCGCGCTCACTATAATAGAAATGGGCGAACCACGCCCAAATCGCCGCGATTATTTCCCGAAAAGCTGTACATATTTTATGCATAAAATTATCGAAAAGTTCTACAATCGATTGCTAACGCTGACTTTTCTCAATTGCGTTGAATTAAGTACACGTTCGATGGATGAATGGAAGCGAAAGGCAGAAACGCTGTTAAATAAAGACGTACTTCGTATTCTTCCGCGCTTTCGAAGGCACACGATACTTCAATGGGAGGGTGAAAATATCCTACTTTAGTTTTGATTCAGATCGTATTGCGCATTTTGTATCGTAAACCGACATTTGTGGAATGTTGGGCACCCCCTGCTGTCATTCGATAATTTGTTCTAGGGTGACTGCTGCTCCCGGTGAGTCGCAATCCGCTCGTTTTTCGACCTGGAATTAGCTTTTAAGGGGAAATAGTGGTTTTAGAATTTAATTAATCGATCAAAGATATCATGAAAAGTATCCTTTCTATTATCGGACGATTAATAACGTGCGTCGTTACAAGATATATCATTATTTAAATGAACAAGAAAATAATAATCTTATTTGACTTCTACGTAGTAATAAAATATTTTATGCAAAAATAATTTTATATCTATGATATGTCTTTCATATTATTACAATTTCAGGAATTTACACTTGTTCCATTATATATACACATTTATATACATTTGATCTTTGTTTTAATTTTACATTTCCTGTAATTTGTATTTAATATTGTTGGAAACTTAGACAATTTTTCAAATCTAATTTTATATAAAATAATTACTTAGACTTTACGCTAAACATTAATATATCGACGATATATAAAAAATAATAAAATGCTGTACAATTACATTTAAAAATATAAAAATAACACACTACAGTATGTTAATAAGTACACTCATAAATCACGTGTTCTGTTTTCGTAAAAATTCTATATTTAAAACTGCGAGATATTTAATTTAAGCTTTATGATAATAAATGTTAATATATATAAATTAATTAACAACAAGTTGGTTTACATAGCCTATATTGTTTTGCTGTAAGAAATTATCTCTGAGTGTCGAAATGACCTGATTATCGCGTGATATGCGCATTTACAATTAATGGCTTCATTGTTTCTGTGAAAATATTTTAAGTCGCTCGATTGCTTGTCTCACCGCAAATTCGCTTAATTCATTCTCACCGCAGGTTCGCGTTCAATAGGACCTTTTTGTTTCCGTGAGCGGATGGAAAACGACACCGTTGCCGAATCCGAATCTCAGCGAAGATTAGAACGATAATGAAATAGAAGCTATTGTAGACGTTCACGTAGCCGTATGTTACGCTCGCCGGAGGCGAGCTGTTTATACCCCGGGATTAGGTTGCACCCTTTAACTGGTTCACGTTTCAATCAATGCACCTGCTGCGTATATAAAGAATCCTGAGACGCGCGGCATTGTCCGCAGTTTATTCACGTCCTTGTCCCCGGCGAGAACGCCTGTCTCTCGCGCCGCGCGTTCGCTTACTTTGCGAGTCGTCATGTTCACGCTCGCCGACTTCTTTGTGCTCTACAATCTGATACCGAAAACTTTCGATATCATCGCAGTTTTATTCATTTAGCATGAGAGAAGACCAGGTAACACGCGCGATTATCTTTACATACTGCTAAACTTCGAAATTAAGATTCAATTGTTGCCCGAAGCGCAAGTTTAATGTGATTATGCGTCGTGATAAGAGACAATTTTTACTACAGATTGTCATATATCAAATAATCAACGAAGAATATCTTTTTCTAATTATTTTTAATTTAAAAGTTCCGTTTAGAATGTACTCATAAGATTTTTATTAAGATTATTATTTAAGAAATTTATAGATATGTTAGTGACTTCTCAAATGGTGAAAGAATTTACATTAATACTAAATATAACAATAGAGTTGCTGAATGTACATGGGAAGAAAGAATTTTGTGCTATCGTGTAAAATCGTTTCTATTGCATGTTCAATGTGAGAGTAATCAAATTAACTTGGAAATAATTTGCGAATTTGCCAATAATATTTTATACAGGTAGAATTAAATTTTTTTATCAATCTTTCTACTGTTTTTATGTTAAAATAACGTTTAACATGATAGCATAAGATATATCAGGAAATACTTTTTTCCCATATCTTTAATTATTATAAACGTTTGATATTACTTGCAAAAATGAACGCATTGCTTACCAAAAGTGTCTATTATGAAGTAATTTTGCCACATGACTTCATTTTCGTGAAACAGCGTTTCAGCTGCGCGCGATTATCAGTTTGTTCTCTGATGATGAGTAGCTAAGTCGAAGGTTCAGAGAATCGTGAGCGAGTCACTCGGTGACTCGAAACATGGCAGGTACCAACGTGTAGCAGGTACGCGAGCAGCAGGGGTCATAATGTCGTGATGCTTCTGTTGCACTGCTAAACACCTTTTACGAATGGATCTGATAATCCCATTGTGGCGAGCGACAAGTGCGAAGCCATTTCAAGTATTTAGCCGATTGCGATTACTTTTTTTTTCTCATTTTGCTTGCTGTCTGGCGTTTTTAATTCCGTCGTTAATATAATTAGTTGCTATCTTGTTTTATATATGGTAAGCAGGTTTGAAATTATTTTTCTATTAAATTCGAGAAAAAGATATTAGTTATTATAGAAAATAACAAATTTACTATTGTCTTTTAAAAGTATCTTGTAGAAGTATGAATATGATAAATGTCTGCAACATTATATAATACAATATGCAATTTTGTAATATACTGATATTATTAGTGATTATTGTGTCATATTTGTAGAAAAGAGAACAGTGTACAATGTGCGAATCAGAGTTGTCTAGCTTCGAATCGAATTTTATTTTTTTCACATGAGACGTGCTCGTGCCATTTGATCAGAATGCCAGTAGATCGCGCCTCGCCGTGGTGAATGAACCCCAGCAGAAAAAAAAACAACGGCAGAGACGGAATCAGGAGCAGCAGCGAGGTAGCTAGACGCGTTATCTGTCCTTGTGTGCGCGCGACGAAAGTGTGAACACGATCACGCGTTTAAGGTGCGAATTGTGGACCGCGAATTTCATGTCCGACTGGATTCCAGAGAGAGAGAGAGAGAGAGAGAGAGAGAGAGGAGGGTGGGGGCGAAAGAAGGATTCGCGCCACGATACGAAGAGAGATACGCGAAAGAGGAAGAAAAAGGGTGGCGGAGGAGTCGGAGAGGGAAAGAGAGAAAGAGAGATGCCTCTCCACGGTCTTTCCTCGCTCCCGGGACCGAATCGGAGAGAATACAAGGTCCTGGTATGCGGTGATATCGACTCATTACCATGCCTGGTGCAGGGATTGGGGCGCGACTTGCATCCATTAGGATAATTGCTCCTCTAAGTCTCCGTAGCGTTTTCTTGCCTTTATCCTCTCGCTGATTGCTTTACGTGCACGTAGCGATCGGCGTACGATAATTCGATCGATTGGCATCGGGATCGGTCAGCTCGCCTTTCACTTATCGCCGTTGCGATTACGACTTTTGCATAGATGAGCAGAGACGGGGAAGAATACAGACGTTCTTTTCTCGTAAGTTACACAATAATTTTATTGAAATACTTTTAAAATTACGGTAGTCGTAAGACAACCTAATTTTCGAGAAAGTTACATTGAGAAAAATTAGTTGTTAGTTTGACTAAATTTTTCAACTTAATTAAATTTGTCTAATTTAAATATTTATGTACTTCAGTCCAATATATAGATTGATTTAAAATTCAAATATTTTATGTATTTAAATTAAATGAATAAATACTTGAATTAAAGAAATTTAATCGAGTTGAAAAATTTAGTCAAATTAACATTTTTTTTCTCAGTGTACAAAATCAAGAAAATTTAGCAAACATTTAGAGTAAATTTTAACCAAACTATTTTCTATTATTGAATAATTTGATTAAATTATTTTAAAATTTACTAAAATTTTACTAAATTTACTAAAAATGTAATAAAATTCTTCGAAGCCTCATCTTAAGAAGATTTTAAAGCTAAAATTTAAAAGAAAATAATATTTTATATTCTTTTACAGTCAAGTTTTTATTTATATTTTTAAAGAATGAAGAAACCACAGTTACTGAAACACGCATATAAACAAAGTTGAATATTTTTTACAAAATATATTCGAGAGAGAAAAGAGAGTTGAGAGAGAGAGAGAGAAAGAGAGAGAATGTATTTTCTTAAAATACGTACATCTTTGATGCAGTAGTCGGTGTCCGGCACGCCCGACGATAAAATTCCGCAGCTTTTCCGTATTCGGGGGTCGGAGAGAAGGGAAAGGACTGGCCGCGGTTGCGTACGCGGCGGAGGAAGGGGAGGGGGGGGAGGACCCAGCACGACCACAGAGACGATTCCATTAGATAATTAATTTCGCCCTTAATGAGCCCGCGGGGACGTATGTTAATGTGGCGCGTAGGATATTTACATCTACGGTAGTCACCACGAATGGCACTTTCGGTCGTTGTTCACGTATACCCACGCATCACGGGGACTCACATTGATAGTAAGGCCGTCGCGTCGCCGCCCTTCCGCCCGGAGAAAAAAGGGCAGCGACGTGCGAAACGTATCTCACTCCGTCTTGACACCTGCGAATTCCAGTCGGCGCGGGATACAAGCGGTCCTTCTTATTTATTCGGGTTTTTCTGCCGGCGGAGGATGTACGTCGTGTCGTCGGTCAGCGGGAAATTAATTAAGTATAATTACAGGTCTCCTCTTCTGTGTTTCCTCGCGAACTGCACGTTCTGCGAACGTTCTGCTATTAGTAGCAGCATTATTTATTGTTAAATCTGTAAATTTTTTACGAATTGAAAATTTTTTCTACTATATACGTGCGTCGCGTACGATTCTTCCACTCTTCGCCGCTTCGTAATTTATAATTAAGGAATTGCTTGAAAATTCGAGCTCCTTTTTATCGTGGATTTTATTATAGAAGAGTAGCTGAATGTGTGTACCGGTCTCTTTCAATATTTTACATTGTTACTTAACGTAAGCAACATTTAGGGATAAAAAAAATATGAATCAAATGAGAAATGAATAATATTTACATATATTCAATGAGTTACTTTCTGCTACAGTCGCTTTAGTCGTGCAATTTTATACTGAATTGTTCAATTTTTATAAAAGGCTTATTGTAGAAACTTTTAAGCTACAATTTTCAATGTTTTTTTTGCATATATATAAATCAATATTAAACGGGAAATGTAATAAGAAAATAACTCGAATGGTACGCATTCAGGAACTCTCCTCTATACTTGCAACAATTTAATGAAGAATTTAATTCTTCGAGAGGTATAACGAAGTCGGAACTCTCCTAGTTTTATTGGTTTAATCTTAAAAAAATTTCTAAAAAACTAAAGCTAAAAAAGAGGAATAACGAAAAGGAAGTTGGAGAGAGGAAAGACCTGAACCACTAATCTTCGGCGGTGAAAGGCCGACAAGCAAGGGGCCAACACCCGATAAATGGATTTGAGATCGTTCTTTTACCCTTTTCGTTTCTCCTCTCCCTCCTTTCCCTTAGGTCAGCCACGATTTGCTTTTTGCTCTCCACGTCGGACAGAACGTTCGTGTTCGGGATTGCTTGTACTATGTCACACGAATTCGGTAGCACTACTGCCGCACTAACCCGTACTGTGTGTGCGTACGAAGAAATCGTCGTGGAATTGATTAAGAACTGTGTGTCGTCCCGACGATCTCTTCATTATCACGTTTAGAAGAACGGAGGAGAAAACATGGGATGAATTTCACACGTTATATAGATTCACGAAGCCGCTTTGCTTCGCTTCGTTTTGTCCGTTTTGTTTAAGTCTTTCGTATTTCGCAAACTTTGCGTGCACACTTATAATCATAACAATATAATATAATTAAAGAGAACAAGTAAATTTAATATTTTCGTACGCAGTATTTTGACGTAAGAATGTAATGAAATTATGTAAGTTTGAAATTGACGAAAACTATAAATTAATCTTTTATCGCGATTTTAATTTTTATTAAAGAAATTTTATACGTTTTTATTTCTAATTTTGATTATTTAGAATTCTTCAAAGAAGTACGTAATTTTCTTCACTTTTGAAGGATTTAAAAGATAACATTACATCTTTATTGAAAAATACAGAACATATAAAAAACTGGCAAAAATATTCTTAAGTATTATAATATTTTACTCTATATGACATATTTTCCGGTATGATTAGTTTGTGCGATGAATTGCACAATAAATATTAAGTTCTGCTTATCATATGATTGCGTTATTACTTGATAATCAGATCAGATTGGCAGATAATTAATTAAATGAATGTAATATTTACATATGCAGCTTCTCGACTATCATTAATGGTATACTTAACAAGACCGCGGTTAGTAATTACGCCGATATAGAACCACTATTCGTAATTCAATAAGCAAAAGATGGGTAGTACACGCTCGGCGGTGAAACGAACCGGTTTGCGTGGATTCACCTAATTCTACTTCTCTTATATGTACGAGTAAATGAGTCCCGTGCTAATCGCCGCGTGTGATTTAACGTATAACTGCATATCTCATCAATATCTAAATCGCACACAATGCATACGAATACATTTTTGTTTGTGTATTTTATAGTTCAGCATAAGTAAAAAATGTGTAATTAAAAGAATATTATTGCATATAAGTGTAATTTATATTTGCTAAATTATTTGTTTAGTGATAACACAAAACATTCGGCAAAAAATGTTGTAATCGGGACATTTTTTGTAACAAAATTTAATTAGAAATTTTTTATTATTTAACCGATTTTGATAAATGAGGATTCAGTTTCTAGATATATTTATAATTAAATTTTTGCATCAAATTGATTTAAAATTGATTTAATAATTAAAGTTTATTATTTATTTGCTAATAACACTGTAAATCCAAGTGTGTAGTTTTACACACTTTAAGTGTGTAAACTTATGTAATCACTTTTTACACGTCTGTGCGTACAGACGCGTAAAAAGTGCGTTGTGCGCGATTTAGATGAGATATGCAGTTAATTTAATTAATAATTTTTTTGTTAATCGCAGATCTAAAGTTAAACGAAAGATTATAACGAGATTTACATAATCTTAAAATTAGAAATACTTAATTGACTTTTACAAATGAAGGCAAATGCAACTTGGTTTCTGATTATTCCTGTAATTCGAAGTAATACACATATTTTTGCATTCGTATTTCACATACGTAGGTTTTATTCGAAACAAGGTATTCTGCAATTCGCGGATGTAAAGTACGATGCAAGTGCCGATTGTCATACAAATGCCGCACCCGTGCTCTACTTGCACCTGTTGACTTCTAGGGATCGCTTGATTAACGACGCCGCTTTCTAAATCACGTTCTCGCGACCGCTTTTCATACCTATCGAAATGTATATGATACGCTCGATTCATTTTTCACCGCGGTGGACACTCAATAGCCATAGATATATATCAATTTTCAAACCATTGATGCTTATAATCAATAATGATATGTGTATGCCAATTGAGCATTATTACAATTAGTATTTTCAAGCGTTCAAAGTGCCATTAATTTGATTTTTACTTGGAAAAGGTGCCACCTTATGATATCAAAATATTTCGTGAAAAAGTTATTTGACGAAATGCAAAAAAAATGGCGAAAATTTTTGCGTGGAGCAAATGTACGTTTGAACTGCAGATACATCGAAATGCTGTATATTACTATATCGAAACTGCATTTACAGTTATAAGAAATGCCTTGATAATGCTAGAGCTAACGTCTTTATCGTGTGCGTTTTATTTAGAGGACGACCGTTGGTCCAGTGCTAAGTACTGCACGGTGATTAGAGAGCTGCGATGCGTAATAAATCACGTGTATACCGCGAATTATATATCATCCGAAGTAATTATTCCGCATGATTATAAAGGAGGACGAAGTCGACTTAACCCCGATGTTTGTATCTCGGTATTTCTTTTTTTTTTGCGGGTGCCTACGGAAATGAATTCCCCGCGGCGAGCGCTGCGTAACAAATGCGTGAAACAATTTAATGCAGTAGCGTACAATTTTAACAACTCGGCCACCCCTTAACCTTTCGACTTCACTTATCACGCACATATCTCGTCTTACCGTTACTTACAGTAAACTATATAGACAGGCTTTCGATATCAACGTATGGAACATTGATGAATGACCTATAGGTTATTAAACCTTTGTTTCTAAAATAAATTTTCTCACCTTATATCAACTTTAATTTCTTTAAATAATTATATTAAAACAGTTACTGATTTTTATCTAATACACTGATAGAAAAATATGTTGCATTTGTAACTATAATTGTATAGTAAAATAATTATAGTTAGGAATATCATTTTTATAGTAATTATTACTATAATATTGGTAATAATAACTATATATTTATGATAAATGCTTATAATGATCATTTTATGGTACAACTAACTATGTAAAAATCTCCATTTTGGTTGTAGCAATCATATTATAAGTTATAGTTCTCATAACCATAATATTAGTTTATGCAACTTATAATATGGTTGCTATAACCAAAATGGAGATTTTTACACAGTTAGTTGTACCATAAAATGATCATTATAAGCATTTACCATAAATATATTATTACCAATAATAGTTATTACCAATATTATAGTAATAATTACTATAAAAATGATATTCTTAACCATAATTATTTTACTATGCAAATATAATTACAACATATTTTTCTATCAGTGTAAAGCTATGGATATTAAACGCTCGGGGAACAATCTCTTTATTGGAGCTTTGTTGAAGACTGAACTCATAATATACATACACATGGAGAACTGTGAATCAGTTAAGCATCACTTAATAATAAATTAATGTTAATGGGAGCGAGCTAGACACGCGAAAAATTCCCCGGCACCGTGGTTCCAATATATAAGTGATTTAATAATTACCGAGCGCGCCGGGGCACGAATTAATGCCGCGGCCGCGACCGGCCGATACATTATTTTAATGAAACATGAACACGTGTATATAAATTACGTCTCGCCGTTCCTTTTTTTTTCCACGGTGCCCTTAATGGCGCAGCGCGCGCGTCCCGCCTGGGCCACGGTGGCCGACCGCGCGGGACGAGGACTAAATTAAATGAACATCTAAATCGTCTCGAACGCGGGCTCCACAAATCTTTCGACTGCCGAAAAACCGGACGGGTGCAGAACCGTCTCTTCGTTTCTCTCTCTCTCTCTCTCTCTCTTTCTCTCTATCTTTTCAACTCGAACCCATGGACAGCTACTAGGGATCGACGCTAATCCCGCTCGCGAACGCGTCGCCATAAATTGTCCCGAACGAAATTCGAAATTTGGTATACCGTCGTGCGATTGCGCGAGAGAAGGAGAGAGAAGGAGAGAGAGAGAGAGAAAGAGAGCGAGGGGAATGTAGAGAAGAAAAAAGAAAAATTGGCTGGAAAGAATTTGTCAGTGTAACGCTGTAACATGCGCCTATTGTATAATGTGGTAGTGCAACGAGATGCTTATTTTTTGTTTAAGATGTTCGAGTGAAAAAAAGTTTAACTTGTGTTTTTTTTCAGTTCTTCATCATATCGAGTAATTAAAATATGACTTCTATTAGGAAAACTTTTCTTTTCTATATGAAAGAAAAGAAATTATTTTTTTATATTTATAAATAAAAATAGAGAACAATTTGTATCGATTTTTGTTTCGCACGCCTTAAAATTAATTAGCAGGGAGGATTTATATTGATAAAAAAATGTTTCTTTAATTGTGTTAGAAGTAACAGGAACTCCAATCAGTCCAAAGTCGCTATAATTAGCTATTTGAACACGAATTTCGCGTTCGTCGAATTTCGAGCGATCCAACGCGATTTATCGACTCGCAACTTAATTTAGTCGTTTTTGACGGTCACAGCCACATTGAGGTGATTAGACTGTGAGCAGGAATTTTTACTGGCGATAGGAAACTCAGAAAAAAAGGCAAATTCATTAACTTCGCAAACCATTTGCGAACACAGAGGCCGTCCATTTCCTAAGAAATAACGATGTCGATTCGCGCGCGCGGTATGTCTGATTAAAGATCCCCGCGACGGATTTATCGATTTCGAGAGATTAATTTTCGCCGTTAGGTCTATTTCTCTCTTTGGACGCCGACTTTTACGAATATATTCTCACGTAATAGTGTGTTAGTATCGCGTGCCGATTTACGTGCCACTTTACGGATTAACGCGTATCATACTTACGCACGAGCTTACGCATTTAAACTTATTCGCAAATGCGTATGTTTGCTCTCTGTATTTTTCTACAACTTTGATTTTTTTCAAGTATGAATATTTCCTGCAATATTTTAGATGTAAAAGTATAACAAACAAGTCGATTTCAAGAAATGCATTTAATGTATAAATATATATGTAGAGAAAATTGAATACTTGATTAAGGTATTTTGTTTTGCGTGATGTTTCATATTTTTTTCAAATTAGATGTGAATATAGTAATGTTAAACGAATCAGAGGAGAAGCTTTCTACCAATTTGCCGGAAAAGAAAGTTCGACGAACACACATTGAATTAATGATTTCTAAGTAACAGATGCCTCTGATATCAAAGTAATTAGAACGTGTAATTATATCTAACTATCTTTACAGTTTAGCACTTTATTTTAATTTTAAATATCTTAATTTTTCATGTGAACTATTTTATTCGCTTTGGCTGTGAACGCGCGATGCCAATTATTTTACCTGGAATCCGTTCTTTCGAAATGATACACTAGGAATTACAGTCGATTACGGGCGCTTTACGATTTAGAAATAAGATATAAATGAGCATCCGCGTAAATATCGTGCATTTTCACTCTGTGAGAGAGTTTCTGCAGTGGAATAATTCCAAAGCGGTTACTGGATATTATTGTATATCCTTTACAGTTTTTTGCGTAGCAACGCGAGTGTCGCGATAGCAATTAATATGCCAGTCCAACGCCTTTTACATCAAACATTTACAACGTCCACGTAGCACGCTCTCGCGCACTCGCGCGGAGGAATCGCATCGGTGGAAATCCGTGGCAAAGTCGTCGTGTCGTGGCGAGAAATGGCCGATAGGAATCGGAGGAGGGAATAACGTCGCCGCCGGTGTAGCATCGTAAACAAAAGCCCGAGAGAAGGCGTGGGACGTTCGGGCAGAGAGGCCCTCACGGATCTTCGTTAATTGTACGGAATTGAGCGCCGATCTCCACGCCGTGATATCTTCGATTTCTGCAATGATCAACTCGCCACCAACTGTTGCGCGAATCGTACTGCATACCCTCGCGCCCCCCGACGGTCGATCTACCGATAAGCGATCGTATAAGCTACGATTGATACGTAGATGAAACTTTAAAGCGACTTGTGCATTTATAATTGCTTGCGTCTTCAAAAAGGCATAGCTTAAAAGATCGGCAAAGATTTTAGATCGCTAACTTTGAAAAATAATGCAAATTATTTTGTCTCCAATTTTTTGAAAACCAATTTCTTTATATTTATAATATCTTTCGAAAATATTATATTCTCGATAATATTTTTTTATGTAGAGTCCTTGCTCTAGATCCATCACACTCTATACTTATGTCAAAGACGAGATCTTTTTCTTGTTGTACTTATTAATTATATATGATTTATCAATTGTATAAGTGTAAACGAGCATATCTGAGAAAAATTCGATTCGTAAGAGCTTCACGCGAAAACCGGGACGGTGATCAACGTGTATAAGCGTAATAAATGCCACGCAATTAGCATTCCATCCATCGAGTAATGTATTCAGGTATTCGGGTGCTCTTCAGTAGTTACCGAGCCCTTCTCGGGATCACTCTCGTCTTTTCGATAGCTGCCATCGCGGAATTTAAATCAGCGGTATCTAACGAACGACCCGTGGGCTGCATCCAAATGCAGGGTGAGACCTCGCCTCAGCGATCTTCAACCTCTTCTCCCCGGCGTGCCGTGAGAAAGCAAGGCAGCAGTTCAAACTTGGAACGGACTTTTTGTGTGTTAATCGCTTAAGCATAAATCTATGTACAGCTCTTGCAATTTGATGTTTTATGCGACGTAGTAGCAACGCGTGCGATCGCTTTATCCAAAGGAGATTGGCGAGAAATTGTTGAAATAATTTAAAATATTTAAATTATATTACTTTTATCTGGAAATTAATGTTACGCTATTAAAACGTTGAAATTTTACGTTAAGTAGAGAAAGAAATTGACGGAAAGAGGTACGTTCAGGTAATGATAGTCGACAAATATCGGATTACGTCGTTTTCTCATAATATCTTCAATTTTTAAGGAGGAAGCGCGGGGGAATTACGAGCCTCGTTGTCTCCGAGAACACCGAGTGTGGGAGAGATGGGCACAGCCCAATATCCGCTAATGACTTTTTAAGTGTGCTCCAGGTAGGCGCACGGCCGTGTTCTGAAGCTGCTGCCCTAATCTGACTTTAATTTATCCTACCGTTACCCTGTCAAGAGAGTACATCCAGTAGCCTTTCCCCATTTTTTTTCCTCTCACCTATCGCTCGTCTACTACGCCCTCCTCCCCCCCCCCCCCCTCCTACCAAAGCATCGTAACTCGAATGTGATTGATCACGGAGAATTGCGGAGGAAAGACACCGGAAATCGTCTTTTTTGTTCCCTCCACATCCATCGCTTTGCTACCCATTTTTTTTTTATTTCACAGGCACGCGCATACCTAAAAGATGCGATAACGTTTAATTTACGTAATGTTTTATTAATTACTCAATCGGTGGTGATGATGATTTTATTTTTAAGTTTTTTATTAATGTGTGATTTTTTAAATCCGTTTATCGTTTTATTTACAACTAAAATTTTTATACGATTTTGCGGTGTAATTATTCATTTTACGTACATTTTCGTGTGCGTAAAGTGACACATCAAAGAGTACAGCTGTCGCAATGACCTGTCTATTCTACCGGTCGCTGTCGCGCCGGGAAAAAATATAAAAAATAAATTTAAAAAAAAAAAGAAAAAGGAAAAAAGCGCAACGGAAACGCATTGGACTTCGAGTCGGACGTAGAGTTTCGTAAGTATCGGCCAGAAGGAAAGAAAGTGACTTTGGCAGCGGAACAACTTTCGACATCCTGTGCCAAACAATCGGCCATATGCCGCGCCGAATGCCGGCCGAATGCCCGAAACACCCGAATTAGTGGTTTTCAGCCGCGACGTCAAACAATACGCTGTCCAGCGCGTCGGGAATGCAATTGCAGCCGGCGGTCGGCACGAAACTCTCGTATGCGCGCCAGGCTGTATTTTGTGCTCCCCGCGCGCACACGCACGCACGCACGCACGCACGCACGCATGCCCGAAATATTGTTGTGCACGGCAATATCCATCGAGTTCGACAATTACGAGAAATTCGCGATGCGCAAAAACGTTCGTTTCAATTTGTGGCGTTTGAAATGTTGCGAAGTCATAGTGTGTCCCTCCTCCCCTTCTCCCCTTCCCCCAGGGAAAAACGCTGTTACAATATATCGCTTGCTTGTTCCAATAACATACTAAAAAAAATGGAACTTTCTAATTTAAATATTTTTGTATCTTTAAAATTTGAATGTTATTTTTGAATGCGACTTTTATGTAACAATTTGACTGATTGCAGAAGGATAAAAGTGTTATTAGTTTTTTATTTGGTATATATTAAGTTTTCATAAAAATTCTCTTTTTTTAAACTATTAAGAAATGACAATTTTTTAGTAGGGTTATTGTCGCAACAATGAACGATATATGTATGTGCATGTTTGCAAATGTGATTATTGCATATAAATCTTTCATTGCATATCAGCGAAGATGTTTGTTTTGGAAATGAATAAAAATGATTTTCGCGCGTGCTGTTAAAAGTTATATGTTGCTTTAATTCTTATTTTATTCGTACTTGAAAATATATTTGAAATGATTATACGACAATTGTTATGCACAAATATTATTTGAGGTTTTCAATGATTTATTAATCAGTTCTTTTAGTGTTAAAGACCCAGTTACGTTTTTAAATTGTTTATTCCTTCATAATATTAACTGTTGTAAAATATTGTTTTATCTATATATATATACACACAAATCGCATATTTAGACCGATTATTTTAAAATGTTTGTATCATTCCAGAATTGTTTCAATTGTGCTCTTTCAGAGAAAAATCAGTCGCAAATTAACTACGAATTTGTTATGTATTAGGCAGAGCATCTAGATTACTATTTTCATAAAATTATCATAATTATCATATGATCTACGTTGGTTTTTAGATCAATTTTTCCAATTGCGTCTCTCAGACCTCTCAACTATTGATATTATCTATCGCCATAAAACTCGCGATGAACCTTGATCGATCCGCGGTGTCGCTTCGCTCTAAATCCACGCGCGGATCGTCCGAAAGTACGATGCCCCACGATAGAATGTCGCGGCTTCTATACTCAATTAGTTCCGGCACCGCGGAATCGCATCATTCCGATAACACGCTTGTGTTGGCGTAATAATTCCGTTTGTCACGCTAGTTACGCGCTCTACATAGCGTCGTGCGAGAGATCGCACGCGCATCGCAGACGCGCAACCACGATGCCGCATAAGGCTGCCGCATTAGACGAGGGTAGGCTCGGGCGTCGCGACGCAGCGCGTCTTTTTCTCCGCAATGGAGTTTTCGCCGAAACGGCGGTCTCCATCGATATAAATCTAAAATTCAATATATAGGGTGCACGGTTGGCATAGCGTATATTTTAATATTTCTGCCGGTAATCTTCTCGAGCTTGAGGAAAAGCGATGGCATATTTAAATTAACAAAGGCATTGAATTTACATACCAGATAATTTTATTAAATTTATTTTCTTATTCTTATTAAGCCGGAGAAGCCTTTTCAAAAGAAGATAATAATGAGAATTCTCCGGTGAAAATTTTTCTCAGGATTTTGATAAAAATTATAATCGCGATTCTATGTTGCTATTTTAATTAGACTAGCCCTACATTAATAAGTGCGTTGCGTAATAAAAATATTGTACTTAAATACCTTTTTATTGGTCTTTAAATAAATATCAAGAAGTGGCTTTAAAAAAATGTCGAGTCAAGTATTTTAGACATAAAAATGTGTACAAAAATAGTGAGTGGACTACCAAGATTGCGTTTGCGTTTGCATTTCGAGAACGTAAAGTTTCATATCCGGTTAGGGTTTAATCGGCAGCAGATCTTCCGCAGTGCGTACAACGGCCCGCGCCTCGCGTAATGGCGTACGATCCGTGGCATAATCGGCATATTATACGTGATATTTCCCGGGCGCGCGTGATATTAACGGGAGCGTAAAGCATCTCGTTTTCTCGTTACACGCGCGCCGCATTAGAGCCACACGTTAGCGCGCGCGCGCGCGTGTATAAGACGCATGCTGCTGCTTGCATGCCATTACACGTGGTAAGCGCCGCCGGAAGAGTCGTCCCGAACCAGAGCGTCGCGGAACTCCTCATCGCTTCCTAAAAGTTAATTATTATAATCGCCGCGGTGTTGTGCGAAATTAATTGCGCCGGCCGCGCGCGGACGGGATGTGCGAGGCCGGTGATCGCGTTGTGCGCAACCTGCTCCGACTGAGCCAAGCGCTGCACGTAAGATGGATGATCATGCGACATGTGTGATAAGATAGAATATTATTATTAACTCCGATGTCTTCTCGAGAGGCACATTAATTGTGGGTAATTCGTATAATTTAAATTTATTGAAATATATACATACAAAAACGTATAATAAATATATGCGCGCGTTGACAGACAGGATTTCTTATTGAAAAATCACTGACGGTTATTTTATAAATGGTTCATGATCTATCAGTTGATAAGATCGGTCAATTTTTCAAATTTACATCACGTTGAAATGCTCTGACATTTATCTGCCACGGCAAAAACGAGCAATTTTTCATCGCGTTTCTGCCGCTATTAGAATGCTGGCAAATGAACATTTGTGATGATAATTTGCGAATTTTTCACAGTGAAATATATACTTGAGGGTATAGCTCTATGGAATATTTTGCGTTATGTGGACTGGAAACGGGATCTGCGCTGCTAACGATACGTGGAATGCGTTTTCACGCTCCACGCATGGTTGACCCGCGAGAAATGATTTTGTAGAGCTAGGTAAATAGCAATTTTCGCAATTTATTAAGAGTGCTCGTTACTCATTAGCAAGCCCATCCTTACAAAGTTAGTTACATGTATCTTTTTATTAAGTATACTCACCTTATTTGTATAAAATAATACAGTTCTAGGAAAAACAATAACTCGAATTTTCAGAGAGATAGAGAGAGAGAGAGAGAGAGAGTCGATTTCTACATATTTTAAATTTCACGAATTAATCTTATAAATTAACTATAACACGAGCAGCTTTTCTCGTTATACATATTGTTAAACAAAATATAAAAGTGTATATTTATTATTTTTAATACTTACGTTTATTATTATTTTTTTTTTGCAACATTGTCTCTCATAAAAATATATTTTTTATATTTATGAGAGAATCGCGAAATTATGAAAAAAAAGTCTATGTTTAAACGATAAGTTTTATGCACGTGCATGTAATTGATTTTCGATATAGGATTAATGTCAACTTTACTCACAGATAGCATAACGCGATATGATAACGAGAATGTTTTTTTCGACATTCCCTCGCCTTCTGTGGCGTGATGAAGGATACTTACATGGCAGCGAGAATTTATAGCGACTGCTCGTAATTTTTGCCTTCCAACAGGGTTAAGCGTTTTTACCGTAATATGCAGTGTTTTTCTAAACGGGCTCGACGTGACATAATGAACGCTGGGAGAATCTTTTTGAACCGGATAAACGGATGCAGCCGTGAATCCAGCGTATTGTTACCAGCTCCAGATCGCGCTGGAGATAGTCGCTTATTAGATTCAATGCCCTGTCTCGCGTTGAGATCTGTCAGTTACGGACAGTTAAATAGCTTTCGTAATAGACGACAATTGTGTTACGATATTCGTCCGTGTCGTTCGCTTTTACGACAGTTCGCTTTACGACAGAGGAACAGGTAAGGTACAAACTTGCGATTTATTATTATAAATTGAGCAACAAGATAATTTAATATCTTAAATATTTCTTCATAAAAATTCAATAAGAAGAGAAGAATAAACATATCTTTAAAAAATTAATGAGAGAGAGAGAAATCTTATTAGTCAAAAAATCATTTAATATCAATGTTGTAATAATTTTGTTTTATTTGACTTTTTTATATTAAAAAAAATACATATACATGATTAATGTGAAGGGTAAATGCATTTTGAAGCTGAAAAGTATTTTCTGAATACTCTTATTTATCATTACGTGAATTGCAATCGGGATATTTTTTTGAGACGGTGGGACAGCCGGCTGCGCGTGTCACTTCCGGTGGAAATTTTCACTTTTCCATTAGAATGTAATTATTGCGAACGGGTCTCTGGAAAGCACCTGAGCCATTATCCGCAGTAAAGCAAGTCATAATTTTTCGGCCACGTGACCGAATATCGTCCCGTAGGATCTGTGATTCGATAAAATCGGTTCTCCGGTCTCTCACGGAATACGGAAAGCCGGTCACGCGTAAAATGTAATTAATGCGATGGAGACATTTCGGCATGCATAATTTATTTTAGATCAATCAATAAATACACTCGTAAAATGTGCTCCCCGCTCCTTTTTCGTCCGCATGCTAATTTAAGATTATAATGTCGATAAGTATTTAATCACAATTTATATCAGCCCTAAAATACTTTTAATTTTACACGAAACAGAAAATATAATAATTCCAATAATTTATTACACTATAACTTATAAGACAGTATATGAAAGTCAGAATCTATTAGTGTTACATTTGAAAACTTGTTTAATACGATTCTTATACACCGTTCAAGATCTCGTCTATCATTCACTGATAAACTGTACATGTGATTATCTTAATGACAGAGTGTCTCCCTTTCTCTGATCCAAATTAAGTACTCGATGCACCGGAACAGCGTATACAGGCTAACTATACGCCAGTGAATGCGCTATTTCATTTATAATCCATCTTTCGGCAACGACAGACAGCGTGCTCCATTTTAGCTGCCAGCGCCTCTCTCGCGTGAGAAGGGATCGGTCCAAGGTCGAAGCCGAGCACTCCCAGGTAGCTTTTCCCTCCACCCCTCTCACGCGCTCTCTTTGAGGGATATATATCACCCTCGCGGCGGCTATCGGGGGTGACCATCCCTCCCGCGGTGGGAGCTTCCATTGCTACCCCATGCTGTCTGCCACCCCGGAACTCGACCGGCGGTGTATCTACCCTCGAAAATCCATAGTGGACCCACCCTCGGTGGCGCCTGCGCATCTCCCGGTTTCGTTCCAACGACCAATCCCTCGTTCTTGCCCTCGGCGCGGAACAGAGCCGGGCGAATACACATAAGCAAATTTAGCTAATAACACTATATTATTGTGAGTATAATGTGTATCGTATCAATTTCTGGAGTGTAATTAAAGAAAAATTAGATACACGAAAAGATTGGATAGTTTAGTACACTTTAAATAAGTCAATGAGGGTAGAAGAGAAAATCAGATAGAAAAAAATAATATATAAGTTTATTATTTAAAATTAGTACAATTTATTTTTAAGTACTGTATGAATAATTTTTTTTTTGTTTCTTTCTCTAAAAGTTTAAACTTTAACAATGGGGAAATTAAGTCAGTAGGCAATTTTAGAGAAAGGGTTTCGCTATCTTTTTTTCTCTCAGTGCAGTTGTTTTCTTCATATTGTTTCTCCGCACAATTTTATTCTGTGCACTGAAAAAAAAAGTAATATGTTCAATAAGATACGTAGTTGCGGGCTGCCAACTACCGATATACAATAATACATGCTATTGCAGTATCAACATTGTACTTGCATTAACAGCAAATATTATTGTATTGAGTACTTTATGTAGTTGGCAGCCCGCAATTACACACGTTATTGGCTATATTACTTTTTTTTTCTGCGTTTAAAATATCGACCGATCATAATAGTCCCAAGTCATCGGCCATTCTTTGTCCACTCGTCTTCCGCTTTCCGCGTGCGCGGAAGATGGCAGTGCACAAAACAGGCTTTAATGCGAGCACCGAGGCAACCTTGACTGGGATTTACTCGCCTGATGGATTCGAGGATGGCGTGCGGTGAGAGCTTCCGACCGTCTGAACGCGCCACCTTGTAACTCATGTTATTTAATTCTAATCAGTCAGTCGCTTACGGAATTAGCCGGCGGGAAAATGCGACCAATTTATAATTCCTAATCGAACAATCGGTGTAGGCCAGTTACATTTTTCGGCACTTGCAGAATTACTCGCGAGGAAAATTATTATCCATTTTTTGATTATTATGTATATACGTTATCATGTAAATTGGAACAAGCTGTGACACATAAATTATAAAGCTTACATAAACTGTGAAAAGTGTTTTTTTTTTTTAATACACAGATGTAAGTAAATATTTTCTAAAAATGAAAAATACGAAATTTTTACAATTCTTTATTAATTTATGTTGATTTATCTCACGGCGTAATATAAATTGCATGGTTGTTTTCACGACGTTTGCCTTTTCCCTTTATATCCACAAAGAAAAACGCGTTCTATTCGAGTATAATACAGGAATACGTTTTTGCCGGCACAGAGTCCCTCGCGCGATTTTCTTCGAAAAGTCGGTGAACCTGTCCCTCCAGGAAAACGCCGTCGAAAATTACCCTGGTAGTGCTCCGGGATGAAAATTGCCAAGAGACCTTTCCTTAACGACCGCGGTAACATTGCCGGCCATTAAGCGGAGTCTGAAGTATATATATATACGCGTATGTTTCGAGTGCGTTATAGTGTCACGGTTCGCGGAGTCGATACGCATCTACGCAACTGGTCTAATGCTACAAATGCGTTACGCGTGTGGATTATCGGGGAGGGGCGCGAGGACTTGACACGTTATCACCTGGCCTACCTGGCCGAGACAGGATCATGCGTCACTTCTAGCTCGATTGAAATAATTGATAAGCACTCAAGATGAAAATAATCGAGCCGTTATTCTTATTTCATACCGTGACTGTACACAGAAAAATATCATTCTCGTCTTAAATAAAGCAATTACTTAATTTTTTTTTTTTTTTTTTAAAAGCCATTTTTAATTTGTTTTTTAAGTAGAATTGCTATTTTTCTGTGTGACATTAAGTGCAAACATTAAACTTCAAATTCTACTCTAGTGAAGCATCTGCTTGTTTGAGAGTAAATCCACACCGAGAGAAAAAAATAGTTGCATTTACCATAACTTATAGTTATTTTTGGCCGTAATAATATTTTTATAGTTTAATTAACAATATAAATTATAGTTAACTTAACACTATATTATCGTTACAATAGCTATAGCATTCGTTCATACAACTATATGTATGGTTAAACGTGCCATAATTGTGATTTATGTATGGTAGAATATGTATGGTAGAAATTATTATAATTTATAGTAAACTTTTTAATTTATAGTAAAATTTTTACCCGTTTGGCACAACTATACATATATGGTTATTTACACTAACATTATAGCAATAATAACTATAAAAATGATATTTGCAACTATAATTATTTTACTATGCAATTATAGTTGCAAATACTAGACACTTTTCTCTCAGTGCAAACACGTAGGTAATAAAATAAAATAATACGCCGCATCTAATCGAAATTAATGTTTCGAAATTGTGAATCAACTCCATTCTCAATATAAGTTAACAAGATCGAAACGGTCTCGAACATAGAGCATATTTCTGTTGGCAGTAACGGCGAATAATGTCGACTGCATAACAGCGGGTGTATTCTTTAGGCGGGACGCGTTGCATTGTTCCTTCGGATCTATAATTTTTTTTATCCATCTGTCATCGAGGTACAGTTACTGTGCACCTACAGATAATGGCATGGTGTCGGGCCTCGTTTATATTTCTGAAGTAGCTATGATCATGCACACGCGGCCATGGTCCGTCCATATCACATGTGCAGTTAGGTTTGCACGATTTCTCACTTCCATAGACTCTTTCGATATGTGTGAGTAAGCTTTGCGCTATGCAACATTGACCGAGTCGCGTTACTTTCGTATCACTTGATTTTGATTGAATAATCTCGACGCTAATGATTCAGTTAGAACGCTCAGTTTAATTACTTTAATTACTTAGTTTAATCTGCATATAAATAATACGTGAAACTAATGTATATTAAATTGACTTTATTTACCATCAATTTTATAAGAGAGAGAAATAGAATAAATGGTTAATTTTTGATGCTCGTATTTCATAATAAAGTGTTAATTTTTATAAAGAAAAGCGTAACATAATAACAATTTAAAATTTCATAATTAAAAATTAAAATTATTGTTAAAAAATTGTGCTCTGCTCTTTTCTTTATTGCTAATTTTTAGTAATAAAATTTAGAAATTAACATTGCGTGTGAGAAAAAAAAATAATTTAATCAAAAATTTAATCTTCTTATGCATCTCACAATCTTTAATCAGTGATTCGTGCAGTTTTTGAAAAATCCCATAAGATATCATTGTCCTCGGAAGCCGCGAATCTTCGAAAATGGCGAGCGCAGCGTACGCCCTGAAAAAGCGATGCTGTTAATTAAAATGCTTAGGGGTTAGAAAGCGTGATGAATGAGATTGTCGGCCGTATACCGCGCGACGCGGCCGCGCCAAGAAGCACTCTATTAATTATTAGACGACACCAAATCCATTATCCGGGACGAGGAGTGACGGAGGTCCGCGAGGAATAATCCTATTCGAATGCTATTAGCGCTTCACCGGACGTTCGTTTTCCTTCCTCTTCGCCCTCCTCCTCCTCCTCCTCCTCCTCCTCTTCCTCGATAAAACAAAGCTAATTACTGGGCCCGTGGACGGGGCAGGCGCGGCACCACGGCTGCGTGGGTCCGGTATTAACCCTACGTCCCCTCCGTTGGATCCATTGGACCCATATGCTTCTAAAAATGAACTTGTAGGCTGCCTCAAAACTACCCCCCCCTCCTTCCCGAACACAGGTATTATAACAGAAGATAACATGAAAAGAATGATAGAATTTGATAATTATGGAAATGTAACATAGAAATTTATGTATTTTTTGACAAAGGTATAGTAACAGAATATATATTGAGTCTCTCTCAGCTAATATACATTGTAAAATTGTAAAAATTAATACTATTTGTTTGATATAAATAAAACCATATTTATTTTTATTCTATTTTTAAAACATCTTAATAAATAAAACTTGTTTCTGACAAGTCTATCTTGTTATCAAAAGTATGTTTCCCAGGATAGAAGAAATTCTAGGTATTTTTCCGACCGACCTGTTAGGGTATAAGATAATTTCTCCGCTGAGTGATCACAGGCAATTTAACATCGTATACATTGATGATATACTACTTACATATGGTTAAATTGGTAGTTTGAGTATCAACATCTCGTTATTCTTCAATACCTTGGGATTACAAATATTTTTTTTCATTGAAGTTTACAACATTATTGAAATTATGTTTTTTTTTAAGATTCTGTTTAATATTTAAATAAATTCAAACCGCAACAGATATAAAAATAAATATACATATAAAAATAATTTATGCACGAAATAACGTGATAAAAGAATTGAGCACTTTTACTAAAAAATTAAATTATTGTATATTGAAATTAAAATTATTTATCAAAACAAATTATATTGAATATATTTGTAAAGATTACATGTTTTTCTTTAAACGAAATTTCAATTAGAATAATTTCACCGAGAGTTTTGTCTGATACTCGTAATATTTTACGCATTGATCTTTACGCGAATTCAGCGTAACATAAGATACATGGATGCAGAAGCTGTAAGGCGTCGGTCTCCGAAGCGTCTCTAAGAGCGGCGGAGCTCACAGCGACATCTCATTAACACTATTTTCTTAATAACCCGCGATAAGAACTGGTCCATTCTGTCGTGTCCATCTCGTTTTCTTGCGCAGCCTTGGCGAACTCCTCGGGAGCACCTCCAAGTAAAGGCCGCGCAAAGGCCGTTAAATATATGTATATACTGCGTAAGAATAATAATTATTCCTAAGTATAGGCTTGCGCGAGAACGGCCATCGCGGTGTCTTTGACGGGCTACGAGACTATTCCGCGCTCTCGTCTCGTGGCGTGGTCGCTGTTTCCCATGGCGAGAGAGCGCGCTTCAATTAAACAAACGGTCCGGGGCCAGATGCGTAAAATTTGATTTTACATATTAATTCCACGGGTAGCCAATGGCGCCGCCGTGGAATCCGCAAGAGTCGTTAACGACATGAGTTACGGTGCATTAAACGCAGCGAGAGTCGATGGACGTATTGGGTCATGCGGTCTAAAAAGAGAGGGAAATAGTCCTGGCCAAAGATAAAAATCGAAACGGTCGTTTTGGAGCAAAGGAACTTGGTTAGAACTACAGAGCGTCTCGCATTTTCATAAGCGTGCCCTAAAAAAGAAAAATTTATTTGGGGGGGGAGGGGTCTACATTTATTTTACTGAAATGAATGTTTACATAAATACGGTGGAATAAAAACTTTTCTAGCAAATGAATCAATTAATTAAAAAATGCAATATATTTTACAAAAATATATATGTCGACATTACAATCAAATCTTTTATAACAAATAAAAAATTGAGGACCACGTTACAAGTAAAATTTGCTTTTGAATATTTTGATTTTTGATTATCAGCGTAAAAATAAACTTTTAATAATTGGCCTGGTCTTTTTCGCTGCACTGCCGCATTGGTGCAACAAGTTAGAGTAAGACAAATATATTTTTACTCATTCTAACTTATCGCCCCAGTGCAGCAGTGCAGCAAAAAAGAACAGGCAAAATATTTCAATAAAGAGAATCATATTGTATTATACACTCGCGATTTACATTTGTTAGTTTAATTACCATTATAAATTCCAACGGTACATTTAATTTCGGATGTTAATTTCCTTAATTGAGCGAAGACAAAATTTAATATGCAATATTTTTACCTGTATATTAAAGTCACACATTATCGTTAATTTTGAAATATTCTGTATGCTCCGTGTGTTTTCTAATTGTAAGTTCCAATGTTAATTTCGTAAGCGTTCCATTGTGATGGGATTTGCGTGTCATATTAATTGTTATGAAATGCGTGTCAATGGCTTTCATATCCATAGCGAGTGTTCTAATTAAGACAGCGGGTTGCTTAAAAATGAAGGTTACATGTTAATTTTGTAAGTGACGTTACTTCTTCTTACTTTTTTTATTTGCATATTTTTAGAATGTTGAAAGTTTTGCAAGGCCTGTGAGTTTTTCATATTTCTATTTTAATCTTAAAAGATCGTTTTATTATCGTTAATTAACGAAAAGCTAATCTTCTCTAATTTTTTTGTGTTATTCCTCATAATTTAATTTTACGATAAATAACTCACATTTTACATTTTACATATAATTTGTTTATCTTGCCATCAAGGAAAGGTATTTTTGTGCTTTTTAAAAATTAACTTAGAAATTTAAATAATTCGCTCTTCAAACGCGGTATTAGGCGAACGCATTTATTTCTATAAAGTATAAATTATTATGCCGATATTTTGGCCGGCCAATGATCGGGCCACCATGTAGTAGCCGTACTTGTCAGTTACCACTGAAATAACTACTAAATAACTCGCACATTTTACGCCGAATCGAGCGGCCCGCTCGCCGGCGTAAATACTTCATGTTACGAGCCTGGCATGCGTATCCTCGCCTAAGGACACTTGGGCGAGGAGTGGAGGCACATACGTGTCGGCAGGGTGTCAATCAGTCCGGCTGGCACACCGGCAACTTTTAATTATCGAAATCCTGCGGGACGCGGCCCGCCTGTTGTTAACGATTCGAGAAGCGCGCACGCTGATTCCAGTAATGAAGAGTAAAATGTAAATCCGCGCACACATAACGGTCGGCGTGCCGCCGCTCCGCCGCGAATTGATTATTAAAGTTTAATCCCCTAGTCATGGAACAAAAGCCCGCTGGTTATTGAACCCTCATCGCGCCACGGACCAGCAAGATCGTTGATTGCCACGGCGTTGCAACAGCTTTATTTTTAGCAAGCTGCAACGAGTCCTCCCGACACTTAGAGCGACGATCCGCTGCATTTTTATTCGGCGATCTCTGTTGAACAGCGTTTCTCGTGAAAGCTGATTATACTTTTGGAGAATTCACAGGCGATTTTTTCACTTGGCCTTTTCACTCTGCAGTTCTGAGTTCTTTTGTTTCAGTATGAATATTTTTAATACGCCGTCGAAATATGCAATATATATATAATAATTTATTTATTGAAACTTATTTATATTAAGCTTTAAAGTTAAACAATAGTATGAGATCATTTGAAGACACGCATTGTTATTTATTCTCTTGAAACATCCGTTTTTTACACATAACGCTTGTCAAGGAATCAATTTCTATAGATTTTGTAGGTTTCTCTTTTTCTTTTCTTCCAATTTATTTAAATTTGTGTATATTATAATACATAAGGGTGTATTTGTCTTATTGCAGCTTAAAACCACCACAGAAAGACGGGGTGACAAAGTCAAATCCCAGCAAGCGGCATCGAGAACGATTGAACGCCGAGCTGGATACGCTGGCGTCATTACTTCCTTTCGAGCAAAATATCCTCAGCAAGCTGGATCGACTGAGCATTCTCAGACTCAGCGTAAGCTACCTCCGCACCAAGAGCTACTTTCAAGGTAAGTATTTTGAATTACATCGTGCATACATTATTACAATTTATCGCATATATGTTACATCTAAATTTTCACAATTGTAAAATTTACGGCTTACATTCAGGAATCTAAACCATTTTTAATTATATTGTGCTGAGTCATTTGATGATTTGCGTTCAAGAAGCACATTAGGCACATTGATTAATTACTATTTTAGCTATGCTTAATAATCACGTTAACACCGAAACTGATAATAAGATTACTGCAGTTTTATTAATTTATTATCGCTGTCCGTGTAATGATAGCTATAGAGATACGTAGAGTTCTGACAGCAAGTATCTTAAGCTGTAGCTATGAACCCCATTATAATACAACCATCTACGATCTTTCGTTGGCACGCGAGATACTCGTTACATTTTCAAGACAATATGATCTGGAAACAATGCGCGGTCCATAACCCGGCCATTATTCTTCACACACAATCCATTGACTGATAGCTTAATTTCAAATTTATGTTTCGTACGGGGATAAAGTATCGAAACTAAATCTTTTATTCGGGACACAATGAAAAGTAGCCTTTAAATTATCAAATGCAGAATGATCCACACAATGAAAGATTACGGGGAAACGTAATAATGGACGAAAAGATTCCAAGATTAATTGAAATTTTATTGACTAAAACGTCAGTCCTGAGAATTAATATATTAGATTGAATTTTTATTTAACAATAAAATTAATCAAATAACATTATAATGAAGTAGGCACTATATCTAATTCTTTATATTTAACGAGAAATGTTTTTGAGCTGATTTCTTCGTGTACTTTTTGCTACTCTAAAGAGAGAAAAAGAACCGATTCGCTTCTGCGGGTAATACGTTCGGCTACAATGCAGAAATTATGCAACTTGAGGGACGAGAGAACGCCTTCCTGCACCACGGGTGTGCAATCTCATCTGCAATCGCAATCAGGTAGGGCCAATCGAAGAATCGCCGTGGAATAATGGGTAGACGCTCTCGTCTTCTTCCTCCACCATTATCCGCCACCGTGCCTTTCGTCCCTTGTTTCCAATCTCGCGACGAGCGAAGGTGACTCATGCGCCAACGCGAAATCGAGCTCATTGATTTTACGCCGTGGATTATCGGGAATAGGCGGAAGGAAATAAGATTGTCTTCGCATCCACTTCTCACTTTTATTGACGTCGAGAAGAATCGCATTCAATACCATTTGACGCGTATTCATTCTACAAAGTTTCCAGTACAATGGTAATTTGCTTCAAGAGCACGTTTATTTATAACCAGTTAGCTTAGATTAATTATTCTTCAACTTTACAATATAACAATAGACATCTTTTGTACTCTCTAAATTTCCTAGAGTGAAACATTACTCTAAAAGAGTAAAAATCGAACCTATCTAAGTTCGAGTGATTTGTCACTCTAATTAGAGTGAAAATGCACTCTATAAGAGTGATTAACTACTAGACGGTACGATTGTCGTGCTCGTCTCGCACGATTACGCGACGGCGTTTCCTCCGAGCGAGATATTGGCGAACGAAGGAGGAACGCGGGTGGGAAAGAGTCCATTAGCGGAAGAGGGTGGACGTCACACGGCGCGGTCGACGACGATTCTCGCGAGGAAGCGAGATGGCAGATACAACCGGGGTTCGCGCAAGGTAGCAGCGTATGCAGGGTAATGCACGAATCCGGATTGAATGCGTCCCTCCTTCTCCTCCTCCTCCTCCTCCTCCTCCTCTTCCTCCGCTGTGATGCTGCGGCTCGTCCGTGTTTGTGTATACGTGCGTTGGTTGTTCGCTACCTCCGCGCGCGATATCGCGGATCTCGCAGTATATCACCGGAGCCCGCAGCCGCGCGAGGTTGCGGCCTGGGGCTCCTTCTTCTACTTAGCGCTCTTGTTGCTGCCGTTGTTGCTGCTGCGCTCGCGCTGCAGCTGCACGCGCGCGCGAAAGACGCGGGGGACGACCTAACCCGCCGCAGCGCATTGTTTTCACACCGTTTTAATAGGTATTCATTGTCGGGCCTCGGATCTCCCCGTGCCGGAGACTCCCAACCGAGTGTGTCGCCCCGATCTGTCCGATATCTGGGAGTCCCCGCGCCCGTGGAGGTCCTCCCTTTCTCGTTCCCCGCCTCTTCCTCCCCGGGGACTCTTGGTCTTTGGGGATACGCGCGCTTAGAAAAATTTCGGTCTCCTTTTGCGCGGGCAGAAGTGCGAGGAATCATAATTGTGACTCACGATGATTAAGAGAGAACTAAGCTGCAGGAAATCAAGATAGAAGTAATGGATTCGGCTCGCTGTAGTTTATTAATTACTTTCATTTACCTTCGTTTATCTTCGAGGGAGTTTATCGCAGCTTAATTGAATTGATAGCAGAAGCAGCAAAATTTTTATGCCAACGTTATAAATTTTATATCGTTTTGCTTTTAGCTTCATTCAGATGCATTACGAGTGTCATTAAAAGTATATTTAATGAAATCTGCTTTCTTCGTTCTCGTACACCTTTGATTTCCGGTAAAGTTATCGACGCCAACGATTTCCGTTCCGTTAGAAAGTTGTCCTCCCGCGATTAAAAATCGTCGTTCGCGCCTCGGAGAGCGTCAACAAGATTAACAGCTCCGCGTTCGATCGACAACATTAATCCGAGTAACACAGGTAGGAGACCCGTGAGGAATCCCGCCCCCTCCCTCTAGCCCCTCTCGCTCTCCGCGAACGCTATGTAAATTAATTAGGGCCCTCGGTAACCGCGCTGATTTTTCAAGTAGGCACGTGGTGCGTGCCTCCCTCGCCTCGAGGTAGAAGGAAACGGTGGAAGCAGAGGGTGGGCGGAGGGGGGCGAGAAGGGAGAGGCGAAAGAAATGGAAGAAGAAGAAGAAGAAGAATAAGGTGGCGAAGTCCGAGGGCCCCGGAGGCGAATTCGCCGGGCGTTCTCGAGGAGAGGCGGTGTGTGCGATAGTCCTCTGCGCTCCGGTACCTTCTCGGGGGGGCTCCAGATAGCAGATCTTCCCCGGAGGAGAGGCTGCACCTCCCTCGCCTTTCTCACACGCCCGAGCGTCTCTCACCTCCCTCCCTCCCTCGCCCTACCCCACGCCGCCGCTCGCCGCGCTACCGGAGATCCCGCTCGAACGAGAATCTCGGCAATTAACCTACGCCACTTAGTCTTATTATTGGTAGGTCTCTTCTGCGCGTCGTCCTTGATTCTCCTTTTCGCTGTCTCCAGCCTCGGCTCTTCGAGCCGCGCTTCCGGCGCGGATTCTACACGCGTCAGGATGCGTGTAGAATCGCGGAGGAAATCGATTCTTTTTTGTTTTTGTATGAGAAAATTGCTACCGTTAATTTTGCTCAGCGGCATTATTTTTCTCTCTATACTAGAAAGAGGAATTGATTGATTGATTGATTGAAGTTTATTTAGCTTTCTCAGCTGTTATGTTTTACATAGATTTACATACATGCTTCTTTAACATTCGTTTAAATACATCAATTCTTTCACGACTTCTAATTTCTGCTGGCAAGGTATTGTATAATTTTACGCCCTCGTAACACACGCTTTTTTGCGCACTTTTAGTTCTAACGAATTTTATTGCGATAGTCCCTTCCTGTCTTGTTTTTCTTCCATTTTCATTACTAATTACTTCTAGTCTATTTCTTAAGTAATTTGGCGCCAAGTAAAATTTTAAATATAAATATACATACATTATAGTGTAGTCTCTGTTTTATAGACATAAATTGCAACGCTTGTAACATATGTTCTATTTTGGTGTATCTATTACATTATAATATTACTCGCATAGCCCGATTCTGAGCCTTGCAATTTATTCAATTGCGTTTCTCCCATATCTACCAGTAGAGACCAGGAGAGACTGGGAGAGACCGGGAGAGACGGGGAAAGACCGGGAGAGACCGGGAGATACGGGGAGAGACCGGGAGAGACCGGGAGAGACGGGGAGAGACGGGAGAGACGGGGAGAGACGGGGAGAGATGAGGAGAGACCGGGAGAGACGGGGAGAGACCGGGAGAGACGGAAAGAGACGGGGACTGATTGATTGATTTTGATTGATTGAAGTTTATTTAGCTAGGAAGAGAGAGCAAGAGAGAGAGGAAAGTGGTTTAAAAATAATTAATTTAATCGAGACTTTATCCATCAGATTCTTCGTGTTTACGTATTCGTAGGAAATTAATAAATTTCTCGGACACTTAAAATAAAACATTGAGGGAGAAAGATTAATGAGCCCATAGCTCGTTCACACGTCGTTTCATACTTAATGCTCGATTAAACATGACTAAATGTCGCGGGGAGAGAAATTTTTCCGGATCGGTATTGGCTCGATGCAATTTGAGAACTTAATAGCTGTGTCGTGAAGGCCCTTCCGTACGCACGGACAGGCGTTAAAAGGATCGTACACGCAAATAGGCTCGCACACAATGCGTGACTGACCGTGCGCGGCCAATTATTTCGATGATTTACGACGTCCTTATCGCCGTAATTAGTAGAAAAAAAGATTTATAACCGAGACGCATTGCGTATATCACGTCGTTATCAACTTATGTGAATTTTAAATATATCCCAGACCATGTGCCTCCAGGGTGTATCCGAGTGAGACGGGCGCTTAATGCTGGCAATTATAACTTGGCGGAGCTGAAGAAATTTTTCATTGCAATTTTAATGAATTGAGCGATCCTCGATACCGCTGTCTTAAAGAGCACGCGAACGAGGCGGCAAGGCCTGTCGTATCCGGAAAAAAACTACACGGTATAGTGCTTTCAGGTAAACACATCGGGGAAATAAACATTCTATCGCTCGAAAGTAACACACAACATTGTTGTAAAATCGCTTCTTAATTGGGATTGTTTGCGCTTAATTCGCTAATGAAATACAATTCTTACGTATATAATAGTGCTTTTGACACTTATCGCGCAAATATAGAAAATTTATTTTTTTATTGCCTGTAAATCTAGAAATATTAATTGATTTTAACTGACTTAATTAACAAATGTAGAATACAAATCTAATAATTATTCCTATCGTGTTTTTCAAATACTGAAATTAACGATATAAAATTAAAATGAGATTAAATTAGTGTACATAATAAGTGTAGATTATTTTATATTATTTTAAATGTGATTCTAAGGCAACGATTTGGTCTACTAATTATAGAAGATTAGAAATATAATTAGTTCTTCACTCTTTCAATCTATTGAACTCTCATCAGAATTTTCCTGCAAACGACTAAAAAGTAACAATGTTTAATCGTCAATCGACTATAAAGGATTATCATTTTGTCCCGAATGTTATTCGTATTCGCACTGCAGTTTCCAGCGAGGTTGTTCGCATTTTCCGCGCGATTTCTCAATCGAGTGCGAGTTGCATATAGAAATGATAAATCGATCCGCGATGTATTGATTAACGCGTGCGCTCGTAATTAATAGATCCTCCGATACTCGCAATTGACATGCGTCGCTGCGCGTCGCGAATCGACGCCGCGTTCACTGGAACGATTTAATTATTAAAACGCATCCTTCACGTCTGAAATGCACCGGGAGTACTCAAAGTATCGGGCCGGATTAATTAAGATACGCGATAGTAATTAGTCGCGCCAATTTCTTTTTTATGTCGCGCGCATTAATCGACGTTGGAGCATATTTTATGTTATTCCCTCGTTTTAAATATGAATAGTAATTGCAATAAATATTTTCTCAAAAAGAAAGAAAGAAACAACGATACATTTATTATATTTGTCTGATAAACTGTCTATTTGTTTCGCTCGCGATGGTCTAACGTCATAATGATCGCCGATTCGAAATTGAAGTATCTTTTTCTTAAATACTTCATATAATAATTTCATGAAGTTGTATACGGTCGTGAAAATCGATATGTAAAAAACATAAATTAATAATTAATACATTTTTTATCCATCGTTCTTTTCTTTCAGAAAGTCTCGGGAATTCTCAAACCGTTATAACATCATACAAAACTGATTCATACAAGATACACACACATTCAGATTTTCATAACAAATAATGAGTCAAGTAACAAAAAAAAAAAAGTTTTTATCTCGCGCCCTTCTGGTTTTTGGCCGATAGATCCGTCTCGCTGATTTCTCTCTTTGGTTTTGCCTCTCTCTTTCTCTCATTCGTCTCCCTTTTAACGCCATCAGACTCTTTCTCTTGTTTTCTCCTCTCTTTCTCTCTCTCTCTCTCTCTCTCTCTCTCTCTCTCTCTCTCACACACACTTTATTTTGCTTTCTCTTGCTCTGCCAGGTGCGGGGACGAAATGGAAAATGCAAATAAGGCGTAATAACGAGATGGTAACCGTATCGCCCGGCTGTATCTCTCCATCGCGGACTTACACATATCTCCCGGACGTTTATGATATACATTTACACGTGTGTATGATGTATTAGCATAGGCGTGCCTACTTATAAACGCGCTCGCGCGCGAACATCGATCGGCCAAAGCGATCGGATCGTTTAGGGACACGCGTACCCCCCTTTTTTTCGGCGGTAACATCGCTGTTCGCGGTTTGTTCGTGCCGGAGGCGGTTGGTAAAGCGATGATTTTTTTCATAGATACGCAGTCACGATTAAACCTCGTCTCTCTCTTAACAAACAAAAACTTATTTCATTGAAATAATCACGTTTTTCTCGTGATAAGTTTCTGAAATAAATTTGAGTGGATTTTAAAATGCAGATGATTTAAATATTCAGATTTGCTCAGAGAGTATACATTTAGATCGAAACGAAGGAGTAGAGAAGTTGGGTTTTTAATTTTCGGTGCCTTTGTTTATAGACATTGACAAAAAGAAAATTAACTCGGTAACGATGACGACGTACCTTTAATGCCTCGAGGTCAGGTTTTTGCAACGTTCACGCGTCGCTTAATAAGAAAACGTTTCGTTCCGCAATTTAATTATTAGGTATGTACCGCTATAAGGTGACAGAAACGTCGTGGTTAATTAACGTAGACGGTCTGGAAGCGCTGGTCTTTAATACGCTGAGAAATTGCGACGCGTTGTCAGAATAACTTCGTGAAACTCGTTAATGACGAGCGCGGAGGATGTTTTGCGTGAAACCAGTAAATCAGGAGAAAATCAAAGAATTCCAGCAGTGGATGCGCTTTGTTAATAGAAGGATGAAAATAATCCCCCGCGCGGTACATTTTAAGCGAGATGTAATATAATTAATAGTTATTCTTGTAATATATTGTTTATTAATTATAACTTTGAAATTATTAAAGAATACGGAATAATAAAAATAATCATTGATTGCGTATTATAATAATATATAATTAATATGTAATTATTGATTATTCTGTAATATTTAATTTCTTTAAGAAATTTTTTTTAATAGAACAACACGACGTTTACATCTACTTACATAAAATCATATCGTACGTTGAATATATTTATTTTAATATTTTCTATATTTGAATAAGCAGCAATTGTGCATAAAACAACTAATTCCGTATACTTATCAAAAAAAATTTTTTTAATTATAAAAGTGATGTACTGAAATATTTTTACTTGATAACACATTCTTTTAGCGTAATCGGATGTCATAATTTTAGAATATATAATATTACATGTATAACAATACATGATAAATATTCATTGAGTTTATTTTAATACATACATATTTATACGTGTATTTAATTATAATAAATATGTTTTTATAACTTGATAATTATTCAAAAGAAAGTTATTCGGGGTTATTCGGGATTAATTAGGTTACGAATAATTCTTGAAAATTATGAGGGATTTGGCCGACGTGTTTGCTTTAAATTTCAATGACTTCGCGGGCAGACGTTCTACACACAGTGTCACAAGCTGATATATCGTGCGCACATTGCCACCATGTCATGTTCACGTGTGGTACGTTTTGATTAAGGCGTCTGAGGGTAACGAATTGTGTAATGAGTATTTGATGCGCTCGCCCAGTGAGTAATTAGTCCTGCGACTATTATTAATGTTTCGGACTAACATTTCCATCTTTATTCCGGCGACGGCTATGACCGTAGTGTTTACAACATCGCATTCCTTCTCCGACCATGTTTCTAATATCTTTTTTTTTAATATACTTTGATTTTCTTGCGCGATTACACCAGGAGGAGATAACTTGAAAATGAAAATATTGCATTAAAATATCTCCCTGTATAAATGAAAGCAATGAATATTTAATACCTTTGAATAAGAATAATAGACGCTAGGGATAGAATAAATAAAATTTAAGTAGCACGATCTATCTTTCATTTTCTTTTATACGCTCGAATTTTATTACAAGTTGTATTTCTACAGAGCCATAAACACGTCAGAATC
Organism: Monomorium pharaonis; assembly: GCF_013373865.1. Lineage (NCBI taxonomy): Eukaryota > Metazoa > Arthropoda > Insecta > Hymenoptera > Formicidae > Monomorium > Monomorium pharaonis. Next base: position 19,602,110 of record NC_050476.1, on the reverse strand, counting down.
TTTTTGCCGATCAGGTGTGAGATATCATTGTTTGCTTTTCAGCCGAAATATGATAAGAATTTCGAATTGCTTCCTCCGCGAATAAATAAAAAGCATCTTTATGCCCGGGGCGAAAAGGGTTAAGGAAGATGCGATCGGTCGATGGGAACGCGACGGACGCTCCGCGCTGCCCGATGCAATTATTTAATTTCGCCGATTATCTGCGGCGGAATTCATTTTTCACGTTATTATCGCGATGCGGGCGAGCCTTCATGATTTTGCCGGACAATATGTTGGATGAGCTACGCATGCCGTTTTATAAAGTCGTCAGCGGCTTCCATCTCGCCTGTCCCTCTTGTCTCGCCGCTCTTTACAACCCACCGCGTCCGTCCGTCCGTCCGTCGACCGCTTGAAAAATGATTCCATTCTAGATCGGAGTCGCGCCTCTCGTTTGCATCGATAGCCATCGGCAATCGTGGCCGCGGATCCACGAGCGGCCTTCGGGCGCAAGTTTGTTAACTCGCGACGAATAATGGCGTACGTTATAGAACCTATCCGGCTCAATATCTCTTCCCGTCGAAGGATTTACTCTTGCATACGTTAATTTTTCTTTTACGTTGCTTTCCTTCGGAGAACGAAATTACGACAATGAATTGTAACGCACACGAACGCACTATCCTTACTTTATCGCGGCGTCAGTTTCGCGAACGGTCGCAAAGTCTTTTTTTCTTTCTCATTGCGCGATTACATTAAATTATCTTCTTAAAAATAAACCCGGCGTGTCGTCTACTTGAGATTGCCCGCGCAGTTAAGGGGACACTGATACGCATTGCGTTTCTCTTCAATCACGAGTTTACTTAGCATCGATTTCACATCAATATCGAATGAAAGTTAAACGACGAAATCAATTCGGGAGTTAATTACTATACGCGAGCCACCTTGTTAGCACGGAAACTCGTCGAAGTGCCTAATTAATTTCGCTACTTTAACTTTGGCATATCTAGAACGTTAAAAGTTATTCCACTTTGAATTCAAGTCAAGCTGCTTACCAGCTTGATATCGCGATCTGGGAACAGAGTTGCAGCAACGTCTCCCCCAGTGTAAATTTCCGACATCCGTATCGGGTTGATCGAGAAGAATTTGTGTGTGTACTGCATTTATCTTACTACAGTTCATTAGTTTTACATTCGTGTGTCGTGTACGTCGTAAATAGTAATTATTTTTGTTATCTCGATGAAAAATGCTAACTTAAATTTTTTTCGAATTCTGAATTGAATAGCATTAACAATAATGGTAACAAAATTTATTACCGGTGTCTTAAAATAAAAAAAAACTTTGTATTTATAAATAAGAATTTATAAATTTCTACGTTTACAATTAAAACTAAATTTTTTATCGAAATTAAATTTTTCTATATAAATAGATAAATAAACATGTAGCAATAAATCTATTATAGTATAAATAAATAAATCAATGTAGCAATATAAATATTTATTCAATGTAGCAATGCATATTTATTTATTCATATTTGCACCCGAATATCAATTCAGGCAAATTTTGAATCTGAAACGAAATGTACATTGAATCTCAGATACGAATGATTGGCGTCGTATCAACTTCACTTGTAATCGCTCGCATTAAGTAACAATCGTCGTTGTCGTCGTCGTTGTCAATTCTCCCTTATCGTTTCGGCGGGAGAGAAGGTACGTTGAGACATCTGCCGGGTTCGGTAGCCGAGGCGAGGAGCGTCGCGTCGCGGAGAAGGCATCACTTCCGATAAAATGACGGGACACGCAAAGGATATATCGGAGCTTGTTGCTGGCCGTCTGTGACGGCGAGCTGCGCTTTTTTTTTTTTTTTTCTTTTATTCCCTTCTCTCGCAGACCGGGAACACGGTACGCGTGCGCGACGATCGGTATCGCCATCGGTGTCGGGGACAAGTCCGTTTGAAGAAAGAGAGAAAGAGGGGAAGAGAGACCGTCGGGAGAGAGATCCGATTTGCCTTTAATCGGATCGGCAACGCGCCAAGTTGGGCCTGGCGAGGCGCTCGGCCGAGTCGGGGCCCCGCCGGACACGCGATACGCATCGCTCATTAACGTCATTATTAAAAACGCGGGCAATTAGACCGTGCCGAATATCGACCTATACGTATATGGCGGGCACACGCGACGAACGCGCGGTCCGATGCGAGATCGGCGATCGGACTTGGCGCGCGACGGCCAAACGAGAGACGACGACCGGGGGCCGGTTTTTGACGCTCGACACCTTTCCTTCGCGGCTGCGTGACGGGGGGAAAAAACGCGCCCCGCGCCGCCGGTTCGTAACGAACGGGGCGCATTTATCGGCCGGTAATCGCGGCGATAATATAACGTTCGGCGATTGTCGATATGCAGATGACCGAGACACGGAGGCGGGGCGGGAGCGCGGGTTGTATTAAATTATATTATTAACTTTTATCTCGCAACGCCAGTGGGGAATTCGTCGCATATCCCCCGGCCGTTAAACCGCACTGTCATTTTCGGCGGGGGGGGGGGGAGAGAGGCGACGAAGGTGAGATCGCCCGGTTCGTCGCCGGTCGCGAAAAGAATGGCATCGGTTATATTATAATAACGGTGGATGAATGGGATTGAAGGATGAATCGGCTTATCTGATTCATTAGCTCACTTCCTCGTATGTGCTCCGACTTTGCTGCGGCTGCTACCGCCCCGCCCTGTTTGTCGGGAATTATTTATTCTTATATTATTATTCCTTTGAGAGACGTTTTAATCCTCTATTTGCCCGTGCCATGCGTGCGTCGAAAAAAGAACGAGTTTAGAGACAGAAATAAATTCGAAATAGAAATTAATAAAATTCTTATAAATCAAGCTTGTGAGAGATCATAGTTCGGAAGATCATAATTCTTTTTAATAAGGGTTTTTGCATTCCGAGCCTGAACTAATGGGTAAGATAATGAATTTACAAACAATGAATGAAAATACCAATAAATATGGAATCTTAGAATTTTCATAATAAATAAATAAAAAGAACTATGATCTCTTAGAAGCTTGATTTGTCAGAATCTTATTAATTTTGTTTTTAATCATCTTTAAATCGGAAAAATGTATTAATGCCACGTTTCAGAGGGAAAATATTGTCGGTACCGCCTTAAAAAAACGTCAGATTGATACTTAAATTCTATCAAGTTAACATTGAGTGTAAGTTGCCGCTTTCATCCGTAGCATCTTTGTCGCGCGCGCGTTTCGCCAAAAAGCAGAGCGCACAACAGAGAAAAAGTGGGAGATGGAATTTTCGTGCGGGAAGAAACACGAAAGTAAAAGGATTTGAGATTTCCTTTCCACCTGTCCGATCGCCCGTGGCACTTGGTCGCGCTTAGCGGCGTTTGTGAAGCTGTCGCAGATGTCGCGGGGACCGGCTCCCCCTCTCTTCTCTCCCGTCCAGACGCCCGTTTACGAATATATACCGCGAAACGAAGCGGCCCGCGAACAGGTTACGGGCTTAAAGCCCGTATACATCGGGCGGCTCGAATGTCAGCCGGCGCAATCGGACGGAATTATCAAAGGTGGTAGGAAAATCGATTGCCGGCGTAAAAACCGGCATGACCACTTTTCGCGGACGTACTCGCCGCGCGGACGCGGAGGGTACACCTGTCTCCGGATCTCTTCTCCGCATCCTCCTCCGGTCAAGTGGAGTCAACGAGCCACGCTCGAGTGTGGGTTAACCGGCGCGTCTCTCTTTCCGTCGCGCTGTTAACTCGCGTCGCGGGACTGCGATATTTACGGGACGGAGTCCCGTCGTCGTCGGGCGGCGTCCCGTGAAGAAGACCGGCGAATTCGAGAATATGATGGTTGACGAGAGAAAGACGACGCGCCTGCCCCGAGCGATACGTTCCGTTTAGCGTCCCGGCATCAAATAGACATGTATAGTGATATTTTTAATCGCATCTTGTATATTTTGTATTGGTTATTATATCTATATTACTTCAAGTTATAATAGTTGCTTTATTCATCTTGAAAGACGCCTACACGGAAAGAATTTTCTCTTCAAAATTATCCTGAAAATCGTGGTAATTGTGGGACAACGTAAACCTTGAAGAATTTTACTATACTTTTGACAAAATTTACTAAAACTTTGCCAAATTTTATTAAAATTTTAGTAAATTTTACAGGGTAATTTTTAAGAGGAAATTCTCTCCGTGTAGAGAATATATATGTCTCTCTGGATTTTAATGAATCATTGCGGGGCATGATCAGTTCTCCGATGAGTGATTAATAGCAATTATACTTTTCATTGTTTTTAGAAATCTTTATGAAAATTTCTAAACACCATAATCGTTTTTCTATTATAATATTCGAAATTGATTATTTTGAAGATTGTAATAGAAAAGTTAGCTCCATAATTCCAGGATACGCTGAGCAATATGGACCATGGGATATGGATCTTCAAACAAGTTTACATATTAATGTAAATTAATACAAATGTTAATACGTGCAATTAACATTGCCCCTCACTGTCTTAATTTATATTATACAGATATTGGTGTATACATTGCATATCAATATCTGCGCAAAACTAATTATCTGAACTACATTAAGCACTGAAAATTTATCTTTTTTTATAAATTTGTAAGTTGTTTTCAATGGGAAAAAAAAACTGCGAGTTTTCGAAACTCCACGGCAAGAAGAACGATTCGATTCGGCGTAGGAAGAGAGAGCTCGATTTTTTTTAAGCCGAGGGCGATGCTCACGGCGTGTGAACACTCGCGTATTAATCGCTCATTAGGGAAGAAACGAGATCGTGGCCGAGTCGCTCGAGAGGGGTCCTCCACCCTAATTTACCGAGCCGGTTCCCGGGGAAGTGAGGGCGGAGGGGTGGGGGGGAAGAGGAGGGCGTAGGAAGATACGCGCGTTTTCGACGTGTCATTAGGTCGCGCCGCGCTGCACCGGGGCTTAAGAGTTCATCGAAATTAGCTGCCGATGCTCGTTACACCGGTGCGCTCGTCTTGCCGTTGCGGGATGATGAATTCCGATAAGAATGGCGCGGGGCGTAAGACTGTTATTAACTGAAAATACGGCGGACACCAGCGGGCATCGAGCAGCACTTTTATGGGAGAAAGGGAATCATAATTGCGAGAGTTTAACCGTAATGTTGGCAATCATTTTAATTAAGAATACCCCTCTCTCTTTCTCTCTCTCTCTCTCTTTCTCTTTGCTTCATGTTTTTTCTTTTCCTCTTCCTTGTCCTCCTACCGTATTTTTCTTCTGTCGCGGCTTAACGCGCCTTCAAATGTAATGGGAGTATTTTGTATTTTACCGCGGCATCTCTTATGTAATCGGTCGATCAATCTATTGTGCCTTGTTAATCAACGATCAGTTTGGTAGTTTGTCTGGTTTTTTTTTGCGATCAAATTAATCGCGAGTTATCGTATAATTGTATCAAAATTTTATGTAAACTTATTCGGATAATTAAAATGTAACTGACTAATTAAAATAATCTATTTTATTTTATCCGTATCCGTAATACATATCTAGAAATTAAAAAATTTATTATATAGTATTTTACGTAACGCATTACAAATTCCTTCGCGAAAACGAAATATTCATGCATTTAATTGTTCGCAAAATCAGCCGCTGCTATATTTATCTTGCGTAATTGAAGCAAACGTAGATTTCTCGCTCTAGTGAGGTATCCCGCCTCCGAAATGCATTCCTACCGTAGTTTTCGTAGTACGCAGGAAAGAAACACAGTTGTTGCGATCGCAATCTGCTTAACATTAATTAAGACGTATATCCCGCTTTTCGACGCACCCCGTACATTTTCCCGCGAATTCTTTTCTTTCTCTTCGCCGCGCGCTCGCTCGCAATTCCACAGGCACGTCCGACAGGTGAATGGAGAATTCGCTGCACTCGTTGCGCCGCATCTGTCAGTCGGTTGCATCGGATTACGCGCCGGCTTCTATTCAGTCTTGAACGGATTATACGCTGTTATTGTCATCCGTCGCCGGCACAGAAGGAACGAGATTTGAGCCTTGAATTGGCGATAACGACGGGAACGCCTTTCAGTCTCATCTCGCAACCGTATCGATGAAAAACCCTGAAATGTGTATGAAACGAGATCGCATTGAAATATTCACAAGTCGGGATAACTATACGATGAAAATTATTATGACGAATCTTGAATCGTTAATTAAGAATACGTACGTATGCTAGAATATACATTACCTTGGTTAAAAAATAAATGTAAATTATGTTAAATAACAGAATTTTCTTTTTTAATTTAATTTTTTTTTATTACACTGAGAGAAAAAAAATACTAAATTCAAATAAATATTTCTTTGAATAGTGCTAATAACATATTTTCTAGAAAAATCAATAATATTTATTTGAATCTACCATTTTTTTTCTCAGTGTATAAATTACGTTATACATATCAGTTATAAATAATATGATATAAAGACTAACTGTTTTATTTATATTAGCTAAAAATGTTTATCATTTCAATATTAATTGTTTTAATTACAAATAACTAAACAAAAATTTCATGCAATAGACGCAATCATTTACATGATCGTGCCAACATTTTCCGTTATCTCTTTGTTAAATTTCTCACTATTTTTTAATTCCCTGCACGACATTGTCGATCGAGTAATAACCTACGATTTTTTAATGACAAGTTAGTTGCGGACCTCGCGTTCTCTTTTCGCGTCGCGTCGGTGCAGTCACGTTGGCAGGAACGTAATCATAACGTAACACGGGGCGAACGATCGAGCTATCGTAAGTCTCGAGATACCGCGGTCAGCCATCAGAGAAGTAAATTACGTCGTGTCTGACTTATCCCGGCGCGATCTGCTCGCATCGACAGACACCGGCGCGGTGCCTCGCGTGTGTGTGTGTCGCGAGAATAGAGTGCGCGACTTTTCTATATAGCGACCGCGAAATCATAACGCGGCTCGTTTATGTATCGTGCTATCCCTGTTGCAAGGCTTTCCCGATTGTTTCTCGCCGCCGGAACATCATGTTTAACCCGATCTTTCACGTGATGTAACCGCCAGATCGGGGACTCGATAGGAACAATAGTTTCTCGCGTTTCTTGTTGAAAGAATGTGGGAGTTACTACATTGAAAAAAAAAAACAAGTTTTTAATAATAATGAAGCGTAGATGATTACTAAACTACTAAGATAATTACTAAGAAGCTTTGATGAAATAATTTGAATTTAATGTTCGATTAATATAGTTGATTATATGATTGAACGGTGATAATGATTATCCTCAAACTTGTCTCAGTGCATTATATGTGTCGGATAATATAAAAAATAAGGAAAGAAACTTGTTGGACAATTTTATTTCATAATTTATTGGACAGTAATTACAACAAAACTTTACACAAATAAAATAATAAAAATATTATATTTTATTCGGTGCGAACTGATTTTAAAATAATTACATAAAACAGTTTTATTTAAAGAGGAAAAATCACTTTTAAGTTTGGTAACAGTATTATTTTTCTATCAACTTTTGTAGGAAAAAAATGTTTTCGTCACAATTTTAATTTAATAATTTTTTACTTGAAACTGTATAAAATACTGTCGCCTGATTTATGTTCTCTACGGTACACAAGTGTATGTATGAGTAAATTAACTAACCCAACCATGAATCGTTTTATTCAAAAAATAAAACATCGCTTTAATTACTGAGTCAGCAAGAAAATGCCGGAACATTTCCCTTGAATATGTATATAGATATGAAAGAAAGAGTATTTTATGCATTATTCCATTTATATAATCATAACCTGCGCGTACACTGTATCATCTCCGTATTTGTTCTTTTGGAAGAAAAATCGATGACTTGACTAGATATTAACGCAAGCTGTTGATAACTAAAATAAAACTCTCAAGAAACTTCTTTTCTCATTTTCTTTTTAAAGACTAGAAAGACCATTATACCATCGTTATATACCATTGTTCTCTTAACATTGCAGAATGCCGTTTTATTTTGTACCAATAAATCCTCGAATAAATGGGGAAACATATAGCGTTCCCGGTCACTTTTATGTCAAACCTTTTAATTGAGTCGCCGTACAGCAAGTAAACCGAAAAAAAAGGAGCATTTATGAATATTGCATCTCATCGCCGATCTCGTCCGGCGCCATGCACGTGATCGTAGATGCGTACGTGATGTGCGTGTGAAGAAAAAAAAATTTCGCTTTAGCCGACGCTCTGAATAGCTTCCCACCTGAATTTTCATATGAAAAATATTCAGTCCACTCATGGTCGCTGAGCTCGCGGCCGAGAAGATCGCTATCCGGATTGCCGCTGGTTCGCGGCTCATGCTAACGACTAACGGGGATATCTTTCTTAGGAAATCGCTAATTTCTCCCTTGTTTCCTCGCGCGTATTTCGAATGACGAACAGTCGATCGGAAGGTCAAAGAAAACGCAGAGCGGTAAAGTAATCGAACGTTTTTCAATCGGCAATAGATATCGAGCAAAATTGCCGCGTGTGCTTGAAACATTTTTTTCGCCGAAAACGAGACGCTGCTAAAAAAATGTCTGTAACGTAACTTACAATTACGAACGCATCCAACCGACATGTGCGCGTTGATACGACCGCATTCGTAGTGAAATGCGCGCCCATGGAAGTATGCGCAAGTGCCGCCACGGATCGCAGAACTTTCTTATTAAGAGGATTCCTGCTTCCCCGGGCGAATCTGCTCGTTTTTCATCTATTGCTCCGTATAATTGCGCTTGGTCAGGCTTCTTTTCCTGTGTAAGTTAATGGAAATGCGCGTTGAATTTCTTGTACGTCCAGCATTACGTATTCAGATCGTCGTTCGGGTTTTGCAGATGACATTGTAACTGTTAGCGGGAATATTTATGAACCGAAGATTGTAAACTTTTATAATAATAAACTAAATAATCGTTAACTTGCAGTAATTTTTAGAAGAGATTTGTGATGAAAATTTTTCTCAAAATTTTTATGCGAATTGAAAGATTTTTTAAAAGTACTGAGAAAGTCAACATCTTTCCTTAAAACTTTTATTACATACGTAAGAATTTTGAAATATAATTTTAGACTTTTAAGATTCCTCATTCTGTAATTAAAAAAATTACTAACAGAATGAAAACTCTTAGAAATCGTGGGATTATTTTAGAAAGTAATAAAATTATATAAAAATACCGAAAAATTAAATTCTGAAAATCTCTGAAAAGAATATTTACCAGGAAAAATGTTAAGTATTTCAGTTGTCAGTTTTAATAAGGATGTATCATGAAATTTCGCGTCGTTCGGAATAATTGAAAAAAATATATAAAACAGAAAAGCACGCACATACATAAAAATTAAATTATGTTATCAAAAGTGCTTATCGGTAACATAATTACCTTTTTTTTATTACGAAATCCCATTCCGCGACAAATAAATAAATTTTGTGCGGCACGAAGGAATTGTCAAAGGGACCTGCGCCGCAAGCGCGAGTAATCTTGATATCGTATGAAGAGAATAATTCCCGACGGGAAGGAAGTCCGTACGTACTGGCGCCACTAATAAAGTATTAGCATGAGCGGCGCGATGTGGCGCGCATAAGGAGAAAAAAAAAAGGAGATCTTATGTGCATGAATATGAATTGGGCGTAATCCCGGTGATTACAGCCGAGGCGTATCCGTGACCGATGGACGCGAATTGGAGTGTAATAACAACTAGTAATTATTATCGGCAGCGTGTGTGGCGTCTTGATCCTAACGATCTTCCCTTCCGCGCTTTTCATCCCGGCATCGGGAAACGAGCCTCGCGAGTTCTCTTCGCAAGAAGAGAGAGAGAGAGAGAGAGAGAGGAGCCTGGCGCGCGCGCGAGCTTGTTCCCACCTGAGACTTTTCGCGGCTTCGTCTCCCCTTCATAAATTAGCGCAGAAACGCTCGCCGGCTCGTGTGCGTCTGCGGCTTCTGCGCTTATGTAACATCGGTATCTTAAATGTCTCGTTACAGAAACGTTCGACGCATGTAACGCGTACGGCGGCTAATTGTTGCGGCTAAGAACCTACCCGCGATCATTAATCTTAATTGCGTAGAATGGCGTAGGATGCGCATAAACGCGGGGGAAAATTAATGTATGCGCGGGAGATCGTAAATGTGATACCGAGCCCGGCGCGTTTAGATTCGCGATGGCTGACTCATCCGGCGTAAAGCGACGGGATGCTCCAGCTTCCATATTTCGACGCCGACGTTTCCGGATTTTGCGAAGTTCCTTTAGTTTCTTTGTACAAAGCGATTTGGTCTAGGAAATTAAGGCAAGACAAATTAAGACGCGTAATGAGTTTATTTTTAAAGTGTAGAATTTACGGAGAATTTCTATTGAAAATTTATTCATAATCTTTTTGAACAGGATGCATTTAAAATGAAATGAAATTGCGGATTCGAGATGAAATATTTATACACACATTACTCTAATTGTAGAGAATCATTAAAAGTATATCAAATTAATAATGAAAGAAACTTAAAGCAAATGTTAGAAATTATAATCTCATAATTACGATCCTGTCGCACCTTTGACATTTTGATTTTGCAATTTTTAGGTGACACAACCGTAAAATAAAAAAAATGTTACTCTTCAAAAATTAATTGTTCTGTAATATTTCTCTACTTTTAAGTTTCATTAATTTTTATCAGCAAGTTGACACAATTTACACGCGTAAACGTTGCGCGGGTCCGACGTTGCGACTCGTAGAAGATTAAAGTTTACGAGCGTAAAATCGTAAATTTTTCCTCCGCGATCCCAGCCATGCTCGGAAGCGTCGACTCGCGAAATCGAAATCGCACACGGTGCGACGTGTGCTGCAGCAGCAGCAGCAGCAGCAACGTCGGCGGCGTGCAGCTGTAACTCCTGCTGCAACCCGAGACAGTATCATCCCGATATAAATACGCCCGCGATGGTATCGTAACGTACTTTACGTACGACCTTCTAATTCCTCACCGTATATTTATACGCATATACGGTATACAGGCCGAGAGTGTTACCGTGGTATATTAGCCAAGAATTAACGACCGTGGTAATCAGCACTCGCTTCATAACGTTTGCCGCGTTACACGGCCAAGGTTATTAACACTCGCGCGCACGTCGGAACGCGTTATTGATATCTACCGCGATACACAAATCACTTGTATCATTTCTTTTTCATCTACAAGGCCGGACACAGTTTGGACGACTAATCTCCAATGAGTGCGATTTAATCGGGAGACCGTAAGGTCTTAACTTTGAGCCTTCTCCACTCCGGAGTATTATTTTGCTAGAGCATTTTTTAGATTATTTTTAGAACTGCTTGGGGATTAATTTTAAAAAATTAACAGATCACGTGTCCAGTACAAATTCGAGATGTGAAATGTATTTTCTTATGTCATATATCTTTGCAGAAGACTATCCATAAAACTTATCGATATTACACAGAGAGAAAAGTGTCTAGTATTTGCAACTATAATTGCATAGTAAAATAATTATAGTTGCAAATATCATTTTTATAGTTATTATTGCTATAATATTAGTGTAAATAACCACGTATCGTTGTGCCAAACAAGGTAAAAATTTTACTATAAACTAAAAAGTTTACTATAAATTATAATAATTTCTACCATACATAAATCACAATTATGGCACGTTTAACCATACATATGGTTGTATGAACGAATGCTATAGCTATTGTAACAATAATATAGTGTTAAGTTAACTATAATTTATATTGTTAATTTAACTATAAAAATATTGTTACGGCCAAAAATAACTATAAATTATGATAAATGCAACTATTTTTTTCTCTCAGTGTATGTTTAAGTTTTAGGACAGTATAACTTACATTTAATATACATTTTTAATTGTTGAGAAGTCGTTAGGTTTTGCGTTTCACGTCGTTTTGCGTTTCTCCTCGCTTTCCTTCTCGGTATTTATCTACCACCGCGAAGACTTATCCGCCCGAGCCTTGCATTTCGCCCAACTTAATTGCTCAGTGTGCACTTAGAGGCGAGTCTAGATCGCTCGAGCGGCGCAATAACGTGCAATTTGGATGGCGAGCCCATGTGATAGTAAATAACTTAAGCGTTTTACGCGATAAAGGCTATGTGCGCGCTAGGAGGAAACGCCCGCGCCGCGCCGTTCGTCTCGGCCGAATCAGGATTTACGTTTTTCCTAACCGGCGCACATCCATCGACCCGAATGGATTGTAGGACTCTCCTCCAGGAGGGGAGGTCGCAGCGCGCCGCTCACCGCCGTCCCCGCCGCGCCGTCGGGCAATTACGTGCTTTATGCATCGCGAAATAAGACCGTCTTAATTTCATTCGCGATTTATAATTCAAATTGCGCGTGGTATCGGGATAACGATCGTCTGTTCACAATCAGAATTGAGAAGGAGGAACTTGTAAAGGGGAAAGTAAGGAGAAATTGCGGCGGATCAATAAGAAATTTTTAACTTTACTCAATTCGTTATACAAGTCTGCTTTTCTTCAATGTTAACATCGATCGGATTGTTATCTAAACGAGTAGATAATAAGTGAGTCATTAATTCCGTTTAATACACAATTAGAAATACAATTCCGTAACTAATAATTTAACAATAATTAAACGTACAAAAAGAAATTTCTTACAATGAAGTAATTTTAACTTCCGAGATATTTATTGAATAATAATACGTTTTTCATTGAGGTAGATTGGTTTTAAGAGTTTAATTGTCAATACTAATTACAATATTTACAGATATTCTTTGAAACAATGAGTTTACATGCAGAAAAATTTATTCTTATGCTAAGAAAAGCAGTTGTTCAACTTTTAATTTTTTTTTTTTTAAGTAATGATTATCTTTGCAAAGATCTCCTTGATGAATAGTCTTAAAGTATCATTCACTTGAAACAAGTAAAATTTACTTAAAATAAACTTCTGTGTACACACAGAAAAATATGTATTTGAATTAGAAAAATAACATTTATTTTAAATAATTTATAAATTTATATATCCGTAAGTTCTTTATAAGTAACGAATTTATTCAAAATATATTCTGAATCCTTAATAATTTAATACTTCAATTAAGAATATTAATTTAAAATAAAAATTTGATTTACTTATTACTTTGCAATTTAATTTTAAAGTACTCTTCAAGAAAGTAATAAATTCTTTTATAAGTATATGATAATGAGTTTTTAAAATTTGTGATAAGTGTATTTTAAGACTATTATAAAGAAAATATTCTTTATTGAAGATAACCGTTACTTATTGGAAGAAAAAGAGGAATAATCGCTTTTCTTGACAGTAGAATTTTTTCTGTGTACATATGTTATGTCAGCTAGATATAAGATGGCTTTCACAGAAATTTATTAACAGATGAAACAGTTGTTACCAAGTGTTACTAACAGTTATACTTATCACAGATGTGTCAGAAGTTCATTTATTTATACTATATTTATAGCGCCATTACACCGAGGGAAAAAAATTATTGATTTGATTAAAATTTATAATTTGTTCCAATTTTTTCAGCTCAAGTATTTACGTAGTTCACTTAAATACATAAATACTTGAACTGAATCTAATCAAACCGAACAAACTAGTTAAATTGGCAACTTTTTCCCTCAGTGTAGTGGACCTCCATAAGTCCGTCCATCGAGGGTTTATTGAAGATAACCGTTTCGCTACATTTGTGTCACGTCATACCACCTCATCTTATTACCGTACCGACGCCTACCAACTTCGCTTGTCGTCCGGGTTCGACGATTCGTGATGCTACCACGAGCCACGCCGGATATAACGTTCATATCCTGAAGTTCAGCACGCGAAGGCGAACCGTGATGCAAGCCGCCGCGCGCCCGGGCAGACTCGTACCGTAAAACGTATACGGTGCGTGCGGATAGAGAGAGAGAGAGAGAGAAGCGGGATAAAGGGCGGGCGCGCGAGAGAGGCGAGGAAGGAGCTTTACGTAGCTGCACGCACGGCACCTCGAGTTGCCCGAAGGTGGTATCCACACACGGATACGTCGCGGAGGGGACACGACACACGAGAGGCGAGACGACGGGATCCACGATATATCCGAGTGGCAGGCCCGTGGCTGAACTAACTTCCCCGGGCACGGGGCAACCTCCGCCGCCCTCTCTCTCTCTCTCTCTCTCTCTCTCTTCTTCTCCCCGCGTGTACGGGTACCGTACACGCATCACGCCAACACGCCACACCACGCCACGCTATGCCCGTGCCGCGATCAGCTGGAAACCCGGAAGGTTTCTTGGCACTCCTGACCCAGTGAACAAGACACCTTTGCATGTGCCCGCTCGTTTAACTTCACCCCCGTCTCGCTCGATGGTATCTGAAACTTTGGTGATTGTGAACGTCGACGCGAGGTGCTTTGTCCGCGCGCTTGCCCCCCCCCCCCCTTACCCGAAGAACTGACCGCTCTTGCTGGTAGCGTTTGGAAAATTTGAAAACGAACCCCACCGGGAGTTTGATAAAGCGGTGAAGGCTGATGTATGGAGGTCTTATCGGTATTAATGGCAGAGAGAAAAAAAAAGAACATGATAGTAATGCGAGGAGCCTCTGACAAAGGCAGACGCTCGCTCGGTCGCATGGTGTTTCTCAGGTGAAATATGCCACTCCACTCCCTCCCGTCGCGAGTAATCTGCAATTACGCAATCCTCGCGGAACGCAAGATGAGGTATTCGAGATTGCGCGGTCCCACATGTAAAATATGACGGATACGCAAATGATATATTCGCGCGACCCCGCGCGCGGCGGATTCGCAAGATTCGTCGGGCCGATAAACAACCTCATCGATTTGTCCATTAGCCGCCGTCGTTTCGCGATCCTGGCAATTTATCGCGGCGCACGTATAATACCGACGGGCGCGTGATACCGTTCGATAACAAAGGCACTACAGCTATTACAGAGTTTTCTCTGCACTCTCCTGATCGAACGAGCCGGGAGGACGTTACGGGGGGTGTGTCGTGCGTGTCGCGGCGTTTACATTCGCGTTTACTTCGCATCCGTGGTAGACGGGCCGAGCCGCGACCGAGGAATCGCAATCGTCGTGATGCCACGTTTATTATGTTGATCGCTGATCCGAGGATTATTGCGACATACCGAAGGTGGAACTGAGTTTGATTCATGGGCATGCGGTGCGCGATTTTGAAACGCATGGGAGGGGGGGAGTATAAAGAAGTTTCCTTCGCCCATTAATGATGTATCTACTCATATGTGAACGGCATCTCCCGATAATCGCGTTTCTTCTGAATTATTATAAGTTATTTTAACATAAGAGCTAATTTTTGTTTATGCTACAGATAAGACATATGACAACAATCTTTCTTGAAACGTAAAACGTGACTTGTAAAAGGAAAGTGCAATACTAAAAATTTGCAAATTAAATGTGTGTGAAACTTAAAATATATTAATAAATTGAAACAAATATATATAATATAATAATTATTGTGTAATGTAATGTGTACATATGAACGATTTGTTGCGGTTTTGCTATTAAAATAAAGAAAAATGAAAATTTTCAATAATACACATTACGTTAATTAGTTCTTTATTAAAAAAAAAATATTGCAATAAAGATTGATTGCCAGTGTCTGGTTTGCATTTACTTTATCGCAAAACGAAATTTCGATAAATGTAATAGCATTATTATATCTTAAATTTTTGCCGCTTACAATGGGTTAGTTAATTACGAGTTGACGTAACCAAACTTTTTAATAACTAGGGACGAACTGTGGCACTGCATTTCATAATGATAATGACTAGTGAAAGCGCATTGTATTGTGCGCAATATCCGAGACATTGAAATGTACAGAAAAGCGTACACAGGAGCGCAGTGTAGCTCTCTCGGTATGTGCATGAGAAAAAAAATAATAATCCACGACGTGCATGAAATTATCACTGTACTGACAGCCAGTTTTTCCTTTCATTGTTATTACATGCAGGAAATGCAATTCCGCTATTATTATTACACATTATTACAATGTCTACAATTTTGAATTTTCTTATACAGAAACTTGCAGGGAGTTTCATTAATCTAAAGGACAAATTTACTTTTTAGTATTTGACATTAATGCAGTAAAGTTTACTGAGTAAACCAACGAGATATAAGAGAAGTACCATTAGAGGACATACTCGTACTTTTTAGATTAATTCTTAAAAACTTGGTGTGACGCGTGAATGTCCACTTGAGCCTCTAATTGCATGCAGTATTTTAAAGTATTTTAAAGGGATTTCGTGTACTTTTGGAGATACAATGGATACTTTTATTTTTATTTTAATGACGCACGGCCAGTGCTACTTAAGGACATGATTTCTCGCCACGTTTCGTAGAACTGATCTGAAAAAATTTTATCGCGAACGTTTATCGGTCGCGACGGTTGTCCCAATTACGTCCCCGGGCCAGGCCGAGCGGTGGACCCGATCCCGAAAAGATCGCGGCGTACGAACAAAACCGCGCACGTCCGTGACCTCTGATCGTGGAACTAATTCAAAGTACGCGTATCATGACGGCATCACGGCGCATTAAATGCGCCGTGTGAAGTCACCGGTTGATCGATGGCGTTATTAGTCAGTGGGACCGTCGGGCGTCACAAAAGGAGCCCTTCCTTTAAATAATCGGACGGCTCTCTTGACGAGCGATTAAAAAGTTCCGTCCCGCCGGACGTCCCGAGATTGATGTCGGCACGTTGCGCGAAGAATCAAGAATATTGTCTTTCCCTCTTGAAAACCGTAATGCCTTCGACGAAGGAGACGCGCGTTCTCCCGGTCTCCGATTACAATGAAATATTTTCGTTTTAATATATTGGCGCATATATTGAAGAACTCTTTCAGATATTTCTTAAGGTTTTTTTTTAGTGCCTCCAAGATCGATAAGCAACAGTTCGATCAAATGATATAGATTAATTATTATAAACATAATTTTATGACATACTCTCTGAATCGGAATCAGTATTATTTACTGAAGAACAGTGAATTATCTGATTTCAGTATGATAATTATCAATTAGTGATATATGCACTGTCTTTCAATGATAATATACTAATTATGATCAATAAGAGTATCTCCTTCTTAATCAGAATCACTGAAAGATAGTGAATAAGTCACAGTTGTATGTATTATATAACACTGTAGTAACATCTCATTGATTTAGATTTAGAGAATGCATAGTTGAATGTACTACGTCTACTATAATAACTACGTCTACTATAATAAGGCATATATTAATTTTATTACAAGTATTTAAAATAGTGGCTTATAAACTAATTAAAATAAGTATCAACTTAAATCTTCTGAATAATCTATATCTGTGTCGTTACTCAATTATTTTGATATCTAATGGATCGTCATATGAGCCTCTCTCTCTGTAGACGTGCGACACTTTTGCAGAAACAAATTATCTACATCTTGACTCTACTGTTATCTCGGTTGTAATATCGTCGCACAGCGGGCGAATGTCGTTCCAATTATTCTTACACCGTCCGGAATCGCGAACTCGAGTACAGTATCGTGGAGAATGGCGTGCAGAGACACACGAAATTATTTTCCCGACGTTAGATCTTGATCCTCCCGGAATCGCGGGATTTTGACTTACCGTAGCGACGATCCTGGAATTATTAACACACACCCGTGCCGCGTACACCTGACTGCGATCGTATGCATGCGTAAAACAGATAGACGTGATATCGAGTTTTTTTTTTTGCAATTGCTGACGTATTCAGGATAATTATAACTATAGTCGAGATCGGAAGATTGTATTTCATTAAAAAGCAATATATTTATGAATCGAATCACTTATTCATCTCGCTACAAAATAAGCCGAGCAAAAATCTATTTATGAAGTTTCACTTGGTTGTAAATAGAGTCTTTAATCCTATTACAATTCAATTATTGCTTAAATAATTTTTAAATAAAATTATTTTTTTTTTGTATAATTAGCTCTCATTCCACTTAATTATTATTTTCGAAGAAATCTCGTTTTGCTTCCAATCCTTTGTGAAGCACAAAAGGAACCATTTTTTGCTCAACTTCCTAAAGTTTTTATACTTTTGCGTGCTAAAGAAGACCTTGGGTTAGCCAAGAATGTGCTTTCCAACAGGGTATCTCTCTATCTCGGAAATACTTCATATGTTGTCTATCGTGCTCCGTTTCTTCAATTACACCTTCCCCCTAGCGTCAATCATACGTGAGTGGATTAGCGCACTCCCCTCGGCACGATCGCGCGGATAATCTCGCCGGTTCTCACGGACGGTTACAATTATACAGCCCGATCGGAATTAAATGTAGAATAGGAAACGCAAACATATCGTTTCCAGTCCTCGTGGCGGCTCCGCAGAGCGAGCTCGGAGCACTCGCAAAGAGAGACAGAGAGAGAGAGAGAGCGAGAGGGCTGGGGGGAGAAAGGAGCAGACACGACAGCGGCAGGGGAGAGTTTGAGGGGGGGGGGGGAGGGAGACAGAGTGTGGCAGGGGGCACAAGTGGCACAACATGGTGGTGAAATGGGGGAGGCGAATGACTGGTGTCGGTTACACGGGCTGGCACTGCAGCTCTCCGTACTTCCTAGCTGAGCTACCCCTGCGGTTACCTGCGGATGCAGCCCCTTCTCGACCCCCCCCTCCCTCCCTTATCGACTACGCCGCGAAACGGCGTATTTATATTTCTATACGTTCGTCGTTTGACCCTGGGCCGTGCAATGCACGACCGTAGCGTCGTTAGAGACGCTAATCACCGTCGGCCTAATCGGTGGCCGCCATTACGCCTCGTGCCGCGGCTGGGTATACGCGCCGAGGGTTTAGCCGGTTAATTACCGCTGGCGCGGTCAGGGTTTACGTAATTGTCATGCGATATATTGCCACTCGTGTGGATGATTTACGCGGGGTACGCGTCCGTACCTCGGAGTACTTCGGGGGCTCGGTAAAACGGCACGCTCCGTTCGCCGCGAGTGTGATTTGTCGAATGACGGGTACTTTAGGGGCGCCGCAGACGGGAAATCTCGATCACGTCGTTCGATCACAGATAACCCTGTAAGTCGCGCGGAGCTTCTTAAGCAGGCGGTCAACAGTTTGTGTCAAGTGAGTAGAGGCGAGGTGCAAGTGATCCTTGGCGGATTAGAAGCCCTGAAAGTGGCGCGAAGCAAGTATAGCGAGCAGATTACATCTATCACGTTCGTCTTCCGCTATATAGCCGCGTGCTTATAGAAAGATGATATTCTCAGAGGATGAATAATGTTGAAATATGCGTGTAATATTTTGTTAAGAATATAAGGGAAGGAAACTATACAAATAAATACCCTCTCTGTATGCTATAGGTTTGATTAATTTTGTGATACACTTTAAGTGTAATTTTCCAAATGTTTTGCGTCTTATGCCGTCTGCTGTCTATACTTTTTCAGATATGCGAATGATTAATAATCGATGTGATACCTCCACGTGTGTGCGGAGGGGGAGGAGGGGGGGGTAAGGGAATATCTCGCAGGGGCACCCGTTTACATATGTTTTATCCGTCACGGGCCAACGAAGATTACGCATTCCGGGTCGGTTCCTGGCGCCGCGCAAAAGCAAAAGTACCGGGGGTAATTTCAGCGATAGTGTCTGTTAGAACAAAGGCCTGGGAATTAATTAGTAGGCACGTATATGGCTGAGCCCCCTAGAGGGCGCAGCATATGGCGCGATCACATCATCGCATCAGCGGCGCACCACCTGGCCCTCCCTTCTTTTCACCTCTGCCTCTCTGTCTTTCGCCTTGTATCTGCGTAGGGTCGAAACCGTGTCTAGATGGACAAACCAACGGTCAGACAAAAAGACCACGGGCGAATCGACAGGGGTTGCCCCCGTCCGCCGCCCGGCCGTCTTTCCATCCCGGCGTTCACGAGCCGTGGAAAACGTATTAGTTGCATAGCAGGATGAATTCCTGGATTTTTTCGATTGCTCGTAATTACGGCCGTCTAGGTATACAACGCAGACAGCCGAGTCTGTCTTGCGTACGAGCGTTATTGATTTCTCAATTTCATAATTTCTCATTTAAATAAATTACTAAATAATAAATTTACGAATGCTGCGATTTTCTCACTCACGCAGCAATATTAAGCGGATTAATTGTAATTGTGTCAAATACGAAAAGTGAGCAGCTTATAATTTATTAACCATTGATAACTAAACACTTTACAATAGTGTTATAATTAAAAATGTTCTATTGTCTTGTCGTAAGTTGCTGCATTTGTCAAGTGTAGTGACAAAAATAATTTTTATTCCTCTCGATTTCTTATATAACATTGTAGAAACGCGCAAATACGCTTTGTCATAACTGCAATATGTATTTTGTAATGTAAAACGGAATCTGCGAAGGTTTGTATTTTTGTGAACAGCACGACGAAAAACCGAGCGGACGGAACGCGGTTCGTTAAGTGTGGGTTGTATCATGTTTCCATGTAACACCCGAACGAGGCGGGCTGCCAGAGGTTCCTGATACGAGAACTTTTAATTACACCCTCCCGATGTTCTTTCCCGTTGACCGAGTCGCGGGTGACAGGTGCGATTCAAGCGGATCGTATAGAGTACCGATTTCAAACTAACTCACCTATGCCTAGTTAAAACTGACGTTGCTAATCCGGCCGTGGTGAATATATTAAGTATATATTAATCTACCCTACGTTCTTCCACATACCGTTCAGCCACACACATGTGCTTAATTACATGAATATTACATGAATATTAATGTTTACACTTTACATTTTAACCAACATCTGTCAATTCACGATTATTTTTCACTTCGATCTGTTTCCAATGCTCGTTGATTAGGAATTTCGCGTTCGCGAGAAAATTTTTATCGCGAAATTTTATCCAAGGGATCTACCGTTAAAATTAGACTCTCACACTTGTTCCAAATAAAATTGTCTTATTACTAGTTGTTAAAGTATTAATAAAGAAGACAGAATCAGAAGGCATGAGACATGAAGCGGACCGAAGAGCACTTTGAGAACGTCCGTTGGAGGCGCCGCGTTCTCCATCGCGTTAAATCTCTCGGATTAGCCTCGCCGGGTCATTCTTCCAACGATCCCGAGGATACCGTAAATGGAAAGACGCGCAAGGATACATCAGCGACCTAGGGAGCGAGTCGAGAAAACGCGCGCGGTATCGATTACCATCCCCCGGCGTGACGTTGTGGCAAATCACCGGATATCAAGCTGAGGTATGATGATTGTTGATACCGGCAAAACGCAACGAGTCCGCTAATATTCCATCGCCTCTGCCGCCGCCTTTCACCTCCACGGGAACGGACGACTCGTCGCCATCGTCGTCGTCGTCGTCGTCGCCGGCGTGCCGCGAGTTAAAGCGGCGTGCGGCAAGAAGATCCGCGACGAATGTCGGAATAAATCCGTAAGCGTGGCTCTCGGTGTCGGCGAAAAAAAGGCCGAGAAATAGATAAAAACTCATCTCTCGTCTTGTTGCTCCCTCCGCCGAGGGAGACGTATTACTTCGCGACTTATGGCGCTGTGTGAGAGGGAGAGAGAGGGCCAATCAGGCTCGGCTGTTTCATGTTTACGATTTCTTATAGTTGATGATACAGTTGATTTTGTACACGTTACATTCTCCCGTCTTATAACTCGCTCTCTAAATTACAATCGGTGAAAAATCAGACGATACATTGATTTTCAGTGGTATACTTATAACTTCCCTTACAAAATTGTAATACTGGACCGTATTAGATTGGTCAATAATTAATATTTATTTTAATTAATACTTATTTTAAGTATTAAAAACACTGTTGCTAGTACTTTTAATACTCAAAATATGTAATAATTACTAGCCAATTTAATACTGTACAGTATTACATTTTTATAAGGGTTGTCAATCAGTGAAATGAATATACTGATCTTTCAGTGATTATACATTAATTCATTCTGAAGTGAATATCACTAAAAGACAGTAAATACTCATATAATTATTATAGTCATATACAACTGCAAGTCAGTGATAACACACTGACTGCAAATTAGAGAGCAGAAAATGAATTATCTGTATCGATAAAAGAATTTTTATTCAGATCTTTATTAACATTAAAGGTGTCTAATGTTAAAAGATGCTGTGTAAAATCAGTCGATTTTTGCCCCCGGAACGACAAGTATCAGACAAAAATTATAAAAGACGTTTTTATTTGCTACTCCGGATAAAAAATCGTCCTTTAGATATAAATATATTAAGGAATACTCTTCACTCCCGAGGAAGTCCGATTCATCTGACCGTTCAGTTTGGCCCCGGTGCTCCGATTTCGGCAGAAAGACTCCGTCGTCTCTTACGGTCGATCGAGCCGCGATCGGTGAGTCCGCGTACGGTGCGATTCTCCGTCGATCGATCGGGATGGAAAGAGAGAGAGAGAGAGAGAGAGAGAGAGACCACTCTCTTTCTCCGAGACTGCTTTCCCACGAAGTTAAAAGAGGAGAACGGAGGAGGCGGCGCGTAACCGAGCGGAGCGGAGCGGCGCGGCGCGGTATACGCGAGGTTGAAGAGGACTCGGGAGGGTCGGGCCCTTTTGCGGGCTCCAGGACGAGAGATAGGGAGAGAGAACGAGAGGACGACCGGAGACGAATTCCAGAAAAATTCTGCCTTCTCGAGTGCGAAGAAGGAAATAAAACGAGACGCGTGTCTCGAGTGTCGGCGCGACAAGAGACCGACGGTGGCGTGTGTATGTGCACGCGCGTCGATGCGTCGTCGAACGCAGACCGGAGGCCCCTCTCTCTCTCTCTCTCTCTCTCTCTCTCTCTCTCTCTCTCTCTCTCTCTCTCTCTTTCTCTTTTTCTCTCTCTCCTCCTCTTCTCGCCGCGAGTGTGCACTCGCCGCGCCGACGAGGTTGCTTGAGCATATACGAAGATTTTGGACGAGCGTAACCCAGCAGCCGCGTAACCGGGCGGCTCACCTTTCATGCCTCGAAAAAGGGACCGAGAGACACCTCGCGGGGCCCCAAGAGGGTCCGCGCCAACGAACGTCGCGCCGTTTTTCTTGTTGCGATCGCTACCGGATGAGCGCCGGTGAATGCTCCCGGCTCGAGGAGGAGCGGCGGAAAGGACGACAGAGAATGAGAGGGGGGAGGGGGAGAGAGAGAGAGAGAGAGAAGGAGAGTGGAGCGCGTCATTTGCGTGCGTGAGGCTCGCGAAATTCGTTTATGCCGCGCTGGACCCCGAGTCACTTGGCTCGCAGCGTATTTGTCTTTGAAATGAATACTCGAGGGGAGAGAGACATGCGGCACAATTCCTTTCTCGAACGCCAGCGATGCCTGAAAGTTTCGCCGCGACGGCCGCACACAAGCGAGCAACACGAAATACATAAGTCCCGTCACTTTTTCTTTTTTTTTATGAATTTTATCATCGCTATTATTTTTTTTATGTTTCCTCCGACAAGTATAATACGATTTTGCTTGCATTCAAACGCGACAGGTGTTTGTTTCGCACTAATCTAGTTAGCTCTCTCCAAAATATAAATTGTTTGACTGCAAAATAAATATAAAGTAACGAAACGCAAGCGTTCGATCGAGCGAGTAATTTTATCAAGGGCCCGGCCGTGGATCTTTCGTCGTAAAGCATTACTTTTAATGATTAATCCCGATACGTATGCTGCTATTAAATAACAATCGGGACTCGTCGCGACCGCGATCTCCTCCCATCGTGGTATATTCATCGCCGGTAATTTCCTCCGTATATTTCTCACCGTTAATCGAGTCGCGGAGCATTACGGATAGTTCCAGTAACAACGCGGGATTGCAAATGGATTGCACGTACGATACGCGCTTGCTCCGAGCAATTTGGGAAAGCGCAATGTGTATAATTTAATTCCGTGCAAACCATAGCCTTGTTATGCGCATTATGTCGTACCACGTACGCGCATATACATGCGGTATATGCTGATGAGTCAGAGTGAATCATATTGGCGATCAATTTTATAGCCGTATATATGCCGTATCGCGTATAAACGCACACACATAGAGCCCCCCACATGCATACTGCATCTTTAAGCCTCGATCAGCCTTCGACGCGTTTAATTAGTCGTGATTTATTTCGGGGTATACTTGAAATTTCCAAGAATTTCCTGATAAATTGAATGTTTCGCATTACGGGCTTTTCGTTACTTTCTCAGGGGATTTGATTACCGTATGTAATTTACCTTCTGTTTTGTAGTCAAATAATTTACTATTAAAATTAGGGAAAAATTAATAATCTAGTTATTAATAAATCTTCTGACTTGAGCAGTTACCATCTCAAATGGTATTCTTAATATAATATTTTATATATGTAAAAAATTTCATGTTACTAATTAGTCTCCTTTTATACAAGCAGGTACAACTTACGAGTAACTTATCACAGAATTGTTCACGAAGATTCGTACTTATCTCTAACACCATGATTATTAATTATCCAAAACGAATTTCGGTCTAATGCCCGAATTAGCACGAATTGTTCGATATCGTCTTTTTCGCACACAAATCTATAGAAGAGATATTAAAACGGGTTACAATAATGGTATACGATCATCACTCTTCCCCCTCTCCGGCCGGCATCACTTTTCGAGAGTTAATGTCGGCGATATTTCACGCGCAGGATCCCCGCAATAGGCGTGTAAAATGATTTGCTGTAAATCTATCGTCTACCTGGCCGCCACCACCTCCGCGAGTCGCGCACCTGGCGGTATCTCACAATATCTTCCAGTTCTGTACATGGAAGAGAGAAAGCGAAGGAGAGAGAGAAAGAGAGAGAGAGAGTGATGGGGGGAGGGGGATGAAATTATGTTCTCCTTTATATTTGAAAGGGCACAGCTGTGATCACCGTGTTCCTCCACGTGCCGCCTGTTTTCCGCTCTAGCGTGCCAAAGGTGTATAGGACTTCCAACTTCGCCCGCTTCGAATAGAGAAAGAGAACAACGTGAAAACAACATAAGTGGCAGGAGACGTAGGGTGGAGAGATTTCGCGGGATACATGTACTGGGACTTAACGCGAGAGAAACGGAAAGAATGGAAATTGCGTAGTGCAGAGAATTGGAGCGCTCACTTACGCGCGATTGTTCCGTGAATGACGGACTTACTCACGATGTTACGGGATAATTTCGCTAGATAATGAGTTTACGTCAGCTGCAGTCCTTGCTAGAAATATAGCTGTAGTATATACCGAACTACCGAATTACGTACTTCGCTGTTGTGAAAGGAGGTTCCTTGATTTTTAAAGTTGGATATTATATTCTACAAAACACCAATTTACATTTTTTCTCTTTTGAAAATATTTTAAATTACCAAATGTCCTATTAGAATAAATTTCTATTTATTAAGTCTCAATACAATTTTTAGTTATACATTCGACAAACTAGACTCACGGCAAAAGTTGCGTCATAATTAATTAATTTTCCGTGGTACGTCAAATTGTAGATATGGAAAGGTGGTGTTTCTTTGACCATCAGTGATATCTTTGATCATGACATTTTATAAAACTATCTAATAAATATTTGTAAGGGTGAAAATAAATAGTTTGCAGTTTTTATATACTGTAAAAAGTGCTGTATAAATTACAATTTTAATAATAAAGAGAATTATGTATTGCTATAAAAATAATTTTCTTTTTAAGTGTTTGAAGTAAATAGTTTTAAAAGTCTTTTATTCTCATAAAGTGTCGCATATATTCTGTCTTATATTTAAATTGTCTATATTGTTAAAAAGTTATCTAGAGAAATTGTTTAAAATTTATAATACCGTCAATCTCTCTCTACACTTTATAAAATTAACAAGAAATAGAAAATAATCTAAGTACTCTTAAACATATGTCAGTTAGTATTAATTTAAAAAATTAAAACTAAGTCAAGTTTTTTTAATGTTAAAAAGTATATAAAAATATGTAACAATTTAAATCTATACAAATATAGGTATGACAATTTCTATTTTGAAAGAGTATTTTAAAATTATTTTTGTATTTTTAGATACCAAAACAGAGCTTGTACAATGAAAAGTGTCAAAATTGGTTGAAAGTATAATATGTTCCTTTACTTTCTGTAATTTATTTTTTATTATTAACTGTTTCTATATACGTATTATCAAAGACGTCGCGCATAAATATTAAGAAATTTATTTGACAGTTAGCCTGATTTGCAATTTTTTTCGACGAAACGGCAAATTACGCTTTTACAGTTTCCAGTGACGATTGTCATCAGAATCGCGATAAACCGATTATTCGCGTTCGCCGGTCTCAGGTAGATCAACCGTCGGGCGATTGCTACAGGTCGTTTCACGGTGATTTCCGAGTCGCAAGTCGGTCGAGAAAGGCACTAGCGGACTGAAAGACGATCACCGGTCGCCGGTATCCCGCTGAGAGAGCGAATCCCTCGCGTTACCTAGAGGCCTTCATTAAACTGACACTGATGGCGAATCGGTGGTACGAATCACGTAATTTCCCCCCTTCTTCCCCCCTTGGTTGCTTGATCTCCTCCATTTGGCAGATCGAGGGCCCCAGTCTTTTTCGCATTTCTCTTCATCTAGATTCCTCGCTTCGGTCTCGGCGCTTCGCCGTCGGTTTCACTTGAGGCGCAACCTTTAATAAAAGGTTTCTTACGAACAAAGTTTCCTCCTGTCTCCTATCTCCTCTTCTCTCTTTGCACTCTGTAGTTATTTCTTCTTTCGTTCGTCCCTTTACAATCGTCCAGAATTTCTTTCCGCTAACATTTGCTCATTTTCTCGGCACTACGTGAAGATATAATCGATCGGCAGTTCCACTCGATCTTCTCTGTTAAAGACCTAATGATGAAGGTAATGGACAGGCGGACGGATGAATTGGGTGGGTCTGTATCTGTCCTCTTTCACCGTGTGCGCTTTCCATGACTCGTGTGTTGATGACCGTTCGAGAACGATCATGCGATCGCGTTCGATTCTGCTTAATATGAGTTTAGACATCATCACCTGGCCGGCCAGGCTGCGCGATGTCAATTCGTTGCGAGGATTAGACGACGCGGTGGCAGCTGCATGAATTGGTAAAGCGGCGGCCGCGTGCTTCGTTAGTCATTCAATAGCGACGATGATGAAACTCCTACTTAGCGTAATTCTTTATAGGGTCCGAAGATGTCTCGAATCATGGCGCCGACCTTTGATACACGTCGGCGCGTCGAAGGAGGGCCAGTGTGGCAGCTGGAAGCGTCACAATTTAACGTTTATTTGTGATAACGTTATGTTGTACATCCTTGCATTTATATTTAAAATGATACTCTTTCGCGGCATCTATGTAAAAATGAATTCTTACTGCAAGTAAATTTTTATTCTTGAATGCTATATACTTTGATATAAGCATGAAATGCTATCATCAACTAGAAATATTTATTTATATCAATAACAAATAGGTTTACGTAAAGTATATTTTATTCTTAAGAAGGTATTCTTTTTTCTAAAATCGTATATGATTAAAACAAACTTAGGTACACAAAGTTATTTATTCTTGGATTAAAAATAACATGCTTAAATATTGCGTATTATCTCGTGAACAAAATGCATTTTTTTATAAATAAAATGGGCTCGCCAAAAGCGCGGAAGGAAGTAAGATTTCGCCATCCACATGTACAATTGGCTAAAATATGCCAGTTTATAAAAAGGATCGAGAAAAATGAGAGGGATAGAATTGTGGAAACTTTTACTTCAGAAAAATAATATGTTTAAATTAAATTAAATTTATTTTGGATAAAATTAACAAAAAGACTTATTGAGAGAAAAATTACAATTAATAAGAGTACATTTAGTATTAAACTAATGCGATTTTATTCTTTAATTAAAGCAAATTTTGTTTTCAATAAAAAAATTTTTTTTTTAAATCAAGAATAATTTATCCTTAATTGAAGAATACTTATTCTTGGCGCTATTTTAAGTATAAAAGATTCTTAAATTAAAGCATTTTTGCATTTTTTTAAGAATACATTTTTTTGTGTGTATCTAATGCAGCACAGATACTTTTAGACGCGCGCTAATTAAAACCGTGCGAAGTTTAGCAATGTAGAAAGTCGTAATTAAAATCAATCGTGAGTATTAGAAGATTTCATGACAATTTATGATAAATAGCTCTGGAAACTATAACGCGCCTGTTTACGAGATAAGTGTTACGGTGTACGAGGATGAGAAAACTACTTTGAGTTTCAGCCACGTGCGCTCTAACTGTTTTTAATTATTCCCCGACATTGCATGTTCATTGCTAGCATAGCGTGTTAATTGCCGCGTCACACCGAAGACTTGTCCGACGCAAATGTGCAAAAAAAGTGTTTATTCCGGCTGTATTGCGACACAAATACGCATTGACACGCATGGAATTTGCGAAATTTACCGTTCCGAGGTTTAGGGAAATGTTATTCCAGGAAGCTGATTATAAAAAAGTAGGATTCTCTAGGAAACAGTAAGAAAAAGCATTCTCTAAGAATGCTGTGGCAGTCTAATGTTCCGATACACGAAATACATCGAGTATCATAAAAATGTCAATTATTTTCTCTTTCTGCTCTAAATACGAAGAATGAGAGTAAGGGCCATTATATATGAATTATACATGAATGTTTAGAATTCATAAAAATACATTTAAAGATATATTCCAAGTTTTTGATGCTCTTAATATTATTTCTTACTACACTATTCAACAATTTGTGTATTATATTTAGAATGTAAGTTAGTTAAAAATTAAGAAAAAATATTTCTTTATAAACATGAAAATACTGTAGAAAACTAATTTTAGAACGAACGTAGCGTTTTAATTTAATTATTATTATTATACAGTTTGTACGCGGAGCTCTATTTATATTTATTAACTAAGAATAAAATGTGAAAGATTACGCGCGCTGTGTGGAAAGAGAACGTTCCAATTATTTTGTTATCAGTTCTCCCAAAAGCACGATTATTAAAGTTATTTGGAAATATCTAGAGCTTTATCTCTTGCTTTATAATTCTTTATATGCAAGATCTTAGTGCGCGATATTGACGAGGTTTTTTTAAAAGCGCGAGTTCTGACGGTCGTAAAAAACCGACCCAAAAGAACCAAAAGGAACAATGATAAAATAGCTTTATGCGATTCCTGAAGCTTTATCAAGTTTGAACGGCATCTTTTATGGAAATTCCACTAGTACTCGCGTCGCTATGACGTGGGTAAGTTGCTTTATTTATGCCGGTCAGAAAGGAGGGTAGAGGAGTTAACGGTGGGACGAAAGGAAGAAAAGTTGATTCGGTGAAGATAACGTTAAGGGAGAAGCACGTGATTCGAGTATGTGTACACAGCGTGAGCTCAGTACTTT
Organism: Monomorium pharaonis; assembly: GCF_013373865.1. NCBI lineage: Eukaryota > Metazoa > Arthropoda > Insecta > Hymenoptera > Formicidae > Monomorium > Monomorium pharaonis. The sequence goes on along the minus strand of NC_050476.1, from coordinate 19,572,868 downwards.
CGTGTTCGAGGAAAGGAAAAAAATATCGCTAATATATAGGAGGCATGATCACGTTAATATAATATATTTTAATTTGTAAATGTTTAATTTTTAAGTAAACGTTTTGTATTTTAAAAGTATAATGACAATATTTGTATTAGTTGATCATCAATTACAATTAGATAGAATTATTAATACCATTATATCGATTTTGATTGTGAAAATAAAAATTGACGTTTACAATCTTTTAAAAAAATAACATATATATATATTTTTTATTATTATTTTATATATATATAATACTTAATACAATTTGAAGCCATTGAATGAAAATAAGAAAACGACAAAGTGTCATAAGTAAAGAATGCAGTCGAGGAATTTGATAGAAGTGACATTCGGTAAGAAGACAACTTCCACGATTTTCACGAAAAAGCTAGAGTTGGTCAAGGAATAATGCTAAGGGTGATTCAAACTTGATTGTCGGTAGGGCCTGACAAAAAAGAAGCAAAGGGAGTGAGCATGGCGGCGAAGGAGAGCGAACAAAGGGTGGATCAATGGTGGATATAAAAAAGGGTCGAGAAACTCGTAGTTTGCGTATATGCTAATATCGGCGCTCTGATTGGGGACGATAAACAAAGCAATTATACGAAAAGGGCGGTATCCTTAGGTGCGGCAACCGGTAGTGCCTGCTCCTGCGACGAGGACAATGTATTCCGAATAAAAACATTTTGAATTAATTGGGCCAAATGACTTCTGATTAATAATGGCAGTGATAACCGTCATAGCGTGGAGAGACTGAGATATACGGCTTAACGTGTTAGTAAAATGAGTGTTTGCTTTGCAAACTGATCATGTGTGTGGCAGCAGTGGAAGGCAGCCACGAAAAATTAAATCCTCACTAGATAATCTAATATATGCGACTAGTGTTGTCGCTCAGATGTGACTAACAATCGAATGTTTCATAGAAAACGTTAAGACATTTTATAGATTTGATTTTTTTTATTGAAGATAAAATGAAAACAAATATTTGAAATATATTATTTCAGATATTTTTTATTCATCAAATATCTAATGATAGCACTTGATATTTATCACTAATGTCGGAGGTATTATAGTCAAAGTAAACAAAATGTGATGAAATGTTTTAGTATAAATTTTAATTATTTTTATTTTTATAAATTTATTATAAACTCTTTACTTGGAAAAGATTTTATTTAAAATAATATTTCTTATCTCTAGAATATATTTTTATATTTTAAAACACAAAAAGATTTTAGTTTATAGATTAACTGAATTTTTATTAAGTGACCAGAAATATTTGTTATAAATTGCACATTGCATATTTATGTTACAAACAAATTACATTGCTGAATATTAAACGGGGGAAAAAAGATTAAAGAATTTATATAGGAATATAGAAGTAATATAAGAATACATCTTTTTTCAATAATTTGACTTGCCATGCTTTCTTAAGTCCGGTTCACGATTTATAAAGCTATTATTTGAGCTGTGTGTCTTCTAATCTGATAATCTTTTTGCAAACATTCTGATATCATCGAATTCTACATAATTCAGGGTGCTCTGTTTTTCGCAAATCATCTTGTTTCATCATATCTACGTGGCGAGTGCACTTTTTGTGCCTCCTACTTCCATGCATCGTAATTATATCCCTTAATTAATTGAAGACGGTAATCCTTTTATATGTTAATAATTTACCGTCTCGTCAGATAATGCCGCTCGCAATTAACGCACCGTATCTTTATTTAAGGTATTAAACATAATTAAGAGATTGCTAATTTGTCCGAAAAAAATTGGATCTTAGTTTCCTAGCTGATAACTATATCTGACATTTCCGACATGTTAAAATGTGTCAGATATGACTAACAGATTGTACAATATTAATGTAAATTGAAAATAAATTACTTTGATAATTCATGTATTTCTAGATTTGATATTTTTAAAGTGATATCTTACACTGTAATTCAGAATTTTATTTTTATTTTTGAATTTTTTTCATGAACATAATTGGAGAACGTAATCGGAAAAATTATTCTACGTGATGCTCTACGTAATTATTTCACACATATTTTTTATCTCAAATACTTCAATAATACTTTTTAATTAAAATAATTTATCATTTTCTTTGTTTCAGTTTAATGACTTTAGAAGTAATTACATATTAAATGTACACATTATGTGTAAATTTATAGAAAGATTAAATTTAGAAAACTAAAAGAAACGAACGTTAAATTTTAGTTTTGACATTTATTATCTTTATACTTAGATTAAAAATGGTGGGATGTACACTGAGAAAAATAGTCGAAATATGTAGAGGCAAATGTTATTAGTGGTATACTTCTTCGATACTTATTAATTATAAATAAAGAATTTGATTATAATAACAAAATATACATTTCTGAAAAACATATTTCATATTTCTTTTATCAATTGCTTTTTGGTAGGAACAACAGTTTTCTAGCCGCATTTAAATAAAGATTTCTCATCTTTTTCTCAGTATATATACTTTTTAAATGTGTTTAATTCAATGTTTATTATGCTTATAACTTTAACTCATATATAGTTGCGAGAAAATTCTGATCTTACGGTCGTCGCGCGTGAGCAGAAGGAGGAGGAGAAGGACCGCGTCGAAATTAGGTGGCGAAGGTGACGAAGAGGGGCGGCCGGGGACACCCAGATTTTATCGGGACGTTTCATTGAACCCGCGCACACGGGGCGCGTACGATGGCGCGGGCGGGCGCAGCACCACCGCATCGCGCGCACACCAGCGGCGGCGGCGGCAACGGCACGCCAATCAGCATTAGCAGAAATGTATTCATGCCACGAAATCATTTAATGCCCCTAATGAAATGCGCTGGTAATTACGGAGTGCGCCGGGAGTCATTCATATTGCATGAGAGCTCCGGAGCGGCGGCGGCGGCGGCGGCCACCGCGAGGTGATGCATGCCGTTCGCGCGCTGTCGTTACATCGAAACACATGTTGCGAATTTCTAATGACGCCGGGTGAGACGTCGCGAATTATTCTCATCGAGAGCGAGGCGCGAGCGACGGGGAGGGGCGGGGGCGGGGGGAAAGACTTATGTGATGTTTAAGCCGCGCGCGAGTCGCGCCCGATCTCTCGATTAGCCGATCGTCGTGGCCGTGGCATCGCGTGTTGCTAAATTACGTTAAACGCGTAAGAGTGGTAGCGGCATTAATCGAAACGGTGGCGGTAAAGATATATCGCCGATCGCAGATACGCGCGGGATCGATGTCTCGTCGTTATGTGACGGAGAGTCGTATTCTGGAACGGAGAGACTTTTCTCATACCGGCGTTAATTGCTGGGACTTGGAGGATTTTATTACTGTTTGTTATAACGAGAGATTTTTTTTTGGGGGGGGGGAATGAAAAATACTGTGGCTCTTTATTCTACTTATTTAAAAATTTCCCATTAATTTAGTCTTAATTTACTCTATCGAGTGCACGGAAAAAAAATTACTCTCAAATTAAAACTTATGTATTCAAATTAACGCGATCCTTGTTTTATATATAAGCAACAATATATAATCTTCTTAGAAGAATTTGAAAATCTTGAATTTCAAGATATTATAGTCTTATTTCAATACTATAAGTATTATTTTAAAAATATGATATAATTGTTTTGATAATTTTATTCTAAGAAAATTATAATCTTCGATTTAAACATGTAGTATTTTCTATCCAATATTTTTTTCTTTTCCATTCAAGAAAATTATTCTTAAATAACAAGAATATTATTTTCTTGGTTAAACTATATAAAATTTTGAAATAAATTTTTATTCAAGTAAATATTTTTGATTTAACGCGATATACAATCTTATTTCAAGATTTCCGTTTTGAAACTGGAGATATTGTCAAAACAAGAATATTCTTTTTTTCTGTGTGATTCGATGAATTCGAGTATATTTCCGGAACATTATAAAGGCATGGGAAAAAGTTTTATTATTTCCGAATTTGCAACATTTTTCATGTGACCTAAATGAGATCTAAGGAGAGATCGGGCCTGGTAACCCACTTAGAGGGACTTTGAGGTATTAACGCGACCTTAACGTCTTAACGCCGGTAGCTGGCAGCAAAGGGTTAAAGACTGCTATTAATATCAATCGAGGCTCTCGATTGATCCCGAGCTTAAGCCGCGAATGTGCGATAGGCGTCGGCGCCTTGATCCCGGGGAACGATTTATAGATCTCACCACCGTGGCCCGCGTGGCGGTGAGATCGCCCAGTTAAAAATGGGTTCGACCCCTGTCATTGGGACTATATTTCTCGGGAATTTCCCCTTTCCATATTCGTCCGACACGTGGCACCGCGTGGCTCAGCTGACTTCACCGCAGTAATTTACTGTTCGCTAGAAACCTACGAGACCTTACCGGAGGTCTAGCTTGTCGGAACTGGTCTATCCGTTCACATCAGAGAGAAAGGGGGAAGTGGAAGAAGAGAGATAAAGCAGGCTTGCTGGCTCCGGAACTTTGCCATTAAAAATAGTTATCAAAGTAGTAGAAATTAAAAGAATATATAATAAATAAGTATACTTTAGCTTTAATTAATTGAAAGATTTAAAGATAGTCATTGTAAATAAAACTCTGTTATTGTTCAAAGAGTATTTAATCGCAGATTATTTAATATAACATTTATTGTAAATCTTTTTCTTATAATAATTTATTTGAATATATATATATAGAGAGAGAAAAATGATAAAAATAATAATAACAATAAAAACATAGGGACTTATCATTTCAACAGCTATTTATTAAAAATAAGCAATCAATTCCCAACAATAATTTTTAATGTAATTAAAGTGATGAAAGTCTGGAAAGAAGTCACGTGTCATATGAAACATTTGTAATCAGTTATCGAGCTTCAAGATTTGTCGAATCAATTGTATTACATTCGAGAAGCGTTGGCTGATATGTTTATTTGCTGACGCAGACGAGATCGATTTTCAGGACAGAGCCCATTTCAGAAGTTTACGATTAGAGAACAATTGACTAGCGGAGTTAACTCGGGACGAGGGCGGAAGGGGTGGACTTTCTCGGTGGTAGACTTTATCGATCTCCCGTGGCCTCAAACGACTACCCGGTACCTTCTTCTTCCTTCTACGCCGACGATAAGCCTAGTAGCATGTTCGCCGTACTTTCCTTCTTACTTTTGACTCTTCCTGAATCTACGACCGGAATCTCCTTTAGTTTTTCCTTCGGCTGCTTTTTCGGATTGTTATCTGTAAAAATATTGAGACTAGATACGCGTAGTTAGGTTTTTCTAATACAAAAAAGATAAAAATATTTTAATAAATACTTTCTATCTTTACATATGCATATAAAACTGGCATCATTTGCTGAAATATTTATGTCATGCTTGTGTGTTTGCAGCCTATATTTTTATTTGTATTAAAAATATCATATAAAATTTAATAGGTCACATAACGTAGCGAAACAAAAGTAGTAAGAATAGATTTGCAAATAAATATATATTTTTATCATATAGCCAGTATTACACACAATGCAAGTATCTTTCTGTATTAAATATTTTTTTTTTATATACTGGGAATATTTTGTATGAATATATTTTTGTTGGCTTCGCAGATAATGTCTCATAAAATTTTAGACGTACTAATAATTTTCTACGTAATTTCACGCATTCGTCTTATTAAATGATCAAATGTAGCGGCACTTTAGGACGTTATTCATCCGTCGGTCTATTACACGACGAAAGCCCACGTACGCATTTGTCAGATTATTACATCGTCTAGGTATATCTCAAAATTACATGACGCATTTATTCGGTATAAGTAGAAGTGGCCGAGATTTCATGAAAGCTAGCAGAGACTTCTTTTTTGACTCCTTACGTCGCATATAAACGAGAAATTAATCGAGCATACATATGGGCAATTAATATTCCAAATAGGTCGACATATGTTTCCTTGCATGTGAATAAGCATATTAAAAATGAAGATGACACTCAGCTTTAGCTATTCTGAAATTATATTTGCAGTTTCTGTTACACAATTTCTATAATTAATATAAAGTTATATACACAAAAAATAACTTAGACACACATTCCTCAATTATAAATTATTTTAGCATTGTTAGTTTTCTTAATATTCTTGATATAATATCATAAAATTCAAGAGTGCACAATTTTTTTCTTCACAGGATATTTTAAAGAAACTTATAACTTAATTTGTTTCGCTATCGCTCGCTTATTTATTTATATTTTACATTACTTTGTTATTTTTATGCAATTGAAAATTCTCTCTCTCTCTCTCTCTCTCTCTCTCTCTCTCTCTCTCTCTCTCTCTCTGTGGCTACACAAAACTCAAATGTATATCCATTGAGTAAAACTCATTCTTTTTAAGCAAGTACATAAATGACTCATATAAGTTCTACCGATGTGAGTTAACATCGATTTACGATGCTGAAATAAAAAGCTCTTCAAAGGACGATCCACGAGTCACTTTTAATAATCACCCGACAGATGTTTTATTACTTACTTTCAAAACTGTAATTAGCTTTTCACGCAAAATAGAGGTCGCGTGTTAATGCAGATATGACGGGTGAGAGATAACCCGTAAATCCGTATAGCAGTAATAACAACGTTTGGTCGAAGGTCGATTTCATACGATATGCATTAGAAGTGCATTTTGCGGAAAGTTCCCCTTCGGTGCTTTTCGAAGGACAATTCCTTAGCGACCCCTTCGAGAACAGGCCGCGAACGTCACGGCGCGGCGATACCAAGATAACCCGAAGAGAGTCGGGCCGAGCCGCCCGGAGAAGCGTCCAAGGAAAATCGATACATCGGGAGGAGGTACGATTACGCGAGTGACTCAGGCGGTTTCCGGTGGACGCCATGATGGATTTAAGTACTTCCGCTCGGAGGCGCGTGCGCCGCCCTGTCCCGTCCCGCGCGGAATTGTCGAGATTGCTCTCCCTTTCTCTCGCTCTCTCTCTCTGTCTCTCTCTTTCTCTTTATCTCTCCGTATCTCTCTCGCTGTCTCTACGCTGTACACTGCGCCCAGAGCGCAGGCCGATGTCGATGTAAGTGCGATATTAGAGAGCGAAATGCGCCTCCGCAGAGGTGAAAGGGGGCAAGAAAGAGCGAGCGGGGCAAGGGGAGACGTAGACGCAGGATGCGGTAAAGAGAGGTCATCTGCATAATAACGAGGCCGAGTCTTGCCGCCATTTATTCCGTCGTTATGCATTTATTTCGCGGTCTACGGCGAATCTGCGGAAAGTGATTTCTACCCCGAAGCGCTTCCACCCCTTTGCACTTAGAGACGATTAATTTCTAAATAATTTATTCCATTTAAATAGTGTAATAAAATAAAAAAGATATTATTCTTCGCGTCGTGAAAACGTTTAAAAAAAGAAAATAACTCTATTGCTAAATTGGTTAATAAAATTAAACGTTGAATTTTAGTTAAATTTAATAGCTGGGGTATATTGCAATAGACAATTAATTTGTAAACAAGAGAATTACAAACTTTCCTCGCGTTATTAATTTATTGAAAATATGCGTTAAACACACTTGTTGTTTATATTATTGTATTATTAATTTTTTCGTTAATTAACAAAAATCGACCGCGTAATATTAAAAAGTTTTATAAAATTTTTTAAATATTTCAATGAAAATTTACGACCCAACAAATTCTCGGGAAAAATTTGCGTATAATATTTCGTTTAAATTCCTCATCGTCGGAATATTTTTAGTTTTCCTTTTTGCGTTCTGATAGAAAGGAAGCGCAGCGTCAAGTTGTAAATCGACGCTCATCCTAAATCCCGAAAAATGCGCCTGAACTTCGTCTCGAATTTCCAAATCTCGATAAGGGTACCACGAATCGCGAAAGATTTCGCCGCCATTCGTACGCGTTCGGGAGGAAGGAAAGAGTGCAGGACAAGTCGTTTTATTTCCACTCTCGGAGAATCTAACACCGATAATCCGGTATGCCGGTGATTCAGCATATACCTAGTTAAGGTAAGCAAAATCTCTCGCTATCTTGAAATCCCGCGATCGGAAGGAGAATACATTGTATCGAATGTATGAAATAAACCTCTGTGGAAAGTATTTCAGGTTAATTTTAATATAATTAAAATATAGAATACAAGACATATTTTACTTTTTGTAATCATTTTTTGCGATGTTTTAATTGTAAAACCATATAGCTATAATTATAATTGTAATTATAATTATATTATATTAAATTATTTTGACGTTTTTATTTTTATAAAATGTATGAAATTTATAAATTGAATTTTCTCCGTATTTGATTGCAGGAAGAGGCTGAAATTTTCTTAGTATCATAAAAATAACATTAAAAAGTTAATAATTTGTTTTGATTAATGGTGATAATTATTAATTGTTATATATGCAACCTTTTTAAGTATTTAATCTGCATTACATATATATATAAAATTTAGAAATATTTTAATCAACATATTGTAATTACTTATTTTATTACTGTATAATATTTCTATATGTAGATAAAAGATAAAATAATGAACTAAATTTGAACGTTAGAAAATATAATTTTAATATACCGATAAAAAAAAAATACAATAAAATACACTATATATTTATTGTAAGTAACATGAAGATTAGTATCTTGTTAATCGAGCATCTAGGAAAACAGTCCAACAAGTAAAGTACATGTAAAATTTAATTACGACACCTGCGATATTAATCCGCAGATAGTTATCCACGTTGCGTTGCACTGCGGGTTCTTTTAGTTTTGTACATTCAATGATACGACGTAATCATAGCTTCGTGTAGAAAAGGAGCGCGTTTTCCTGCTTCCTTCGTAATAACTGGTGACTTACGATGAATGGTGTTGCCTATGGCGCTTGGGACGGCTTCAGGGTGGTCCGCGCGATGTTATTTTACACCTCCTTTGAGCGAGATTGTTTCACGGCGCTAACGACGGTAAAACGATTCCCGATTTTGCTTGCAGAAGTTATCCCACGATTTATCGTTGTATCAAATTTAAGTATTTTCTTCATATCTCAACAGCACTCTGTTCTGAATTAAAAAATTAATTAAATGTAAAGCAATCAGATTTATTGAAATTAATGCATCGCTCCGATAATTGATGCGAATAAAAGGCAAGAAGAGTATTGTCAATTAATGTTACTTAAAAAAAAACCAAGAAATCTATCATTTTTCTTATTGTTACATTTTCTGTAAAATTTATTTTCTCGCGTTTTTTTGTTTCTATCTTTTTTTTTAACAGTCTGGAAATCTCGAAACCTTCTACTCTCTCAATCTGGCAATTCTTCTATTACGCGGATAAAACTTTTAGCGAATGAGAGCTTATCTTCAATCGTTACACGAGGTTTACGGAGTACACGACAGTTTCGTTCATTAGTCTTAATGTTAAACGGAAATTTCAAGAAACGCAATCGTTTGTAATGGCAAACGGCTCTCTTATCGAGACGAAATACGGCGTGCGTCTCGGACACGGCGGAATCGAGGCTCGGGGATCAAGATACCGGATGGCGAAATATCGCGGACGCCGAAAGTTAGATCTCGCCGGAATACATCACGCGGAATTCCCCTCCGTATAACGGGGAGGCGACGCGCGAGGAGCGGTCGCGGTCGTCGGACGTAGATGCCACCTACGATGGGGGTGGTCCTCCGGAGAAGACGCGGAGGGACCGCGATGTTACCTTACACCTTCCACGGCGCTCGCGCGTCTCCTGGATACACATATATCGCGCCACCAATGCGCATCAACTGCGCGGCGCGCCGTCGTAAATATATGCCCCCAAAAGACATAGGGGCCCGTTATTATGATGCTAATGAGCGAATCCGAGTACGAGCGGAATCCACGACGGCCGATTCGCGCGAGTCAAACGGCACCGGTGGTGCCGCGCGCGCGAGCTGTAAAATAAATATGTTTAATGTGCGTATATATGTGCAATTAGACAAATCTGCACGTGATAAATTCGAATATAATTGAATTACAGTGGAAACGAGAAATCGCAGACGTGATTAATTCGGAATTAATCATTTTTCTATCAAAATTTAATTGTCTATTTAAAACAATTATTTTTTAAATAAATTTTTACCTTTTAATACGCAGAACAAAATACTTAAATTATTTTGTAGGATATAAAATTTATTGAAATACATTTTTATTTAAACACGGCGAAGTAAGATTTTATTCTTAGCAAATAAATTAATTAATAAAAAACAAAACATATTTCATAGAAATGTACACTTTGTCATTTGCAATCGAATCATTTTATAATCAATAAATATCGAAGAAAACGTTCCAAGTTATTTGGATTTTTATTTCTCAATAATTAATGTTAAGTACGCGTAAAGATTTTATTAAAATGAAATTTATTTAAAACGATGAAATTTCTATATTATCTAAAACATGATTTTGAAAAGCAATTTAATAAATGTACAAATTGCAAGTGGACGAGAATATAGAAATGAATATTACTTACAATTATTTAGTAATTCTTTATTATTGTTCTCAATTTATCCAGTGACACAAACCAAAGTTACAATGCCTTTAATTTCATTTATTTGTATAGTTCAGAAAAACAACCTATTTCGCATTATTATTAGATTAATTATTTTTACCTCTCGAGATATGTGCGCGATAACAATTGCGATTAAAATCATAATAACGATAGAACATCTGCTACGCTTATTTTATGATTGCAACTCGATGCATCCTCCTTCCTGGAGCGATAAGTGTAAATACTAGTTTAGCTGCGAATTTAACGTCTTAATTGGGGTAGTTCTCGGAATGTGCAAATACACATCACGGCCGAATCGAGAACAATGGTAATTGCACGGAACGGGGTCCCGGTTAATTATCGCATCGCGTTACATCGCGTTGTTTTTAACCCGGCCATAGCAAACAGAGGAATCGCCGTGCGTTACTTCCGATCGATCCGAAATTCCTCGTCGAAGAGGATGCGCGTCGAGAGTTCGCGTAGCGCTATCGCGATCGGCAGGATCATGCGTTCACTGAATTTCTCGCTCCGAGAAGATTTACGAATTAACCGTCTCGCCTCGTTATTAACGGCGAAACCGAACACCGCGTGCGTATTCGACATCGGATACCTTAAGTGGATTAGCCGATGGCTGCTCGCGCATTCTCGTACCGAGAGAGATCTCGAGCGAGCACGCCGATCTCCCGGATCGTACGGTTTACGAACGGGCGCGAATTGGCCGATCTTCTCGCGTGATTCTCGCTCTCGGAAATCTTGATAAAAGGTGTTTAACGTTGAGGCGGTAACGGGTAAACGCGGTAGTTAGAGATTCCGTTTTAATGAATTTTCTGGAATTTTTTAGAAACCCTCGCAATTGTAGAAGAGAATTTCGGGGAGGAGGAATCTTACGGATACTTCTTAGCGTCGACGCTGTATTATAGCTCGTCAATTTAATTTGTAATATTACATATTCCGGTTTGACGTAAGGACTGCGCTTCAAAACCGACGAAATTGCAGCGCGCGTGTTGCGCGATAGTTATAAAAATTTGTACAAAATTAGAGGCTGCATTTTTACGCTTAACGTTTTCATTGGTCTTAATTTTATCTGTTTAGGTTACTTGACCGAAATCTTTCTTGCCAACCAATATTATGTCAGAAGTTCGATAATGATTCATTATTTTTATTTTGAAATACAATACGTATATTCAAGCTTTAATGTTCTTTTCAAAGTCTTTATTACATTGAGTTTATATCCTCTTACTTTTTCATAAACGCTTCTTTTGGAGGCTTTAATATCATCGTTCTCAAAAATCTGAGACGCGATTAGACACTTTCGCTTACGAATTCGAGTTCCGTACGACGAAAACGCCTGTTACACATAAAAAATTTTTCGCCGACTGGTTATTAAAATTTATTAGTCTCCTTAGTTTATTATCTAGCTTTCACGATCTCATACATTAATTTGTTGTACAGCTCGCCAAGTATCGCGAGCAATTCGAAGTTTGTACATTAATTGCAAGTTACCGGATATCAGCTGTGAAGTTATCGCGATCTCAAAATGAGCATTAAGCCGGGTTGACGAGCAGGAAAGCAAACTTTGTCGGGCCGGCCAAGACGCCCCTTTCTCCCTTTCTCTCCCCCTCTTCCTCCTCTTTCCTTTTTTTTTTTATGCGATTGGGCGAAGTTATAAGATCCGGATATCGATATTCCCGGGTGGACTCAAAGCGCGCATCGCTCGCTCATTAAACGCGAGCTTCTCCTCGTGGCAGCTGCCCGCTGCTCTCGCATCGATGCGTTTCAGCTGTTGATTCCGGCGCAAACTCCGCGGTATCCATTACCCGTTATTAACCGCGTAGATATGCAACCATCCCGGGGTAGAGTCGAAAGTAATTACAATCCGTCGCGGTAATTATGGTTTTCAATGAGACAGCGGGCGTTTTAATCTACCGGGGAATCTGGCTCTCGGTATTGCCGTATCGAATTCGTACCGATACTGCACTGCCAAGCGAGAGGTTGATGAAATTCATCGTGTCCGGCTCCTCAGCGAGATACGGCCCGATTATATTCTTGCGAAAATTGACACGGTAACGCGCATCCGCTATTTATTATTGTAATTTAGTCGCGATAAATACTACTTCCCGTTTGCACGAATACCATCGTGACAAGATGAAGAAGCTATAGGAAACAGAACTTGAGAAAAATACGTTTGATTCATTTATTTTCAGCGTTATGATTACTATTAGCGTTTTATGTAATTTACTGCAAGTCTAAAATGGAGGTTAATGGAAAAGTAATTGGAAATGTCTTTTCTTGCATTATTTGAATAAGATGAAACTGGTGCTTTTTTTAGTCTAATGATGTCGCAATGTGTTACAAAAATCTTAAAAAGTTAGAGCGATTACTCCGTTGATATTAAAGGAATGATTATATTTAAAGATTATGTAAAATTATGTTTTCTAAATTACTTTTCCAATACAGTTAATGGAATCAGAATGATATGTGGCATAACGCATTTCGTTATTGAAGCATTTTTTTTCATTTTTTGCACGTAGAAAAATGACATTACCGTTAAGAAAAGCGATTATGCAATTTACCTCTCTTCTTTAAAATTATTTTCACAACAAATATTTTCTTTTAATAATTTAAAAAATATAAGCAAATGAAATTTGTGTTTTAACTTTATATTTTTAATTGAAGAAGATTTACAGAAATATGAACATGTAAAGAACACTCGAAATGTTTACTTAAAATTTTCCTGTACGTATATTGAAGTATTTTTTATATTTTAAATAACAAATAATAGCATCTTTCTGCTGTCGGGAGATATGACGTTCTATAAAGATCGCGACCATTAAGAAGCGTTGTGGAGCAAAGAAAGGAAAAAATTCCAATTGGGAGACTGGAATTTCATTAATTAATGAAATTTTAACTCAAGTGATGAGTGATATCAAATCCTGCGGAATCCTTCCTCCCCCACTTGGACTTCTGCTAATGACGGCCTGATTTAGCGTCGCGATAAGTCGCAACCCCTAAGCCCGCGCGCACACGAATAACCTCCGACGATCATAAGCCCGAGGGCAACGTGAGGGATAAAATCACGTCGCAAATCTCGCTCCTCGAAGTTTCCATAGTGCGGTCTGTGGAAGCGTGCGATCTGTCCTGCTCTTCCCCGCCCTTCGTGGCGCTAAAGGATTTAACGGCAAGACGCGTCGAGAAACAATTTTCGTATTCGAGCGCAAAACGAAGCGGAAATAGGCGCTGGACACTCGGCGTTAACGAGAACTAGAACGCGCACGTAATAAATTATGGCGGCCTTTCACAAATCGACCGGAGAATCTACCGCCGAAGGATCGATAATTTTCGGAGCACCTTGCGCGCACCGTGGAAATTAAAAGGCGACACGATTACGGGTTATCGCCCGTCGAAGGAATGCGAGCATGCCCAAATGTTTATTACGCGCAACATCGCTGCGAGCGCTTTCTCTATTTAACGAAAACATCTGCCGAAGAGTTTGCAGATGGTTGTAAGATACTTAAAGTGCGCTCGTCGTTTCGGGCTTCGTTCCGGGCGCTCCGTTTCGGTCCCACTCGTGTCTGCGTTTTTACTTAATAAAGCCGTGATATGGTTTACGCCCGATCGTAAATAACAATTAGACGCGTGCATTGTAAAAATTATCCACGTCCCTCTCGTATTTCGGCGCCGCTAAACTAACTGCCATGTTAATGCCTTGTGTCGCTCGTTGACCCCGACGTTTGTTTGATGAAGCTAATAATCGCCTGTGAAAATCAGGATGCGAGATAACCTTTTTATGGCGCAGATAAGTGATTCTTCTCATTTAACGCGTGTGTTCAGTAAGTCATTGATTTACTAATCTAATCTCATTATGATATAAATGCGGGGTCTCGAATAACCGTAAATCCGAGCATCCGCCATTATTCTTTATTCTTGCACGTGGAGAACGGAATACACTGAAAGAAAGTTGAAGTATTTCGAAGCAGATATTTACTTGTGGTGTGTTTTCTTCGATATTTATTGGTTATAAAAAATTTTGATTGCGATAACAGAATATACATTTCTGACATGTCTTCTCCTTCTTTTTTATTATTTGATTTACTTGTTAGGAATAAAACTTTACTTTGCCATATTTAAGTAAAGATTTTTTTCAGTGAAATAAGCTTATATTCTACAAATAAATTTGTAGGTGTACGAAAAATAATTAAATATTTACTATAATTAGTTTATGGATATCTTTTAAACTAATATTTATCATGTGTAAATGTTTATACAAATGTGCATATACAATTTTCGTGATACTTATAAGTTTATAATACTGTATTTGCATAACGTTATCATGTTTGAAGATCCAGTATTAATAAGTATCATCAATCGATTGAGCGAAACACGGATTTAAATCACGCGTCACAACTCCCCGCATTATCAGGTGCAAATGGTGTTTTCTGCATCACAGAATATCCCTCGCAATTTAATGGGTTTTCATAAATATCGGTCTCCTCCTTTTTCCCCCCTCCCCCCGCCACGATTAATTGTGAATTTAGCACCTTCGTTAAGCCGACGGCGTTAAACAAATGGCGCCAAAAAATCGGCGATATTAATTGGCATAAGGGAGAAATTTACAAGGACGCGCGACGGCGATTCGCGATCGCGTAATTAACTACAAAGTCATACGGGAGACCCCGGCTGGCTGACCCGCTGAATTATCGGCACTACTTGTTAATGTCAGTGGGTGGTTCGGCTAGGCTTTTTTTTTTGCGTTTATTTGCATTTCCATGGCGCGAGTCTCGAAGGGAGAGAGACTCGAGCGTTTCGCTTATGCTCCGCGAACCGCGGGTTATCGCGGAATGACAGAATAGAAAAAAGAAAATTGCGGTTATATGGCGGCCCTGAAGCTAATTTGAATTCGGAGGCCTCCATGCTCCCCCCCCCTCCCCCTCTTCTCTCTCTCTCTCTCTCTTTCTCTCGTTCACCGTGTATGGGCGAGCACGCAAGCTTCCAGCGGCGGCTCGAGGCAAGTAAAAAGTACGAAACTAATTAAATTACAAATTTAATTCGCGGCATATAATTAAATAAAACTTCGGCCGCGCCGTCTAACTCGAATCGATCCTCGGGATTCACGCTTAATTCTTGCAAGCTTTCGGTTGTTATTCCGCAATGATATTGCCGGTATAACACCCCGAATAACAAAGGAGACGAAGAAATTAGAAGACTTTGCAGGTAAATTACGTTGATCATTGCAGAAAACTAGTGTATTTTTTATAAGATTACTGCACAAGTTGCTGAACAATTATCACTAAAAACTATATTTAAAAAAATATTAAAATTTCAGTAAATTTCAAAGTAATTGATATTTTATCAATCTGACTTTTATTTAATTAATATTATTTGTTACTTGAAAATGTAATTATATCGTTCTTATTTGTTTATTGCCTGGTTTAGTGGCTCCATTACAATTTAAGAAATTTATAGAGCGTTTTTTTTTATTATACATAATTTACAGCAATGAAATATATTCGTACAAAGAAATGAAACTTATTCATGTGTAGAAAATTTTTATTCTTACAAATTCTATATATACCGTACATTTAATTGTAGAAAATTCTATTTCTATTAATTCAGTGTTTGTTCTCGACATCTGTGTCTCTCGAGCTCACGGCTGGCAGAAGCCGTGGCCACGCGAAACATCCCCGTCGAGGGGGAGCGGGGGTGATCCATGGCGATGCACGCGCAGGAACATGGAAACACGACGACCGGGACAAACGAGCCGTGCTAACGCATACCCACCTTCCGTATTTTGTCAGGCTCGTTTGCGGGCCGAACGGCCCGGGATACTTGAGTTAGCTGAAAAATTATGGCGATCCATTCTAGTTAGACGCACGGAGTAAGATCCCCGGTGAGGTAGAGAGGGGGAGGGAAGCGGGCCGTTTCAACGGGGATGATCGAGGAGCGGCGAGATTCCCGCAGGCTCGTCCGGCTCGCGGGACATCAATGATCCATGACTCCCCTCGCCGGCCGGGGCTAAATGATTTTACACAGCGAGGACCGCGCCGCAACTAACTCAATGCATCCTGCTCTCGCAAATCCCCAGTGGGAAGTTTCAGATCGAAGAACGAAAGCCGCAGCATCGAACCTGGAAAATCACTTAATGATTTTTCGTCGGTATTTGTTCCGGATTTAATTCGCGGCGACTCCGGCTTCAAGCACATTGCGAGCAATTGTGCGAACAGTTGGCCGAATCAGTCCAGTATAAATCAGACTTTTCTCATGTCAAGAGACAGCATTCTCACGTCTGCTTCATGTAAATTTCAATTATCTTTGCGAATCATCTTTTGTAGCGCAAATTATTTTACGGAATATAAATTCTTTTAATTGTTTTGTAAAAATGTTGGCCTCACGAATAATTTTTACGAAGAATTTAAAGAATTTATATCTTCTTTTTAATAGATAGAAACTTTAACGTAACAAATTCTTCGTAACATTTAAAAACGAAAATGTCGAAACTATAATAAAGTGGGAAAGATGAAGATGATTGCAGCTTTGACATTGGTATTAGAATTTTTAGTCTTAAACTGTGGCGAAGAATCATCAGTTTAGAGATACTCTACTATTTTATAAAAGTCTAATAAAGTCGCGCCAATTAATTCGTCGTTAAACTATCATCGAAACGCGTCGAAAGAAACGCATCTGCGGATCGCTAAAGATTTTTCGTGCCGAAGAAACGGAGCCGGAAGCTACAAATTATTATTGCATCTTCTCGGCAAACGGAAAGTCACGCGAAGTCCACGGAGAGAAATGTATCTTCTAACGACTGTACGCAACCCCGTTGGCCCGGCTTTAGTGGAGAGACGTGAGGCTGTAGGATTCACCGGTCATTTCCCCAGTAGTACGAGTCCTACACATATTTCCTGGTCTACAACCCTCCTCGCGGCAGAATGGCGCAATATGTTCGTACACGACTCGATTGGAACGCGATTGAAAGGCGCGCATCGATTCGTCCCGATTTTGTCGAATTTAATTAGCGAATGAACGTCGTAACGACCGTAACCCCGAAGTGCAAGTGCGGGAGCGCCGGGCCCGGCTGTGTTTAATCAAGCCAATGACGATCCGCCGGATTGGTTGACTCGTAAGAGGATCCACGAGACTCCGTGGAGACCGGCACAATGACTCTTGCGGCAAATGAACGGCTCGCGCACCGTTAAACGATCGTAAATCGAGACGATTCTTAATCGGTGATCCACGCATGCAATTAGTTGATCGAACTACCGAATTATAATAATTGATTTACGTAGTTTGGCATTTGTGGTGCATTTTGTAGAAGGGCAGATTAGTTTTCGCGGCGCCGCCGCCACCGTTGCTAATCGCATAATCCATAACATGTCATTAAGTGCTGCCGCCGCCGCCGCGGCATGTGCGGCAGTCGCCTCGGACAGAAAAAAGAAAAACCCGAGCAACTTTAACTTGTTTTAGCGGTGATCGCCGGTGATTCTAGTAACGACGCGGAATTACAGATTTTATCGTCATTAGATCGGTATCCCGATAATCTAATCTAATCATGCGTGAGCATGCGTCACACGTTCGATATCGAACAATTTAGTGTTAGCTTGTTATTAGTGGGATAACTAAAACGATCTTGCCTATGCAAATGCCCTGTAATTTTAAATGATTGATATTATTTTTAATACTCGAATATTCATGGCTATTAACTTTCAATATTTCATTTTCTTATATACAACAAAGTGGCAACGTGATGAAATTATATAGTCGAATTTTATGGAGACTTATTTTTACACTGAATTTTGTGAAAAATGCGAGCAAATAAAATGCTTCGTTGCCTTCGACATTTAACTATTTGACTTTTTTATTTCATTCTTGGTATAACATTCTGACAAAATAATTGCAAAAAGAAGAAATGTTATTTTATCCTATCTAATTCTATATTTTTAAATGTATCCTTGCAATAAACCATTTGATGAAAATTTACTTAAAGTTAAATAATGGACGGACCAAAATTTCATTATTTGTATTCGCAGCTAAAATTTATAAAATATATTTCCGAGATCTCTCTAATATCTTTTATCTCTAATATTACGGCGTGATATGTTTATGAGAGATTTTTGTGTATAAAAATCTGCATTACGATGCACTCGGTGCAATCTGTTTCTTTTTAATTGTGGAAATATAATAATTACTGTGAAAATTTCTGCGCGGCAAAGAATCGCGTTTCGAATTCATGCCCGCGCGATCGCAAAAGGAAGAAACGCTCGCGTATCTGCGTCAGCGAGACACACCTGCCCCGGTTTAGAGCGACGACTACGACAGGAACACCCGGGCTAATGGCGGCACAGATTAATCTTGCAAATTTAATGCCATAGTGCGGCCTCTAACGATGCTCGTCACTTTCTTTCTCTCTTTCTCTCTCTCTCTCTCTTTTTTCTTTATCCTCGTGCCGTGTATAGTCGTGTACTCGCGAAGCGGAGACCCGCCCTTGCCCGCTTCGGGCCATCTCGTCGCGCGCGGGCCGAAAATTTAATTCGGTTATGAAACTCATTAAGTAATGCAGAAAACCCACACGAGGCACGCCGGTGATAAATGACGGTGTCGTGTCGCCGGGCAGTATACGTCGCGCTTAGACCGGCCGGACAGCTGGACAGCCCCGTAGGATATACGCCGCGTAGCGGTCTTAGAGATAGATAGATAGAGAGAGAGAGAGAGAGAGAGAACCCCACGGCGGAATGCATTAATACAATTTGCCGTGCTATATCTACAGCTGTACGCGCTAATTATAATGTGATTTGCCCTTCGGAGGAACGTCGCCGCTTGAAAAATACGCCGCGCTACTGGCGCGTCCCGCGATCCCCACATCGGGAATGCGGAATGGAGACATTTCGAGTTATAACTCACGCGTATCCCTGCACGCGCGCGTATTGCCGGTGATATTATGGAATAATTAAATAATTGAATGAAAAATAAAGAATGAAACATCCCGTTTCTTCTGTGGCATAAGATTTTTTTATAAGGACTTTCTGGATACTAGTAATTATAATTTTCTTTATTTTATAGTAAAACGTCTTTTCAATTGCGTAACGTTGCATTAATGTACATTTAATTATGTCGATCTATATATAGTTGGGACTTATATTTAAACATTTTTTAATGTTTCTTTGACATTCACGATGAGTTTATTGAATAATATAATAAATTTTCTTTGAAATTATTAAAATTGTCTACTTATATTAACACTGACAACTTTTTAAAATGTTTTATTGTTAAATTACGAATGTATAATGAAATCATTTTAAATAATCCAATTTAGATAATTAGGATTTTACATATTGTCCATTCGTGATCGAGGCAAATTAATACGTGCGAATGCGGAATCATTGATAAGCAGACATCAATAGGACCGTGTCAAGGTGAGCTCGAGAGTCGTAATCTGGGGCCGGAAGTACGACGATAATAATGCAGACAAACGTCGTTCGCCGTCGCGCTATCGTCATCGCCGCCGGTGTAGATATAGCTGGGTCCGCGTTGCATTATAACGAAGAGGTTTGCGGATTTCTCATGGGTTCAGGGTCAGATGCGTCTCATGATGATTAGATAATATCCGTAATTATCAGTGAGGGACATGGCGCGAGTATACTGTCATTGGCTTCTTCATTGAATCAAGAGAAAAGTGATATACAATAGTAGAAAGATAGAAAAGCAAGAAAGAGGACTCTTTAAACGTCCACGACAATAGAATCAGAATTTTTTAAAATCTGCAAGAGTTGTACGAAGTAATCTCGCGGAAAATGAAACGAAATGTATTTTAAAAGATTGCATTTTGCTAAAGTATCGCGGAAAGAATTTTCTTTTAAAAATTGCCCTGAAAATCGTGGTAATTGTGGGACAACGTAAACCTTGAAGAATTTTACCATACTTTTAATAAAATTTAGTAAAATTTTAATAAAATTTGGCAAAGTTTTAGTCAATTTTGTTAGAAGTATAGTAAAATTAAAATTTTGCCAAATTTTATTAAAATGTTGGTAAATTTTGTCAAAAGTATAGTAAAATTCTTCGAGGTTCACGTTGTCTTGCAATTAACACGAGTTTCAGGGTAATTTTTAAGAGAAAATTCTCTCCGTGTAAATACATTTTCACTGGTTGTAATTTAGAGAGTATCTAAAAATTTAGTTATACATACAGATCTGAAAATAATTTTGTTACATTATCGAAATAATTACAAAGAATGCTCCAAACTTTTTGCAGCGCTATTCATGCTTGAACACCGTACATACATAATTATTTTAATAATTTAATAGAATTATTTTCAGATTTGTATCTGACTAAATTTTTTAACTTCAGCAAAAATTCTTACCACGTCAAGTAATCTTTTTTTTTTTTACTTAAGATCAAATATTCTTCCGAAACGAATCATAGAGCAGCGGAATTCGCCGATGATTTAGCAAACTTCTGGAAGTTAGACGGCTAATAGACAACTACTAAGTGACGTCTTAAGGCGTACAAAGACAAACGCACTTCGCGAGGTGCTTCGCGAAGCCGCTGAAACAGGTCTCGCCGGCGCGGACGGTGAAGAGCTTGTTTGGAGTCGACGGGAGACATCGGGCGTAATTACACGTGTATATACGCGCGTATATATACTTTTGAGCGACTCCCGGTCTGATTTCGCGTCGCGAGAGGCCGGTACAAGTTTCATTAGCGATAGAGCAAATCACGTTGTGCGTAATGCGTGACCGAGGTAATTAGCTCGACGACATATATCTGTCGCCACGAAATTACAGGAGGAGAGTGATGCTCGGTTTAAAACAAGTGCGCGGTCTTATTCTGGCGAAATGTTTTACGCGATAAAACAGCAAAGAGAGAGAGAAAGAGAGAGACGAGCGATCTAGATTTTATAACGTTTTATTATAACATTGAGGCTCGGTATCTGCAGGCGCGTCCCAGATCTGCGTTATTCTTGGCGTCTGGGCTGTACGGGTATAAAAAGAGAACCGAAGAAAGAAGTTTTTCCTTCCGCGGTAAACGAACGTTTCACGTGACTCGGGAGGAAACTGGCCACAAAACCGTTCCTGTTATTAAAAAAAAAAAAAAAAAGAAAACAGCAGAGATTGGCACTCGTAATAAAACGAATAATCAGTGCGGACCCCCGCGAAGGGGAGAGGGAGGAATGCCGCTGCCGCTGATGTAACCTAATGATTCGGCGATGACTCACTATTAGCGGGGGTTAATTAGCGACGGGTGGAAATTGTGCTAGCTAACATCGCGTATACACGGAGACACCCGCGCACACACACACACACGTACACATCCGCGATGGTGCATTCTGCGAACACACATTGTGTTGTCGCGTAACGTGTAATCTATCCGTAATTGCCGCCGCGACAATACTCCGCGCTGTGCGTTATCGCAATGGCGAATACCTGGCCAAAGTGTCATCAAGGAGAATACTCAGTTTTTTTTTTCACGCTCATACGAGACTCCCGATGGAGGACAATCGAATCGCAATGAAGAGACCTCGTGGGGATGAAGCTAGTGTAAAGAGATCCTCTTTGGCGCAAGGAATCTTTCAAACGTAAAATTTCCTTTTTTTTTTTTAATTATATAAATCGCTCGCAGAGATTGTTATATTCGCGATAAAATGATTGCGTTGCCACTTCCCCGTAACGACGGGTATTCGTTTTACGTGCAGTGCGGCGCTTGGGGGCAACCACACCCTCGTTGCTCGACTTTGCGCGCGAGTGTCCCGGGTCCGGTTCGTATTCCATATTTTTATTTTTTTTCTCCTCTTTTTTTTTTTCCTTTCTCACAAAAAGCACGCGCGACCATATCGCGGCGCACGCCTGCAGTTGAACGACACCGCTCGTCGATTCCCGAGAAAGATTGACCGGTCGGCGCGAGGGGTGGAGGAGGGGGATGGTGGAGGGGTGTGCGGCGGCGGCGAAAACAAAAATAAATTTCCACATACGTATGCTTTATTGGAGTTGCCCGTCTAAGGATAACAGTCTAGCGGCAGAGGGTCCGTCTCTCGTTGCGTAATGAGAGATTTTATCGCGGTTACAGGGATAGGGCGGGGCCACCGCGCTCATGCATTATCACCCCGCTTCTGTCTGACGGATTACTTTATATACGGTACAGCCGTGTGTGTATATACACAACGCGGCCGTGCGCGCGTCATGGCTGTGTGCGCGGCGCCGAGCACTAAAGAGCGCCTGCAAAACTCTCCTGCCCGGGACTCGATAAAAACTCCCGGTGTGTCTGACCGCCGCCGCCCTCCTCCCTCCCGTCTCGGGGTATCAGATCATACGCTGGAATTTGTATGGAAGTAAAAAAAAAGAGGAGGGGGGAGGAATGGAAGCGCGCCCCGATGACGCGTTCAACCCCTCCCCCCCCCGACTGAACTCTCGCGCCCCGCGAGCCTTCCACTTCGAGAAATCATTTTCTAAATTGCGGTAGAGAAGTGCCGCTAATATTATCTTGCATCTTGCACATTTTATAGGCGACGTCCTTTCATTTCTTGAAAACTAAACATTGCACTTCGTTAATGAAAGTGTGTATTTACTTAGATAATTGAAATATTCATTTATGGGTTCTTTTTTTTTTTCATTCGTCAGACGCTTATTTTCCGCTTATCTTACGGAAAAATTTAATTATTGCAAAATTCAGAATGATGTTATAAAAACTGATATTGTTTGATGGAAGACACCTTCTAGCTTGTATATTTCTAAAATTTTATCTTTGATTTAGAAAAACAATTTGAAAGCAAAGTGATATGTATCGACATTGGCGAATTTTCACGATGATTAGAAATCACTATCTTGCAATTTCATTTACTTTTGATTTAGTTCGCATTCTTTATTTTGATTATAATAAATTTAAGGCTGTCGATAATAAGAAAAGAGGACGGTGCTATATTTTTTAATAAATTATAGACGAAGAATCGAAGTAAAAGAA
Organism: Monomorium pharaonis; assembly: GCF_013373865.1. Lineage (NCBI taxonomy): Eukaryota > Metazoa > Arthropoda > Insecta > Hymenoptera > Formicidae > Monomorium > Monomorium pharaonis. The sequence continues at coordinate 19,549,442 of NC_050476.1, read as the reverse complement.
AATAAAATGTTCCTACACGCTGCTGAGAATGACAGAATTGACAGGAAATGTAACGTATGCCGCATTATATAAAACGATGACATGCAACAGTGGGTTTTGCAGGGTGTGTTTCTAATGTTTCATAATTCGCGAATTGCGAGATTCGCTTGCGTAACTCGTTATCCATGCTGATTAATGAGAAGGGGTTGCAAGGGGTTATCCGACAGAGATCCCACTTATAGACCTTATTTGTAGAGAACTAATAACGTCGCTCTTATCGAAATGGCATCTGTTGTGTGAATTATGAAATTCTACGTATTATCGGTACACACTACACATTATGATGAGCATTTCTAAAAAATTGATAAATTACCGATTGTACAAAGAGTATCCTATCGTCTATTGGTTTTACGTAATATTTATAATTTTCCTTTTTTGCTTTAGTTTCCTTAAATATTTGATTAACAAATGGTTCATCTCATTTGCGTAGCCGCGTGAGAAAAAAACTTAGAATCTTAGCGTCTCTTTCCGACTATAAGCTCTCAGCGTCGCGTCCTCCGCGTTATCGCGATGATCTGACGGCTTCCGAATTCTGTGTGTGGTCGAGCACACGTCCGAGCATCGATAAGTGGGTGTATCTGCACGCGGTGCGCGGTGTATCGTGGCACGGGCTAATACCTGTAATCATCCCCGTGTGGCAATACTGTGCGGCGAGCAGGGAGAGAAGGAGAGAGAAAAAGAGAGAGAGAGAGAGACGTTGAAAAAGAAGGAGACGGAGAGAGGGAGGGTATATACCATAATGCGACCTTGCACGGTGCGTGGTGCACCATAAAAGATCCCCGGCGATACACGTTCACCCACGTGCAACGGGCGATGCCGGCATTGTGACGTTTTTCCCCCGACGACCACGACGCGACGCCCTGCGCCGCGCCGGCCGAACAACCGGTATGCAGAAAACGGGGACGGTAATTGGGGTGCGCAAATTCGCAATCGGCGATACGCGCCCGCGACCGTTCGTCAGCCGGACGGACGGGTTAACAGTCTCTCTCTCTCTCTCCTTCTCTCATCGCGCACACATCGCGGACCAGACCGCGAATTAACTCCATACAATCGACGTTTCCTCCGATCTGCCCGCATTGCAGCGGCGAAAGTTGCCCGAAGGACACACCTTTATGCGCCTCTTTAGCCGACTGCGGGAAAACCTAATTTCTTATTTTAAATTGAAAAATTGAGAAAAAACATCTTTATATTAGCAGAAATTTCCGTAACGTGTGGTTTTAATTTTTACAGAGTCAATTTTCTTCCTTTTGAAATCATTATGTCGTGATTACGTCTGCAATTTTATCTTGATTTGAAATGTTGCTCCAAATCGAGCTTGATTACAGTAATAAAATGAATACACTGAAAAAAAATGTAATGTTATATATCCAATAAGATATGTAGTTGCGGGTTGCCAACTACAGATATACTCAATCCAATAATATATGCTATTGCAGTATGAACATTGTACTTGCGTTAACAGTAAATATTATTCTATTGAGTATGTATTGAGTATTTTATGTAGTTAGCAGCTCGCAATTATATGTTATTGGCTATATTACTTTTTTTTCTGTGTAGGAATTTGCGAAATTTTTGCAAATATATTTTTTTACTACCATTATCTATAATCTTCTTGTCATAAGTAATTATAGTATAGATAAATTCAATTGTAAAATATTATTATTATTACACTGAGAAAAAAATTTTTTAACTTGATTAAATTTCTTCAGTTCAAGTATTTATGCATTTAACTTAAATATATAACATACTTGAACTTTAAATATTTATATATTTGACTGAAATACATAAATATTTGAATTGAAGAAATTTAATCAAATTGAAAAATTTAGTCAAGTTAACAATTTTTTTCTGCGGTGCACTATCATTTTAGAAGATCAAAAAATGTTCTGCGCTTTTATATATGTAGATATTTTTATTTATCGCACACATCTCATATATAATACATTTTATTATGAAGTAACTATAATTCAAATAAATCGCACATAAATGTCACATTTGTTTGATTTCAATTGATAGCACTACACTCGAGTGAAGCCAGGAGCTGCTTAGCAAAGCAAATAATAATTAGCATATATATGTAAATTGCAAATCACAAAAGCAGATACAATAACCACCGGAATGGGCAGGTAAGAATTCCTTAAGAAACATGGAATGCAGTGAGAACAGGAAAAATAGTTATGCGGCGGTGATTATGTAAATATTTCATAGTCATCTACACATCTCTCTCGATTAAAGTGGGTGAAACGTGCATAAATTATTAACATTCGCGCTGCGAAAGAGCTTGTTACTATGTTCTAATAGTACGTTTTTAAATTACCTCGTTAAGCTAATTAGTCAGGCTCTTATTATGTACAACTGCGCAGAGAAAGAACATCCCTCCTTGTGAGACAAATCTTTCAAAAGGAGCCTTACGCAGGTCGCAGATACTGCGCATTTTTGTATATTATGTAACGATCCGCGCGCAACGGAAACGATGACATTAAGAAATGCTAATATACATAAAATTTTAAAAAATCACCATAAATTTAAGTAAACCCTTTTTTTGCACAAGAGTATCAATGAGTAACTCAACGCTTAACTCAATCTCGAGGTGGACGCGCCATGATGGACGAGAGAGTCGCGATTGCAGAGGTGTCCTCGTTGATTTTGCCAGTGTATCGTCCTGACAGGGCCAGGGGCCTAAAAAACTCGCCGACTGACCTGACGAAAAGCACTTCGTCTCCCTTATCGTGGAGGCCATTCGTTTCTGCGACACAATCGGCCCCGCCGACCCGGCCGGTCGCAAAGAACAAGTGTATTAGCACGCTAATCTGCGTGCCTCGTGCTTAATCTTTAATATTTGCCCCCTCCCCCCCCTCCCCTGCTTCAACCCTCCTCGGCCACAACCTCAGACCCGCTCCCGCTGGCGTTCCTGACTCAGCAGGAATCCAAAGGCAGGCCTGACGTGCAATGTCTTTGCGCGTATCCCCAACCTGCATTTGCATGCAGCCACGAAGGATCTCGCAGCCATGTCACTTCCCCGTAATCCCACGGGACTAAGGAGTTCCGTTCGATACCGCTGGAAATCTTCCGGCCGTGAAAAAAAACCGTGATGTATGGCCCGTTTTCGGGGAAATTTGGCGAACGTTCCGGGAAGGGTCAGTTGTCGTGGTTCACGTGGGGCTGCGCGTTGCGTTAAAGAAAATAATAATTATGATCTTTAAATATTATGCACCGTATGTGCTAAAGTAGAATGTTACTGTTCGACACGTAGGGGAAGAAGCTACGATCGGTATCGCATCTCTATTATAATGTGCATTATATATTACATATATGTATATTATAAAGAAATTCACGCTGTAATTATTTGTGAGATGCCAGTGTACGGTTATGTAATTATATTGCGTTATTATTTTAATGTTGCCGTATAAATAAGGAAAACGAAAGGCTACGATCCGTGACCATACGATTTATTATTAATGCTAACCAATGAAACGTAAGTCATACTTTCACACAAATGTCATTTTACAATCACAATTACTTTTTTATTCAGATTGTATAATGTCTTTTTGTTAATAATCTTTTTTTTAACTTTTTGTTTTAATATAAATTTAAAAAATTAGTTTATATTAAATTAACAAATGTTTAAGGAGCCGAAATAAGCGAGCAAAAAGGTTACATTTTATATCTATTTTGAGTGACATTTATATTTAATAAATTCGTCTTTTATACTACAGCATTTAAAATTGAGATATGCGTTTTTACCAACAGCATTCTATATATAAAAATATTGTATGCAAAATTATTTTAATTATAAAATGTATAATTTACTTATGTAATTATATTAGTTAGATTTGATTGACGATTGAAAAGGACTAAATTCGAAACGTTTCGCTTGTTTTAATTATAATAATTGTAAGTATACAGTTGCAGTAACTCTGACATTTCTTTTCGCTTGTTTACTTCAGCCTTTTAAATCTATATGGTTTCTTTTCATTTCTCAAGCTATGCCTGTATAATATTTTTTGTTACTTAGTACCATGTTTTTCCTTTGAATTTACGGGACTTCACGCAAACACGTTTGACGCGTTTATTCCGAGCCGCACACGTCCCGTGACCATTGTAATTACAAAATGAAACAAACGCAGCCCTCCCAAATCACACCGACGGACGGACGTCGCTTTCTCCGCGTGACATCGGAAACAATCTAACGGGTGGTCGGGCACGTCCCGGTGGGCAGTTAATGTTGGGCGCGCTTGTTAATACACGCCGTATCTCGCGGCACCGACTCCATCAATCATCGATCGATTATGCGATCGGGAGATAATCACTTATTTAACCGTTCACTTAGCCAGGTTCGCACGACCGCCGGCCGCGGTCGACGCCGGTGGCGGCGGGGTGCGTAAAACGCAAGTCACCGCTAGAAGGTAGGTAGGTAGGAAAGGCACCCCTGAGGAGCAGCGTCATTATTTGCACTTCAAAGACGTCTATATAAATGAGGGCGGTGGTGCTTAATGAAGCGACCGAGCGATCGCCGGGACGATCTAATGAAAACGGTCGTTGACGCGGGCGAGAGTCCGTGGAATTCTGACCCCCGGCTTTCGTGATTACAAATGAATTCGGAATTCGTTGATTAAAAAGGAATGAAGGTATAGGTAATTAATTTTCGACGCTTACTTTATTGGACTTTTACCCCATTTACTTTAAACCCCACATATGGCGTCGACTTTTGCAGAAAATTTTCAGATACAGATTTTAAAATCCATTTTAATCTTGTAAACCTGTTTAACAAAATGTAACCAAAATTTATACATTTGTATTTATACAATTTTAGAACGTTTTGCGTTAGATCCTGATTTTCTCTTTTTATACTGTTAAAGTTTTTTTTTTTCATTTTCCACAAAATGAAACAAAAGTCTAGGAAAAGTATTTTATTAAAAAAAAAGTCTTTCACGAGTCGAGTCATTTAAACCGGCGCTTGGAGCTTCAGTAGCGAGCCGCGCGAGCTCTTCCGCCTCGGCGGAACGCTTCTCACACATCGCGGCGACGATAATTTCTAAAAATAACGCGCTACATTCAATTGCGCCAATTTCCAGCGGCTGATTGACGCTCGTGCGCGGCGGTCGTGGGCGAGAAGGCTGCGAGGCGCAACCACCACGGGGCCGACCTCGGCGACACCACCACGGCGACAGAGTAAACATCCGAGCGACGCGACGACGAGGAGAGAGCGCGCGCGCGCGCGCGCGCCATTCCGCTTCCCGCTGGACGCTCTGCGCTGCGTTCTGATTGGCCTCCTCCGCCTCCGCTTTTAGATCCCACCGCTTCCTGCGTTCCTCTCCGGCGCGTATATGTGTTCATAAACTGACCTTGCCGGAGGAAATGTAATTATTATTACTGATTGCACCGGCGCGGCGGCGCATCGCGGCGGCGCATCGCGATGGCGCGCGACCTCCCCGCGCTTCGTAGCTCTGCGTTTCTCCGGGCCGCGCCGCACCGCGCCGCGCCGATCGCATCTCTGCGCCCGCGTTATTTTCAGTTCCTTTTTTTTTGCTCTCCCCCCTTCTCCTCTCTCTCCATCTCTTTCTCTTTTCTCGCCCTCGACGGCGAGACTACGCCTGTCGGCCGCGAGCGACGTTTTTCCGGCGAGTTTCACACATATCCTCTCACTCCGCCGGCGGCTATTGTTAACTCCACGTTATCGATATACCGCGCTTTAAGTATGATTATACACGTGAGGACATACGGATGAATTAATGTCGGCGCAACCGCGTGATTAAAGCTCGCGCGTTAGTGGTTATAATTAAAGTCCTTAAATAACGCTTCTTCCTTTTTCAAGGTCTATGATTGATTAAAGAGCCACAATTGCGACAACGCTTACGTACTTCTCTTGCGCCTTTCTCGTTTTATAGAAAATCGCATTTTCTGCACTCGTTCGAAACGTTTCCGTTTGCCTCGTCGTACCGTTTCCAACACCCACGCGTCTTTCCGTCGCGAAGAAGTCATTGTCTCGGGGGAGCATTAGGCACGGTCGTTAGACACGAATGACCACCGGTTAGATCGGTGGTGGTTGGCCTCCCCAATCCGGGTTCGCGGCGATCGAAAATCGGTGATCGGACGCGCACGTGCGCATACACATTCCCGCGGCTTCCTCGTCCGTCCGCGCATCCTGCGCTCGTCGCTAACAACGACGGTCGTCCTAATGGATCCTGTCCGAGAGGGTCGCGTGGCGGCGACGCCGATACGACGTTGCGTGCGACTATTTACGCAGTGACCGTCGCGCTCCTCTCTCGCGCATCTCTCCCAGTTCCTGGTGCACACATCATTGCCTCGCGATACTGCCGCTCACAGATGCTCCTTACTCGACGACATTCCTCTCTCGGATTTGTGCCTCCCTGAATTGAAACGTCAGTCCAGTCGCATGCCCATTTAACGAGAAGAAGAGAGATTGTTGTACTTGCTAACATTTGCGAGTTACTTGTAATTATTAATTTAACAGGATTGAATCGGTGAGTGTAGAAAGGAAACTCACATAAAAAAAATTTTTTAGTTTAATTAAAAGGTCATTTAACTTTAGTTATAGTGAGAAAACTGCTTTTGGAAATGTAAATATAACATTTAGTAATACTTTTGATACAGTTCTGTAATGTTTGTGTATTAATTGAAAAACTTCAATTTTAAATCTAGACTTAAAAAAAATTTCGATTTATAATTTGAATAGCGATTATGAAATACAAAAACGATTTATATTATGTAAGAAATAAAATATGAAATGTGAGAAAAGAGAGAGAGAGAGAGAGAGAGAGAGGTAGACTTGAACTAATATAATTTATTAATAGATCGAGGGAAGATTAATCGAAACGGAACTGATTTCGGTAAAGTTTCGAGACACGATATTCGATTATCAGTTCAGTATTAAAAAGTACTTAAATAGAAAGGATTTTGTGTATATTACCATGCTAACATATTTACATCTTAAGATAAACCTCGTGCGCAGAAGACCTTCTCTTTGTTGCTTCATTCGTACTCGACCGCAATTTTCATTTTATTGCACTCGTAGAGTAATTTACGCGTCAGTGTAGATAATGGGTCGTAAAAGTGGGCCGAATTTTTCGTTAAAAACGAGCGGCGTCTCTCATCCTTTCCCTCGCGAGAATCCAAGGACTATCGATGTCCGAACAACTTAAGCGCAAACGGATTAACGGCGAGCCCGGGGGAACGATACGTACGTGACAGGATGTGAGCGACACTTCCTTTTAAACCCTATAATACCCCGTCGATCTGTTACAGTTTCATACACACCTGCTTGCCTCTCTGCTTAATATGCGCGCCATAATTAGAACATACGAGACCACCGTCGTGTTAAATAATAAACCGGTCGCGTTAATGTCGCCGTGGCTTCAACATGCGAGTGCAAGACAAAGCGCCGGCTTTTCAATCTGTTCGCACTATATTTGTAACATCCATAACTTATACCGTTATAAAATATCATGCATTCTGGAAAGTGGAGGAGTTCGCCGGATCTCATCTTTTCGAAATCTTTAAACCGACAAAAATTTGAAGTCATACCAAAAGGAAAAAGAATACTTGATTCAAATAAATATATTATTAGAATTATATTTAAATATCTACACTGCGAAAAAAAGTTGTTAATTTTACTAAATTTTTTAAATTGATTAATTTCTTTAATTAAACTGTTTATGTATTCTAGTCAAATATATAAATAGTTAAATTGAAGTTAAATGCTTAAACTGAAGAAATTTAATCAAGTTGAAAAATTTGGTCAAATTAACATTTTTTCTCACCAATATTTGCTTGTTTGATGTAAATGAATTATTCGAATAATATTAATAGCATTTATTTGAGTCCAGTAATCCTTTTAATTAGTGCATGGAATCTTTATTTTTATTGATAAATTAAATAATTTTATTGCATATACAGGTAAATATTAAACATGTCCATATACAGAAAAATTTACAATATCACGTTGAAAATTTTGTATTAAATAATATATGCAATCTTATTCCTTTCTTTCTATTTCTCCAGTATAAGAATTGGTAGCATGAAATTTGGCAATGCATTGCGACTTCATTTTTATTTAACTGGAATAAGGAAGCTTATCGATTTATTATATTATTATGATGAAAGAACGTTGATACCGATCATATCGAGTCTATATAGAAACGTCGGTCAAATTTATATCTTTGACAGTAATCGCCTTAATTATCGCTGGCCGAGAAACATAAATTTGCGTTACGGTAAAAAGTGTCCGTCGCTCCTTTCAGTTGCCCCTCGCCGACGTCATCGTCACTTTAATCTTTCATAAAAATCTGCAAACTGCAAACCAACGTTACAGCGTATAATATGACAAATCTGATAACGGCTCGGTTTGTTACGGCTGACTTTAATGACTTTTAATCCAGGCAGTCGATGCGCGAACGATGTAACGCACCGCGTGGTGAGGCAGACCTGAATTTATGTGATTCGAGTAGTGCCGATTGTCGGGCGGACGAAGCACCGGAAACACATCTTTGCTCTTATCGAGAGACACGATATTAATTTTGTCGTTGTCCTTTTTGCACCGGCCATAATCTCCAATCAGGATCAGCAATCGCCTATGCAAATCGTCGATGAATATCCTTCATACGGCATTTCTTGTGTAAATTGACCATCCGTTTACGTCCGTTGTTGTATATTTTCGGCCTCTTTCCTTTCACAAAATATCTTTATCTTTTACTAAATAAATTGGAAATGGAGTTCAAACTATTGCATTCGCGTTTTTATTTTTTATTTTTTTTAAATTCCCATCTTGTTTTTTCCTCAAATTAAATTATGTGCATGGAAAAAAAGACGCTCTTTCACTCTTATTTTGAGAAAATTTTTATTTTCGAAATGTTTAATGTTGGAATAAGATCACACACTGTCAAATAGGTATAATTTACTTCCATGAAAAATTCCAAAATTTTGTATGTTTTATAAAGAAAAAAAGGAATTCTCGTTTTAGTAACAATTTTTATGAGTCGAGAGGAAACAATGCGGAGAAATATAGAAGATTACATTATCTTTAAGAATTAGAACTTTTTAACACTGCTGTTATTAAATTAATTATAGTATAATGGTTCTCTTATTAGATGATTATTATAAATATTGAAATAAAAATGTAACACTTTGCGGAAATTTAAGATTATTCAATTTTTAAAAAAATATTAAATTATAAGCAAGCAAGATTATCATTGTTCCATACGTAAGTAAGAATATAATATCAATAATTCTTAAGTAAAATATTATTTTTGATTTAATACTAATTATTTGACACTCTTTATCTTAAATATTATGTAATAATTACCTAGAAAGACTAAGCTAAACATCAATGCTTAACTATTTAAATCATAATTCGAAGGCTAGGGTTACCAGTTGCGATTTCGAGAAAAAAAAGCGTTGTAAAAATCGTGTCGTAAGTTCTCGGCCGTAGAAGCAGGAACTGCCGCAGTTTCATGCCGTGGAATAGAGAAATCGTAAGACTGATTGTGATTGCGGCCGGTTGCGCGAGCGAGTGCCTCGTTTTCGCATTCGTGTGCCAAGGGATGATGACGGGCGCCCGCTTAAACCCTCTAATCATTCCTGGTGATTTGCGGTCGACGTGAATAAAAAAGAGGGGCGATGGGGAGCAAGGGAGGGGGGGGGGGGAAGGAGGCCTTAAGATTCGCGGACGAGTATATACGCCGTGAGACCGCCTGATTGAAATTTAATTGCACCGTCGAAATTATCCCTCTTCTCCACGTTGCACGTGTGCACGTTTTCGACGACGTTTCCCTGCCGGCTTTTTCGCTCGGCGTTGTATATTATCGCATTAATGCGGCTTCTTTTTCGCACGGGACCACTTTTTCGCATTCCCGTGGCCCGAAACCGTCGGGAAACATTAGAAATCAACTTGATTAGCGTGGAGGTCTCGGTGTAATCAATTAAAGCCGCATGTATTTTATATAAATAAATTGGCACATTAAATGGAGATTACTCAGATAATTAGATTATATATTTATAGGCATTAATTATTATTAGAGTCGATTAAATCAAGGGAAAACCAGTTTAATTACGCTGTAATTCAAAAGAGCGACAAAAAAGATAGTATACATCTGATTTCGAAGGAAGAAAAAGGAGAGAGAGAGAGAGAGAGAGGCGCGCGTCTTACAAATTAATTCATGAGTATAGAGATCGTAACGATCACAAACGTGTGATTTTTATTGCACCGACTTACCGATTTCCGAACTCGTACCTACATTGCGGTCTGCTTTACTCTGTTGCAGTGGTGATGCACAAAGATAAGGAGGAGAATTCGCACCACGACTCGCATTACAGGACGAGAGAGCTGGCGGCGCTCGCCGCTTATGACCATCATCACCTCGACGGCGAAATGTTCCTACAGGTGAGTACTACTCGTCGGAATATCGCTCATTACGTAGAACAGCCCCGTATTTACGACCTCATTTGGACGCACCAAATTTTAAAAATGCATATCAGACGCGCGCGCGCGCTCCCGTATTTATCGCCATACCGCGATGAGGGACACCTGCTTCCTCTTTGCTCACGATCGATCGTCTCAATTCCGTTAACCGTGCCGGAGAAATCCATCGTCGCGCGAACGAGATCTCGTCCCCTGATCCACGGTCGAGGAGGGATAAGTGACGGCGACGAGTCGCGTGAAATATTCAACAGATTTGCGACGCATCCTTGGTAAATGGAAGTGTGCGCGTCGCAAGTTATGGTCTGATGCGCTTTGTCAGCAGCGCTTCATAATATATGCGTGCTTTTATAAGTCGCGATTAGCGAACGACAAGAATTCTTACCAGTCCTACGTGAAAGAACCGATATAGTAAAAATAATGTGATACCAGTAAAAATAATGTCGGTACTTACAATGCAATTTTACCATGCAACATTTTTCCCAAATTGTTGGTTTAATGAATATCGATATCATCGGTAAGAAATTGGCACTTAATATATATATTAGATTTAAATATTCAGTATTTGATATCACGTTGTATTTAATTGACTTATTAAGTCTATAAGCAATTGGTATTTAAAACGTCTTTCTCGGAAATTTAATGGGCGAATTTAATAATGCGATATCTAGAATGAAATAGAAGACAAAAAAGTGAGAGACCTGTGCCTTTTTACTGACAATAATTTTTGTTTTTCTTTTTGAGTAGAATAACAATTATATTAAATTATTTTAATTATACAAATTAATTTATTTGTTGAATATTTGCCAGTAAAAACGCCGAGGCTTTATATTTTTCACCTCCACTTTTCATTCAATCTTTATATCTTTTTTATAGATGTTTCGTTCTGTTGTCGATTCACTGAAAAAAACTGTAATATATCCAATAAGATATGTAGTTGCGGGCTGCCAACTACAGATCGACTCAATACAATAATATATGTTATTGTAGTATCAATAGTGTACTTGCATTAACAGCAAATATTATTGAATTGAGTATTATATGTAGTTGGCAGCCCGTAACTACATATGTTATTGACTATATTACTTCTTTTTCTGTATTAAATTTTCGGAAAAGCAACTCTTTTTATCTCTCAATACCAATCGCGGTTAAAAAATTTTAATTAAGACTTGAATTACAAAAATTTAAAATAGAAAAGCACGTAAAGGCTAAAACTTAATAGGTTAATTTATTATTATTGCACTTTCTATTTATAGTCTTCGTTATTAAAGAGAATACTAGTTATGTTAAATGTTAACTTATTATTTCTACAACGTGTTCATCAACGATGTTTATCTCTCAAACACTTATGTAAGAGGCCATTATGTCAATCCGCGTAAATGGAGAAAAAAGATCGCCGTTCGAGTTATTGATTCTAATCGTTAAGGACCAATCAACCGCGATATGATAAGTCAGCGACTACAAACGATCGACTCCATTTCGAGCGGCGATATTATCTACGCGATACATTCACCTGCCGCAAGCACCAACTGCGATTCACGATTGATCGACGGTTGGTGGTGTGAGTGTATGCGAACGGATGGAGAGATGAATGGGCAGCAGGCAAGAAAAGAGAAACGGGCGTGCCACCGAATGGCAAATCGTGATTGGAACTGTCTGTCAGAAGAACGATACGATTCGACGTCACATTTGATAGGAAATACAGGCGAGGGGAAGGCAGAGGAGGGTTTCGTATATTATTTCGCTGAAATGAAGTATATCTATATGTATAGTGAGGCGATACAACGAAAATGGATATATTTTCTGATCAATTTCAACTATAATAGTTTCTTATATTAAATGAGACAATTCGTGGATTCGCTATGAAAGTAAACGAAAATTTTTGCTCTTTTTTTCGAGAACAGTTAATGATAATTAGTAATCGAATGATGAGTCAATCTAGATATCGCTACCTATTTAACAGTACAAAGATAAAATTGAACTTTATTAACGTGTAAAATAGAAAACGAGAGATATATTATTATTAATATAATTTACATACTATTTTTAATTATATTTTTTTTGCTTTTCTGTTTTCTGATTTGATTAATTTTCTACAGAACTATTGTGAAATTAAACTTCTGCACTACACTTTTTTGAAACATTATTTTACTTAAGATAGACCGCAAATATTATAATTATCTTGCTAAAAGTCTGATATTTTCACATTTTAAATGAAGGAAAAGATTCAACATGACTCTTAGGAGTTTATTCTTTTACAAAATACCACAGTTATTCACGTAATTTTTAAACCTTTTTAAACCGATAAAGTAAATTAATATAGAAGTCTCGAGTCGCGCTGCAGCGGATCGCGCGCGCCGAAATTAAATCATCGGTAGTGAGAGGAAGAGACAGGGAGAAGCCGAGAACGGGAGGCGGCCAGGGAAAAGGGGGGGGGAGAGGAAGAGAGAGACAGAACAGGGAGATATCCGGCTGATGAACCGGCTATGAAACCGAGGCGTACGAGGTGTCTATTCCTCCAAAGTATGGAAGGGTATATACACGGATTAATGGCTGTGTATCATGCAAGGCTATTACGTTCCCTTTCTTGCGTTTTAGATGCGCGCGCGAGGGAAAGGGAGCGAGTCTGCGGATACGAGAGAGAGAAATAGGGAAGGGGGGGGGGAGAAGGGGACAAGCACAGCGCGAGGGAAAGAGAAAGAGCGAAGCGAGGGGGGTGGCGGAGACGATATCGGGAATAGAACGAGAGATCGGGTGGGACGGGTGTGGAATATTATACTTACACGTGAAAACGAACTCTCTGTACGCGCGCGATTTCATGCGCGAGCCGACGTGCATCACTACGATCGAACGGCCCTATCGGCATCTATAAACGGCAGGTTATTAATTGTCGGCTCGTTAATTGCGTTATGTACGCCCTTGCACGCCCGAAGCTAATCCCCGAACGGGCCTCCGATGACGATGACGACGACACGCGCACTCACGAAACGGATGAGCTACGTCGAAATATATTGATGATCAATCGAGAAAATTTATTGCAGTTTTTTATGTTTGCCTTTTGCACCGTACACTGTAAAAAATTTTTGTAAAATTACAATTATAATAGTGGGTAATTTTGAGACCAACTATAATAATTGGGCCAACTAAATAAATTTTTATGTGTATGTAATTTTGTATATAAATTTCACAATAATTTCTTAATTTGTTTTTTACACTTGTGTATACACCGTAAACAAGTTTGTGACATATTGAATTATTTTTACTTGTATACTGCAAAATTATAGACACGAGAAAATTTACAACTATTACAGTTGGTCTCAAAATTATCCACTATTATAGTTGTAGTTTTACAAAAATTTTTTACAGTGTATCATTTGCGTCTGTATATAATGTTTGTCGAAATAATACATGAAATTTATCTGCAACTTTTTTTCGTAAAAGATTTTATTTAAGGCACCTGAATTTTATGTAAGGACCGAGTTAGGGGGCTACTTTATTTTTTTTAAATAGAGCTTCTCTGAGAATCTCTATTTAATAGTGTTTTAGAAGAATAAATTAAGCGACCTTATTCAGGCACCAAAAAAAATTGTTACTTGACGTGTTCTTCGAATTTATTTATTATTATAAAAAAATTTTATTATATGACGAGATACATCTTTATAAAATATATCTTAATTTTCTATTAACTGGTTTATTTGTTAGATATAACATTTTATTTTGCTGTATTTAAATAAAGATTTCGGTGAAAAAAAAATTAATATTCTGTAAACAAGTTTTTAAGTATCTTTTTCTCAATATATTTTATTAAGAAATCACATGATGCTGAATTCAATTAAACAAAATGAAGAAAGATGCTTTATAATTTAAGCAATTGTATTTCGTAAATTATAAAATATAAAAGCGAATGTAATTTATGAAATAATTATAACGTTTAAATTACAAAGTCTTTAAGACGTCGACTTTTCTAACAAAAATGTATAAATAGAAATAACTTAGCGTACACATATTAATGTTTATGCCTGCATAAGTGACACATCGTGTACGTTTTCAAGACCTAGACAGACTGCAACTCGGCGCAAACTTTGATTACATCACGTGGTATAAATCGACGACGCGCGAGCGCGTATCTTCCAGACACGATATCGATTTATGAAAATGGCGATGCAATCAGGTCGCGCTTGATTTTCTCGACCGGACTCGGGGCTTGGCTCAAGCCCGGCTCGTGTTCCTTGAACCTGGATACCAGTTTCCGGGTAATCCACCTCACGTCATTCTCGGGCTCGTATACCAATAACATATTTATACAATTCGCACGGGTTCCGCGAACCCGACTTTCCAGGACCTTCCCTTCTGCCTCCCACGCCCCCCTCCTTCCTCCCTCCGCCGTGTGTGACCACCCTCGGCTCTCCCTTCTCAACAAACATCAGCGCCGTCTCTCCTTTCCGCGCGCCATATACCGTTTCGCCGTTCCTCATAAACTTTACGAACCCCGACGGTAAATCCGGTTTATGACAAGCCGGCCGCCACCACGAGGTATCCTCGAAATTACGGCTGAGCGCGATCGGATTTTTATACCCCCTCCCAATTATACCGTGAATCGCGGCTGGCCGGTGTGTCTTCGCGGGGCAAGAGAGCGATTGAGGGAACGACTCGTTTAGACGCGGCACGACGTCTACCCTCTGTCTTGTCCCGCTCACGGAGAGGAATTCGCGTCTATCGAATTACACGGCATCAAATCAGCGCCCGCCGGACCGCCGCCGTGCGTAGATCACATCGCATTCACGCTGCGTTTTCCATCCCTCTCCCCGCATCCCATCGTCTTCGTAGCCGCCGAAGAGATCTGTCTCGTGAAGAGAGAGAGAGAGAAAAAGAGAGCGGTTACTAAGAGAGACTTGCTTAGCCGTTACGAAAATTAGATCTTTTGGTATGAAAGAGTTACCTAATGTTTATTATTTATTATTTTTTTATTTGATTTTTCTTTAGGAACTGATTGGTACACAAACGAACGTTGAAAATTGTTTCAAGTTATTACAGTGTTTCATTTTTTCACCGATAATAAATTAACTTATTGCAAGCTTTTTTGCAACATGTTACAAAGGTACAACCAGTTGTTCAGATCATATCGCCTTTGAACTATCGAATTTCTTAATTATAATAGTTAAAATATAAAAAATTATTAGTTGATATTTATTGTATTAAGAATTTAACGAGAAAACTGATTAGGACTATTTAATAATTAATAATTAATAACGGTAATGAAAAGATAAGGACGTCAAAATAAAATTAGTTTAAATTTATTTTCGCAACAAACATAATATCAATTATTAGTTTTATTATTATCACTTATCAGGCTTATATTAATATTACTTATTGTAATAAAATTTGTGGTGACACAATGCAAAAATCTTGATTTCATAAAAATATTAATTTATATAGATAGATAAACTTAATAATTGCAAATATGTATATGTGTATATACAAATAAATATTTAATATAAAATTGCATGAAGTACGATTTAAGTGATCCATATGCATTCAACAATATTCTTCTAATCACATTTTCATAACTTTCGATAACTTAAATTTCTTTAATGAAAATGAGAATGAGAAATAAAATCCTTTCTTTAGATATAATTATTTACACATTTTAGATATATCAACATATTTGAATTAAAATAATTATATCTTAAGCGTAAACTTCTTAATATAAATTAAGAATAAAATTATTTAGCATTAGATTATTTTAATTTAGCACATTAAGTCACATTTGTTTAAAAGGTACTCTAAAATAGAGGGCATTTCTAATTAAATACGCTCGTGGCGTTCAAGGTAGACCCGATGAAGAATGTCCACGACCGAGGAAAGTTAATTTGCTTACTTTAATATGTTTTCGCCAGGGACGCGTGTACGGTGGACATAGCTATTAAATATTTTCACGCTTGGAAGGCGGTTTCGCGCTGCTGGTTCGTAGTAGCGAAGTCTACTACCAGGGACATCTAATTTGTTAATTTGGATTTATCGTTAACGCGTTACAGTGTCAAAAAAGTAAACGCGTGCCACGACTACGAGACGTAATAAAATCCTTTCCGAGGAAGAAGCAACAGCAGACGCCTGTCGAATTGCCATTCCATATTTATAAACCTCTGCTAATTTTACATATAAATTTAGTATTTTTTATATATTTTTTTTATATCACGTCCTTTCTTAAAATAAATGCGAGAAATTTCCCAAGATTGCATTATAAATTATTATTAATAAAAGCAATTGAAGAATCACTTCTCGACCATGGATTCCGATTTTTCTAACAATCGATATTCGAGCATAACATGTCGACAATCTTATTTAACAATGGCAAATTAAATTTATCGACGATACGCGCTGACACACGATAGGGTTAATTGTCGAGAATGCAGCTAACGCGACAGCAAGCACGAAGACAGCGAAGACACGCGAAACGAGTTTCTCGTGCTAAACGGTGAATATTTAAGAAACAACTGAAATCAAATACACGGACTTTTCCCCTTTTGCCGCGTTAAAGTATCGTTTTTCGTGAGTAGCGTGCAAGGAGGTACCTTCCTACTTAATACTTACTATTCTCTAAACGGTATGCGGATACATTACTTCTACGAAAGTTTCCTTGTGTAAAACGTTTACTGCCCTTTTTCGTCACTTCTGCCGTGGCGCGCGAAGAAACACGGAGAGAAAGAAAGACGGAGGGGGAGCGAGAGAAACCGTTTCTCCTGAATCTCCGACGTAAAAGGTTCAAGCAGACCGAAAGCGTTCTTCGATCAACTCGACACGAAACACGTCGCGCTGGTAATTTGCTACACTAAACACCGCCATTCTCGCAAATCCACGCACGGACTATGACTCGGAAAGAAAAGTGACCGGGAAAATAATAACGAATATTTATGTTACACGACTAAAGATTTCTCCCATAGTAAAGATTCCCCAAATATCATAATTGTAGACACGAGAGGATTTTAATTAGGACTTTAATTCCTTTTTTCAATCTTGTTAAAGGAAACCGTATACGGTAAAATTAAATACAAAATTGTCGTTAAAATAGAAAGTGCAAATGTACAAAGAAAAAAATATTCGTATTTAGAGAATATGCTTATTTTTTAAATATTAAATAGTTGAATTGAAATTATATAATATTAAATATAATATTAAATAACTTGCTTATAAAAAAATTTTTATGTAGTTTTTAATAAGAAAAGAAATATATTCACTAATAACATATCTTTTTATGAGTTGAGAAAAAAATTATCGAACAGAAAATAACAATAGTGTTTCCAAAAATTAGAATGTTTTAATATTATTGTCAAAACAATCATATTGTGTCGCTTAGACGACTATTATAATATTGAAATATTTTATTAAAATTTTATAGTTTTTACAAAGGATCATCAGATTCGTATCAAGTCAAATTGCGACAAATTTGGGCCGATCCAAATAACTTTCCGTGTTCTTTTTTTTTGTATAATTCATTATGCAAAATATTTTCTTCTATTGCTTGTAGTTCTAGGCTGAAAGGCAACTTCTCTCAGCGAATTAGCGATGCTAGGTTGCGCTTGATTGTACCCCGAAGTAAACTAATAAAACGCTGATTATCCGGCCGGACGGTCGGATTTTTCGATCGTTGAACGAAACATACTTCGCCAATCCATTTCTGTCGTCTCTCGGAAATTATCACCCGGCGCGAACGCACGATACACGGCGGGGGGCCCCCCGTCGAGAGCGCGCACGGCTCTCGGCTTTCGTTCCTTTATGAAATACTCGAATAAACTTTTCTCCGGGCACTAACTCGCGCGCCATTCGCGCGGGAAAAATATGCGGACGGCTGTATTTTTACTCGTGTCGAGAAAGCCGCCATTACGCGCACAACCGCGACATACGGCGAGAGTGAAAAGCGGAAAAGACGCGGATAAATAAATGACATCAATTCTTCCATTCTCCGTCCCAAGCGGATATCTCTTCAGGAATGGATTTTAACTTACGACTGAAGGTACGTATGTTATTTTTGAATTAAGGACCGACAAGTCCATTTAAAAGAAACAGAACGTAATCCGGATGCCCGGATATTTTGGGCCACGCGGGAATTGCTTTCGGATCGGCTGAAAAAAAGAGAAAAAATTTGCGAGCGTAGGCCCGCGTTCTGATTTGCATCTCGCGGAACGGACGCACGCACAGGAATTTCGGGCGGAACAAAGGCGCGTAAGGGTCGAACGAGGTTTCCGGGCCCGAACGTACGTGGCCGCGAGATTACCCGTTAAAGCGCTGACAGAGCCGATCAAAATGCAACGAACCTGTACATTATGTTGTTGATACATCACTGCAGGCGAAATTCAGCGATCGGCTCTAGCGGGGGTCCCGCCGCCCGCTCGTCCGCCTCTCCTTTTTTTTTCTCCCCCCCTCCGTTTCTGGTACACCAATTTTTACCCCGACGCGCCAGCACGGGGCTTCGGTACAAATCACGCCTCTCAGTGACGTATCGCCGCGAAAGCAGCCATTTTGCTCTCATATTTTTTATTTAATAGCCACCAGGCTATCGTGTATCGCATTAATACGCGGCAGCTACGCCGCGCGGTAGCGGTAAAAGAGGGTCGTGTTCGGGGGCGACCCCCGCCACCCGGTAACCCGTAATCATAACCGAGCTATTTTTCTCCCCCTCCTTCCCCCTCCTGTGCGC
The DNA here is from genome assembly GCF_013373865.1 of Monomorium pharaonis. Classification (NCBI taxonomy): domain Eukaryota; kingdom Metazoa; phylum Arthropoda; class Insecta; order Hymenoptera; family Formicidae; genus Monomorium; species Monomorium pharaonis. The sequence continues at coordinate 19,530,273 of NC_050476.1, read as the reverse complement.
TCTCTTTCTCTTTCTCTCTCGTTTCCTCTTTTTCCCTTCCCTCCCCAACCCTCTTCTTTCCTCTTTCGCGATACCCGCGCTACTGCATCTACGGTTCCCGCAAACTCCGACGGCTACACCCTAAAGATGCTCACTAATTCTACGATACTGACGGGATAACCATATCTTTCGCCGCAATTGAGATAATACGACGCGGCAAAGCTGACATCTATAATTGTCGGGGGAGGGGGATGGAAATATTTTTAATGCGCGTGTATATGAATTAGAAAAGAATTATTCCGTTTATGTAGAGGAGAGAGGGGGACTATGAATCACCATTTTGTTTTATTTGAATAATTTATTGAAACATTAAAACATTTGCGATACAATTTTTGTTGGTACAAGTTTGTTATCCATGAAGTTCTGCCAATCCTGTTATAAGCAGAAATTGGGTATGTGTAATGAGCGTAATTAACAATTTACTGAAGAGGGGAAAAAAGATTGCAGTTATGCAACCTGTAGGGAGATTTGGAACATTACCAACAAATGTTCTCAAAATTAGTACACAAAAGAATAAAAAATATATGTAAAAGAATCTTTGACTCTTGCAATTTCGTGTATTTCAGAAGTACTATAAAAATATTATAACAAACAATATTACCCAAGTACTGTAAAAATATTGTAAAAAATATTACGCGCGAAGAGATTATGGTTTCAGATTCACGGCACTCGCAAATGGTCCATAACCCCAAACGCAGGCAATATAACTGTACACGTCAAATACATGCACACATTACGTCATACATTAAATTTAATTACATCAATTGAAAGCCATATTCAAGTCATTCAAGTTACATTAAAATTGATATTCGACATATTTCTTAAAATAAAGTAAAGAGTAGACCTATAAAACTTTTGGCGACTTGCAATATTGAAACGCAGCTTTCATCACGATAAAATGAACAATAATGAGCAGTGGCCATATTATAAAATAAAAAAATCTGAACAATATGTAAAGAAGTAATTTGGAGTTATCCCCAGAACTCTCAACACAAAGTATATGAGAAATTCATGTGAATTCCATAACCTCACATCTAGTCCATAATTGCCTTCTTTCCTCTATTTTCTTTTCTTGTAAGTAATAAATAGTAATTTATGCGGGAGGTCCATTCAAAAAATGGCTGCGCGCAGGCATGGTTACCTCCGTGACATTGATTACTTTCAAGTCACGAACATTACCGTCCGCGATGCTGGAACTCGTATTTTCCGTGTCGTTCGATGCTTTGAGCACAAAATGCCACTTGAACGTCATAAACCCGAAATGACTTGCTTCACGGTTGAATGAATTAACACAAACGGCTATTTTTCACGTACCCGGCTTAAACGAGAGCAAGTGCCAACGTTCTATAAAACAGAATGTAGAAAATTTTTTTTTTTCTGATCGATTGTTCTAAACGATCGTTTCTTGATCCTTTTGAAAAACGTGTCACAACAAACGTAGAATATCTTCGAGATTTCACTTCGCTCATTCTTCTCTCGCTACACAAACAAAATTTTACTTTGGAATTTTTCCTCAAATCATAACAACATAAATTTAAAATAAATAAATTTTTCCTCTCGAAGTGGCAGGTAAAACAGAGTATGTTTTCTTTTTGAGCTGTTGAATTTGATTCTGATCTATCGAAAGTTTTATTTTGTTAATTAAGAAAATATTAATATTTTTTTAAGATCAAAATCAGATTCAGCAACTCAAAAATTACTTTAAAAGCGTATTATTTCTACTTACCACTTTGGTCTATTTTGTTCTTCTTAAAATTTAATTATTCTATAACAGAATAATTTGGTTAAGCTTATAAGAAAATTTAATTAAACTTTACCAAATTGTTCTTAAATATTAATACTAAAATAAATTAAAACTTTTCAAAGGCCGTGTTATTTCACAACTAACATAATCTTGGGAGTGAACCCTAAGAGAAAATACTCTCCATGTAGTAAGAGCAATTTATTCGTAAAATCCGGTATCGTCGTTCGATCACGACAGAACAATCGGCTATTCTTTCGGGCCGTCGTGTCAGGGATTAGCTCCACTTTTCGCATCAATCAGGACACGCGGCGGGACTTTCCTCCACTTGGCGTGAGTATAATCATGCGTGTTATACTCATGCGCGGCGCACGGTGCAATTTAGATCACGTCTCCGCGTGAGCGAGCGATGCGCCCTAAAGTCGACCTAAGTGAATTCTATGTACGCGCGGCGAGAGTTGGCGAAGTAGCGAGTCAGAGCGAGACTGGGGCTCGTTGGATGGATTGAATGAGAAGGAACGTACGGCCAAGTTGATCACCGTGCTATAAGGTCTTACTTGTTGCTGATGGTTGCATGTCTGCCACAACGCGGCAAGCCGTGCCTTCTGCTTCCCGGCTGATTGCTCCGTATGCGAGAAGCGATAGGGAACCTCCTCGTCCCGGATGGACGGCCGGCGGTTTCCTAGCCGTTGAAACCGGACGAAAGTTCGCGATTTCTGCGCGAAGTGTGGGGCGAAGCGGCGAGGCGCCTAGGGCTATGGCGATAGGACATAGGTTTCTTTCTAGTCTGCATATTTGGAATTGGGCTGTTTCGTGAAATCCTGACGTTATATCCCGGGAAAATAATGAGATCGATCTCTCACAGAAATCATAAGCACTTATTCAATAATTAATTGTATTCTCTCTAAATCTTAATCAGTAAATATTCACTTATTCGCAGTGGCATACTTATAACTGTGATAATCGGTGAATATTCACTGTCTTTCAGTAATTTTCACTTCAGAATTAATGTATAGTCACTGAAAGATCAGTGTATTTATTTCACTGATTGATAATCAATAAATGATTATATATATATCATTGAAAGTCAGTGTATTTCCACTGATTTCGTCGAGTTTTCACTGATTGTGATTCAGAGAGTTTACCATAAATATAATTAAGTCATATAGAATTTATTTATATAGACAAACGTGATTTGTTCCAAGTGGAAAATATAAAAAGGAACTGTTAGCGCAAGATAACAGCTTATCAAACGTAATTAAATAACTATTTTTTGCGTTCTTTTCCCCCCGGACAAGGTAATGCGTTGCTCGCATGCACGTCTATAAGTATTGAATGGGGTTCTCTTCCCGCACTTGAAATATCCACGAAGCGGCGCGGGTAATTTCTTCGAGTAACCGCACACTCGAACTTTTACGGGCACTTTATGCGATGTGTGTTACGGCACAGACAGCGCATGCAGAGCCATTCAACTTTTTAACTTTCTTTGACCGTGACTTTTCGCGGATTGACTATACCGCGCTAGGATAACTACTAACGAGTCCGTTTTGGCGAAACGCCCAATTTCGTTCATGTTAAATCGCGACCGTCAAATATATACGTGTATATCCTGTCTATTAAGTGCCTCACAAAAGTCTAACAAGATTCTATTCTTTTTACCTTTTTCTTATTATTATAAGAAGTTGAATTAGAGGGAGAGGAAAAATGTTACAATAGTACTTCTACTTTTGAAATTTACTGGCTGTTTGTAAAAATTGGCATCTGCTTAAACAAAAATGTACATCAAAGTATTTATGCAAATTGTGTAATACATAATGCCAATATATTTTTTATTTATTCATTTAGTTTTATCTAATTGCATGAAATTTTTATACTTTTTTTTTTTATTTTATACTTTCTCCATTTACACGAGTGAAAATATAATAAACTAATAAAAGTGGCGACGCATTACTGACGCATTAAAAACCTAATATTCCGTTGATTAAGTAATTGTAATAATTGCAATTATATTGACAACCGTCCAGCGTGGAAAGTCGGGAGAAAATGAGATTTCACATATGCGCTTAATTAAGGCTACTGCTGTGCTGAGCTGTTAAAGGGTTAAAAAGGCGGTCGTAAACTAAGCAACGACGAGCATTAAAAAAGCCATCACGTGGAAGGGAAAGCCTCGAGATAAACAGGCCGTCATTAAATCGATCGGATTCAGTACGAAAGTTGTATCGCGTCTCGCGGAAATTGCGAACAGAGAAGTCGATTCCTGCGAACTATTTTTTTTTTTTCTTAAATAATCATTACACTTTCACCGCCATTGGCGATACGGTAACAAAGAAAAACGTAACGTATTGCCGGGGAATACTTATCGCATTCGGAGAACACAATAAATGCACTCGCAGCGCCTTACCGACGTTTTGCATCACGCACATTTCGCAGGAAATGGATTTTAACCAAATTCAATCTTGTTGATTTTTGCCAGCTGTAAACAAGTAGAACGTGCAGTAAAATGTAAACAATTAAGGATTGTATTTGACAAAAAATTTATCTATTATTTTAATAACAATAAAAGAAAGAGAAAAAGAGAACTTTAGTAAAAATTATATTAATAAAATCTGTTTGATAATAAGAGATAATCGTTTTAGCGTTATGCATGGAGAAAATTTTATATATCAAAAATTATTATGTACAATAGTAGCTATGGACCATAAAAAAATTGTAGAAAATTATATTATAAGTAATATAAATACTATGGCAGTTTAATGAAAAACGGAAAAAGATTTCGTAATTTCTTCTTTGATCCACGCTTACTATTTATCAAAAATTTTTACTATAAAATTTTGTCCGCGTAATTTTGCCTCTTTAGCTCAGGATTACACCAATCATACAGGCACTTTCTCGATTTCGACACTTAACGCGATTAATCCGATCAAAAACACTCTGGATAAAAGGAAGGAAGTGTCGGTCGTTCTATCGTACATCCGAAATGTATTCAGACACATGGCAATAAATTCTGAGAAACATCAAAACGGGCAATGCGAAAAGGTAGGTTAGTAGGGAATCTCGGCCGTCCACTCCAATTACGTTTTATGGAATGGCGAATACTCGGGCATCATTTAATTACGGCGTAACCATTAATGCAACGCGGCTTACTAATCCCGAAATTAGTGGAGGCCAGATGGTGGCAGCTGGCAATTACGCAGCACCGGTTTAACGATATCGAATGTAATCTCGGTATGTAATTTCCCGGTATCGGGTAATATTCGGCGCATTCACTTTTAAGTGTCCCCCCTCTCGTCGAAATGTCAGCGCATCGTCGTCTTGATATATTCCTCGATGTAAAAAGTTAATCTTCTTAGCGACTCCTTTTTCACAAACTGCACCATAAACTGCTTATCATCTCTTGTATTGCAATTTGAAATTTTTGCGAAATTCATAATATTACATTCTCAGGCTTATCCTTCCGTAGATTGCATCTCCGTTTCTTGCGTCGCAAAAATATGTAAAAGTTACTTTGATTCTAGGATGCGGCGCTCATTTCTCTCAACGTTACGAAATCGCAAGTGTCTTGGTTCTGAAACTCTGTATTATTTTATATCACTTTGATACAACTCCGCTTTATCGATTTAGCACGATGATCGTATTTATAGAATAGAACAATTCATTTATTTCAGCTTAATTGTATTGCCAGCGAGAGACTTGGATTACACTTTAAGGAACCTAACTACACATATATATTCCTTAATAGCTAACTAAAGTCTAGCGACTGTGATAATATCATTATACCAACCTACATATGGCTAATTTATACAATAACTCTTTCCTTCGTCGATGATGAAAAGAGTACTCGAGAGGCTTCCCGCTATTAGTTCGAGGTTAATTTTGTGCTGCGCTATCGCTACCATCGCCGGCGCGACTTATATTAGCATCATTACCGTTTGACATTTTAATGCCAGATTCAAATTATATAGGACCTTTATCGCGCACTTGGCTTACGCGTAGCGTAATCGCGTAGAACCTTATAATACCTGGTAATAACTTAGCTAAGCGCCCCGTGTCTGAGCGTTCGCGAAACGCTCGCCGAGTGAACGCATCGCTTCGCCGTCCTTATAGCTCGTGTTGTCGAGCCCAGTTTGATGCTACCCGGTGAACTTTACGATATCAGCCTTGGGATGCTTTTGGAACGGGCGGTCGGATCGGGAGTCAAGGACGTCGATAGCGGTGTATGAGCGGAAATCGGGCGGAGGTAGAGCGAGCGCGATTCGCAGACAGTGACTCGCGCGGTGAGTCAGGGGGTGCGCGCGTGAGAAAGACAGAAGGAGAGAACGTGGGCTGAGTTAAAGGTAACTGTAGGTTGGGTGGGTGCATGGGATGGGATGATATCGGGTTAGGTTGGTGGTCGACGGGGCTCGCCTTGGTCTGGCACCGCTAGTCCTTCCCGTATTGATCGCGTGCTCCTTTCCTCCCTTAGATACCACGTCGACCCTCTCTTAAGCCTTACGTATGGCCCGGGTTCGCTTCTACCTCAGGCTCGACCTTAGGCCGAGGCGTCTCGCGAATCTACCGTTTGAGGGGTTGAAATCAGGGGTTCGAACCTATATATAAATCCGGAGTTGGTTTGGTTCTGAAAGCTCAAAACGCGTTCCTCCGAATTTTGTATGAGAAAAACTTGAACTCGACGAAATTTTGCCATGATATTTCGATCCCCGCGCGGTTCCTTGATTTATTTCAGCCGATTCTACAGCAACCTTAGGAGATGAATTTTTATTACGAATCACGATATCTTAATATCGAAATTCGCTTTGATTTATGAAGTTAATTAGACTTTTGAAAAGCTAATAATTGACGTTTTCATTTTTGTTTTATTTTTTGATTACTGCATCAACAGCAATAAAAATCTTGTAACATTACTTTAAATTTTACAATTTTCAGTATTTTTCTTACTGTCGTATTATATAAATAAAATAATTGTTCTTATCATTATTTATTTTACGTACATAAAACAGAATGGATCATATCTCGCGCTATAAAATAATCCAACATTCTAAGTGTATGACAGTGTGAATTTCGTTCAAGCTTTTTACTTAAAAACAATTTGTTGCAAATTTGTGTGCGCACGAGTCTTTTTTTAATTACACGATAATCGCACGCGTTATACTCTTCCGATAAAGAACCGCGCGACGCACGTTCACGTTCGTCATCTGATACAACATGGCTCTTTTTTTTTTTTTAATGGTCACGGTTACGAGGCGGATGCGAATACATGCATATTCGCGATCGTGCAATTTGAGGAAAGGGAGGGTACTATTTGCCGCGTCGTTTAACGGTCTTAACAGGATACGATGCCGAAGAGCTTAATTAACGAAGGGTCCGTCACGCGCGCTGGACGTGTGAGAGAGCGACCAATGAATTGCAAGCCGGGCGAATTTACAAAGGTATCATCCCGTCTCGGGGTGCGTACCGTGACGAACGAGTGCGCTTATCGTACGCACGAACGATGGCGAGGTTGCAGCAGGTGAAGCTGCCGACGGGCACCGTTTCTCGCAAAGCGGACGAGAGTCTACCTTGGCAATGCGGATTTCTGATATCAAAAAGGAATTTACAGTATTTGGTATCTATTAGTGCGCGAAAGGAACAGTTTTGCTGACCTATCTAAAACTTTAACTCAAACCCGTTAGCTAGAGTGTCCAAACTTTTTACAGCACCTTCCAATATATTCAAACGTTCTTTATAATAATTTTGATTGAACAAAATTATTCTCAAGTCTGTCCGTCTAAAGTTTTAAACGCTTCAGCAAAATCGTTCTTTCCATAACTCTAGTAACACAAGAGATTGGCAGTACATTAGTTATATAATATTGGCTGAACATTGATTATATTGGAAGTGCATTGGCCAATGTCTTCCCAATATAACGCCAATATTGATTGTAAAATATTGGATCTAAATTAGAATGCAATTAATTTCCAATATCGAACCAATATTTCTGCTCAGACAAATTGGCTGAATAAAGTCTACTTTACAATATTGGACCAATATTGGGAATATTGCCTTTACATTAATTACTTCCCAATTTTACGCCAATGTTTTGCGCTACTAGGAAAGATTTAAGTTTCGAGAATAAGCTAACAGATTTTGAAGCTTGAAATGCGCTTAAAACTTGATCGACTGTTAAATTTCCTGATAATATTACATCCACGAAGCTAAGTTTTCAATTTTGTAGACTACTCACTGTTCCGTCGAACTGACTAAACCGGTGTGCCCCGCCATATTTTATCGGGAACATTGTTGAGCGCGGTTGACAGCGTCGGCGAAATTTCACGACGGATCGGCATTGGCGGCGCGCTGATCCAGTTTCGAGTCGTCGTCGAGTCGATCGCGTGCTCGCCCGCGACGCAATTAGCCGCCTGATAACGGAACGGAGCGAGGCGGCCTAAACCGAGATAAAACCAGAGAGAAAGAGAGGAAATCCAGGCTAATTCGGATGCGGTTTCTTTTAATCGCCCCGCTAACCGAGCGGGGTAAGACGGCGCGCGGTGTACGCGGCGATCATAAACGATAATGGCGCATGCAACGTGCGCGAGCAGCGGGCCGTATGACCCGTTGTTGCGTATGGAAATGAAAAAGCCATGAAAATCCGCTCCGGCACGAACCGGCGTTAACGCTCAGCTCAGCGGCTTATCTTCAACATTCCCTTATTGACCTCTCTAAACGCGAACGACACTTCTCGCCTCTTGCCTCCCTGCGCGTATCTCTATTTTTTTCCCCTCGCAGAGGGGTATGGGAGTCGTCGTGCGTCACGTGAATTCCATTCTATGGTACTTTGCAAACTCAACAGCTGATTAGAGACACGCGTTCGTTCGATTCTACCGACGGCGTCGAATTAAAATGCAGGGCCCGCTGTGTAAGTTTTACACTTTCGCGTGTTTGTCCGCTGTGAACCAGTGTCCTGCATTTTTTCCCCGCGGAGAAAATTAATATGATTCTAGGGATCGCGCTAAAAAAAAAAAACAAATAAAAACGTATATTGATGTAAATTTGATATAAAATTGCGCAATTACATTTATCAAAAATTAACGTCAATTATTCTTAATTTTTAAAGCAATTCGTAAAGCAAAGTGTGTGTTAAATTTTTGTTTGTAGCATTACTTCATATTTTTGTTACACTAAATATTGCATTAAGTAAAAATATAAAATATTAAGTAAGCCATAAAAAAATTTAATTAACCGATACGGATTAAGCACTTATCCCTTGTTTGAAATCATTCCATTTTAATATAAATTTATATCACTTTTAATTAGGTCTTTCCAGTGAACACTCGCAAATTCGTGATGATTTGCATTTTACTGCAGCGACTTTAATTTCTTCGCCATCTAATTTTATTACATGCCACGTACGACGTGATATGCGTTGCTGTTTTCGCTCGCTCGAGATTGTTATATCGATCTGTACGAACGCAATGAGAAAGTTTGCGATGCGTTTTTCTAGAACGATATAGAGAAACGACTCGTCGCGACACCAAATTCGATATTAAATCCGGCACCACGCGAAACACGCGATCTCTCTTTCTCATTCTCTTTGCGCAGAGAGGAAGAAGAGAGGGAGAAGGGCGGTGAAAAAGACACACACACGTGGTTTTCTATTTCTCGCGTGAGCCACCCGGCGAATCAGTCGCGTGCCACTCGCGGGCGCACCACTCGCGTGTTCCGTCCAAGCGTGAACTTCTAATACCCCTTCATCCTCACCTTGACTCTCCCGCATTAGCGGGTCGCCAATAATACTTCACGCACGAAATCTTTTCATTTTCTTCCCTCATGCGAGCCCCGGGAGTCACGGGCACGAGCCCCGGTGTGCACGATCGGATACGCCGGTATGCAGATTGCGGAATCTCGGGCGATCGCGCGCTCCCGGGTTCAAGAAACTGAGAGACGAGCCTCCTCGAGTTCGGCTTCGGTGGTCGTCCGCCGCACGTGAAATTCATATACGCGGGTAATGGTGCAGGCCTACACGGACGAGACGTCTCTCGGACAAATACGATTTTAAATCTCGATCGTATAACACGTCGATCCCCCCGCGAACTACCCTCTGTTTTTCATTCCTTAGTCAGCCTATCTCGGTCGCTGGTGGACGACGGTCGTGTTCTCTAAAAATTGTACAACTATATAACCTGAAACATTTTTTTGGTATGTACGTGTCCGAATTGAAGGAAACAAGTCGTCCTAATTAATTTAGAAAGCATTCTTCGGAAATTCTGAAGATACACTCTGTCCGGATCATTTCTTCAAATATTCATTTTCATTTTGTGAAGAAACGGATTGATTCGTGTTAAGAGCAAGCGTAACGCCGTTTAACACTGTAGATTTAGAAGTTAATTGCCCTTGCGCGTTGCATTTGCATTACTCTGAGACGTATATATATCGTTCGTCTAAATATCACTCGTGTTTTATCGTGATGCAAAGCGTATCCCGAACGGACGAGCGATAGTCATAATCGTGTAGACCCCGGTCGATCGAGAAAACTCGATTACTTCCCCAAACAAAGCAATTATAGTAGTAACGACGAACGAGTCTCGCGGGATGATGCTTTCCACGGAATGGCTATGTCGGCCATTTCGAAGGGACGGGAAAGGGGGTAGCGACATAGAAGAAAATCCTATTACAGCTCGTGTCCGTACGCGGAGTGGTACAGTGTGGGGTGGAAGCGAGAGAGGGTCGTAAGCTCGTGGCGCGCTCCCCCTCTCCCCCTCCCCCTCCCTCTCTCTCTCTCCCTCCCCGCGCGCGCACATCCGTATTGACGCAACGCAGGAGCGATCCCACCCTGTGGATTAACCAATCGAAACGCAGCATCCGCGCATGCGATCGCTTGGAAACGCGTGCCATTTTGTATGCCACGCTATCGCGGGGCGGAATCGGGGCGCCCGTTTCCGTGGCCGGAAAATGAAACCGAGAGTTTGACACAGTGACATATTTAATCATAAGGGCCGCGAGGGGTTGTACACTTGATGTGCGAACGAGTTGCGAGTCTCTATCTTTTTCCACTCGATTTCCTTGCAGAAACACTTTGGAAATGTAATTACACGTTGCCCTATCTCTGCAATGATATAAATTCTCATAGGAGGTATAATTTTATGCTTCTAGATTCATTGGAAAAAATTTATTAATTTGCGACAGTTAAGTAAATGTTTGTCATAAAAAGGTATAATTTATTGTAAAAAGTGTAATGTTGCTAGAGGTAAAAATTTTGTGTCGACATTGTTAAAGTGCATTTCTTCAGCATAGATTAACATTATTCTCAGTTTAGTTTACGTTTTGTCTTTTTTTAAGAATTAGATAAGCGTATCCAATTAAGATTAAAATTAATCTATCATAGTAAAAATGGACAAATGAGAAAAAGTTTTGTATTGATTTAAACTGGCAATTTTTATATCGCCAACATCTTGTCGATCAAACGCCAAGTTCAAATATTTTATTCGAGGAGATTAGTTTGAAATTTACTTACGTAATCCAACCTGAAAAAAATCTGCAAATTTCGACACCGCGATTTAAACATGTAGTTGCTACATATATAATTATTTTACCTTTCCGAGAAATACAATCTTTATTTTACCCAGGCAATAATGGGATATTGCGAAGTCCGCGATCGATTCCTTGCGAGATTGCCGGAAGCTATGGATTAAGAAGCCGCGAGATATCTGCAATTATCGCAACTTTACGAGCACGCATCGCGTCGGCGCGATGAAAATTTAAAGATACGTCGGAAGAGAGAGTTATATCGTTCATGTATCAAAACGGGACAAGAAGTGGTAAAGATAGGATAGATGAAAATCTGATCTGTAAACGAGAACAATTACAATCTGCAAAATATTCCAACAGCATTATAGTTACTTTTTTAACTTTTTTAATAAACTGGAATTCAAGCTTTGTCTTACAGCATCGTGAAAAGCTGTTAGCTACACATTGCACGTATGTTTGTCGTTATCGCGTGTTTAATTAAAATTGAATTAAAGTGAAAAATTCGTTGGAGATTAAATTAGCGAGCTTTACACTGTAGAACAATTATGTAAATGATATTTGGAAAATTACATAATTTATAGTACAACTGTATAAAATTTTTTGCTGTTTCTATTTCTAATTGTGCAAATATAATTTTTCGTTTAATATAAAAACATATTTGCACAGTTAAAGGTAAAAATGTTAAATAATTTTATATATTTCACTATCAATTGTGCAAGTTTTACATTTATTAATTCAATTTTACATACTTTTTTTATAGTGTAGGTATATGTATACACTCGGCTCGGGATTTCTCCTTTCCGTAGTTCCGACCGGCCGGTTTTGGCGTTCGCTCGCCATATTTCGGAACTATAAGTTTCCGCGGTCTGCCGTGCCTGGCACCGCCACCGCGAAATAAAACAAAACAATACACATTTAGCGGAAAGCGGCGGGAGAGAGCGGAGGACGGGATAGGCTTTAAATGGTTTCCTGCCTTCCCCCGCGTGGGGCGGCGCAACGCGGGCCGAAGACTGCTAAAACTGGGACGCGGATATTTTCGGCGCTTCGATGCGCCGCATTCGGGCTTCGCTTGCAGCTCGTGGGCTCGTTTGGCATTTGCCGTTTGGTATCGGGACCGCCGATAAATGGGAAAACTTTCCCCGGAGCGTTTTCAGGCGCGTTCGTCCGGCCCGGAGAAACAAACGCCCGCGCCGCCCTCCCGCTTTCCGAAAGGCAACGCACCCTTCCGTTTTCGTGCCGCCGCACTATTCTCGCGTGGCGGCTCCGAAATTGCCTCTGTATTTTCGGAAAGCTTAATCGTGTGCGCCACGTCGGGCTACGTGATTTACTTGAATTATTCTTATCGATGCGCCGGTGGGCCTTTGTTCTCAAGATTCATTCGCTCGAAAGTTGGCTTTTTTTTCAGGAAATTCTATTATCATTGTGCAACAAGAGTTATTGCGTAACAAGTTACGAAATGAAGTCTTTTGCCTAGGATTTTATCTTGAATGCAACTTGCATTTCATATCGCTTTATAATAATTTGAAACTTACAATTTGTAGATTTGACAGCGCAAAGTGTATTGTAAATGTAAGAATATCTATATTTTTTTACATTATTTTTTCAAACTTTTATTTAACTGTACACTGAAAAGAAAATTACCAAATTTAAATAAATTTTTTTTTTCAAATAGTACCATACAGAAGTTTTGCAGAAAATAAATAATATTTATTTCAAATAAGATATTATTTTTTATAATTCAGAAAATGTATAATACATTTATTAAATTACAGAAAATATTATCTTACTTGAAATAAATATTATTTATTTTTTATAAAACTTCTGCATGATATTAATTGAAAAAATATTTATTTCAATTTTTTTTTCAATGTATAAGTCGCGTTACATTAATTTTTCGATTGGCGTTATTATCTATTTTTCCTCCGTAAACGTTCAATTTAATATTAAATTCTCAAATTATAATATACGTTAGTTGGATATCACGAAGGTGTACCTCTCTCTCTCGTGAGAAGGCTATAGAGAATAACAGGTATTTTGGGCTTCGAGGTGAACACTCGAGTTGTGCAAAGCTCGTTTGGTATTTGCCGAGTATCGAGTCGGCAGACAAATGAGAAAACTTTCCGAAACGTTTCCGACCGATGCCACCGCCGCCGCGGTGCCGCAAAACGCTAGCCTTCGGTTTCGAAAAGGCAACGTACCCTTTCGTTCTATTCGTGCCGTCTCGCACTATTCGCGCGGGGTCCATGTCTAGCAACGTCTAAACCTATGTTTTGTAGCGCCCCTAACTTATCCGCGCCGCGAATTAGCCCCTTGAGCTTCGACCCGATACAAACGGAGCAGTCTCCGCCCGATTACATTCAATTCCCCGGCGATTTTACGTGCTTCAGCTGATTGACGCGCGAGAGGTGGCTAGATTTCGCCATTGTCAATATTACAATGCCAATATAATACTTATATAAAATGTGAAAGATGCGGATGTATGGTGACGTTTCGTCCAAAATTGCAGATTTGTATTAATCCAGCTGCTTTTACGTATACTCATCGTTGTGTACTTTAATCGAGGGATCGATTTTCTGTTCCAGGCACTGAACGGGTTCCTGCTAATACTGACTTGCGACGGGGAAGTGTTTTTCGCTACCCATAGCATAGAGAGTTATCTTGGCTTCCATCAGGTATGATTGAATTTATAATCAAGACGTGTCCGTTGCATCAATATAGTAAAGAGAAAGAAAGGCAAAAAGGAACACAAACACGTTAAAATTCTTGGAATTATATTGAGATTAGTAGGCGTACTATATTGCTGTAATACATTATTACAACACACATTATTATTTTATATGTTAAAGTATAATGCATACTGTAAAAAATTTTTGTAAAATTACAACTATAGTGGATAATTTTGAGACCAATTATAATAGTTGTAAATTTTCTCGTGTCTATAATTTTGCAGTATACAAGCAAAAATAATTTAATGTCATAAATTTGTTCACGGTGTATACACAAGTGTAAAAAACAAATTAAGAAATTATTGCGAAATTTATATACAAAATTACGTACACATAAAAATTTACAACTATTATAGTTGGTCTCGAAATTACCCACTATTATAATTGTAATTTTACAAAAATTTTTTACAGCGTATTACATTGAAAAAAAAAAACTTGACTAAACCTTTAAATTCAACGATTAAATTTCTTCAGTTCAGATATTTGTCTGCTTAAGTTGAGTCGAGGATTTTTCTTAAAAATTATAGTTTTCCATGGAATTTTACAGGGATTTGAAGAAACTTTTTAAACAACCGTCCAGATAATAACGTCGACGAAAATTTTTGCCGGCGAAAACCCGGTGGCGTTTAGAAAATCACTTACGTGCGCCTTAAACGCGAACGACTGTACTTATAGATCGAAGATGCCTGCGCATTTGTCCTCCCCGAGGCTCCCCCTTATTGCAAGGCAATATTCTAGGCATAATTCACCCTCGTTTGTTAGTTTAGCCTCAGTCAACGTGTGTCCACACCCAACACGCGGCAGTCACGCCAGCGCTGTCTAGTCAAGTTCACCGTACGTGTCACGTTTGCCCGAGGCATCATCCCTTTTACGAGACAATGTACCTATCCACCAGGACTGACGGCCGGCATACATTTTTCAGTAGTAACAGTGGGTCATCGACGGCAAACGGGCAACACGCTCGCTTGTCTGGCTCCGCTTAAGCAAATCTGTTTGATGCTCAAACGAGAAAATCTCACCAACTCTCTCCGTAGAAAAACATCGCCTAGAGTTCGTTCATAATTTGAAATTTGTTAAATTTGTATTGCTTACATAATTTATGAATTACTTGAGAAATGGAGGCATCGAGAAGAATTAAAGAAATGAATGACGTTCTAAGTGAATGCAACAGACGGCAAAAACACAATAACAATAAGCATAACAATAAGCAATAAAACGATAGTGATAGGACCAGAAAAATGTAAGTCGTGTTATAATATGCCTCGGGAATCGAGCCTGTTCCCGAGTCGTCTGTTAATATTCGATATTACGATTCGGCGAGTTGTTTTCGCAGCCGGATGTTACCTCGGACCCGGCGATGTGCCAGGTCTCAATTATCGCGATTTCAATTATCCGAATTCATTGCGAGCGCGCCCCGAGTGCCCGCGGATTTGCATATCCCGAACGTAGAACGATGAAATTATCGAATAACAAACGTTATCGGGAGCGGGAATGCCGGATCCCGAATTCCGGCCCTTAATTAATTATGACACCGGATAACCGTGTGTGCCGGTCAGGGCCTCGTTAACGGGCGGCGTAACTCCGGCGATTTTATTCGACGGCCGCCGGGGCAGCGCGCCGATCGGCCGTGGATCGCGGGAGAGGAGGATCGCCGCCGTCCTCTCCCGGCTTCTGGTTGCTCCCTCGTCCGCCGCCGCCGCCGCCGCCGCCGGTGTGGGAACCACGGAACGTCCGATCCCGATTCCGCCGTGCAGACCGAATCTAATTGCGCGGCCACGATCCACACTGTTGCACATTCGATTGCTACCGGCGTTCCCGCCGCGCACGATCATTTGAATACCACGGCCGGGCCCCGCTCGAACACCGAGGTTTCCCCTTAATGATAAAGCGGCTGTGTGTAACCACAGCCCAGGCGCGGGCTATTGGTTCCACGCGAGAGAATTGTGTACACAGTGTGGAAACTCGATTTTGCGCTATATTCCGCCGATACGTCGGCTAGCTCTCTCGAACGTCCGTCCGTCCGTCGTCTTCGATCGATTTCGAGATTGGCGATCTAAACGGACGAACTCGCCTAAACTCGTCGACGCTGAAAAACGCGAAATCGATCGTTCACACTGCCGAGCCTGATTCTATCGACTCTCCAAATCATAATCGGTGAAAACTCGACGAAGTCAGTGGAAATACACTGACTTTCAGTGATATACATAATAATCAATGAAATAGATTGATTTTTTTTTTACTGTACACTATTTCCGAAGTGAAAATTACTGAAAGACAGTGAATATTCACTGATTATCACAGTTATAAGTATGCCACTGCGAATCAGTGAATATCCACTGATTAAGATTTAGAGAGGAAATGATAAGAATGACAAATATGTGTATTTATTTACATTAATTTGATTATAAGTACATAGAAAAAATTATTCTCAAATCTGTGATTAATTTCTCACGTATAGAGAAGTGTATAAAATATTTTATTAAATTGAATGTTCTTAAATAGATACAGACATAACTTGCTCGCATAAAGAAATTTTACACAGTCATCAAGAAAAATACATTCACAGTATACAATAATACTTTTCTTAAGTCGAGAAGAAAAATATCTACAAATCAAGAATTCGAATTTTTTAATAAGTTACTATTATTATCAAAACAATCATGTTAAGCTTTAGATGACTTATAATATTGAAATAAAAGTATGTTTTGCTAAAATTTAAGACTATTAAATTCTTCAAAGAAAATTTTCTCACTTCTATATGAAGCAATGATTGTTGAATTGATGCTAATTTTTTTTCTCCACCTAATATATCTTTCTAAAAATATTTTTACCAAGTTTCTTTACAAATCAAAAAAAGATTGAGAATATGATAGGTTAAAATAAATTTAACATACACATGCACTGTTATAAACTAAGAATTACACTTTAAAATATTTTATACATATGAATTATATTTTAAACGCGATCGAAATTGTACCTCATAATTTGACTTCTTAATTCACGGAGACGGAGAAACGCGTAGGACGTTTAAAGCATGGCCATACATCACGGTCTCTGTATTTCGGGAAATACGGCCGACGATTCGATCGCGTTATCGTCGGCCGTCCACGCGGGAGAGCGCATTAAAGAATCATCCATCCACCTGTACGGGGGGCTGGGTACTCGACTGCCCGGCATAATACCGTCACTCGAGCCCCTTCGGTACACACCGAAGAGGGACGCGGGCACGCACGCGAGCGCAATGTGCATACATTGTAAAAAAAATGACGGATGATGATTTCCCGAGCCGATGACTCTCTATACGGGGCGCACGCGAACGCGTTGAGTATGAATTGCAGAAAATAGCGGACGATGATTTTCTGACTCGATGACCGCATATCCGAGTACAACAAAAAAAAAAAAAGGAAGAATCAAGAAGCGGTTTGTTATATGAGCGTTCTAGATTTCCTCCTAAATACCCCCTCGCGATACGCGCATTTGTATGCGCGTGTGTTAGCGTTCGAAATCACCGACGGAAATCATCCACCCCGGTTTCGCTGGGAATGACGGAAGTCGAATTGACTTCTTGCAGAAATCAGTGCGGTGATTGTGGGAAGAAAAGTGCGCTACGATTTTATATAGTTTTAGGATCCGGTATATAAATCATCGCATTTTATATTAATATTGCAGATAATTTATATTGAATTATAAAGTACGAAAGTTAGTGTTACTTCTCTATGCTTATAGCCAATTTTTATAAATAAACTTGACGATGTATTATCGGCAAAAAAATCTAATTTGAGGGCGTTAAGTAAAAATTTATTAAACATTAACATGTGCTAGAAAATAATTAACAAAGTGCATCTTTAAGAAACTAACATTTATGTTTTTATAATTTAAAGAAAGCGCCTCCCTAAATATCATAATTTTATGTTTTCATTTATTTAACGCTTTATATTAAAATCTGTAAATAAATTTATTCTATTTTATTTACATTTAGAGCTAACGTTACATGTATATTTTGACTTGAAAACGGAGAGAAATCTCACATTCCTTATACTCTACGGAATACGTAGCGATTGTTCAAGTCTCATGATTTATTGATTATTCACTTACACCTGTGTTTTACGTTTCTTACTACGTAGTACAGATTTTCAGATAGTCGCGATAGTATCTCACGCGGCATAAACGGATCTTATGTACGGAACACGCGTTGTGGAAATTATATTGAAAGGCCCTTCATCCGTATTCTTTAACAAGCTCGAATTATTACGCCAACTTTCGTGCACGAGTATCCATTGAGACGTAACAATGCACGCAACGGTACCGTATATATGTACGGATATATTGAGAAAAACAAGGACGATGACTTCGCACGAAGCCGCGTTCGAGGAAAATGGTCGTCTTGTTACGCGATTTTTCTTCTCTTTTTTTCTTTCTCTTTTATTCTCTCTCTCTCTCTCTCTCTCTCTCCTTATCTTTGATTGTGATACGATTGCATCTTCGATCACGATTTGCAGCATTATACAATTTCCCATTAGTTAGTATACAGTTATTATATGTACACAGACGACGAATCTTGCCTTCTATCTTTCGCGGAATTATTTAACGCAACGAGGAATGACATTACAAAATTTCTCCGCATGATTAATAGGCGCCCATTTCCCTCTTTCCACATATCTACCATTTACTCGTGTTTTACCTTGCAATATACATTTTATTTATCGATGTATTCCTTCCGAAGAATTATATCCTTTAATATCGCAATCGCGTATTTATATACGTTATAAAAATACCTATTTTACGTACATTAATATTATTTTTCATTATTGCATTTTTCGTTTCATAATCTCCGCTCCCATTAAATCCGGGGGAAATATTTCCCAATCATTATTCACGTTCCTTAAAACGCGTGTTTCATCCCGTTACGGAGATCATTCATCTGGATCCGTAATGAGAATAATCTACCTCATGCAGGTGCTTGTTGAGACGTAGAAACGCGAGCAAATGCACGCGAGCCTAAGCGCGCTCATCAGATGTGCTATGAGGAAGCATCGGATAACGTTATGAAAAGCACCCCCTCGAACGCTACATGCTACGTGATCATCTTTACACAATAGCCTGACAGTGCCGAAGAAATACGTCTGTATTTCTTCACCGCTGTCCCTACATAATGTACCGCCTTGTTCATTCCAAACGCTTCGTCCCTTTCCAATAATTATCGCATACTTGTTTACATCAAAACGCCATGAATAATTTTAAACCTTATTATTTTGTGAAGAGAAGAAAATGTACTTGGAATGTTTATAAAGATTTTTTTTAATAATGTGTCATGATGTTATTATAATTGATGTTAAATACAGGGAATAGACGAAACAAAATGAATATTTAATATAATTAATTCTTCTATTATCTAATATAATACTTATTTTATTGATTAGAAGGTGGTTTAAATTCAGTGCAATGTTATACAATTTTTATAGCAAAATGTACTGTTTTTCTTGCTGACGATGACTCAATGACGTTTAAGTTAGTTGCGTTGTCTGAAAAAATGTTGAAATTTTGAAGAACAGAGGGCAATTATGAACAATAACGTGAGAAGCATATTTCTTTCTCCAACATTACTTATAAAATTAATTCAAAATATTCTGTTAAAAGATTAGTTAAAAAATTCCATTGGTGACTATTCAAGCATCGTAAGACTTTATTTCGTACAAGAATAAAATCTGTATGATGGATTAATCTCTTAGCAATAAAAAAAATATCTTTACTTTCTAGTTTGTATCATTTCGCTCGTCCTCTGTATAAGAAAGAAAAAAAGTAATCTACAATATAGCACTTCTTTAAAACTGAAAAGTTCACAGTTTCAAAACGAGATATCTAAATATAGTGAATAATTTGTAGTAAATAATTTTTGCTAGTTTTATTTTAGTCACAAAATCCCAACTTCGCGATTTGTTCCGATCGTTCTCTCATCTCTTCACAACATCTCAGAAATCTGTCACAGCCCAGATCCGTCTACAACCCTGCGAACCTGGTGGAAACCCCTCGTCCATTCCACTGCGCTCGCGCGGGAGGGTGCTCGCCGCATCCGAGTCGACGTAATCGGCGACGGGGCGTTTCGGGCGACGCGATTACACGGCTCCGTAACCCCGCTCGAGAGAGCCCGGCCGGAGGACCCGGGGTGGTGGCAGCACCCCCCATGTTGGCTCGCAGCGAAGGGAAAAACCGCGTAATGACAGCACCCACAATGTAATTCACGAGCCGGTCTATGCCGCGGGTCCGCCGCCGGCTCTTTAGTTCCATATCTCACGCGAGAAATATAAAAAAGCTCGCGACGCAAGACGAGATGGGTGCGAGAAGGGAGGCGAGGGGAAGTGGTGCGGGGGAGGCGCCCGTTAGGGCTCGGACTCGTGAGCTTGGGGGATCGAGGCGCGGTTTCGCGATTGTTCGCGCGGCCGGGGCACGCCGCTTAATTGGACTGATAGAGTCGATTCGATGCTCAACGAGCCTTTATGCCCCGTGACCCACGCCGGATAAAAGTAATAACTTAACTGAAAGGTCAAAGGGTGCTTATCGTCCGCGAGAGGGAAGGGGGGAGGGAGGACGGCGAGGGAGAGAAAAAGAAAGAGGAAGAGAAAGGGGGGAGGGGAGAGAGAGGCGAGGGACGGAAAAAGAGACCTTGAGTAGAGGCTCACTTGGGCTAAACCGCTTTTCCACGTGATGTATTATTCCGAGATCTCTCGATTTTAATTTTTGCTCGATGGACGGCGTAATTCAAGATAATTAGGAGCCTTTCGAATTTTAATATTAAATTGTGTGTATATATATATAGGGTGTCGTGTAAACCTTCCGTCAACGTTTACAAGCAGGTGGAGCGCATTAAACTGAACAGAAAAGTCCTTTACCGTTTTGCAATTTTCGCAATAGTTAATGAGTTGATTACACAGGTACATAAAAAAAGTGATGTTTCTTTTTGAAATTGGGAAAAAATGAGCCAATTCAGCAATTCTGACCTTGGATTTGAATTCAGCGAGTCAAAATACGCAAGGATAGAAATTAGATTAATTGCAAATTAGATTATTTGCAAATTCCATACGTTAATATCTCGATTATTGGTGGACCTAACCCAAGACAATTGGGACACCCTGTATATAGGTACAGGATAGCTGTGTAAGGAGATGCAATCTCTTTCGCTTCCTTTTTCACTTAAATTAGACTACAAAATTTTCTTCTCTTTTTCTCCCGGGATATTAATTGCCGCGACGCAGAAATTCAACATTGCAGGGCAAACGTCAATTACGTTACATCTGACGTAAAGGACGCGGTGACGCACTGGAGATTAATTCCGCCGGGATGACAAGTTTAATTACGGCATTAATATCCTTACGCGTAAGGATATTAAATACAAATAGTAATGACAGTAATAATGCGGTAACGGACTGGTTCTGCCCATACCCGACGGCGTTGATTTGCATAAACGCAACCGCGTACGAGTTGAAACCCATCAGAGGGTCTAAATAGTGCCGCGCGTACGTAAGGACGCGATTTATAAAAAATAATAACAGCGCACGCGGCGACTTCGCCGTACCGCTAAAATCTCACTCCTGATTTTCCCACGTTGGTGAAAAAAAAATTTTTTTTTTTTTTTTTATGGAATAATAACGCGGCTTAACGACAGCCGCGGAGACGACGGGTGAATTGTATCTCGCCATTACCTCGTTTACGTTTATCTGTAGCCGCGATCGGCGTATTAATTGTCGTCGCGGCGCGTGAAATGTCGTCGTGTGTGATTTAGGACACGAAAAAGAACTCGAACGCACGACACGCGTCACTCGGGTGATGAATTATTTCTGCGTGTTATCCGGATTACGCGGCACAAAAGTTACACACGTAATCGCCCGGTGGATTCAGAAATAATTAAGTGACGTTAAGATGAATCAAAGCGCAAGCAGCTTTATTATAGAGATTATAACAATTCGCGTATAAAATGTTGAATTATATACCGCTCGAGGATAAAATCGTTTACTAAAAGATGTTATATTTTCTTTATCCATATTAAGTAAAGCATAAAAGAGTGATAAAAATTGTTTGATTATATTATACTGAGGAAAAAAGTCTGCACTGTAATAAATATTAGTAAATAAAAAATAATCAAATTTAGAAAATGGTTTTAAAATTACTATAAAAATTAAATATTCCATTAATTGGTATTATTTCACTCAATACTTGATAGTAATTAAAATATCAAAATTAATATTGATATGTCTAATGTAAATAAATATTTGCGAAAATAGATTAAAATGTACAAATGTTATGAAAACATGGCTTTTAATTACGCAAATAAAATTGCTACATGTTCAGATATATTCTGTTGTCGTTCTGGGGAGAAAAAAAAAACTTTCTGAGTTAGTAAAATAAAATTTATGAATATGATAAAAGATAGTAAAATTACTTGTCTTATATAAAAATATACATGAGAATAAAGACAGCGTACTATGGAAACAGATACGCGTCCCTCGTTTTTTTTTCGTCGAGGGTTTAGAATGCGATAGTTATGAAAGTACACAGGTTGCGTCGGAAAATGGCCGATAATTAAGTAAAGTATGCGCGGCGCGCGGGAAATCGTGCGTCCGCAGTTCTTGTTAGCGTTTGAGGTATTAAAAGATCGCGACTTACGTGACTTCGAAAGGGAGCATGCTCGCTACTTTTGCGCGTATCTCCCGGTGGATCGGAGGGACGCTTCCGTGATGATATGAGGATGAAGGAGACGGCAGAAAGGCAACGAGCGGCCGGCAAAAAAATTGCACGTGGAACGCGACGTCGCCGCCGCCGTCGTCGTCGTCGTCGTCGTCGTCGACGGCGGCGGCAATACGTTACTCCCCTTCTCTCCGTATGACGCGTGTTCCGAACGGCCATTTTCTCGTAAATCTCGCTTGTCCCTGGACGCGAATAAATCTCACCGTCATTTACATTATCGTGCGTAATATTTTGGCGCACCGGTAGGTGTAATGAAGCGGCCCCACGGCGCACCGGCGCCTCGGGAAAGCAAATTATCGATCATACGAAGCACCGTCGAGGAAAAAAAATTATTACCTACAAGGACGGTTAAAACGAATAATCGATCGATCTCATTTATAACCCTCGCTAGAGGGTTACGAAAGTTCGGTGAGTTTAAAAAAATCCAAAGGTATCGAGGCGTTTTTTTTTTCTGTGTTTTATTATTCCAATTATGCATGTGCAATGCAATCTCATCTGAGCCGTGCTCTTGAAATTTTTAATTATAATCTTTCTTCTATTTTTTAAAAACTTACAGTTGCGTTATAATTCTCTCTGTGTGTAGAATTAAAAAAAAATAAAGTAAATTAAGCCTCGTGTTTAGGTGCTTCATAAAAATAATTGTACACTGAAAAAAAGACTTGATTATAATAATCCAGCCTTGGACCAAATTATCCAAATAGTTTCAACTAAACGTAAGGTAATTATAACAAAATAATGTATGTTTATAATTATTA
Organism: Monomorium pharaonis; assembly: GCF_013373865.1. NCBI lineage: Eukaryota > Metazoa > Arthropoda > Insecta > Hymenoptera > Formicidae > Monomorium > Monomorium pharaonis. The sequence goes on along the minus strand of NC_050476.1, from coordinate 19,506,772 downwards.
CCAAACGTTTTGATAATATTATTATAATTTTGTTATTAATACTACATTTGTTTGTAACAATCAAATATTTCAACAATATCATTACTAAATGCATTTCACAGAGGTTTACCAAGAATCTTTTTTTTTTCAGTATATAAATCAAGACATTTTGAATAGAATGTTACATTCGCGGTTGGGCGTCTCTGCGATCTCTCCGCAATTCCACCTCTCTCGATTTCCTCGATTACCTATTGCGAAACGGTGAGTTTGCAGCCTTTTCTCCCCGCCTCTGCCTTTAAACATAATACCGCTCGCTGCAAACTATACGATTCGACCTCTAACTTTAGATTAGACTACCACGATCCTTCGTTCTGAGCGCTCGCCTTCCGCCCCGGCGCGGCGTCTCCCGTGAGAATCGTAGCGTACCTGCGTCGAAGGGGGTCAAGAGCCGAGTCGTCCCGTCTTTATCCCGGAATTAATTACCCATTAGCAATTACCCGCGTCCAACGAGCTGCGCGCGCGCGCGCGTTTCTCCGGTATGTCGGCGGCGTCTCGGGGCCCGACTGCTACACTTCCCCGCGTAGATCCCGCGAATGATTCACCGAGGGATTAGGGCCCCGGGGCCCTTTTCCTCCCCTCCACCTCCCCTTCCCGCGAGAATCAATTGAGCACGTTAAGCTTAAATATATATACGGCGAGGCGCGAGCCGAACGAGAGAGCGGGCGTTGCGCGCGAACTGAATTATGTGGCACATTTTGACAATTAATAGTCGCTAATGAAGACACAATCGAGCTGCCCCGGAGCACTCTCGCCTTTTACCCCGCCCGAGAGAGAAAATAAAGTAGGAAGGGACATTACAAAGAATCGCGATGGGCGGAGGGGTGGAGGGGAAGAGCGATTGGCCCAAACGCCGCAGCTTCATAATTCTCCGACATAATTGAGAGCTCAAAGCACTTCGAGGCCGCGATATTCCTTCACGTACCTACGTTACATGGTGTAACCCTGGTCTGGGTGAGCGCTTGGGATTCATTGTGTATGTGTGTAACATAGGTGTGTAAGCGCGCATTTAATGTGGCCACGGCAGGCGCTGAGCGAGGAGGCTCGGAGTGTATGGACTTTGAAGAAGCACAACGAGGCACATGTAACGACATTATGCATTCAAATGATTATTGGAAATAAAAGATTTACTTTTGAAAAGAGATAAAAATAGAAATGTCGCATCACAATGGAATTAATTAAGTTCGAGATGACGTACCGTTTGTTGTTGTTAATAATTATGATCGCTATCGTATTTTAACGTAACGATCCCCTTTTTTCATTCTCTTTACCCCTTCAGTTAGTTTGCACAGTGGGGGTTCTTTTATCCAAATGTTACGAATATTAATATTTATCATAACGTATAAAGATAATCTAAAAAAAAATAAAGAAAAAATTACTTTATACGTCGGCGTCCCGACGCGTCGGTCGCGCAACAGGATCGTGACACGGAGAAGCGCCCCGGGGCCGGCCGCGGGGTCGGGCGAGAATTATTAACGCGCGATCGCGGATTAATTATTATTACCCGGCTGATTTGTTTCAATTTGTAGCCAGGCCCTTTTGATCACGGCCGAATCGTGTTACCATCGTGGTCCTCCCGCCCGATGATGTCCACCGGGCCGGATTTATTTCACCGAGGAGGGGGGGGGGGAGAGGGAGGACGGCCACGGTGCCCGGACGTACCACCGATGGGGCACCCGCGGACGGTACCCTCGGTACCTGCCTTCGCTGTGACACTGAAATATCGGCGGGAACGATTTTCAAGTTCGACGGCCGAGCGAGCGCGCGGCCCTCCTCGCGACGCCGCCGACGCGACGCGGCCGCGCGCCGTTCGTTTGTCACGGTGCAAGGATGTGGCGCGTACGATCGATAGCTCGAGGCCTCCGTGTGACGTCTTTCTTCTTCTCTTTCCTGTTCGCTCTTTCTTTCCTTTTACCCCGCGAATCTGAAAGGCCCTGCCCGCGATTTCCCTGCCGGGCCTTATCAGAAATGCACGCTTTGTCGATTCTTTCAATGCCCAAAAGCGTCTATTTATTTTCTTTAACTCTGCGCATTTTTTAGTGTGTTATAAGAAATCTTTCTCTGTTGAGATATTTCTCAACTTAGCGGTACCATAGATGTAATATTATCATAATTGTTTTAAATGGAAACATAACATATTTTATTGTTTTACATATTTTAAGATATATATAATATTTCTCTTTCTATATGTATAGAAAAATGCAATTCATTCTCATACAATTTCTAAAATGAATAATTTTATAAGTGTTTGATTATACAATTAAACTATATACAGATTTTTTGATTAAGATAAATGCCTAATATAATATATGTATGAATCTTTTTCTGTCTTTTACAATTTTTAGTTCATATAAATCATCTTATTTTATTTCATTTTATTACTGTTTATTTGCTTATACATTTTTTAATGTAATCGATTAATTTTTTTGGAAACCCATGAGATATCGACTGTTGCATTCTCACGATCGTTAAGTGTGTATCTTTATTTGAATATTTAAGATTTTAATTTTTTGCAACTATTTAACTATATTAAAAAAATATCAATTTATGAAAGAATTAATTTATTGAGTCTTATTTCGATGTGAATGCTAATAATCGTAGTTCTCCATCTTACTGCCTCTTCTCCAGTCTCTTTGCGTCACAGATGCATAAGAATATGCACTTCAGGCTACGTCGCCGGAAAAACGCTTGCAGAGGAGCTCACGAGAACCAAACGAGGAATCGTTAAAGATAACGACAACTCTCTATCCGCTCGCTGCTACTGCATTAACCGTTTTCCACATTTGTGTATACGTACACAACACGGGGAAGAGTATCCGCTAACTTATTACGTCATTACCTCAGAATTTTAAATTCCCCGAAGCAATTTGGCGGTAGAAATGTGAAAATGTAAATGCTCCTTCGGCTCTCATCCGTTATTGCTTTACGGAAATGCGAAACAAACGACAGCGCAAGGGTTTCCGCTGCGAAACACAAAAACTGCATATCTACATACTATTTACTGAAAAATGCAAATGGCACGTTGGTAATTAAGGATGCGGAATGTGTCACGCTGTGACGCTGTTTTCTTTTTTTTCTTTTATAAGCCAATATCATACTGTGCTCTACTAACTTTCAAGCAACTAGTATATCGACCGCAATTAAACTTCGAGGTAGTAGCTGCGTTTTCTCGCTCCTTTTATTAATCCACAATTGTCATTTGGTTTGCATTATAAATGCCCAATATGTTTTTTGGCTATATTATGGAAATACTTATCGATTTTCGCACTATTGTCGCAACACTTGGCTCGCGATCGTGTTCAAATATCGCTCCGTAGAATGAAACACGCACGATTTATAATAAACGTGATACGATCGATACTCCTTGTGATAAAAAAAATATAGAAACCTCGAGCCTGACAGAAACTCGTAAATCGATTGGTACATGCATCTCGAGACGCTCGTACATCATCTGTCATATGTTAACACATCGGTAGCCCCGGTGTCCTTACTTTTCGTGTATCTATATACTGAGGTTTACATAATTTTCTAGATTTTATTTGAATTACACGTATATACATTTTTTGCGTTAATATGGTGAGGCACGGTGAGCATCATACGTTTTATTCGAATTTATAATTCCATTTTTGTAAAAGTGACAAAATTGAATTAATCTATCAAAATTTTTCTCATTCCATCCTCTATTTTTTTACATCATTTCCAAAATTTTTATTATAGAATTTTTTTAAGAGGGTTTGATTATAAAAGACAATGTATTCAATGAAATTTATTTTTGACTGAATAAGTTTTATGTTTAATTAGTTTATGTTCTTATTATTAAAAATGTATTCTTTCTTTTACGAGTGATAACAAAATTTCTACGAATATTACAGAAAAATTGTTTTTAAAAATTTCTTAGGAATTAACTTCTCTCTCTCCCTCTCTCTCTCTCTCTCTCTCTCTCTCATTTATCTTATTCGATATAAAATACTTTTGGCGAAAACACTTCGGTTCGGAAATTCATCGGTCGGAATCGTCACCGAGGCGAAGCGACGTTATGCGACGGTCAGGTCTCTCACTTGTTTGCGAAATAAGAGCCGACGAGAGGGTTCAAGGGACGGGAAGAAAAACGAGAATGATCTGTGCGCGCTGTGATGGAAGGAGCGACGGAGAGGCGTACAGTCGAGCGAGTCCCGCGGCGGACGAAGCGGAGCGGGGGTGTTGCGCGAGTAGAAAAAGAAAATAGAGCGTAGGAAGGCGAGGCCGACGCATTCTTCGCAGGAATGTAAATCAAGTCTCTCTCTCTCTCTCTCTCTCTCTCTCTCTCTTTCTCTGCGAGCCCAGACCGCGCCGATGCCGGCGGGGGTGCGCTAGCGTCCACCACTAAATAATTACAAGCTCTTAATTAACGACGAGGGCCGATCGTAAAGCCATCCGTGACCGCGCACGAGCGCGAAACCACGCTCTCTCCCTCTCTCTCTCTCTTTCTCTCTCTTTCTTTCCCCCCTGCCCATATCTCGCAACCCCGTGCGGACGCATGTTTCGAGATTATTTAAACGAGCAATGGTAACAAACGTTATACGGACGGACCTTACCGGGATCGTGGCCGCCGTCGCGCCGCCGTCCGTCGGTGATTGGCCTCTCTCGGGTGTGCCCGGTGAGTACGGAAAAAAAGCGGGAAAAAGAGATAAACGACGCCTGGCTGCGCAGAAAGAAAGGGAGAGAAGGTCAGGGAAAAGGAGAGAGAAAGAGAGAGAGAGAGAGAGAACGGATCAGCGGAGAAGCTGTCTCGCGTGCGGATGACATCAGGCTAGTACTGTAATTAATTGATTCGCCCAGGAACATGTGAAAATGCAAAATGAGTTTGCATAAATGCACGGACAAACGATCGCGCGAATGTATGTACGTTAGTTTACGTTACAAGAAATTTTTGCTGAATAACGTAATATATACAAAATGTAAAATATAAAACATATACACGCAGAAAAAATATCATTCTAGTGCTGAGAAAAAGTGATTACTTAATTTTGATCTTTCTTGTGACGGTTATTCTTATAAAGAATATTTTCTTGATAATAGTCTGAAAATCCTCTCATTTATTTGAAACAAGCAATACTTTCTTAAAATAAACTTCTCTGTTTATACACAAAAAATATAGTTTGAATTAGGTATAAATATTAATTATTTAAAATATTTAATAAATCTATATCCGCATAAATTTGTTTATATAATTTGTTTAATAAGTTAATTATAAGTATTACTTAAAATATATTCTGAAATTCTAAATTGTAGTAATACTTCAATAAATTATTATTAAGTTAAGAGAGAAATTTGATCTGTTTATTATTTTAACTTTTCTTCCATTTCTTCCAAAATTTTATAATATTGCTTTAAAGAGTATAATTTTTTTAGTACTAATAATAAATGTTCATAAAATGTTTGATACGTATATTTTAAAACAATTATTAGATAAATATTTTGTTTAAAAATAACTATTACTTACTAGAAGAAAAAAAAATTGAGTAATTGCCTTTTCCAGCAGTAAAATAGATATTTTTCTGTGTGTTAACTCGAAAAAAGCGCAGTATATAGAAATGAATACTTTAATTATATGATTTACATTAAGGACTATTAATTAACTAATAGGAAATTATTTTTTCTATTCAAAAATTTACATAAAATTAAAAAAAATTGTATTAAACTGATACTGTAATTATAATCATCTTAACAATTAATCATCTGTACGGAAAAATAAATAGTTCGAATATTTGCATAACGATATTATTGGATGCTATCAAGGCCATTTCCCATCGGAATATTTGTGACAAAACGGAATGTGAAATATCTTTTCGATTGGTTTACCTAACATTAACATTATCGTTGCAAATTTATATGCATGTAATTCAAGGTCGAGTAATTGCGCCGAACGCTGTGAACGCTTTATTTAGAGGCAAGGAAGAATAATTACTCTAAATACTCCAAATATCAGTCGTGGAATAATAGACGATTAGGAAAAAATGTAACTATAAAGCTACGCGTTTTGTATGTTATTACCGCTATTAAGGTAGATGAATAATTCCTAATGTAGGAAGGCAATTCATCCCGCACCGGTTCCAACCAACGGTAGATTTCCATAGACCATAATTGCTGTAAGCCGAGGCTTTAATTAGCACAATCTTGAGCTAATTACGCAATAAAATTGCATATGAGGCGCAGCGATATTGCTGCATCAGATCTTCTGTCACCGTTTTCAAAATTAAAAACGTATGCTTGTCACTGCCGTGTATTCCTAAGTCATTTGTCCACTCATCTCGCTCGTAATATTGCAACATGTGTAATTTTTAATATATAATGCTGACTATATATTTAATATGTCGCATCTCTTAACGATAACCGCGATACGCTCGTTGTTATCTGTCTCAAAGATAGTGATACGCATATCTTAATTTAGGCTGTGTAATTAAAATTCTTCGTAATTATTTCGTGTTATATTTTGCACGCAAAAATCATGCGACAAAAAATTCCATTTTAACAGCACGTTACGCAATGCGTTAAACTATGACTGTATTAGATCTTATCATATTATCACAGGTAATTATATTCTGTAGAATCTGTAGATGAAAAGAAGCGTCAGACGCTTTCGTCTTGTTCTCTTAAATCCTCTCGATGAAGATATTAAATTCGCCATTGTATCGCAATCAAGAGCGTTCAATTAAAACATAGACAATGGCGGCGTATAATCAGCGCAACGATGCTATGTAATTTACCTTGCAACTCAGCATGCGCGCCTCGTAGTACTGATTCGGTTGCGCACGATTAATACAATTTTACTGATCAGAAGGATATCTGAAATTACTATTGTTAATATCGCGAGGCTATTGTTGTCATCCGCATTCCCAATTTGATTAATTTTCCACGTGATCTGCGCGTTTTTCACGTGTATTTAAACTAAAGAAAGAAGTTCTCTCTAATTAAATTTAATCGACAAGTAAAACTGAATAAAATTAGAAGTACATGTAAGGAAAAGAGCCTATAAATGAAATACGTTTTATACTTTTGACCGAGAGGAGGCTGCAGATCTGAAAATAATTTTGTTGGACTATGAAAATAATTATAGAAGATACCCATGATATCTGAGCAATGCTACACAAAATGTTGACGACAATCAGCTCGAGCATCTTGCACAGTCATTTTAATCTGACAAGATTATTTTCAGATCTGCGTCCGGCAAAATTTTTTCAATACTCTCACAAAAGCGCTCTTCACAGTCTTCACGTGAACCAATCATCATAATGGCATCAGATAGAACGTATACCGTCAAAATTCGAAATGTCGAAGTGTATTATATCAAGAGGCGTACATCCTATCCGTAATAATTAAACATAGTAATTACGTGTCTTTTGATGCCTCAAACGGGAAGGCGCCGTACACACTTCTCCGGAACGCCCCGGAGTGGACGTGCAATCGCATTAACGTATCGCACGTGTAAATTACGCCTCGTCTCCGCCATCCGCGGAGAGGAAGCGTTACTGCGAAGGAATATACCAGCTGATATCGTTCGGGAATGTTTAATATGTATCGATAACGGGGAGGGCTTTCGCAATTCGCTGAAACGCGCTTCCAAGAACACGTAATGGCATTAACTGCGGCGGCCGTGAAGGGGGATGGAATTACATTGATTATTCTCGTGATACGAATCAGAAGAGAGAGAAAGAGAGAGAGAGAGAGAGAACTTCTTGGGGCCGTCCTCCGACGTTTGTCAGAGACGGTTGACACACAGTCCGATTATAATTTGCGTAAGAAGCACGGGCACGTGAGCGTGCAATTATACCCTCGTCAAGCCAACCCCCGGGGGTGGCCGACGGCGGTGGCGACGACGGCGGCGGCGGCAACGAGCGGCGGCGGGGATGGCGCGTATCGACCGGCGATTAAAATATAATTTGTGATTAGGCCACTTAACGAGAGCGATCGCTCCCAGATTGGAGGCCTATTATGCGTTGGTACGTGACGACAAACTATTACGACGTAAGATGTAATTGCGGGCCGTTTATAAGAGCCGGCCGCGTTAAGGGCAATTTACACTTCGGCCTGCCCCTATCGACCGACGATTTCAAGAGGGGCGCGCGTTACACGTTACACACGCGGGATCCGCGCTTCTTTTCCAGATACGTGGTGTGTAAGTTGATAACGCGCGACGCCGTCCTCGTTCTCGTTCGCGCGTTGCGCGTTGTTGAATTTGCCGAACGTACGATCGGGCGAACGTGCGCCGTGTTACACTTGTTACAGAATGAAATGTAACGGCGCGCGCGGGGCCGACGGTGCATACCGTGTGGTTAAAGGGTTAAAAATACACCGCCTGACCTCGACCACGTTATGCAAAGCAACGTATCCCAGAAAACTCTACGGCCTTCCCTTCCCCGCGCCATCCTACCCCGGGTACTAAACGGACTGTATAATAACGGCAATCAATGGACAATGGCACAATAAACAACGAATTGGTTATTCATTCCAATTATAATAAATAGCACACGGGTAAAACGTAGAGGATACGTCCAATCGCGAGACATGAGATCAGTTTCACTACGTTTGCGTGACGGGAAATGCATTTTTATGTATTCTTCAGCGATTTTGAAATATAAATTTGGAGCAGAGCTTTCGTCAGTCTCTCTGTTCACATTTCCTCACAAACTTCTCATATTATTCGAATTTTAATCTAAGAATTTGTTCGTCAAAATTAAACGGAAACTGAACTTTTATTTTACTTGCATTCCCACACTGAAAAAAAAAAGTTTTGGTTATCATGGTCGAATTTCTAATTTTTGCAGCTAGAATAGATTTAACAATAAGCGTATGATTTCCACCTGTTTAAATGACGGTTAGATTTCCAGTTGACATTTTACTTTTTAATCAGAATTTGAAATGAAACAATTGATACGGCTCGAGTTTCTACTTAATTATTTTGCCTATTTGCTTGTAAGAATAGAGAAATTTTTATCTCATTCTTAATTAATATTACAGGTCCTTAAGATTCTTTTTTTAATGTCTGAATGCCCATAATTATGTCTTGAAAAACGAAGACCATTTCTTCAATAAACATCGTTGTATTGTGCATTTGAGAGGGTCAAGTTCTCTCGATAAAATTCGCCGGGCACAATCGCAAGATAAACAAGCTGTTCTAGCGGGGCGCAGAAATAATCGAGCCGCGCCGTGCATCAATGGGAATTACAAGCGAATTTATTCGCGCCGCTCCCGCGATATAACGTACACGCGTGTCGCAATGAAGGTGGAATACGGCCGGGCAATTACACGTCTCCGCTGCGTGTCCGGATGAGGTACGGACGGTGATTACCGTGAAAATCCACGTGTGATCCTTAATTAAAATTAGAGCGGCTCTCGCGATCGCAGCGGGATTGCGATTAGAGAAGAGGGAAGAAGAAAAGAAAAAGGAAAAGGGGTGAGAAGGGAAACCGCCCGTGCCTCGAATTCATTGGATCCCACGGCGAGCCGGGACTCCTTTTTCTCCTGCGGCTTTCGTCGGGAATCTCTCCCTCCCTCCCTCCTATTTATTGGAACTTTGAGTTTTACGAGTGCGAACGCATCGGGAAACGTCTCTCGATCGAAATTGCAATCCTCGAACGAGAATTATATACGTGCTCGCATATCACGACGATTAACATGTGCGCGAGATACGTAATACGCGTGCGACGCGAATCCCGATGCCGCCGGTGTACTCGAGCAAGCGCACGGGTCGTTAATGAGTTTAATAAACTTGCGGATAGGGTGATGATATTAATGTGTATTATCTCGTTCGTCCCGAGTCACTGCGAATTGCACGCTTAGCCTTTTCAGCGGTATTTGAATGCGCGGCGAAAAGTACGCACAGTCGTACCATGTCGTGATTTCAATATTTTCGAAACAAATGCAGCCGAGCTTTCTCAACCGGAGATTAAATGTTCGAAACAAATGTGCGTTTTAAGAATTGAATTATGCATGTCGTACGTTGCTTTTCTTGGAGAGAAAAAAAAAGGAAGAGTTTTGTAACAAAAATCAAGCATTGATGAAATTAATTTTATTTAAATGTTCAGAAAATATAAATATTTTGCAATATTTTGTAATTATATTAATAGTAATCAATCGGTTATCAGACAGTTACTAGACAGTGGTATATTATGTAGATTTAGATTATTATCAACATTATTAAACTTATTTTTATTGTATTGAAGCGTTCTGTACACTTTATAATTTCCCAAATATCTTAGCGAATTGAAATCATGATCGTACGTTGCAGCAATTAAATTACAACCATTATGTTATTGCAGTAATAATAATTCTAGTGACATTGCATAAATCCGCATCGCGGAGGGCAGATCCTAGATCCGTAAAATTCTCCATATCGACCGAGAGGTCTCTAAACTAAAACGCGCAACGAGCGTCGGGGATGACACGTGGGCAAGAACATCAGGAAGAGGCCCATCCTCGGACGTGGGATGTACGAGCGAACCGAGCGGCATTATTTCAGAAAATATCTGATCGACCGTGACGTCGCGTACCGCGGCACAAGCTCGCGTACGGCACATGTAGCTACACGTGTCCGACGCACTTTATCGCGCATAATTAATCCGGGGACTAGTCTCCGGGCGAGAGCGATGAGTTCGCGTACGGGAGAAGTACAATTTTCTACGTCACGTAGCTCTAGCGGGAGAACTGTAGAAATTGATGGGACACTCGACGTTGCGCTGCGACACCTTCATCTGTCAGAATTTTTTTCTCTCTTTCTCTTTCATTTTAAAACAAATCAATAAATAGATAATGTAAATATTAACGTGATAACACAGAGAGAATTTTCTTTTAAAAATCCCTGAACATCGTGGTAATTGTGAGACAACGTAAACCTTGAAAAATTTTAATAAAATCTGGCAAAATTTTGTAAATTTTATACTATACTTCTAACAAAATTTACTAAAACGTTAATAAAAATGTTTTAAGTACTTCAGCAGAAAATCGTTCTTTCCGTGCATTCATTGCGAACAATAAGAATCACGAAAATACTATTTGCTGTAAATATTAAATTACATTAATAAATTATTAAAAATTTAGTATACGAATATGAAGTTAAATTAAATATCTTGCATTTTTATCTTCTTCCAAAGGATACGCAGGATACAAAATATGTACAAGGCAAATCGCGCTTCCTGCGAAGTAAAGGAAGTAAAAGGAGTACCTTACATGACGTCCGCAGATACAGGTATTCGAGGATGCACTCTCTGAGTAAGTGCCTTCGCGTAACAGGACCGAGGCGATATCCCGACGACCAGGTCGAGCTAGAAGAGAGCCGGGATAGGTGCAACGCGCGTGACTTTTAATCCGATAATCGGGCGCCGTGCACACGCATCCCTCCCTTCTCCCCCTTCCGTGTTTGAATCCCCCTTAGCCGGGGGACTCCCGGACAGATCGAATTGACTCTCTCTCTCTCTCTCTCTTTCTCTCTCTCTCTCCATCGGCCATTACCTGGTCACGGCTGTCAGCTCCTGGTGCTCGCGCACTCGCCCGTCGCGAATAATATAATAAATCACGCGGTTAGAGCGTACAGCGATACCGACGAGCGAGCGACTTCCCTCGGCTACCAGAGCTACGTTTCCAACGCGCCGGCCCCCACGTGTATCTCCCCCCCGTGTACACGACCGGCGTGTGTATTATACCCTGGCCTACGTACGTTCCGTGCCTAGGTGTATATCAGCGGCGCCGCGATCTCACGACTTCCATGTTTAGCCGCGCACCCCGCCGCGGTCGACGCTGCTGTTGCTGCTGCTGCTGCTGTTGCTGTTCATAAGCGAAAAGTTGCGACAGTAACGAGATGACGAGATGAGAGGAAAGAGGGAGAGCACTGATCGTGCCTGCCACTTCTCGTGTTTTCTCACTTGAAATTGTTATGTAATTCCGCGCGTGACGGCATTGATCGCCAACACCGCGTGAAGTGCCTGGCCGCGACCTGGGAATCCTAGCGATACTACGATATTACTGGGGTTCGGTGCTACAGAGCTCTTACGGTAGCTTCTCGATTTTCTTTCGATGCTCTCTTGGAAATGCTTAAATTTAATGAAGAGTTGAGTAAAGATAATTATTAACGAAATATTCTTGTCGAGCGACAAAATTATTCTGTTAAATCAAATACAAAGGATTTTCAGTACGTAACAAGGTGATGATCTCGATTATGAGTCGAGTCCTAATTATGGATTACATTTTCAAAATTAAATATTTCACAGACACAGATATATTAATGAAATTGCAGAATTTTTTTACATTGTTTTAGTTTTTATAATTATTGTTATATATAAAAACTTTTTTGCATTACATTAATTTTTACATAACATTCTGTAAAAGACGTAGAATTAGGATTTACATGATGTACGTTACGATGCAATATGTGATATTCTTACGTCTGCAAAAATGCAAAAAATAATGTTCTCTTAAAATTACGGAATAATATGTTGAATATATTAATTTTTTACTTTAATTTATTTAAAAAAAAATATTAGCAGAGCGTGGTTTCGATCCACGGACCTCTGGGTTATGGGCCCAGCACGCTTCCACTGCGCCACTCTGCTCTTTCGGTTGAACGCTCCTTATGGTGATTTATCTGTCCTACAGCTTAACTCCATTAGCCAAATAGGAAAATTTTGCAAACATTGCACAATAATAGCATTAAAGATTGTGCTAAGATGATTTGCCATATCGCTATTGTTACGCCAACATATCATTTCAAAATTTATATTTACGCAAATATTAATTAATTTTTTATAAAAGGTTAATGTTTCTACATCTATTTTCTCAACTATGCCTTCATAATAACGGATTATAAATCTTTTACAATATTTTGTCATATAATTTTATAAATCTTTTCCTATCGAGGTAGAGACAGATCGTACTTGCACTATTGTTATTACAGTAAAAAGATTTTAACATTGTAAATCTTGCTTCAAAAGATTAAAATGTTAACATAAAGAAAATGGTGTATGTGTGTTATATTTACACATGCGAATTTATAAATTAATTTTGTTTAAAGTTTTCTATTGCCCGTAATATTTTTATATATGCGTTTTTTATTTATTTACGTACAAATTGTTTTTTAAAAAATTCATGAACTTCCTAAGAGGTAAATATTTAGAAAAATATTAATTTTTTCTTACGACTTTTTTTCGCACGGTTATTTAGTTTTCTGCGGAATATATTTCAAGCCGCTTAAAATCCAGTTTTTCTTCTGTCTTCGAAAGTGATCAGCTCGATACGAATGTAGGCAACGCGGATAACCGGTATTCTGGCTCACTTCCGAGTTTAGACAAGTCTGATTGTCTCGCGGCGATTTTTGTACGCACCGCGGTGTCCCGGTGATATAATAAAGGCAGGGCGAACGTGATTGCGAACGGGGATTGACGCGAGGAAAACGGTAGTCGAAGAAGTTAATCGTAAATAATGGCCCGGAGTTCGCGCACGTTCGTGACACACGACAGAACGTATGCACGAATTCTTTAGATTAGATAAACGCGAATGTCAGGTGCCCGCGAGGGCAAAGGAACGCGAGCACTATTATTAACTCGTTTTATAGCCGGTATATCTAAACTGCGAATAAACGAACATTAATTATGTATGGACGCAATAAAATCTGTACTGCGCGTGTCGTGGATAAGCGAGTCCCACGTTTTATTTTTATTATTTTCGATGCCGGTAACAAATCATCTTGATGTATCGCCCGTTCGATTTAGATGTGTCTCGCTGGCAATAAAAACCACTTAATATTTGATGATTTAGTAAACCGGAACGTGCGTAATATGATTCGAATGTATTTTTACATTTTGATTTGAAATTTCCTTTGGAAATGTAAAAGTACACGGAGAGAATTTTCTCTCAAAATTTATCCTCAAAATCTGGTAATTGTGGGATAATGTGTGACCTCGAGGAATTTTATCATACTCTTTAGTAAAATTTACTATACTTTTGGTAAATTTTACTCAAGGTGTAGCAAATTTTACTATACTTTTAGTAAATTTTATTAAAAAGTATAGTAAAATTCCTCAAGTTAACACATTATCCTACAATTACCAGATTTTGAGAGTAAATTTTAAGAGAAAATTCTCTCCGTGTACCATTTCTGTATCCTTATAAAAATGTAATACTAAATATAAGTTGTAATGATTGGTTAATTTAATACTGTTCTGTATTACATTTTTAAAGATAAATGAAATAAATCATTTAAGGATTGAATTAAACACACGAAATATAATTATAATAAAATCTACAAAAAGGGAAAGCAATCCCTCGATCAAATAGTATTTAGAATTTATGCATCTTTATTAAAAAAGATGTTGATCCCCAATCTAATCTTAATTTAGTTGATTAAAACAACTTGTAAGGCAAGGAAAATGTTGATTAAAAAAAGAAGGTATGATTTAGAAAAAAGCCCTGCGTGCATTAAATATTGAGAAACAGATAGCCGTAAAGCCGATTGAAAAGTGACGCTAACGAAATATTTTTCTTTTTTTTTCAGTCTGACATTGTTCACCAGAGTGTCTATGAACTGGTGCACAGCGAAGACCGGGAGGAGTTGCAGCGGCAATTAATGTGGAATTCTTTCCTGCCCGCCGAAAGTGCAAGCCTGCCGTTGCACGATGCGCTCTCGCCCCAGCATTGTCATCTGCTCGAACGTAGCTTCACGGTTCGCTTCCGTTGTCTTCTCGACAATACATCCGGTTTTCTGGTACGCATTGCGCATTGTACTTTATATCGCTTATGTCGCTTGTATTTTTGCATATTTTACATTTCTAATTCATCCGCCGTTCATCCAAGTGAAGCGAATTTTTGCAAATGCATTTTTGAGAGACGCAAATGCCGAGATGCTCAACATACAAAATGTATTAAAATCATTTTGCTATTTATATGGTCATTTATTAAAAAAAAATAAATAATGAATTTATGTCGAATAAATCGATAAATTAATATTACATGGAGAGAATTTTCTCTTAAAGTTTACCCTCAAAATCTGGTAATTGTGAGATAATGTAAATTTACTATACTTTTAGTAAATTGTACTAAAGCATAATAAATTTTACTATACTTTTAGTAAATTTTACTAAAAAGTATAGTTAAATTCCTCGAAGTCACACATTATCAGATTTTGAGGGTGAATTTTAAGAGAAAATTCTCTTCGTGTAGATATTAACTCTTTGTACACACGACAAAAATTTATCTTTGAAGGTACACACTGATAGAAAAATATGTTGTATTTGTAACTATAATTGCATAGTAAAATAATTATAGTTAGGAATATCATTTTATAATAATTATTACTATAATATTGGTAATAATAACTATATATTTATGGTAAATGCTTATAATGATTATTTTATGGTACAACTAACTGTGTAAAAATCTCCATTTTGGGTATAGCAACCATATCATAAGTTGCATAAACTAATATTATGGTTATGAGAACTATAATATAGTTTAAACCAACATAAATTTGTGGTCCATTGGGGACCCAACCATTTAATATGATATAATATCATAAAATGATTATTATAAGCATTTACCATAAATATATAGCTATTATCACCAGTGTTATAGTAATAATTACTATAAAAATAATATTCCTAACTATAATTATTTTACTATGCAATTATAGTTACAAATACAACATATTTTTCTGTCAGTGCACTTGCGTCTGTTTGATCCCATCTCGGATATCCCTTCTCGTGAAAGCACGTAAACGATCTCGAAGATCTCCGCGGCAAATACACCACATAATTACAGTGAATGGCATATGCGCGCTCGCTCGGGTAAGGGGCCAAGCCGAGCGGGAGCCAGTAGATGACGTTCCTTCACGGTTACAAAAGCGATGTGCCGGCATACAAAACAGTAATTAATAATTTCACTGTCATAAAGAGAAGAGAGGAGCGAACTCTCACCCTTCCCCCTTTCTCCCTCTCTCTTCTAACGCCGTTTCCCCACTCTCGCGTAATTGCTTTTTTTTCTCCCCTCTCGGGTCCACCTCCTCTCTCCCGGTTGTTTCCTACTTACCCTCTCGACCTGCCACCGAGCTAAAACCGCATGAAGTATGTATTAGATTGTTGCGCACGAGGTGTCGGTTTCAACGACCTCTTCGTAATTTTGCGGGATATATTGGACGCGCGTCGGCGGGACCGAATTGCACTGCAATTTTTACAAGACAGCATCCAGAGGCCTGTTCCTTGTCGCCGCACCACCGGTGTAATAAGTTAGACTAAGACAAATAATATATTTTTTCTCCCGTTCCAACTTATTACACCGGTACAGCGGTGCGGCTACCAAGAACAAACCTTAAAGTTATTGCGTAAAGATGAATTTCATCGGGTATCAACTTTCACCGCGAGCGACACAAACGCCCGTATTCATTTTCGTATTCTCGCTTAAACGCGCCAGACCCGTTCTCTCGCAACTCGAGATCATTTCCCCAGCGATAGTATTCCGAGTATCCGCTCGCAGCAGATTTCCTGAACGTTCCCGGGGGAGTTTCGAGAGCGGGGAGCGCTTACGTCGTCAGCGGCCTTAAAATCTAGGCCGTGGGGCCCCGACGTTTCCCGCTCGCGCAAAAGTTGGACGTGTATAATCATAGGCCCGGCCAATGGACCGTGACAGCGCGGCGGAGATTGAAACGATAATTCGTCCGGACGGCCGGAGCTGTCCATCGTCGGTACCGTTGTCCCGACGGTTGGCTCAAGAAAAGGTATAAATCAAGGGCCAAACAAAACCAGGTTTTCTTTCTCTCTCTCTCTCTCTCTCTCTCTCTCCGGAAGGGACCGGAGGGGAGAGGAAGGTATAAGGTCGGGCAGACGGGATACGAAGACGCGCGGCAAAACACTAATTATCTTACGGCAAACACACCGCGCGCGGACGCGCGCAGGTATACCCGGTGTCGAACGTCGGCGGTGTTAAACCCTGGGCAAAGGATACGTGGCGCGCTTCGGGAGACGAGACGAGCGAGTTTCGCGCCGCGCTCGCGAGGGACAAAAACGACGCCGCTTTGACGTTTATGAAAATGAAACTGTAATCGTAAAAGAGTTTACGGCGCGAGAGGCGCATTCGCCGGCACCTTCTCCTCCGGGACCTACCCTTGGCGGCATTCTTCGCGACGGGACCGCTACCGTGGCTTCTCCCGATTTTCTCTTCCTTTTTGCGGATGGATCCACATCTACGCGAGAGACCTTCCTCGAGGCGCCTTCGATTTGTCACTCGCGCCTGGATGCGCTGCGCGAGAGGTCATTTGTGAGAAAGCTACGATCTCTCGTAGAATTTACAGTGATTTTTTTTTCTTTTAGAATTCGTCTCTCAATATTACGGGATAATTTGGGGTTCGGGGAATTTAACTATATTTTTAGTAAAATTTAACCAAACTGTTTTATAATTAAAAATAATTTTGGGCTTTATATAATATTTAATATATAAATGTATATTATATAATATATATTTTTACATATTTATAATGATTATGTATAACGTATAAATGGTCTCTAATTAAAGTGTTATTTTTTCGTAACAAATTCTTTACGATATTTGCGGGCAAAAGGATTGTTGGCATTATTATCATAATAGATGATTAATAGCATTATTATTATTAAATTGATTATCAATTTAATGTTGCGATATTACTATTCTTTTTTAACTTAGAGAATTGTGAATTTCGGGGCCGAAAATTTATTATTATAACCAAATCAAATTTATCTTTAATTAGTTATGCTTCTACATTAGTTTATGATAAAATAGAGTGATGATGACTGATGGTTTATTATAAAATTATTTAATAACATTATCATATATTATTATATAATTATACGTCAATATGAATTTATAACAACCAATCATTATACGAATTAAAAATGGAAGAAATAAAAAAGGTTTATAATTCATCTTGATAATATCTTTGCATCAAATAATCACAGTTTTGTGTATAACAAGTTTAGTTATGTGATACTTTTTACCATCTCTCTAAACACTACGGATTATTTATTGCAGCGTCTCGACATCAGGGGCCGAGTTAAAGTACTTCACGGCCAGAACCGGAAGACGGAAGAGCCACCCCTGGCCCTATTTGCCCTGTGCACGCCGTTCGGGCCACCCTCGCTCCTGGAGGTGCCGCAGAAGGAAGTAATGTTTAAGAGCAAACACAAGCTGGATCTCGCGCTCGTGACGATGGATCAGAAAGGAAAAATGCTTCTAGGGTACTCTGACGCGGAACTAACGAATCTCGGTGGCTACGATCTAGTCCATTACGACGACCTGGCCTACGTTGCTAGCGCTCATCAAGAACGTAAGTGTCTTATAAAAATGTTTAATATTCAGAATTTTAACTGCGACATAATTTTCGCAGAAAACGTAACAGAAAATAAAAATTAAATAAATGTAATAGCACGGTTAACTTTTTTTTGTTCTTAACTGATATTATAAAACATGAACTGTGTAATTGAAAGTTAATTATTATTATCGCCAATTACTTTATATAAATTTCAATGATGTTAAAAGCTTTACTTAATACGTATAAATCTAATATTACTGAAGCGACGTCGCATTATTTCACCAAATTAGATAAAGGACGTTTTGATTAAATATTTATTGAATTTTAATTTTGGCTCCTTTTCTTCTTTTTAGTGTTGAAAACTGGTGCATCGGGCATGATAGCCTACAGATTTCAAACGAAGGACGGCGGATGGCAGTGGCTGCAAACCAGCTCTAGACTGGTCTACAAAAACTCGAAACCAGACTTCGTGCTTAGTACACATCGACCTCTTATGTAAGTTTCAGCATTCTGTTTCCTGATATTCAAGGAATGTCTTACAAACGTCTTTAAAAAGTCTATGCTATTTGACTTGATATCCTCGATGCGAGCTGTATGATTAAAAAATTAATCTTTCAGGGAAGAGGAAGGTAGAGACCTGCTCGGCAAACGTACGATGGATTTCAAGGTGAGCTATCTGGACGCCGGATTGACCAATAGCTACTTCTCGGACAGCGACACTCTGACGGGATCAGTCATGACGCCGACATTACCAACGCAACCGGCGCCCCAGCGAGTGAATAGGCGATACAAGACGCAGCTGCGGGACTTCCTCTCGACGTGCCGCAGCAAACGTACCAAGCTCTCCGCTCAGTCGTCGGTCTCGCCGCCAGTTACTCCCACAGTCGCGTCCGTGGACTATCTCGCGGCGGATACCAACGCGGCAGCCGCAGTCGCTGCGGCGTATAGCAACTTGAACACCATGTACGCGCCACCGTACGCGCCCACAGCGGTAGCGGCGAGCACCGATCCTTCTCTAACTTACATCGGTCATACTAGCAATTATCATCAGACTCTCTATCCCGCGAGTGCGTTAGATAACAGGTGAGTTGGCCGAGAACAATCCTGAGCGAACAAATATTTAAATTGAACCATTTCAAATACTCGTCAATTGATATATGAATGCGGGATAAAAAAGTTAATACAGCGACAAAGAACTTTGCATTACAATTGAATTATTTTTTTACATAGGTATCTCACAGCTGCAACAGAGAATCTATTTCAAACGTACAGACCGCTGGGTTCGTATTATCCGGAATACCATACCGGCACTGCGTACAACGGCTTCATCGACGTGTCGTTGCCCACGTACGAGACTCATCAGCTGACCAGTAAGACAGAGGAGAAGCTCTACTGTCAGCAGCTTGGTAGTGGCGAGTCCCCCAAGTACAGCTACGTGGAGACGAGACATCCCGGAAGCGTCAGTGGTTCACCCTATGCCGCCAGCCCCGTGGCAAGCGTGTCTACGATGCATCCAACGACGACAACGGATATGAATGCGGTACGTGCTGGCAGTAGGCACTCGCTGGAGGGTGGCGCGTCGTCCAGCAATTCCGCCGGGAGCTCGCCGGTGACCGGAGCTGCCAATGGTATGCTAACGCCGAAGATCGAGGACGTAAAACCCGAGGTGTATAACAACGAGGCGCCGCGGCAGACTGTGCTAATGTGGGGTGCGCCGCCGTCGCGCACACCCCCGAGAAACAACGGCAGCTACAGCCCACCGACGCCGCACTCGACTCACTCGTCCACGCACTCGACCAACACCACCGGTGATCCGCTCAAGTCGCTTGCAGAGATGAACTCAATGAACGGGGACTGCAAATGGCGGCAAACCTCCCCGACGGATCAGCAAGTAACTGCGCCGAGTCCGCCGAGGAACAATAAAACGCAACAGTCTCAGCAACAGCAGCAGCAGCAACAACAACAACAACAACATCATCATCAGCAACAGCAGCAGCATCAACAACAGTATCCTGTCACGACGTCGCAATATCAAGCAGCCGCAGCGGCAGCTGCAGCCGCTGCCGCCGCCGCCAGCACCATTAGTTATTCGCATTCTCATCCGGGCCACAGCGGACATGGGGAAACGGGCACCGAGGTATGGCAAGGAGTGCAACACCATCACTACCAGTACTATCCCTACCACCATCACCACCCCGCACCACCAAGGCACACGCCCCAGTGAGTGTCACTGCTGCCTCACAGATTTTATTATAATTTTCCGTCGTCATTTATAAAAAGATGACCAAACTCCTGAAGAGACAAGAAGAAACTAAATATTTTTATTTATTTTACTTTTACATTGTACATTAGCGACTTTGGCTCTTCAAAAATAAAATTTTTATTTTTAATGTCGGATCTTTTACACATTGAATCGATTTAACCGTTAATCTTGTTAATATAAGAAATAATGATTTTTGATGTATTTTAAGTACAAAAATCATTTAATTAAGATAATTAAACTTTAAGAAAATAAAACAACATTTGAAGCGTTCTTCTAAGACGAAATGAATTTAAAAAATTAGGAGAATTGGTCATCTTAAATTTTTAAGAAATTGAATATGAAATGCTATCGCTACATACGAGTAGTTTCATTCCTAAAACAATTTCCATTTATCAAAAAATTAAATTCTATGTAAAGTTCATGAGTTTTAAATAATATCTAAATAAAACGCTATAAATTGTATTGGATGTTGTTTTTTGAAATGTTTTTTTTTCTGAGTATTATATTCGAATCTTGAAATGTAATTAGTGTTGTTCATTGCATACAAAATCTATTACTTACAGACTGATTGTTGGCAATTTGAAAGCATTATTGCATTGAAATTCAAAATTACAATAAAATTGAACTACTTGATGATTTCAAGTATTCTCATCCAATTTGGACAGTCCGTTACTAAAATATTCTATGGTATTCATATTTATGGATATACATTTTTATGGTTTATGCTTTATTTATGCTATTTGATACATCATGATAAAGCAAATGCACGATTAATTAAAATTTTATTTCTGCATTATTTTATATAATTTTAATGATTATTTATACAATTCACTGCCACTATTAGAAGAATCATTAAAGTTCAATAAGATTGAGCTGCAGCAACATGATCGCAACTTCAAAGAATCGTTCAATAACGTCATCAATCAAGAAATAGATCAAGCACGCAAGTGTTACGTAAAGAAAAAATAACAATAATGTTTACATGATTAGGAAATTGCATATGATTCAATTTTGTTTTCCAAGAAAAGCACGTTTAGAGAAAAGTAAATAAAACATAATTGAACGGTCGATTGTTTTGTAAGTAAACTACTTGCTTAATATCGCGACTCGAACTTTTGCAATTGTTCAATGTTTTAAAGTCAACCGAGAGTCACGTTACTAAAGAAAGTCTTTTGCAATAACATTAAAAGCAGATTTACAGCCAATTATTTCTTGCTCGATATGCGCTGTGCCACTATCTGTAGCGGGAGAATTCTAATTTAGTACACATAAGATAACGGGAAGACCGTCCATTTGGTTGCAGCACGCCACCGTCAGTTGCGGGAACGGGGACGGGGGTGGCGGCAGGCATGGGCATGGGCACCGGGGTGGACAACAGCACCAGCAGCAACAACAGCAACGTCTTGTACCACCCTCCGCACCACCACCACCACCACGTAGTGGGATCATCAGCGGCAGCGGCGGTGGCGGCGGCGGGAATGGGCCCAACTGTTCCACAGATTCCAAACCGGACGCCGGGAGTCCTTTGCTGTCCATCTCTGAGGTGACTAACACCCTGCTCAACCAATAGTCCTTTGGTCACTTTATGTCAGTAATGAAGGTAAGCTTGCTTAATGCTCGACGCTATAGATGCAATACAGCATCATCAAAGTGAATTGAACGAGAGAATACTTGTCCAACATAAATGGAACAAATAACTTTAATATGTGCGGTTATATAAAAGTAATCTTTTTTTTCTATTAATTTTTGTCATCGGATAAAAATTTGTTTTCAACAAAGACATCAATGATACAGCACAAAATTATTTTAATTAAAAAAGCTTAATTATTAAAAGCTAATTTTTTGCACTTTTTATAAAAAATATAAAAAAGATTATTTTGTTAATTTGACGAATTTATGTAAAAGAAATAATATACAATAGATACATATACTTTACTTTAATCTTTTTTTCTTTCAACCGGATATAAACCGGATTTTTTTTGCATATTTTATAATTTGTACATTTTATAATTGGCGAAAATAATTATAAAGACTATAAATGTTATATTTAGTATTATATGTGTATGATATAGTATCTATAGTATAAAATCAATACAAATATTTATCGTATGTGCCATTAAATCTCATTCTGCATTTCTCTCTTTTTGCAGGTATTTTTGAAGAGATATCTTCACCGAAATAGATCCCAAAATGTGTCACTGTATCATACAGATAATGTCGACTAAAAAGAAATAAGAATATATACGTTTAGTACTGTAACATACTCATTGCAAAGCTAATAACCAACCTAGTATTACGTAACTTTTATTGCATTAATTTATCCGTACAGATACAGTTAAGTGGATGTTCTTCAGGATTCACAGTTTGAGTCTGCATGTGACACTGATCGCAAGCTTGTGTGCGTGAAGGGCAGCGATCACGAGGTGTTTTCCAATTTTATTTTATTCGCTACTCCAAGATACAACGATTGCATGACGAGTAGCAATAGCACTCTACTGCAGAACAGATGAATAGAGAAATTCAACAAATCGAAACTATACTACTTTTCTTATTTTCAAAGATTGGTTATTGAAAATAAATGTCCACTTATTTATTTCAATTTAACTAGTCTTCTATAAAATATGAGAATATAAAAATTTGATTTATTAAGATAATAAGAAACAAAATTATCATTATATCAAATAAAATTTTGGAATATAAATGCAGACTACACGCTATGAAAAGACAAAGATTGAAAACGAAGTATTGTATAATACGATCAACATTAATTATACATCGTTCTGTGATCTAATTTTTTACCTTGAATTAGTAAAAAAAAAGTGTTTTTACTAATATAATGAGATGTATGTATATTATATTTCTTGTTCCGCGATAAACTGGCAAATATTTTTAAAAAAAGTAAAATAATGATCACTGCCCAGACACTGAGCGAAATGGGATAATGAACGACATGCGTTTGAACCAAAAAAGAAAAAGCGTCAAACACTATTTATATCAAATAGAGCACAAAATTTTATTTTGATCTTTGACAAGCGCAACAAACAGTGCGACTTTAGTTTGTATTAATATCATGACGTTTTGTACAATTCTACTCGTAATTTAGTGCTTTTGTATCCCATGCTATTGCGTTTATATAATTCTTTTTCTTTTCTAAAAGAGAATATGAATTCTGTGATATGTGTTAGGTAATTTAACAACAAATTCTTTAGAACAAAGACGTACTCGAGTATAATATTTATTAACATAAAGTACGGCGATAAGAAAACTCGCCTAGAAATTTAAAAAGATTTGAACGACATATCGTAATACGAATTACAAGGAAACATAAAACGATGATTCTTTTCTAAATGAAGATTTGAAGAAGTGTTCCGATTGACGGGAAATCGATTCTTGTAAGGACACGCATTTTAAGAATGTATACAGAAATAAGTGAAAATTTTAAAAACGCAGGTTGTTATTATGATAGGCGAACAGATAGTCTTGTTTAAATAAAAGAAAAAGGACACTACTAATATACATTCTACATACACACACACACGCACACACACACGCACGCACACACACACGCACACACACACGCACACACACACACACACACACACACACACACACACATATGCATAAGCGATCTCTCTGAGTTACATGCATTAAAATGGAATTCCTACTGTTGAAATAAGACGTAAATGTAAAGTAAGTTCAACAAGTTCTCTTCCTTTTACGATAAATCTATACTCTCCACTTTATACCACAGTCTTTTAAATAAAAATTAAAATTTCAGTCATCGAATATTTCAAATAAATTCAATAACCTCTGCGTGACTTTTGGCTTCCTGGATATTTATTTTAAATAATTCGCAGTAATTAATGGATTATTGATAGAAGTTTGAAAAAAGGTGAAAATTCCCGTTTGCATTAGTCGATTAATTTTGTTATGATTAAAAGAGTCAAAATTATCAATTTGTTGTAATTTTGTGTATTACAAGACAAAGATAAAATAGAAGATAAAAAACTATTTCTAATATTCTATGAGTATTTTATGTAATATTGTTATTAACAAAGTGTTACATCGCATTTAGCGATTAATATCTTGTATTAGAAATATAGATATAAATATATTTCGCAAAATGTTCTGTTTTTTCTTTCGTTTTTATTAATAGGCTACTGTAACGGGAAGCAATACAAAGCTTTGTGTTCCTTAAGTTATTCTCTTTCGAGTACTGAGATTTTGAAATCTCGTTAAATGATTAAATAAAGGAAATGGAAAGTGATGTTCGTAGCCTGTTAATTCGGCTAAACTTGTCTTGCCAATATTTTGTTAATAAGTTTGTAATTTTTGTACTTAATTAATTTATACACATTATTTATCTCTATGTGTAATTCGTGTTTAGTGATGCTAGGTGGGCCTTCCAATAATTTTAAGCTCATTCTGTCTCTCTCTTTCTCTTTCTCTTTCTCTTTCTCTTGTAAAGTCAAAGAAATTTCCCGATAAAGAATGAACTTTTAAAAAAGATTTGTGCGAATAAGAATATAATATATGAGCACAAAGAACGAAAGCTATTTTAAGGTAACAATAAAAGAGCTGTTATTTCCACGCGCTTCTAAAAGTGCATTAACTTTGCATATTCACATCTGCATATCAAAGTGGTAAAAAGTAAAAAGTAAATTTAAAGAGAGCAGTATATATTTAGGTATTCTCTTCCATACTTTTCGAATCATCGTATCAACTATAATACATAAGACATATCAGTTGTACAAAAATGATGCTCCCTGTTAAGGATAATAAGCGAATAATTCCATTTTCTTTGTGTTTTTATTTTTAACTGATTGTAAATTTTATATGTTCATACGTATGAGATATATATCTCATTCTCATCATAATCAAAACACTGGATGCAAAGACTAAGCAAGTATTATATTTAATGAACAAAGTGCATGAACTATTGCTCGTTAGAATGCACATTTTGAAATAATAATTAACTAATAAATTAAATGTATTGAAAGAAAATATATAGAGGGCTCAACCTACATTATTTTTTTTAACTAACTGAAGAAAAAATGTTTCGGACTTAAATGTTTTGGATATTTTATTGCATTTTTGCAATATTCAGCCAAGTTAGACTTGACTCTTACACGATATTTGCATCCTGATTTTCGATTATCTCAATATCCTATTCTACTTTGATTGACTTTGTAATTAAATGCAGCTCAAGATAACTCGAAACTTATTACTATCAGACATGTCCTCATTGTCTTGCAATTCTCGGATAAATTATGCATAAAATATTTATTATAAAATAACAATTTCAAAAACTAGATTATATTTTGAAAACATTTTTCTTGAAGCAAACATTGCTACTTTTCAATTTTGATTTAACTTGCTAAAGTCTTCCCGGTGTCTTCTTCGTGTATTTGTATATTTCTGCAATATATATTTTAATTTGCAAAATATAATTCTGTTTGTTTTTTTAAAAATGTACAATTGATTATAGATACATTTGATGTTAGACAAATGTTGATAAAGAAAACAAAAATTGGAATTCAGAGAATTGAGAATAAGTCGATAGTGATGATCCGTTTCGAATCCAAATCTTGTGTATATCTATATATTTCTGACTTATACTGTTATAGCTTACGAAAAATATTTCTCTGCAATATCATTAAACGTTAAGAAGCTGCTGCTGCTACTACTCTTACTACTATTACTACTACTATTACTATTATTATTATTATTATTATTATCATTATTATTAAGTAATCGAGTCTAGTCCATTCATTAAAAAGAGCAAATTAGTACCGATATATGATAATATGTATGCTTAAATTGTGATAATATTCTCGTCGTGAAGCTAATTTAATCCGACAATCTTATCGATTATAAGTTTTTCTTGGTGCATCAATGTGTAAATGTAACTATAGCAAAAGGAGATAATAGTAATATGAGATATATTATCACGAGATATAATATTTACAGTTGCCTCTACATTGAGTTAAGATCGCGAGAATATTTTGACAATCTAAGCATTAATGTATATTCATTGTATATTTGAAGTAAGATATCTTATATAACGAACATAAATTAAGATCATAGTCAGTACAGATTCTCAAGCAGCTATCCACATAGACCGAGAACACGTACCTTATTTTCTAACAATTTTACTCACTGGAGTAAAATGCAATATTATAGTGCGATTTCATTCAGCGTACTGCGTAGCAGCAACCACGCTGCTTCGGAATAGAATAATTTCGCCGAGGGAGCTTGAAGAAGCTCAGTTCTTTGAAAATTTTAGCCGGATTTTGCGTGAGAAAACTAAATAGAAAAGTTAAGATTAATCCTTTCAAATATCAAGCATTATACGAATAAAACATTCGTAAATTCTTCGTTCGAGAGTTATTTTCTATCCTGCAGTACTCTAAGATGAGAAATAAAATGTTGCTTATTTAACGAATTATAATTTTATAAAAGTTGATGACGAAAAGTATATTTGAATAAAAACAACTTTATTTTAATGTGATGTTCCAGGTGATTAATTTATCAAGTGCATTGGCTGATCTGTAAAATTTGATATTTTTGATGTTTTTAAAATGTTTTAAGAGACTATCAGTTATTATTGTTTCTTTTTAGCTAAATACTTTGTATTACTAAAAATATAACTTTCTTTGTTACCTATAGTATATCTAAATGCATATGTAAAAAATCATATATGCTGAATAAAAAGATATAATTTTTCGAACGGAGAAATATACAAATATTAAATTGTTCCGAACCTATCATTATAATAATTACTATTTACTTATTTTTTTCAAATAATTTTATTTTATATGTCTGAATGTATTGAAGTCGAATAACAGTACCATGCCAAACCGAATTTTGAATCTTGATCACTCCATCCATTTTTCTCTGATATATTATATCTTATAGGATTTAGCTACTATTAACACCATTGCTAATGATAAGTTCTACAAATAAAATTTAAAAACTGTATCAAATGTTTATATATCTGAAATAAATTATAATATGATAATGCAATGAAGTTATGTTTTATCAATTTTTGTGTTTCCAATGCTTCCTTTTTTCCTTCTTTCCCTAAATCAAATTTCATTGTCAATTTCTTTCACGGCAACAGATATAAAATGTCTTCGAACTTATTTGTCCCGAGGTAAATTTATGATTTAGAATTAATTACATTGCTTTATGTAATTAAATCTGAAATTAATCTTCCCTAAAACGGTAAAAATTAAAACATTAAAACATGAAATTTATCAGGAAAAGTATATCCACTGCATATGTATACGATTATACATGGACATTTTTTTTTATTTTTTGTACCTAGCTTCTTGTAAAAAAGCAGTGCAAAAATTATCTTTTTAAATAGATTTTGTCTTTTCAGTATGACTATTATTTTTTTATACCAAACAAAAATGTTACAAAAGAAAAGAAACTAATATAAATAAATATGGACATATTTTATATATATTTATATACGTCGTTATATGAAAAATATTTTACTGGGTGCACAGGTAAGAATCTAAACCTTTTTTTTCTCTTTTGCATCTTACACAAATACACGCACACACATTGTCTTGCAGAGCTTTTTAAATTTGTCCATTTTTTAAATGACTAGAACACAACAATGCGCGCGCTTCGCGCGCGCCACTTAGCATTTTTATATTAAACATTGCACTTTTTTTTCTTCTGTAATATTACTCTCACACACTTTATCATATTTAATGCCCTTCTCTATCTCACGCTCCTTCTCCCCCTCTCTAAATTACTAATTATATTATTAATGATATTAATTATATTATTTTCATATTGTTCAATATTACTCTTACACTTTACTTTCTTATTTAATCCTCTTCATTATCTCTCACGCTCTCCCACTCTCCACCCTCCGCCCCTCTCTCTCGCTCTAAACACAAATTAGTATTTATATTATATTTTCGAGTTTCTTAATATCACTCTTACATACATTCACTCCATACTTAATCCCCTTTAAATAAATTAAAAATTATAAGATATTATATGTAATGTTACCTGTTAATTTTCAATCAATTTTCAAAACTTTCACTTTCTGGCGAACTCTTTAGAAAAATATTGTACGCGTCCGGAACTATATGAAAACTGCGTTAAAATAAATAAATCTGTCGATATTCAATAAGCACTTCACGTCCAGCTTTCAAAATTCAAGTTTTTCGGGTAAAATAATTGTTTAAAAAATGTTTTAATTAATTATATTACCGGAACTTCTTAGAAACTTGTTGTACGCGTCCGGAACTATATGAGAATTGCGTTGAAATAAATAGAACTGTCGATATTTGAACAACATCTCACCTTTAGCCCTCAAAATTCAAGTTTATTGGGCAAAATAATATTTAAAAAAATGTTTTAATTAATTATATCACCGTAACTCTTTAGAAAATTACTATTCGCGTCCAGAACTATATGAAAACTGCGTTAAAATAAATAAATCTGTCAATATTCGATTAACACTTCACGTCTAGCCTTCAAAATTCAAGTTTTCCGGGCAAAATAATTGTTTAAAAAATGTTTTAATTAATTATATTACTTGAACTTTATAGAAACATATTGTACGCGTCCCGAACTATATGAGAATTACGTTAAAATAAATAGATCTGTCGATATTCAATTAGCACTTGACGTGTAGCCTTAGAAATTCAAGTTTTTTGGGCAAAATAATTGTTTAAAAAATGTTCTAATTAATTATATCACCTGGACTTTATAGAAACATATTGTACGCGTACCGAACTATATGAGAATTACGTTAAAATAAATAGATCTGTCGATATTCGATTAGCACTTGACGTGTAGCCTTAGAAATTCAAGTTTTTCGGGCAAAATAATTGTTTAAAAAATGTTCTAATTAATTATATCACCTGAACTTTATAGAAACCTATTGTACGCGTCCCGAACTATATGAGAATTACGTTAAAATAAATAGATCTGTCGATATTCGATTAGCACTTGACGTGTAGCCTTAGAAATTCAAGTTTTTTGGGCAAAATAATTGTTTAAAAAATGTTCTAATTAATTATATCACCTGAACTTTATAGAAACATATTGTACGCGTCCCGAACTATATGAGAATTACGTTCAAATAAATAGATCTGTCGATATTCGATTAGCACTTGACGTGTAGCCTTAGAAATTCAAGTTTTTTGGGCAAAATAATTGTTTAAAAAATGTTCTAATTAATTATATCACCTGAACTTTATAGAAACATATTGTACGCGTCCCGAACTATATGAGAATTACGTTCAAATAAATAGATCTGTCGATATTCGATTAGCACTTGACGTGTAGCCTTAGAAATTCAAGTTTTTTGGGCAAAATAATTGTTTAAAAAATGTTCTAATTAATTATATCACCTGAACTTTATAGAAACATATTGTACGCGTCCCGAACTATATGAGAATTACGTTAAAATAAATAGATCTGTCGATATTCGATTAGCACTTGACGTGTAGCCTTAGAAATTCAAGTTTTTTGGGCAAAATAATTGTTTAAAAAATGTTCTAATTAATTATATCACCTGAATTTTATAGAAACATATTGTACGCGTCCCGAACTATATGAGAATTACGTTAAAATAAATAGATCTGTCGATATTCGATTAGCACTTGACGTGCAGCCTTAGAAATTCAAGTTTTTTGGGCAAAATAATTGTTTAAAAAATGTTCTAATTAATTATATCACCTGAATTTTATAGAAACATATTGTACGCGTCCCGAACTATATGAGAATTACGTTCAAATAAATAGATCTGTCGATATTCGATTAGCACTTGACGTGTAGCCTTAGAAATTCAAGTTTTTTGGGCAAAATAATTGTTTAAAAAATGTTCTAATTAATTATATCACCTGAACTTTATAGAAACATATTGTACGCGTCCCGAACTATATGAGAATTACGTTGAAATAAATAGATCTGTCGATATTCGATTAGCACTTGACGTGTAGCCTTAGAAATTCAAGTTTTTTGGGCAAAATAATTGTTTAAAAAATGTTCTAATTAATTATATCACCTGAACTTTATAGAAACATATTGTACGCGTCCCGAACTATATGAGAATTACGTTAAAATAAATAGATCTGTCGATATTCGATTAGCACTTGACGTGTAGCCTTAGAAATTCAAGTTTTTTGGGCAAAATAATTGTTTAAAAAATGTTCTAATTAATTATATCACCTGAACTTTATAGAAACATATTGTACGCGTCCCGAACTATATGAGAATTACGTTAAAATAAATAGATCTGTCGATATTCGATTAGCACTTGACGTGTAGCCTTAGAAATTCAAGTTTTTCGGGAAAAATAATTGTTTATAAAATGTTTTAATTAATTATAACACCTGAACTCTATAGAAACATATTGTACGCGTCCCGAACTATATGAGAATTACGTTAAAATAAATAGATCTGTCGATATTCGATTAGCACTTGACGTGTAGCCTTAGAAATGCAAGTTTTTCGGGCAAAATAATTGTTTAAAAAATGTTCTAATTAATTATATCACCTGAACTTTATAGAAACATATTGTACGCGTCCCGAACTATATGAGAATTACGTTAAAATAAATAGATCTGTCGATATTCGATTAGCACTTGACGTGTAGCCTTAGAAATTCAAGTTTTTCGGGAAAAATAATTGTTTAAAAAATGTTCTAATTAATTATATCACCTGGACTTTATAGAAACATATTGTACGCGTCCCGAACTATATGAGAATTACGTTAAAATAAATAGATCTGTCGATATTCGATTAGCACTTGACGTGTAGCCTTAGAAATTCAAGTTTTTCGGGCAAAATAATTGTTTAAAAAATGTTCTAATTAATTATATCACCTGGACTTTATAGAAACATATTGTACGCGTCCCGAACTATATGAGAATTACGTTCAAATAAATAGATCTGTCGATATTCGATTAGCACTTGACGTGTAGCCTTAGAAATTCAAGTTTTTTGGGCAAAATAATTGTTTAAAAAATGTTCTAATTAATTATATCACCTGAACTTTATAGAAACATATTGTACGCGTCCCGAACTATATGAGAATTACGTTCAAATAAATAGATCTGTCGATATTCGATTAGCACTTGACGTGTAGCCTTAGAAATTCAAGTTTTTTGGGCAAAATAATTGTTTAAAAAATGTTCTAATTAATTATATCACCTGAACTTTATAGAAACATATTGTACGCGTCCCGAACTATATGAGAATTACGTTAAAATAAATAGATCTGTCGATATTCGATTAGCACTTGACGTGTAGCCTTAGAAATTCAAGTTTTTTGGGCAAAATAATTGTTTAAAAAATGTTCTAATTAATTATATCACCTGAACTTTATAGAAACATATTGTACGCGTCCCGAACTATATGAGAATTACGTTAAAATAAATAGATCTGTCGATATTCGATTAGCACTTGACGTGTAGCCTTAGAAATTCAAGTTTTTTGGGCAAAATAATTGTTTAAAAAATGTTCTAATTAATTATATCACCTGAACTTTATAGAAACATATTGTACGCGTCCCGAACTATATGAGAATTACGTTAAAATAAATAGATCTGTCGATATTCGATTAGCACTTGACGTGTAGCCTTAGAAATTCAAGTTTTTCGGGAAAAATAATTGTTTATAAAATGTTTTAATTAATTATAACACCTGAACTCTATAGAAACATATTGTACGCGTCCCGAACTATATGAGAATTACGTTAAAATAAATAGATCTGTCGATATTCGATTAGCACTTGACGTGTAGCCTTAGAAATGCAAGTTTTTCGGGCAAAATAATTGTTTAAAAAATGTTCTAATTAATTATATCACCTGAACTTTATAGAAACATATTGTACGCGTCCCGAACTATATGAGAATTACGTTAAAATAAATAGATCTGTCGATATTCGATTAGCACTTGACGTGTAGCCTTAGAAATTCAAGTTTTTTGGGCAAAATAATTGTTTAAAAAATGTTCTAATTAATTATATCACCTGAACTTTATAGAAACATATTGTACGCGTCCCGAACTATATGAGAATTACGTTAAAATAAATAGATCTGTCGATATTCGATTAGCACTTGACGTGTAGCCTTAGAAATTCAAGTTTTTTGGGCAAAATAATTGTTTAAAAAATGTTCTAATTAATTATATCACCTGAACTTTATAGAAACATATTGTACGCGTCCCGAACTATATGAGAATTACGTTAAAATAAATAGATCTGTCGATATTCGATTAGCACTTGACGTGTAGCCTTAGAAATTCAAGTTTTTTGGGCAAAATAATTGTTTAAAAAATGTTCTAATTAATTATATCACCTGAACTTTATAGAAACATATTGTACGCGTCCCGAACTATATGAGAATTACGTTAAAATAAATAGATCTGTCGATATTCGATTAGCACTTGACGTGTAGCCTTAGAAATTCAAGTTTTTCGGGAAAAATAATTGTTTATAAAATGTTTTAATTAATTATAACACCTGAACTCTATAGAAACATATTGTACGCGTCCCGAACTATATGAGAATTACGTTAAAATAAATAGATCTGTCGATATTCGATTAGCACTTGACGTGTAGCCTTAGAAATGCAAGTTTTTCGGGCAAAATAATTGTTTAAAAAATGTTCTAATTAATTATATCACCTGAACTTTATAGAAACATATTGTACGCGTCCCGAACTATATGAGAATTACGTTAAAATAAATAGATCTGTCGATATTCGATTAGCACTTGACGTGTAGCCTTAGAAATTCAAGTTTTTCGGGAAAAATAATTGTTTAAAAAATGTTTTAATTAATTATAACACCTGAACTCTATAGAAACATATTGTACGCGTCCCGAACTATATGAGAATTACGTTAAAATAAATAGATCTGTCGATATTCGATTAGCACTTGACGTGTAGCCTTAGAAATTCAAGTTTTTCGGGCAAAATAATTGTTTAAAAAATGTTCTAATTAATTATATCACCTGAACTTTATAGAAACATATTGTACGCGTCCCGAACTATATGAGAATTATGTTCAAATAAATAAATCTGTGAATATTCGATTAGCACTTGACGTGTAGCCTTAGAAATTCAAGTTTTTTGGGCAAAATAATTGTTTAAAAAATGTTCTAATTAATTATATCACCTGGACTTTATAGAAACATATTGTACGCGTCCCGAACTATATGAGAATTACGTTAAAATAAATAGATCTGTCGATATTCGATTAGCACTTGACGTGTAGCCTTAGAAATTCAAGTTTTTCGGGCAAAATAATTGTTTAAAAAATGTTCTAATTAATTATATCACCTGAACTTTATAGAAACATATTGTACGCGTCCCTAACAATATGAGAATTACGTTAAAAGAAATAGATCTGTCGATATTCGATTAGCACTTGACGTGTAGCCTTAGAAATTCAAGTTTTTCGTGAAAAATAATTGTTTAAAAAATGTTTTAATTAATTATAACACCTGAACTCTATAGAAACATATTGTACGCGTCCCGAACTATATGAGAATTACGTTCAAATAAATAGATCTGTCGATATTCGATTAGCACTTGACGTGTAGCCTTAGAAATTCAAGTTTTTCGGGCAAAATAATTGTTTAAAAAATGTTCTAATTAATTATATCACCTGAACTTTATAGAAACATATTGTACGCGTCCCGAACTATATGAGAATTTTGTTAAAATAAATAGATCTGTCGATATTCGATTAGCACTTGACGTGTAGCCTTAGAAATTCAAGTTTTTTGGGCAAAATAATTGTTTAAAAAATGTTCTAATTAATTATATCACCTGATCTTTATAGAAACATATTGTACGCGTCCCGAACTATATGAGAATTACGTTAAAATAAATAGATCTGTCGATATTCGATTAGCACTTGACGTGTAGCCTTAGAAATTCAAGTTTTTCGGGCAAAATAATTGTTTAAAAAATGTTCTAATTAATTATATCACCTGAACTTTATAGAAACATATTGTACGCGTCCCGAACTATATGAGAATTACGTTAAAATAAATAGATCTGTCGATATTCGATTAGCACTTGACGTGTAGCCTTAGAAATTCAAGTTTTTCGGGAAAAATAATTGTTTATAAAATGTTTTAATTAATTATAACACCTGAACTCTATAGAAACATATTGTACGCGTCCCGAACTATATGAGAATTACGTTAAAATAAATAGATCTGTCGATATTCGATTAGCACTTGACGTGTAGCCTTAGAAATTCAAGTTTTTCGGGCAAAATAATTGTTTAAAAAATGTTCTAATTAATTATATCACCTGAACTTTATAGAAACATATTGTACGCGTCCCGAACTATATGAGAATTATGTTCAAATAAATAAATCTGTGAATATTCGATTAGCACTTGACGTGTAGCCTTAGAAATTCAAGTTTTTTGGGCAAAATAATTGTTTAAAAAATGTTCTAATTAATTATATCACCTGGACTTTATAGAAACATATTGTACGCGTCCCGAACTATATGAGAATTACGTTAAAATAAATAGATCTGTCGATATTCGATTAGCACTTGACGTGTAGCCTTAGAAATTCAAGTTTTTCGGGCAAAATAATTGTTTAAAAAATGTTCTAATTAATTATATCACCTGAACTTTATAGAAACATATTGTACGCGTCCCTAACAATATGAGAATTACGTTAAAAGAAATAGATCTGTCGATATTCGATTAGCACTTGACGTGTAGCCTTAGAAATTCAAGTTTTTTGGGCAAAATAATTGTTTAAAAAATGTTCTAATTAATTATATCACCTGAACTTTATAGAAACATATTGTACGCGTCCCGAACTATATGAGAATTACGTTCAAATAAATAGATCTGTCAATATTCGATTAGCACTTGACGTGTAGCCTTAGAAATTCAAGTTTTTTGGGCAAAATAATTGTTTAAAAAATGTTCTAATTAATTATATCACCTGAACTTTATAGAAACATATTGTACGCGTCCCGAACTATGTGAGAATTACGTTAAAATAAATAGATCTGTCGATATTCGATTAGCACTTGACGTGTAGCCTTAGAAATTCAAGTTTTTCGGGAAAAATAATTGTTTAAAAAATGTTTTAATTAATTATAACACCTGAACTCTATAGAAACATATTGTACGCCTCCCGAACTATATGAGAATTTCGTTCAAATAAATAGATCTGTCGATATTCGATTAGCACTTGACGTGTAGCCTTAGAAATTCAAGTTTTTCGGGCAAAATAATTGTTTAAAAAATGTTCTAATTAATTATATCACCTGAACTTTATAGAAACATATTGTACGCGTCCCGAACTATATGAGAATTACGTTAAAATAAATAGATCTGTCGATATTCGATTAGCACTTGACGTGTAGCCTTAGAAATTCAAGTTTTTTGGGCAAAATAATTGTTTAAAAAATGTTCTAATTAATTATATCACCTGAACTTTATAGAAACATATTGTACGCGTCCCGAACTATATGAGAATTACGTTAAAATAAATAGATCTGTCGATATTCGATTAGCACTTGACGTGTAACCTTAGAAATTCCAGTTTTTTGGGCAAAATAATTGTTTAAAAAATGTTCTAATTAATTATATCACCTGAACTTTATAGAAACATATTGTCCGCGTCCCGAACTATATGAGAATTACGTTAAAATAAATAGATCTGTCGATATTCGATTAGCACTTGACGTGTAGCCTTAGAAATTCAAGTTTTTCGGGAAAAATAATTGTTTAAAAAATGTTTTAATTAATTATAACACCTGAACTCTATAGAAACATATTGTACGCTTCCCGAACTATATGAGAATTGCGTTCAAATAAATAGATCTGTCGATATTCGATTAGCACTTGACGTGTAGCCTTAGAAATTCAAGTTTTTCGGGAAAAATAATTGTTTAAAAAATGTTTTAATTAATTATAACACCTGAACTCTATAGAAACATATTGTACGCGTCCCGAACTATATGAGAATTACGTTAAAATAAATAGATCTGTCGATATTCGATTAGCACTTGACGTGCAGCCTTAGAAATTCAAGTTTTTCGGGCAAAATAATTGTTTAAAAAATGTTCTAATTAATTATATCACCTGAACTTTATAGGAACATATTGTACGCGTCCCGAACTATATGAGAATTACGTTAAAATAAATAGATCTGTCGATATTCGATTAGCACTTGACGTGTAACCTTAGAAATTCCAGTTTTTTGGGCAAAATAATTGTTTAAAAAATGTTCTAATTAATTATATCACCTGAACTTTATAGAAACATATTGTCCGCGTCCCGAACTATATGAGAATTACGTTAAAATAAATAGATCTGTCGATATTCGATTAGCACTTGACGTGTAGCCTTAGAAATTCAAGTTTTTCGGGAAAAATAATTGTTTAAAAAATGTTTTAATTAATTATAACACCTGAACTCTATAGAAACATATTGTACGCTTCCCGAACTATATGAGAATTGCGTTCAAATAAATAGATCTGTCGATATTCGATTAGCACTTGACGTGTAGCCTTAGAAATTCAAGTTTTTCGGGAAAAATAATTGTTTAAAAAATGTTTTAATTAATTATAACACCTGAACTCTATAGAAACATATTGTACGCGTCCCGAACTATATGAGAATTACGTTAAAATAAATAGATCTGTCGATATTCGATTAGCACTTGACGTGCAGCCTTAGAAATTCAAGTTTTTCGGGCAAAATAATTGTTTAAAAAATGTTCTAATTAATTATATCACCTGAACTTTATAGGAACATATTGTACGCGTCCCGAACTATATGAAAATTACGTTCAAATAAATAGATCTGTCGATATTCGAATAGCACTTTACGTCCAGCCTTCAAAATTCAAGTTTTCCGGGCCAAATAATTTTTAAAAAAATGTTTTTATTAATTATAACACCATAACTTTTTTAAAAACTATTGTACGCGTCCGTATCTGTATGGGAACTGCGTTAAAAAAAACAGAACTATCAATATTCAACCAGTATTTCATGTCTAGACCTATAAATATAAGTTTCCCATCTAGATAGTTGTTGAAAAATACTTTTAAAATTTTTAAATTAATTAATTTTGTCTATCTGAGATGCCAGTTACACCAAATCCACGTGCGCAGACGTACACGCATATATACGTATGTTTTGTAAAAAAAAATTATTTTTTCATTAATTTAATCATCAGAACTATTGATAGAACGTCTCTAAACGATAGAACTCTAGATTTAGTCTTCTCTGTGGTCGTATATTCGAAATACGGTGAGATGCTATTATGTGATTTTGGAAGTTAGCATCTCATTTATAAAATTTTAATTAAAATAAATAATTCAACGGAACTATTGTTGATACCTATCAAGAACTGTAGAACTATGCTGGATGCAAGTAATTCTGCAGTATTTTTATTAGATGCTAAACTTTGAGATGCTAACTTCACACACGTTTAATCGGCATCGCGGAAAAGCGACAACAATACTTCGAGAGATGCGAGTATCGATGCCATGCCCTTTTTTAGAAAGGAAGGATAATTGTTTAAAGTAAAAATAAAAGATTTTTGTCTAAAATTATTACTTATTAATAAAAAATCTGGACATTTTTATTAGAAAATCCTACGTAAAAGATAAGATTAAGTGGTAAAAAAAATGCTGTAAAAATTTTAATTAAATTGAACAAATAGTTTGAGATATCGTAATCACGGATTCCGAAAACAGACTGTTTCAAGAAAAACGTTTGCAAGGTATTCACAAAGTAGAAGTACGAATAAACAACTTTTAGTATTGCTCGCAGTATTAAATTTCGCGCGTTTCTTGCATCTTATCAGTGTTACCTCCCTAAACAGGTTAGGGAGTTAGAGCCAGTTTAGACAGTCCCTACGTTTATTACCATTAGAGAACATCAAGAATACACTTTATAGGTTATATTTTCAAAAAGGAAAAAGCACATGATTATATTCGGTTCAATTACGTGTGTTTAAATACATGTTAAACGATGGCAAATAACAGCGACAGTTGTTTTATCACTGCACCTGGCTTCTGTCCAGATTGTGGCTCAATTTTACCGTTGGTAAAAGAAACGGGAGGAATTACATGTTACACGTGCAAGAGAAAATGGGATTCCGAAGGTATACTTCGTATATCTTTTTATATTATTGTTAAAACAGTTATCTAATATATTGGTTGTTGCGACAATTTCAGAAATTCTGTGAAACATTCGTGCAGACTTTAGCAGTAATTAAGAATTTACATTAATGTTACTTAATATTGTTTTTTTCAGTTTTTGGCGATATGAATATGTTACACACAATTCACTTCAATAATAAGTATACTTATGCTGATGCATCTGACAAAAAAGATGAGGATAGTGAGGACGATGCAGATGGGCCAGTAGTGGAACGACAATGTCCTCAATGTCAAAATAACAAAATGTCCTATGCAACGTTGCAATTGAGATCTGCCGATGAAGGACAAACTGTATTCTACACATGTACCAAGTGCAAGTGCGTATCCATACATATTGTTAGCATTTATGTAATATCTTTATATAAAGTTCACTTATGTTGCTTATAGTAGTATTTGTTAATAACATACATTTTATTTGCAGATTCAAGGAAACAGAGAATTCCTAATCTAAAATTTTACATTGTACATCTTGTTTTATAAGAAATATTGTTACATAGAACCAATATGATTCTTCCATTTTTTTTATATAAAATTATTTTAAAATATTTTTGTGTCATACAACACGACTAAAGAAGTAAAAAACTAATGTTTTGCAATATATTTCCACATGTAATTTATATTCCATGTGTTTTTATTAAAATGTACGATATTAATCTGTTACTTATGAAGTAACTTTGTTAAGTAAAGGTAAGAGCCCAGACTTTTGCATAATGCATAAAAGAAAATCAGTCAGAATCTCATATTTTCCTCTTATTCCAGCATGGAAGTGAAAGTATCTGATTAATTAATTATCTTATTCCTGTTGCTTTATCTCAGACAATACAGATGTTCAAACATGTAAAAAATCAATATAAGATTTATATCACGATTTTGAATATGGATGTTATCTGGGTAACACTATCGGAAACATACAGATGTGTATAACAAGATAGTTGTTGAGATTTATATCTCAATATAAATACACTGCTTTAATAAAACATAGAGCTTTATTTATAATACACTCAACAAATAGTGGTGAAAGAGAGTACACTTGTCATAATTTCATATAACTCTACTGGGTCACAATATCTTCTTTCTAACAATGCTCCATTACCTTAATTAAGTGTAAGTAATTTTGTATGTACAATGCGCATGTCGAGATAAAAGTTAACAGTTATTTTTAATAAATTCACCTTGATCCACTCTCAAAATTGTTACAGTGGTCCT
The DNA here is from genome assembly GCF_013373865.1 of Monomorium pharaonis. Lineage (NCBI taxonomy): Eukaryota > Metazoa > Arthropoda > Insecta > Hymenoptera > Formicidae > Monomorium > Monomorium pharaonis. Next base: position 19,466,767 of record NC_050476.1, on the reverse strand, counting down.
TGCATTAAAAAACTTTAATAGAGAGTTTGTCGATAGTCTCTCTTACTTATCCTAGGTATGCATTTACACATTGGCACTAATATTTGCCCATGGTCTAACAATAATGAGAAGTAGATATGCTATCTTACATTAAGGAAAAAGTATCTATAAACTAATTGTTGAACTTTATGCCATTTGTTACGTAAACTATAGACATATAAATGTGATATAAAGTGATGTAATTGCACTTTCTTAATACTCTGGTATACCCACAATATAAGCTCAAATAAAGAAATAAAAAAAGAAATTTTTAACGGATGCTCTTAATACAGGAACACATGAATTGGTCAAACTATTAAAATATATTGCACCGAAAGGTTTTTATTAACTATCTGTCTTTAAAGAAATTTTTGAATTAATTTTACTTCAAATTTGAAAAATTTAATACAAGTTTTTAAAAAGTTGATTTTTTTTTAACAAAAACTATATTAAACAATTACTGCAGAGAAAGAATTACGAAATATTTTCAATTTACGTTTTTTAAAGTAAAATGACTTAATACCGTATGTAATTTTTTAAACGAGATATTAGCATCTTTACGTATTTACAATATCTGCATAATATAAGTAATACTATTTTTGTGTTACAATGAAATCAATTTTAAAAGTCTCGAATGATAGAATCTTATTATTAACGCACCTGTCGTTCGAAAGGTTTTACATATTAAAATAATATTAAGATATTTTTATAACAATGCAGTTATCAAATGCGATACTTATACTTCCAAATATTATATATATATATATATATATTCCATAGCATAAAGTATATATATGTTTTATAAAAAACATATGTTTTAATAACTTGTGCATATTATCTTAAACGCTTTTATTATATGTAAATCCTTTTCATGTCTTTTCAAATGTCTTTGTACATATTATTTTCATAGTAAAATGCCTCTCTCTCGAAACGTGCAACAGTTTGTAGCGATACAAAAAATAATGTGTTACCTACCTACAGGTCATTACAAAACATTGCTTTCGCGTATATTATCATCGGTTCTGAAAGTATAATTTGGTTACTGTTTCCTATATAATTTCTCATCGGTCACAGTGTCTTACGTTGTCACACTTTCATAAAAATTACGAACGTTACAACAGTTGTGATCAAAACAGTTGTGAAAATATATAATATTACAAAAACACCCCTAAATGTATCTCAAAAATTGATTGGCTTAATTCCACATTTTTCTGCACGCAAAATTTTGAATTTTCTATATATTAAAATTGGTTACATCGTCGGCGAATGTTGCAAAGTTATTGACAAGACTGATTCATATCCAAAATTCTCATTTCGTCAAGATTCATTTGATTAGCACGATATATAATTACTAGTAATCGTTAATATCACGTATCGAGATAAACAATAATATGGAATAACAATAATACTAACTTGTTTTTTTATACATAAGAATTTTTGCAGAGTATTCCAGAGCCTTAAGATAACATATATGAGTTCAGAAAATTAATTTATTGAAATCAAAATTATTTAGCTCATTTTACATATTGACTATAATAATATATGAATCTGTTATTAAGATTTTTAATGTCGTAATGTATTGTGACAGATAATTTTTTAAATTGCATTTTAGTTTTAGGGCAATAAGAAATTATTGTTGTTAATTAGTTTTCTACTCTTAATTGAGATATAAAAATTTTAATAATATAGTTTAAATTAAAATTTTTATTAATATTATGATATAATTGAACGTACAATTTAATTTTTTTAATTGGAATGTAATAATTTGTATTTCTAGATCATTTTATAATAATTAACTAAAATACATTCAATAACAAGAATACTTATTGGTATACACACTATAAAACTAGATAGTTATAGATTAGTATGAATTATTTAGTTGAGTTACAATTAGCTGAATTCGAACTTTTGACTGAAGAACTGTTTTAAAAAGATTTACTTATGCCTTCTTTAAGAGGCAATTCGAAAATTTTGATGTTATCAAATATACCTTCATTAAAGAAAAAAATAAAATTAAAATGTCACAAAACATTAAATTCGCGAAGATTTGCTAGTAATATCAGTAAGATTGAAAATATTAAATAAAGCCGAATAATTTTCCAGACAATGATTAACTAAATTTAGATGTGTTAGATCTGAGTAAAAAATACGTCACATTACATGTTTTACTTTTCTCTACGATTCTATGATTAACTACAATTAATTAATTTAAAATCAGAAAAACAAATACATATTATTTCGTGATTAGTAATAAAATCACAATAAAATTATTATATTTTTAGGACATTAATATTGATGTAATAACAAGAGTGTGTTGTTGAAAATGTATATCAGTAAAATAAATAATATCTTTGAAAAGGTTTGTAAAATTGTTAAACAATCTAATTGTTTTATTTGATAGATGTAGTATTCAAATACAAATGTAAAAACGTGTTGAATACGTCATAATAATTGTTACATTTCAGAATATCGTCGAAATATTATTGTCAAAAAGTGTTTGCAGTACAAACAGTGTACTTTTGTTTTTCAATTTTATCATCAGAAAGACGATACATATTTTGTATGATAAAACATTATTCGTGAATTAAAAATTAATTTATTATCAATTTGAAAGAAATTTAAGAATTCCAAACATCCCCATTTTATGGAGTAACAAACTATTTCACAAATATTTTATTTTTTAAATGTTGAAACGTTAAATATATTGTAAAAACTCCAATTATAATTCTAATGTAAAGATATTTTCTTATTTTTGAACTAGATAAAAAATTATTAAGTTTTGAGAATATTTTTCTTTACTTTGAAAATAAATGCATATATATATTTGTATGTGCACTCGCGCGCATGGATGCAACAGCGTATAAATTATATTTTTAAAATGTTAAAAGATCTCATTTATCAAGATTTTACAACTGAACTCATATATGTGAACATTATTACCTTGATATGTCAACTTAATATTTCGTCAAGAAAAAGGTGCAACTGAACTAAAAAATAATCTAAAATATATTGAATAAATCTAATGTATATAAATGCAGAACATATTCCAGATGGTTAAATTATTAATAATGTATGTAATTAATCCAAACAAAAACACAATATGCACAAAAGGTAATAGACCTCCAACGGCAACCTTGACATATGATATACAGTGAAAGAAAGTTGGATGAGAAAATTGGAACTCAACACCCTTAAAATTATTTGCCAATTTATTGTGAGAACAGGAAAAATAATATAATAAAAACGCTATGGATCACAACATAGATAAATAAAGGAGTAACTGAAATACAGTTGATAAGTGTCATGTATCCATTAACGAATGTGACACATTAAACTCACAAAAACAAAATACAAGTTGAAAGTACTTAGCAATTTTTCCTTATAAATTGATTTTGTATAATTTTTGAGATAAATTTATATTAAGTTTGAAAATATTTATTTTTATTTAAATTAGTGAACATTTTTATAACTTTATCTTGATATAATTATCAAGATTATAGTTCTGAGTAGTCTACGAAAGATTTTAATCGCGATTATCATTGTTCGTTAAAAGGTTATTAATAAAAAATCTAATATAGAACAGCAGTTTGGTCTATATTTGTACCGTTTCCACATGAGTTTTCGACTTTTCACGCGAAGCGAGATTCACCCCCACTCTTACCCCGGCGCTTACAATCCAAAGTGCCAATAATTGTTCTGTTCCACGGGAATTTCCGACTTTTTAAATATGAGTTGTATATCTCAAAAATTATACGAGATCGTCGATTAGTTTATAAAGAAAAATTGATCAGTATCTTTACCTGTATAACATATGTCAAGGTCAAAGTTATTGGAGCTGTGTTATCTTTTATGCATCGTTACTACAAAAACATAATTTTTTAATCTTAGGAAAATTCTAAGAAAAAAGTTCCACATAGAGATTACTAATTACATAAAAATTAGTAATTTATATCGATTAATTAATAATAAATTTTGCCGATAAATTATTTTAATATCGATAATATAGTGAAAATTTAGGAACAAGATTTCGTCAATTATCAAATATTGCGGATTCATTAAATAAAAGGTATAATTAAATTATAAATGAAAAATATTTCCGCTATTCGAGCTTGACGTCGAGTCGATTGGTTCATTCAACCAACCGAGGAATAACGGTTCGCATACTAATATAATGCTGGAACAGTGCCTGTGAGAATGTAAGTACGACATCTGCAACGATACACTCTAATGAGGTCTGAACGGCGAGGCAAACGGGGCTTGCGCCGTTATTAGGCCTTCAACACACCGTTTGATCGGGTATTTTAAAAAACGTATCAAATGTGTTTTTTTTTTACAGACCTGCCCTGCGTAGTTTCGCGATGATACTAATTGCCTAATTAATTACTTTATCCTCTCCTTTTACACTCATTCTCGCTTTCGCTTTCGCTCTCCCTTTCTCTCTGTCCTCTTCCATCTCTCCTCGGCAATCTCACATCGCTATGTACACTCGTTAAACCCTCATATTACATATCGTACATAAACTATGTACACGTGACGAAGTATTTACAAGTGTGAGGCAGGTGGTGTACAGCATCTAGATTGTCATCACTATCCCGTGCTCCGATCATGATGACGTCTGAAAGCATTCGTCCAGGAAGTTCTCCAGCGAGTGGTACAGATGCGCTCGCGACTGGACGATACCGTGGTCCTCATCCGTGTACGTCTGCAGAAACGAAAGATATCCGATTATACTTCGCGATACATATACTGGTTTATTATTTTTAATTCAACCTTCTGTCGATGAAACGTACCTGTTGTCTAAAGAGGATGTCCTTCTGTTCCAACACCTTGGCGAGCATAAGCGACTGTTGATAGTGCACGTTGTCGTCCAGAGTACCGTGAATCAAGTAGTACATCTTGTTCTTGATGTTTTCGACCTTATTCAGCAGCTGGCCTTGCTCGTATCCTTGCAGATTGTCGGTAACGGTAGGCAGACCCATAAACCGCTCGGTATAAATCGAATCTGCGATTAAGTAATTAACACGTATCAACAAGGAGCGCACAAAAAAAAAGAAGAAAGGATGGGGATGGTCTACGCCGTCATGTGGCGCGTAATATCTTATGCAGAAATTGCACAAGTGTGACGCTGCATGAGCCTTTTTTAACGTCATCCTGTAAATCACATGTATTTTTCTCGCGTTCCCTTCTAACAAAAGGGAAGTAAATGCTGACACGAATTTAAAGCAGTTGAAAAAGTAATATTAAACCTGCAGTGGCACGTCCTTCCATGGAGCGCGCGCGTACTTTTCTTCATTAAAACGACGGTGCGTAAAAAATTCTTAGACGAATCCCGAGGGCAAATGAGCTTAACATAAGTCATTTAAAGTAAGCCGCATTCTCCGCGAGTAAACTCTCTTAACAACGTTCGTTTATAGTAGAGAATATCCAGCTGGAAAATATTGCTTCGCGTGCACTAACGCATACTAACGATGCAGCAATATTGGAAAAAAAGAATAAAAATACCAATTTCGATCAATTGCTTTTTCTCTTATTATATATTTAACTTTATATATATATATATTAATAAATTTTAAATATATAAATTTTAAAAAATAAATACCTTTTAAAATAAATATTTAAATTTTATATGATTTTAGTATAATTAAAACGCGCGGTATAGAACGAATTGTTCAATCGAAAATAATCCTGCAAAATATCGTTATTTCATTAACAACTTGGATCTAATCAGCGTTTTTTATTTTAATCAATTGTTTTAATTTTTAATTTATTACATTATATACTATTATTTATTATGTTTTAATTATTATGATCATGGGAAAAAGTTCTAAAAATTTCAACTAAAAATACAAGTTTTTTCTTCTTCCAGTTCTACTTTTATCCTTTTTCACCGAAGATATTGATTTTCTGTCGTTTGCATTTTTAATTATAAGATAGGATATATTTTTGATTTTTTGTTAAAAATCTTTAAATTTTTTTCTACTTTTACTATTACCGCTAAAACGCAAACTAACTTTGTTATATTAAATTACACGCTGTGTAATTTATTGTAATTACAAGAACTTCTTGCCCTGTCGCAAGATAATGTCAGTTTACAGTATTAAATCTAATTTTCCTTCTCTTTGAAATAACTGTCGATTAAACACACTTTACGCGTTGTGTCATTAATTTGATCGATTACCTATTGATTACGTACCGTAAAGGGCCCAATCCGTAACCGGCGCGACGGACATGCCGCACTTGAAGACACCTTTTAAGTCCATAGCGAGCGTCATGCCGGTCGCGTATCCACCATAACTCCAACCCCATATCGCCGTTCTTGTACGGTCAATGAAGGGCAATTTGTCCTGCAAATGCCTGCAAGAAGCAGAGAAAAGGCTCGAATCAATATCACTGAAAATACGACGTTATAAAATACGACGTCCACAGAGTTCCTCACAAAATGGATTAAACATTTCATAGAAATATCTATCCTAGATAGCACACAAAATCACAATAAGAACAAGATAACATCAAGTAAAAGTCATTTCAGAAATAAAAATCATAATCTCAATCAATAAATTTGACGATAATTTTGTGATAAATTCTTGATATGACAATAATTTTCAAGTTTAATTTATTTTAGTTAAAAAATTACTTAAAAATTTTTGTTCACTTACTACTACTATCTTGGATTGTAATGTCAGAAGCAAAAAAAAAATATAATAAAATATTTTGCTAGACATACCGAAAATTATCTTTTGTTTCAGAGAGAAATTAAATTATATATTGATCTCAGACAATACAAAACCTAAAAAATATTTGAAAAAAAGTCGCAAAAATAGTCTTAAAGACATTTAAAAGACATCCAATTTTAGTCTTTGTGTTGCTGAGGATATTTCTATTTATTATTTTGACAGTTGTGAACACGGTATATATATATATATATATATATATATATATATATATATATATATTGTTTTTAATTACGCATAATTTAGTTACAGGCATATCGTTAGTTTACGTTTTAACAAGATAAAAAGAAAGTTTTCAATTTACTTTATAAGGTTTTATCGAGTGGAAGTTGTTTTATTAAAGTATATTTCTATTTAAAAAAATTCCATTTTACATTGTAAGAATTTTTATTGTGCATTTTCTCTTTTGACGTCACAATACAAGTGATGGAACCAGGTGAGGAAACAGGACCCTTAAAGTCATTGCCACAACAAACACTTATCACAAAATTATCGTCAAAAATGTATCGAGTAAAATCATAATAATTTTTCTTAAAGTGATTTGAAGTCATCTTGATCTTATCATTTTTATTTAAGCTAACGTAAAAGCATAGAAAGAAAAAGAGAAAAGAGCAGACCGTATATAAAAGAAGATACATATCTTGAAAATGAGTATTTACACGGAGAGAATTTTCTTTTAAAAATTACCTCGAAAATGTGGTAATTGTGAAATGATGTGAATCTCGAAGAATTTTATACTTTTAACAAAGTTTACTAAAATTTTAATAAAATCTGGCAAAGTTTTAGTAAATTTTGTTAGAAGTATAGTAAAATTTACTAAAATTTTACCAAATTTTATTAAAATGTAAGTAAATTTTGTCAAAAGTATAGTAAAATTCTTCGAGGTTCACGTTGTCTCGCAATTACCACAATTTTCGGAGTAATTTTTAAGAGAAAATTCTCTCTGTATAATTTTCAAAATAATATCAAAAAAGATGCCTATGACAGATTCTTTTGTCTCCATTTAGGTGAATCGCGCAGGCACGCCCTACAAGATTACCCTCTTTTGCCAGAGAATGCCGCTCGTAAAAAGACAATCACCCTTCTCTCGCGCTGAAGCGCATGGATAGTCGTACGCTTTGCGATAAGAATCGATGAATACTTTGTAATTTCTGCTTCCCTTTTTCCGTATCTTCCATTATCTCGCGTGCACTCTGCGCGATTGTACGTGCCACCAATGTGCTTCGTATTAAAGAACATGTGGCATAAAATTGCTTTCCGTGTTTCACGCAATTGCAATTTTTCTATAATAATTATGCAATTATAATTATCGAAACTTTTCAGAGAATCTAATTCTCCCAGTCTTAATAATAATTTTATTAAATTATTTTTACACCGTGCTCTTTCAGGAATAATAGACAAACAATTAGAACGCTCTCAAATTTAAAAATATAAACCTCTTTTTGAAATATCGCTTACAAAATATAATAAATAAGTTTTAAAGTACAAAATAACGTTGCTTAAAAATCATTAAAATGAATTGTTCAGACTGTTGAAATTGGCACCGGCCAGAATATTTTAGGATAAATCAAATTTCGTAAAAACAATGTGTCACGCGTATAAAAAGATTCCACGACAAAACGCTCATTTTACATTTATTTATAAACGTACGAGTTGCGCTTTAATTATTACCTTTCCAATTACCACACAGCAGATTCGATACCGAACTGAAGAGCGGAAGAGAGAGAGAGAGAGAGAGAGAGAGAGAGAGAGAGAGAGAGAGAGAGAGAGAGAGAGAGAGAGAGAGAGAGAGAGAGAGAGGAGAGAGAGAGAGAGAGAGAGAGAGAGAAAGAGAGGGAGAGAGAGAGACAAAGATGGTTTGAAAAAGTGATATTTCATCACGGTACTCTTAGAGAAAGATCAACTGCAATTTGGACGAGGAATCCACGAACAAAGAATGCGAATGTTACCTCTGGGACGACCCGTGTATCTCTCAGACGTCTCCCAGATTGAGCGCCGCGTCTCGCCCCATGATTTCCGGAAACCCCGGAGTGGATTCCGCGCGCGAAGCGCCGCGCGCGTTGCCCCGTCTCGCCGTCGAGGAGAAAAAAAAAGGAAGAGACGGGGGAGGGAGAGAATTCGTATTTCTTTCCTTCCAATCTTTTCGGGCTATTGTCTCTGGCATCTCTCGTGCGCTCGATAATAATGGCCCCGGCGGGATCAGCGCCCACGCCGGCCGGCCAACCGACCGGCCGGCCGACCACCCGTAGAAATAGTAAACCGGCTCCTCGTCCGGCGACGCGCGGCAGATTTCGTTTCTCTTCCTTCCCCCCCCCGGTTCGTTTTCTCTCGGTGAGCGAAATTTATTTACCTCGTAAATCGACCGGCGAGGTACGTTGAATTCTATTTCTTTCCGCAAGAAAAAAGAAGGAAACGGGAGAAAGAGAGACCAAAAAAAAAAAGAAAAAACTAAACCGGGAGGAAAGAGAAGAAACTCGAACCGTGAGAGAGACGCTCCTCTCTTTCGTTTTGCGGCTCGCCCCGTTATACGTATATACTACCGGCGGATACGTATATCGGTCCCACGAAATTCTATCGGGCATTCGTGGCCCTTTGTCTCATTGGCCTTGTTTGTTGCCCCCGATCGAGAAACGCCGACGATCCGATTCGAGCCGATCCGCCGCGCGAGTTTCAAGGGTTGTCGGATTTTCCTGGCGTTTTAATTACGATCGCGTGTACGTCGGACGTCCTTAAATCATTCGGAAAATCTCGACGGGATTGAAAATAAATGCTAAAGAGGGCAAAGAGACGGGTCTTTAAATGTTAATTAATTTGGAGCAACGAAGTAGCTACGATATCCTTTCCATTTTTTTTTTTTCATTTGTGGCAAGAGAATACTGTCGCGAAAAATTTCTCGTCACGCATTTTACGGGATAAAATGATGCTCAGGTATTTCCGGCACGACAAGTTAGGTTTTACCTTCGGGAGCACAGAAAGAAGTATTATAATACATTTGAGTTTTTAAATACTTTCCGAAATCTTTTTCTTTTCTAAATTAACCGAAGTATATCTATTATTTGTTGACGCTTGCAGTACGATATAAAAAAAGGATATTTTACTGGCTCGATCATTGGTACCTCAAGTTTGATTACTTCTTTATCTATTTGCAATGAAATGATTTTAAAAAACCTCTGAAAATTCATGAACTTTTGAATTTACAGAACAGACGTCTACATTTCTTTTTGGAAAATTTCCATGAATAGAAATTGGTCGAACATGAGAATACTCATGAGTCGGTCTTGAGGATTAATATCGCGTGTATTTCCGCTTAAGAGTGATTTCTCTTCAAAACCTACCCTCCCTCTTATCTACATTCACATTACCGTTTCGATCGACGTATTATTTACACGTATTTAATTACCTAACCCTGATCCTACTCAATCTTCAAATCAGTCACGGATGCCTGCGCGGGGCTACGATTTTCCCCTTTAAGGGCAAACGATTGTTAGTCGTTCTCCCCCATTTAAAGGATCATTACGCTTATGAGGGGGGTGCGTCCCCAAGATTTCCACGGTTTCAACACCGCTTACGTTACTCGTTATTCACCAATTAAGCGGTCGTGGAGCCAGCGGGTGGGGCAACCAGCAATGAACTGGTTAATCGGTCTGGTTCGATGATAGAACAAAGGCCGACAAAAAGGAGACAAAACGCGCGAGGGAGGGGGGGGGGAGTTGTGCGAAGGGTTGACGTACCGAGGGTCGGCCACGAAGGACGACCACGCACTTCGATCGTGAACTGAAGGGAGTCGGATTCCGCAATCGTTTGGCCCGCTCCCAACTTCGCGACTCGCTTTTTATACCCGCGTGCGCCGGATGCTGGATCGGCAAAACATCGGGGGCGTAGAACACCGAGGAAACTCGCGCTTCGCGTCTTCGCGAATACCATTCGGACATCGGCGACCGAACGCTGAAAAGAGTTCTGATAATAATAATCAGTTAGTAGTAACTAATTTTGGTGAAATAATTGGAACCAAATGTTAGAATAATATAATGTGATTAGTAGTTATTATTTTATTTAGTTATAATCAAATAATTGTATTATTACTTTTTTCTGTTAATTTTTTCAAAGAGTTTAGGATTATTCTACTTTTATGTGAAAGTCCTCGAAGCCCGCGCTAAGATTCCATCGCGCTACGATTACTATTATTGTTCACTAAATTTCCATAACATTTGAAAATAAAGGGCATCGAGAAATTTAAAAGAATTGAAGAGAATTTGGTAATGGTTACCAAGTATCGAGTGAGATATTGCCACACTAAGGGTCGGTTGTTCCAACTTCTTGGTACATTTACCTATCAGGTAAATATATGTTTGTCTTTATTTAGTTAAGAAAAGAAATGAAGATAGACACATGCTTACCTAATAGATAAGTTTATCAAGAAGTTGGAACAACCGACCCTGAGAAAAGTATCTGGTGAAATTAATCAGAATTCTGGTGAATAATCGTGTGATCAGATTTCCGATTAATCTCACCAGAATTCAGATTCAGCTAAACCGTATAGTAAATAATCGTGTAGCCAGAATTCTAGTTAATCTCACCAGATATTTTTCTTCAGTGCAATTAAATATTTGGTTAATATAAAAATAATTACTTTCTTAAATATTTCCTAAGTAGATTACCAAAAAAATAACATGACAAATCGTTTGATGTAATGCTCTTACTAATTAGTAAAATTATTTTTTTTAATATTGACTGAATATTTATTTGACATTATTTCACTCAACGTTTGGTAGCTATCAGTTCTTTTTTTCATCTGACGCGTAAGATATTTGATAAAGGTGATAATGTAAGTATCGACGGCCACCAAATGATGATGCCTTAGCGAATTTTTCCTTCATTTATGGGGCAATATTCTTTAAATATTTATCGTAATAAAGGTATCGTACAAACTACACTACTCGGTGACGCCATTTGGTCTATTCAATATTTAAGTATCGGATGAACTTAAAATACGTGTACGAAAGTGTGCCTCGTACTTTCTTCTATGTATACTTTGGTCGCTGGATCGATACCCTGAAAGGTAAAGTTTCCACAATTTCCTTACACAAAAAAAGAAGAAAAGAAATCACGAAATGTTTATAACAAATTACGTTAGCTGCGTGTACAACTCAATTTCTTTTTTCTTTATTGTAATCTGCATTGTAATTTATATTTTCAATATAGGCAAACGCAAACTCTTTTGTCTTCCTTTACGTAACGTTAACAGCAACAATAAGGAAAAATAATTCGTCGGGCAAGAAATAATGAAGTTATTAAAATGTTTGGAACCGCGCAACAGAAAAGCAATTCCGTAGCGATATTTCTGGCGCTGTTATTCCCGGGCATTATTATTCGAAGAGAGAAATCCCAGTCGTCAAAGGGGAGGGGGGGACGGAACTCTGGAAACGACGGAGATAAAATTTTCGCGAGGCGAAAGGAGAAAATCCTGTCTTACGGGGTTAAAGCTCAGATCGTACGTGTTTCGCGACGGTGATCCACTCCCGTATACGGCGTTCGTTCTACACGCGCCATAACGCCCCTCGTTGCTATTTGCCGAACCCCGCAGCCGCAGCAGATTCCGCGCGAAGATTGCGGAACTGCCGGGTCTACGCGCTACGTCGAGCCTGCGGCTTCGCGGTCGCCGGCTGGCGCGTTTTGTCGTTTAAACGATAAAATATGACCTCGCCCGCCACCGGCGCGCGGCGCCGAATGGGCATTATTCATCACGGCCGGAAGTTTGATGTTTCGGTTTAAAGATGGACGGTCGTGTGTAAGTGGTGAACTCTCTCGCTACCCGGCCCCCGGGTCCCGCTCCCTCCCCCCCACCCTTCTTTCTCTCACCCTTTTCCGCGCCATCGAGATAAATTACTCGTGGCAGCTAAGTGGAAATACGAGAGGAGAGCCCGGCTCTTCTTCGTGGTATCCGCCACTCGACGGTGCGGGCGTGGAGAGGGTCAGCCGATAAATTCAGATAAAAGTACGAGCAATTTTCTTCTTGTTAACGCGGCGGCGGTGCGCTCTCTTTTTCTCCCTTTCTCTCTCTCTCTCTGTCCTTCTTCTCCCTCTCTCTCTCTCTCTCTCTCTTTCTCTCACGGTGTCCGTGCCGTGAAAAGAACTTCGTTAAGCGCGGTCCTCGGACGCGCCGGGGGAGCCCGGAGTTAGATTAGTTAACTTGCGGGTTAGCGAATTACTCCGATCGCGCGGTGATAAGTCACTTTGAAGCCTCGCCTATAATTAGGTTTGTCCTAAAGCAAAACTTTGTTCGCCACGCTTTCGGGCGGACGGGGGCGCGCTCGGGGTCTCAGGATTCCGCCTGGCGATGTGGCCCCGCGTTCGTTCGTTAACGTCACCGTCGAGAGCTATCCCGCCGACTGCCGTCCGAGAGGCAATCTCGGGTTAACGATATAATGCATCTTCCACGTGTAAACGTGGCGTAAACGCCGTAAACGTAATATGTGTGCCTTACTTTAACGTCGGGAATATGACGGCGCGCTTGCCGTAAATTAGATTCCTCTTCGGGAAAAATGGACGGGGATGCTGCCTTTCGAGTTTTCAAGATTTTACGCGTTAGAGGTAAATCTCGCTTCCTAGCGACTTTTACTAATTTAACATCCGATCACCTTGGCAAAAATTTGCTTGCATTTTCGAGCGAATTATTACAGTTACCGCACAGATTTATATTAACTTCTCTTTACTAGCTGAGAGGTAATGTAGGTACTTTCAACCAAGACTTACAGCTTTGCAGTTACCGCACACAAAAGATCCGAATCCATTTACTGAATATCAACAGGACACAATAAATGAACTATTCAATATTTTAACTAATAATAATCTATTTATTGTACAGTATTGAGTATCTGCGCAAATTACACATTTTTTATCAGAAAAACTACTTTAGCACCGAATAAAAATTCGCTGTTATTCATTTTCTATGTAGGATTGTTGCGACAAATGAGAATACAGCAATACTAGTCAGTAAATGTCTAGAAAAATTACAGGGAATGCCTTCGTAATAACTTTTTTTCAAAATCAAAAGCTAACAAAATGTAGACCTACCTGGTAACGTTGATCTGATCGACAATTTCGACGGTGCCGAGACGCCGGTATCCGGCGAACAGCATTTCGTTACCCATTAGTCCGGAGCCGCGACCGTCAATGGCGGCGTATATGATACTTTTGTTTGTCACAAGATACGTGCCCCAATCGATTTTAAATTTCTCCGTCACCTGATACGAATCCGGGCCGCCATACCTGAAAAGCAGACAGATTGCGTGACACGGGTCGTCAGAAATGCGGTACTGCCGGTATCTTTCATCGCTCACGCCTATTCACAGTTTCACATATACACGTATCTGTTCATTTCACATGCCGCAAACTTGATTACTTTACAATTGCATAAATTGGAGCAAAGAAAATATAGCAATTCTTGTTATTTTGTGAGCCTCATAATGGCGCTCAATTTTTTGAAAATTGTGTGATAACACAAAAAAATTAGTCCAGAGAATTTATAGTTAAAGGAGTAATTACCTTATTTATTAATTAATTTATAAATAAAGAGTGTATATATATGTATATATGTGTATACAATATGAAAGAATATGGAAAACGTTTCAAAAATTTTAAAAGTTGTATACACCGAAAGAAATAATGATAAAATTAGTTTAAAAAAAACAACTTACTTTTGTATAGTTAATATATAAAAATCATCGTCATTTTTAAAAATAAAATTATATGTTTTATTTTACATGATATGAATCCTCTAATTATACTGAATATAAAAGTATTAAAAAAGAATTGCCGAAAACTTAATAGTTTACAAGATACTTTATTCTAGTATATTTCAACATGAGGTATAATTAAATCAATAATCCATTTAGACGCCTGCAATATGGTCGTTGGCTCTTTCTCCATCGTAAAAAAAACCTAATCTTGTCATTAGATTTGGCAGATGTAGCTGGCTGCTTTCTCCGATTGTTTAGCGAGCAATTTTCTCGGCTTCCAAGCTCATTATCGTTCCCGGCGGTCGTTTACGAGAAGTCTAGCCGCCACTTCTGTGGAAGAGGTTCAAAGACGTGGGGACGTACGAAGAAAGGAGCGAAACGGTGACGAGAATTAGGAAATGGAAGTTCGAGAACGAAGATGGCTTTTCTGATACGGCATTTTCAAGATGGAGCCCAGCCGACGCTGACGCGGAAATAGAGACGGATAGTAACGATCCCGTGGATGGCGTGATATAAACGCGAATGTTCCCGGGAATAACGGCGATACGACGCTCGGCAGTGTCGTGAAACACGCATAGCGCGATCGAAGCAAAATAAACCGTAATGATAACCGATGATCTGCTTCATCGAACACTGGGCTCATATGGGAAACTCGTAAACGCAAGGAACAAATGAAAAGATAAGAACGCTGAAAGAACAGAGAATATATCTTGTATTAATTTTTTTGTTTATTAAAACATGCGTGATAATTTGCTAATCGGTTTTAATGCACGTCATGTTTTCTCTTTATACTTGTATTTTTTTTCTCTTTATTTTTCTATCATGATAATCAAGATAAGTTGAAAGTTTTACGAAATTTTTTAAAATTAATTGCAATATTGCAGATATTTAGGAATAACGCTAAATTGATATTTGTTATATAATGCGTCTTTCAATAGACTGATTTTTAAACTACATTTAAGATTAGCAAATAGTTCGAAGTTACGTAAAAAGAGAACTGACACACACAATATCCTCGTTGAAAAGCTACATATTTATTCATATCTTTATTTGATTATTTTTTAAATCCACACTCACACACACACATATAAGGAGAATGATATGAATTGTCTGAATGGTTATTAACTCAAATATAGTTTAGGAATTAGTCACTGTTATTGTACCACGCTTCACATTCATAGTATGGTTGACATTGTGCTGATCTGCAGTAATCTCATGTAATACGCATGTAAATGGTGCTACGTGTAATCTCGTGCTATTTCCGACGCAGAGAGCGACATAATCGCGTGGGAGTACGTCACGTCTTTATAATAAAGCGAATTGGATAAAGAGTTGGATTTACGAGTTGCAATTGCGTTACGGTGGCTAGAAACGCGATGTATCGAGCGATCCTCATCGTGCCGATGTTATTGCATTACAACGGAGATTGATATTGTGTGCTTACCTAGCCTAACTGTACAAATGTATGAAAATAGAGTACTGATATTGTTAAATTAAAGTCTTAACAATATTCTATAACAATAATGCTTTTTATTTGAAAAAGGGAGGGAAACAGAAGAAAAAATCATTTTCTTTTTCTCGCAATTTACTATTATAAGAACTTTAAAAACTGGCAGTTTGAAAGAAGGCTCTGGCTTTCCTAAGAAGATGAAATAATCAGTTTTTCTCATTGTAGTTTTATGTTAAAGCGGAACCGATGTTCCATTCGTTACCAATGAATACCCATTTACAATTTCAAATTAAAGACACCTTTACATTGAAGAGTTCGCTAATCAACTGCACTTGACTCTTACAAGCTCTTCTATTGATGTTTAAAATTCTTATTTTATATACAAAGAAGCCTGTGAACAATTAAATTTATCTTCATTATAAAAATGTTACGTGCGGGCAGAAAATATTTTTTTTATTTTATTAAGTAAAATAAAGAATATCTTCTCTGTAGGAATAACCGTTACATAAAAGAAAAAAAAGGAAAATTGAGCGATTTCTTTTCTTAGCAGTAGAATTAACATCTTTCTGCGTGCACCGTTAAAAGAGTACGATAGAAACTTCACACGATACGTCGTAGCAAAAGCTTCGATGATGTTGTCACTTCGTGGATTTATTTTGCATTCCCTTTGTTACTTCTTTTTTGTCTTCACATCGAAACGCTTTTAAATCACGTTTGAAGATCGTGGTACACGAAACACATAGCGGTACTGATTGATCACGGGAGACACAAGAAGGAATACTCATTTAACAACATCGAGAGAACAACACAAATTCACGGGGAGGTCGACGGCCCAATCGGTTTCGATGGTGTCGAATCGCAGGCGCTGAGCGCGATCGATGATCTAGACATTCTAGACCGAGCGTATAGGAAATTTCATTGAAAACCAGAGAGAACAAGCGATCGCCCGAATGCCCGTGATATGTGAAAACTCGGCGCGATCCAATATACCTACCGTTTCAAACACGAGGACAGTACAATTACTCTGCTATAAAGCGAACGGCGGAAACTCAAACTTCTCTTTACTCGCCATCGTTGGACGAACGAGACGCGTCCGTGGCACAATTGCAATAGTTCTTCTACGTGTTTAACTTTACCATCCCACATTTTGCATTTTAGAAGTCTACGTCTAATGTGACGGATAAATGAGATATAAGCATTGAATCAATATGCAAAATGTGAATTTATATGAAAAATTTTCTAAAGACACAAATATTTTCTTATCAATTTTCTTTTGCGCAAAGAAAAGATAAAACAAAAAAATAGTTACTTTCTAATAGACGAATTTAATGTTATAAAGCTAAAAATGCGTCCTATATCGAATATAGAAATTTAAGAATAATTAAGTTGCATAATGGCGTTCTCAAAAACTCAAAGGTTTATATACAGATAACAATTAATATAAAACTGTGTAATATAAATCAACTTTAATACATAATACATTTTAATAAATCTGATTATTTTAATAAATATTGAGAAACTCAATAATTTTTATAAAATCTGAATAAATTGTACTAAATTCGAAATCATTAAATTACGATCGCATTGCATCGAAATGATATTTTTCACGCTTTTTCGATCCTGGATATTTTTGAATGTCTATCGAATTAAAATTTGATAATTCTAAGGAGAAAGCAGGAAAAGTTCCTAAATAACGCTTACGTTACTGTCTTCCCTCTAACCGCTAATGCGCAACGTGAAGCTTGCACTTTAGGGACGGACATCGCGGCAACTTCCATCGTAAGCTCTTTGTACTTTCAAAAGTTCGGGCTCGGCCAGGGCCGCCTACAAATTAGGTGTTATTAGGATTTACGCCGGAAAGTTATATCGGTCTCGAGCGCCATGCTCGCCGGCAACGTCATTGTCGCGTACACGTGCACCTTCTAAATGTGGAAAACATGAGAAGCTCATCTTGACCATTATGATGACGATTAATGACTTGAAAGAAAAATTATCCCTTCGCAACAAGATCACCGTCTATTTTCCCAACATAATTCTATAAAAACTGTATTTCAAATTAAAGAGTTTTCTATAAAATCTTAAAAGTAATTTTTACAAAATTCAAACTTTAGCGCTAAATTAGTAGCGTCACATTATGAACAATTTTGATTGACAAAAATCAAATAGAATAGATAATAAATACATTTCCGACAAGAAACAAATAAAAATCTCGACATTTTTTGAATAATTCTTTAAAATAAAAAAATCCTAAAGCTTAAATCTTTTTTTGTGTACTTATGTTCAAAAAAATATATCATTTATACAAAGAATGTTTTCATTAAGAACAATTTGTAAAATTTTGTAAATAAAAATACTTGTTTAATATTCCAAATAACACTTCCGTCTTCACCCTTCGTCATTATTAATGCTATAAAAAAGATAAATGTAAACTATTAAAAGCTATAAACATAAAATTTCCTCAGAAACTAAATCCAATGTATCTCCGTACAAAAGTTTAAAAATGAGAAATTTCTTCTTGAAACTTTGACTTTTCATACTTGTTTGGTTTTTGTGGGCAAACCTTTCAATTTTATATTTAAGAATATACTGTAACTTAAAGAAACTTATTTAAGAAGAAGATCGAAAAAAGAAACGGAGAGGAGAGGCAAGTGGCATCACACCGTTCGGTTTCCGAGCTCTCTTTTTGACGATTCTGTTATTTCGGCTATTTCCCCGCCGTTAGAAGAAATACGGGCGCGGGTCGATCGATAATGCTCCGCTTTTATCGGGGAGGTTGCTGAAGTTTTCGTTCGTGAAACTGAATACGGAATGACTCATCGCTTCGGTGCGGTTTTACATCCCGTCCTAATTCAGGCCACGTAAAGGAGAGCTTCGTTTTCACGTCACGGTGCAGACTACACGCTCCGCTGCCGCACGTTCGTCACCACTCCTCCATTACGCTTATCTCGCGCGAGTGCATTATGACGGAACCGATTGATGATGCCCGCGGAGTGCGTTGTCACATTTCTTGTCGCGCCGCGGAAAATATGGATGCTTTTAAGTGAGCGCCGAGATATACGCGACGCCGAAAAACGACGCAATTTGAGGACTTGGATGATGGCTGGAAAGTACTCTTGATAACTGAGCGCGCGATCAATCGTCAGGGCTCACACGTGTCCAGTGTAAATTTTCTTTAGCACTCGTGAAATCAAGTAATGCTTCCCGCGTGTATTCCTCAAGTTTTATTTTAATTCGCGTTTATTATGTTAGAGAATTTCAAAGATTAAATAATGGATTAAAAATATAAAATAAATATTAAACCATAAAATATCGATCAATTAATTAATTAGGATTTACATGAATTTAAGCGTCGAAGATATTTTTCGTGCAAAACGTTTCAACAATTTGTCTTCGAATTATTCGATAAGAATACGTGGTAAATAATAACGGTATAGTCGCGTACATTTAGCCTATATATGTATATAGATTTTTATCAGAAAAGAACTTACACGTAAACCAGCATAGGATACTTGGTGACACCGCTCAAGTCAGCACCGGGTGGTATCAGGAGCCTCACCTGGGCGTTAAAGCCACCAGGAACTGGAATTCTGTACCTATGTACGATCGGCTGCGACTTTTCCACTATTATGTTGGATACTACGCTATTGTCCTCCCATACGGAGAGCAACGTGGTATTCTGAAAGCAGAAAAGCAAAAAGAAATTAACAAAGTTAAATATTATTTTAATATCACATTCAATATTATCCTTTTAAACTTAATTATATTATTTAACATTGAAAACTTTTACGACAAATTTGCGAAAGCTTGATAAATCTAAAGCCAAAAAAGATTATTAACGCGGGATATAAACTTTAATACGTAACTAAATAAATATTGATACTCTGAGAAAAATTGTTATCCTTTTTTGTAGTTAAGCAACTTAATATTTTGGTTAATGCCACTTAAGTAAAAATTATTTTTACGTAACTGAATATCGACGGAATTAATTAAGAGATTTGACGAGTATAAAACCTAAAAATCTTTGAAAAAGATAAAATAAATAATTACATTTTTTGATTACACAGAGTGAATTAAAATAAAAACGTAAAATTACAGTTACGATCATCCATATAATTTAATTACTTAATCGTGGGCCCCAAAGTGAGTTATAATCGCACCATTTTTCCTCAGAGTATTATGCATGCGTAGATATATTTATATTTACCCGGCATTGCGTAATAGTAACATTACTTATTATCCTAAAACTTGATTTCTCTTCCCAGCTTCATCTGTTTTGGGTACCGTCGGTCATAATTCCGACAGCGTCATAATAGGAGCGATAGATTACACAGCGGGAGCAGTGAATAACATCGTCAACACACTCGGAGACACTCCCGCAAACTTGCGGGGGAAGTCGTAAGACCAGAAGAACGTTTAGCGGTTTGCCTTCCCCAAAAGTACTTCCGAACTTCAATCGCATCCTCCGCGCGCAGTTTGCCAGTCGGAATCGATTCGATTTAAAGGGTGGCCACTTTCGCGGGTAAGCTGTCCGGGGGGTAATTTTTTTTCTCCTCCGACGTGCGACGGAGGAGGAGGAAGTGATGGGAAGAGGGTGCTCGCGACGTATCCCGCGACGAAAAACAAACTGAATTAGAAAAGTCGAATAGGCCAGTGCCCGTGGAAAGGGTTGCGATCCCGCCGCGATCTGCCCGTCGAAGTTCACGGCGTTTTTTGTGACCGAGTTTATCCGCAAGTTCCCACCCCTTCCTGGGGGATCGGGGAGGGGGGGGAGGGGGACAAATGTAACGCGCAATCTACGCGCTTTTGTGCGCCGAGCACTCGACGAGTTTTGCCGCCGACCCGACCGACGGGCGAATCTCGATTTTGCATCGCCGCGAACTTTTTCTCGGATTTCGCGCGATCTCGAATCCGCGTTACCGTGAAGTTCCCACGTGGAATGACAGGCGATCTCGAGGTTGCCAGCTTTTGTGAGAATCTCATGCGGATTGCGATATGACGCGGCGGTATCGATTTTCGATCGGGAAACGGATATATATATATATATTTTTTTTTCCCTCTCCTTCGGTTCGTTGCACTGGATATACATATATTGGATTATATAACTACGAGTTCGCATATGCTCCATGCCAGTAGATATAAGTTGATCAAGTTTTCAAGAAGCCCGGAAACGATGAAGCAATTTCTTATCTTATATATTTCACATTAATTTCGCATTATATATTTTAGCTCATTAAGAAAGACAGAAAAATAGAGATTTTTTAATGTGATTATAGAAATCTATTTTTTCAGACACTTGAAAAATTGCTTGCAAATTATAGAATTTTTAATTAATTGAAATTTTGTTCAAACTCCTAGTTTGAATTCTCTTTATCAAGTTTAATAATTAATACGACAAATAACTTGTGAGGAAGAATCCAATATTCTTCGTGTAGCGTAAGTCGTATAAGTTTTGAAGAAGCCAAGAAAGAAGACTTCTTACTCTACAATATTAATTTTGCAATATATATTTTAGCTCCTTAAGAGAGACAGAAAAACAGATATTCCTTAAAATAGATTATAGAAATCTATTTGTTTGATTACTTGAAAACTTCAAAATTATAGAATTTTTAATTAAAATTTTTTAAATTCTTAATTTGATTAAGTTTAATAAAAAGTTTAATAAAAACAAATAACTCGTAAGGAAGAATTCGATATTCTTCATGTAGTATAAGTCGGACAAGTTTCAAAGAAGCCAAGAAACGATGGAGCACTTCTTACCCTGCAGCGTTAACTTCGCAGTACATTTTAGCTTCTCAAGAGATAGAAAAATAGAAATTCTTTAAACAGATAATAAAAACCTATTTTTTAATCAATTAAAAAAATTTCCTAAGCTTTTCACGTAATATAAAAATAAAATCAAATTTTAAGAATAAATTTATGATTAATACATAGTACACATAATTTTGAATATTAAAAAATTGTTTGACCCTATAATTTTTTTTTAAATAAATAGGAAACTAAGATAGCATTGCATCTTATGAGGAAATGAGTAATTTAAGTAATTTTAAGTAATTTAACCGTAAATAAAATTTAATTTCAAAAAATTATATTAAATTATAAAAAAGAATGAAGTTTAAAGAATACTTTATTTTTAAAAAAATCACTATTATAAACAATTCTTTTTAAATTTTTTCCACATCAACATTATTAATATATTATAAAAAATTATTAAATAATATAAATTATTTATTATTATTAATTTTAATTACTTTAAGAGAAGGAGAAATGTTAAAAGCTTCTCTGTTAAAAGATATATAAATGGCAAGTCATGCGATTTCCTTCATTTTTGAGTTGAAGAACTTTAAAAATCGCTTTTAAATTATAGATATAAACTTTAAATTAATTAAAAATTTATTTCACCTCCTATAACTTAATTCTCTCTATCAAATTTAATAAATATTCCGAACAACTTGTGAAGAGAAGAATAGAATTTGACATTCTCGTTTAATTCGTCGCGTTCTCAAAGCGTTCAATATTTTTTTTTTGTTCGCACAGAGAACGAGAGAAAAGTTCAAACAATGGTATGTAACTTATTTAAACTTTATCGTCACGGAAACTCAGCCGTGAGTTAGAATCGCGGTATAACTATATTTGCATACCGCAAATGATCGCGGAGTTCGTGCCATTGTTAATCGGCTCGTAAAAAAAAAAGGGATCGACACCAAATTGATGGAAAATCTCGCTGTGTAATTTATATACGCGAATTTTCCCAGCGAGTGGAGGAGTTTCCTCGACCCGCAGCGGAGGGTAATAATGGCATATCGGAAAGTCAAGAGCGATCAATTGGCATCACTTTGAACCTTTTGTAAATTTCGATAATAGGTCCGTATCATAATATCGACGTAATTGGATCGGCATGCAGGAGTGCCTCATAAATCGCGTCAAAGTGCACTGAAGATCGACAAAGGGATTCCAGAGGGGATTTTGTACGTGCCTGTTTGTGACTTCGCTGACGCACGTGTAATATTCGCGTATAACAAATCGCTCTATTAATTCTCGAAAAATTGATATTAAAAAACGTGCGGTGGCGCGTAACATCGTAGCATTTTTTAAGTGAAAAATTTTCCGCACATCTTTATGATTCAAACATTTAGGATTATTCCGATTTGGAAGGAGAAAAAAAGATGTAATTAGATAATTCGGGACTTGCTGCAATATGATAAGAGAAAATCTTTTAAACGCGTTTATATAGATTATCTGTAATTATCCGGCGTAGATCTTGCGAAACAAAAGAGAAATGTACGACTGTTCGCGTTAATTAAAACGACCAAAGTCGAAGGAAGGCAGACCGATCCGCGCGGTCTGAAAGCGCGAATTTCATCGACAAGGTCGCTCTTTAACGTAATTGGATTAACGTTCATTGTCGACGGTTTCCCGGGCGAGAAGACCAATTATCAGCATTAAGCGGCCGCGTGAAAATAAGCGACAAAGGCGCCGGATAGTCAGATTTTCGCTCCGTTGATCGCGATAAAGCACGTGGATTCGTTCTCGACATTTTGCGTCAGGCGCCCTCGAAGTTCGACGAGTTCTTCACTCCTCCCCTTTCTGCTCTCGTCCCGTCTGCCGTGGCGATAATCAGATTACAAAGGAGATAGACCGATGTAGATCAGGCGTACTTTACAGTTGTAGCGAACTGAGTCATTTCAAAATGCAACATAATTAAACGCCCTAATGTATAGTTTAGATTTTATCACATTTTCGCATATTTTGCATTATATGTCGGACATAATGGAAATAAAAGTGCATCATATTCTTTATCTTATTTATATCTTTTGTTCACATAAATATAAATTATACAATGTAAAATTGTATAATAATTTTATTATATTATATTTTATCATATACAACTTATATTTATATTAAATAAAAACAAATACGAACTTGAATCTAAATTAGACAAGAAAAATACGGTGCATTTTTATTTAGATTATATATTTGTTATTAATATTAATTCACTAAATTTGGATTTCTCTCGTATGTTATCTCCTTCATACGATCGCCATCGTTCTTGCCTTAACTGCATTCCTCCTTTTCTCGCCCCGGCAATTTGCGACGTCCCGGCCCGCCTGTCATCACGGGAAAGTCGACGGAGGAATTTGATTATCGAAAGTAATGAAACTTTCATCCGACCGCAAACTTTTTCTTCGAGAACGGCGGGCGCGCAGGTAGATTGGCGAATAAGCAAATGGACGGATAGATTATAGATAGACTGAAAAGAGGGAAGAGAAAAATCGGTCTGAGGAGGAGTTTCTTCTTGACTAGTATTATCCAAGGTCTTGCGGCAAGTCATTCTTGATCGAAGTTTCACGAGAAAGAACAATGGACGTGGTTCATTCTCAAGAGAGAAGTGTATTTATAATTTATTTTATAATTTCAGTCTAACCGATCGATATAAAATTTCGTGTTTTACTCACACTTTTTCAAGTAAAAGCTTTCAATGAAATTGTGCTTCCTAGTAATTGCAAGAAATATTTTTTCTATATGTTTAATAAACTTCTATATTATTATCAATCATCTAAAATATAAAACTTATTAATTATCTAAAATATGTAATAAGTTATATAAAATTTTTTTAAAGATTTAAGTTTAAAAATTTTACTATTTTTCAAACACTCGCGCGTACACACAGTAGGACTTATAATTATTTCGCGGAAAATTTTATAAATAAAAACAAAGTGTGCATAACGTTTTATAAATTCAAATATAAACGCGTGCTAACATGTTCA
Organism: Monomorium pharaonis; assembly: GCF_013373865.1. Lineage (NCBI taxonomy): Eukaryota > Metazoa > Arthropoda > Insecta > Hymenoptera > Formicidae > Monomorium > Monomorium pharaonis. Next base: position 19,442,064 of record NC_050476.1, on the reverse strand, counting down.
CTTTACATAAATATGCCCTTGTCAGAGTTTGTATTCATACGTAGTAATTAGAAGCCATAATATTGGGATGAGGAATGAACACGTGTGTTTGTGTTAATGCGAGTTAATTAAGTTTTATATTTATATAAATAATATAACCGCTTTCACACACAGTTTCACCAACGTTGGTTATTTGTTAATTGTAATGAATTAAACCTGCTAATCATAATTAATTAAATATGCTTTGTTTGTCGATAATATAGCGAGTGTTATATAATTCAAAAAGAGGAAAAGACAATTTGATTGAATTGCGATTAAAATCACGTGCATATGACATTATCAGAATTTCGCGCGAAAAGCTAGATTTTCCAGTTGAGGTCCTTTAATATTAAAAATTAGTCTTTATCTTAATTAATCATAATATAAAAAAATTTTATTTTATTTTCTTAACTTGTCACTTTTTTGTTAAGAAATACTTGTTAATATCTTTATCAGTATATTCTTCTGTAAAAATTGTAAATACAACGTGAGATTTCAAAATATTATCAAAATATTATAATATCTCAACAGATTTAAACTCATTAAGTGACAGCAATTAAATGACATAAACATGCGTAATTATCACTTTATGGCATAACATAATTATCATCGTATCTTTGATGCAGGCGTTATTGAAAATATCATTGTAAAAGTAATGGCATTGAACATTGATTGTATACAAAATTAACAATGTTTTATAAATAGGAAAATCACAACTATCACAACTAAATTATACTTGCATGTTTATTTACTTGTAAAAAAATTCTATAAATTTGTCATATATTTAATATTTTATATAGAGATGTAAATTAGAAAGAATTTTTTAAGTCAAATCAAATAAAATTGAATCAGTGTTGTATAACTTTTAGTTGACAATATAATTATTAAGTTAATTATTAATATATAGAAAATATACACATACAGACAGAAACTTCTATATTATAAGAAAAGTGAATATACTGGTTATATGTGCGATAAAAAATTATATTTTGAATATGATTTTATAAGATTGTTAATATATGATTCGTATTCGAATCTTTTAGATTAAAAATTTTCTTTATAATTAAGATTCGAATGATAGAGATTCAAATTCAAATCTTACTTGATTCGATTCATATTCGAATAGTTGTATTTCTAATATTTACAGAATATGCAACAATCTTCTATAATTTCAATTTTGAAGTATTTTTATAGGTGAATTTTCACCCAAATTGTAATTCATATAGGATAATATTAAAATTTTGGTAACATTCAATAACATTGTTTACGTTATAACATAGTTTAGTTATTCTAGTGTGCAAAACACAAACAATTTCTCAACTTTGTAGTTGCGAATTTTCACCGAGTAGTGTTACTGTAAGGGAGATATAAATTTAGGATTAATATTGTTTGAATAATAATAATAAAATGTATTTCCGAGCATTTAAATTTAATCAATTTAATAATAATAATAGACGATTCGTTCGAAGTTCATTGAACGTTTGTTACCTATTCGATAAACTTGAAAGTGTAGCTGAATCTTTTTTCGACGAGTGTTTCAAAGACATTTGCGCGCGAAAAATTTCATTTCATTCTGCAACATTGTTCACACGGTAAGTTATTAAATTTATACGCGACGCTTCTGAATCGCCGATTCCAGCCAGGCGGCCGTTGTTGATTGCGCCATTTCTCTCAACGTGTTTTATTTACGTAGCGAAATTGGAAATTGATACAAAACGTGACCGGGTCGAAAATGGTTGTAGGCACGCGGCGCGGTCAAATAGCGACAGCCGAAGTGAAATTTGGATAGTTTTGCAGCAAAACCGCGCTACTTTGTAAAGAGCGATGGCAGCTCATTTTTTTTCACAATTTTCCCACAATGTCATCGTGACAAAAGTCCACTATTTTTTTCCATTCTCACGTTTAACCGTAGAATTTCCGATTACACAGTCGAATATCGCGCGTAAAGCCGCTGGAAAAACGCTTGCGCGTCGAGGCAAACGACCCTTTAGTTTCACGAGCTTAATTATTCACCTCCTACCGGATTATTCAAAAAACAATACGGGTGGCGAATAACAACGCGCGCGGCACCGAAAGTTACTCGCGGCTTGATGCATCGCCCGGCGCTATCGCGGGCCCCGCCTCTCGCGCTACCGTATAACGGTCTCTTCTTTTTACGAGGTCGCCAACAATGTCGCGATAATCTGTCCCGGCGTGATTTCGATCTGATTAGGACGGGAGAGAGCGAACGGTATCGCGGGCGCAATGTGTTTTGCTCGGCTTGCGGCGGCGGGCTTTGTTGTGTGCCGTTGCCACCCCGTTGTTGGCGACGGTGCATCGGGCGCGCACGGTCGCTGCACAAGGTAGGTAGGTAGGGCTCGTATATTACTCGCAGCGTGCCGGGGTTAAACCGCGTGGCGCACTGGTATAACTACTATCGTGCTACTACCGCGCGCGTATATTCTATTGCTGTAACGAAATTTATTCGATTCGGCTGTCTGATAGCGGCTCTCGTGTACCACTCACTAGCAGAATTACGCGCGCGATCCCCAGCCCTCCTCCTCCTCCTCCACCCCCTCGTCATCCATACGTCTATATCGCATGCAAATGGACGTGCGCGCGGCTGTGCGATACGGAAGATCATATTGTTCCGCGGTCCGGATATATAATATTCGTAATGCAACGCGCGCAGCGAAAGGAATTTCACAGGATATATGCGCGAGCAAGCTCTCCCCTGCCGCCCTCCCCCCGAGCCCTCCTTTTCGCTCTATTCGGGAGGGATCAAATTTGTAGAAATCCGGACGGCATACAACTGTAATGATTGATGAAACCTATCGTATGTACGCCGCGCAGCAATAATATTGCACTCAAAGCTGGAACTAATACTGGAGAAGACTGGGAATGTACGAGATACCTGTTACATTCCCCCCGCCTGATGAAACTAGAGCTCCAATCTGATGGATTGCCGCTCATTATTTCGAATTTCGAATATTAATTACTTCAAAAGCCGGAATTTATGCATATCTATGCCGAATTAAATAACGCGATAATAATTATATTCTATAATATACTATAACATTTCCAAATAAAAGAACCATTGTTCGTTACTTCTAAAGGAATTATTTCTCAACATTTCTCGTTTTGTTGAACAGATTATCTATTTGCAATAATCTTAATATATTGCGATTGGGTAATTGATAATGTCAATAATCTTATCCCTATGCTTTCGCACTTTGCCTTAAAAATTTTTTTTCAATCGAGTAATTTAAATGAAAAGTTGTTTTAAGATTTAAGACAGTTCGGGGATTTTGAAAAAAGAGCTGCGCGAGAAACAGAGAAGCGTTCATGGATGAATGCGTACCTTATTGCAGATAGCTATGTCGGGTACTCCAGGCCCGGCACAAGTGAGCACGTAATGCGAATTGTCAGTGGAGAATTTAGCGCTGTTGTACAAACAGCGGCTGCCGTCACTCTCTCTGACAATGTTACAAGTCAAACACGCCGGCTTGTGCCCCGAATCCAACAGCGACACTCTGTACAAGTGCTGAACCGCCGTATCGGATTCCGAAGTGGCCAAGTAATATCTGCAAGATAAAAACATCCTTCATTGAGTATGTTACAAGTACTACGATCGGTTGTCTTCATAAATCCACCTCCCTTATCATTCACGCGATTTGATTGCTTATTGATTGCTCTCTCCTCTGCTAACTGTACATTTTGAATTTTTTTTCTTTTTTTCCGAAAAATTGCATGCGTGTGTAAAGAAAGGATGCTGATAGCGACATACTACTTCATTGTTGGATTATATTTCTTAAATGTAAATTAAAAATAAAGCTTTAAAACCAAATACAAATTAGAAAGTATCTTCTATCACAAGATACAGCAGTTTTTATAATATCGTTTCGAATGTATAGAGTGTCGGTTTTACTCTTTTAATTGTCTAAGCAGCTCACATTTGTGTCAGTTTAGTGCATTGTTGTATTCAGTTTTGGCGAGAAATAACGGGTGTGCCGCTTTAAGAGACCTACGGCAGTATTCCCTCCAAACTACTATCAGTGAAACCAGTGAAAATACACTGATTTTCAGTAATATACTTATAACTTGTTGATCAGTGAAATAAATACACTAATCATTCAGTGATTATACACTAATTCTGAAGTGAAAATCACTAAAAGGAAGAACGGTAAATCACTCACTAATTATCACAGCTTATACACTGCAAACCGATGATTATACATTAATTGCAATTGCTATTTAATAAGATTATTTAATAAATTGCAATTGCTATGTTTAATAGGATTCTGCTTTCGTACGGTATCTGATAAATTGGCAACCAGACCGTCGCGCATTACACGGCGCGAAGATTCTCACTCGTATACCGGCCGAGTGTGTCGCGCCGACACGTTACCGCTAAGAAATTAGTTCTTCGGTATCTGCATCACCGGAGACATGGAGAACACCTGTTGCGACCCTAAGATAAGGGATAAGGGACCGCCGAAGACAAATTGTCCACTAGCCCGCTTGCTACCTCACCGAGACGTGTCTCGGCGAGGTATATTTAGCGGACTATTATCTCGCGTCTTGCTAATTCTCCCCTTCCCCTTCGAGAGATGTTTTCCAGACAGCCGAAAGGGTCTGGAGAACATAAGCATCGGCCAACGCACGCTAAGCTGAAGTCCCGCAATTTCCATATGGACCGCGCCTGTCACGGAGAAAACCTCCCCCCCCATCCCTCCCCCGGTGGCCAATTTATTGAGAGTCGCTCCCATTCTGGGTCATCAAGTCTGGGCTACGTCAGCAGAATGCTGCCCATTAGATACAATCAGAAAGCTGATGGTGTAAATTGCGGCTATTGACTGTCCGCCCGTACCTGTGTGCCGCTGATACCATCACGCATTAATCAGATCTATTGTTCTCCGTCGGTTCCCGATTGCTTTCAGGGGTGCGAGGGATGCATTACGTAAAGTATCAATCCTTTTTCTTTCAAAATCCGTGAGCCTCTGTGCAATGAAAATACGGAATCGTTTCTAGCTGGGATGGATAAGAGGGGATTACACAGACGGATGATTTTCCTGCAAGTTATTCCATAATTGTCGCAAGATTTGTAATTTATTGCATGAAAAACGAAAGAATAAAATATTTCTTACATGCGTATTTATCCACAGATTTATACATTTCTATACAATATTTTAGATTGTATTCCCTATTTTATTTTTTGTGAATAAGTTATATAATAAACTATTAAAAAAATATTTTTTGTTCTTTTTCATAATCATTAATATCATTTCAGTACCTTAGAAACTAAGATAGTAAAACATTTTAGTAAACCTACTCTTACGTAATAATATTAATTTAAGCACAAACAAAAATTATATAATAAAATATAGATATATGTATAATCTCCAAAAATACATATACTTTAATAATTAAATTATCGTTAATAATGTTAGAGATTTAAATTAATTTCGAATTACATTCAAATAGTAGCATAATATTAGCATAAACTAGTGATCTGCAATGAAACTTATGCTGTTTGTTTGAAGATTCCTTGCATCTTATCTATACGTATGCAAATTGCAACGCTCAGTGATGCAGTATTGCGAATAGAATTGCCAGTGGTCTGAAAACTTGTAGAACCGACGGTGTACTCATACTAACGATCACCATATTAATAGCACCGTTTCTAAATTTTTTTCTAAATAATCTGAATACTTAAAATAGAACAATCAATATATTTTCTCAAAAACTTGTTTCAAGAAATTACATAAAACTGTTACATGACTTAATGTGTTATACATTCTGTTCTCTCATATTTGCAATTACAATATTACGGCAGAATAAATTTGAAAATTTCTTAACTTCTCCATATTTTCCCTACTAAAGAAGAAACGACAGTAGAAAAATTTTCATGACCAATATGTAGTTTTAAGGAGGCATATACATAACCTAACATTACAAATTTTTTTATGGAAAAAGGAAAAGAAATATAGAAATCTCATTTATTCCAGTAAAAATTATATTTTTCTACTAAAAATTTAAGTTTTACTAAAAAATAATAATAATAAAATTATAAAAACAAAATCAAGATATTCAAGCTTTCTTTTCTTGTTTTTAAAAATAACATTAATTTATGGTGACCACTGATACTCTCACAGAACGTATTAGGAAGTAAAATGACAAGTACAGCATAACAAGCTTTATAAAATTGAAACATAAATCCAATGTTTAATGTAGCCAATATTCAAGATGTTACTTTTAAACAACATGGCAGTTGTGATCAAAGTCAACTCAAAGAGTATACTCAGTGGTTTTTCCATATAAATTTTTTACTGATTTACTGGTTGCGATAAAACGTTATAAAAAAATCTTATCAAACATTAATTTATTTAAAAAAAAAAGTAAAACTGTAAGTTAATCCGTCGAGTTATTTTCAAAATATATTAATCATGATTACGAAAATATAATTTAAATAGCGATGCCATTATATATAATATTTTAATAAAATTTAAATGTTAAATATAGAAAAAATATTATGTTTATATATATATATATATATATATATATATATATATATATATATACATACACACACAATGGAGTAAACACGACTTCTCTATTTTTATACACATTTCTTTTGGTTTAATAAAATTTATTAAAAACAATAAAATATATGCTTTGCAATAATCGAACAAAACTGTTTATTAAACCTTAAAGAAATCTTTCTGTGTACGACTGAGGAATAATCGATATAATTGGTCATTCTTCTTATTGCTTAAGATTTTTTTATGCGTCATGGCTTTCTCTAAGAGAATCATGACACACAAAAAACTTAAGCAATAAAACGTAAGCAATAAAGAAATCAAGTTTTTTTGGATTTGCTACCGTTTGACTGTGATTGGCTGATTCGTTTACTGCTTGAGTTTTACTGCTTAAGTTTTTGTGTATTAGGGCCCTAACACGTAAGCAATGATTTGTAAAGTATGCAAGTTTTGACTATAAAAAAATGTTAGACATAATGTTAAAAAAATTGTAAGTATACTTTAAAAAAAGAGATTTCAGGAAATTGTAAGTAAAGCTCATTCGACATTTTTTTATATCTTTCCCTTTTCTCTTTAAATTTTCATGACTTCTTAGTTTTCTGAGTTTTCTTTCCTAGTTCATGGCAACCCAAAAAATTACAAGTTATATTTATAATCTTGTATAATTATAATTTAAAGTAAAAAGAATAATCACAATCACAGCTGATAAAGACTGAGTACATTTGTTTCGCTACATTTTGTTAATTGAATCCTATCTAAAAAAAGGCATGTAAAGTCGATTGCTCGCATTTCTCGAAGTTTATTATTGTCGTTTTTCCGCGATGCCGATTGGTTCTCTCGCTGCGCATACTTCGTGTTGCAAGAGTAACTGTCATTGCAATTTTGACAGCTGTCAAATTTGTATAAATATTATTTATACATTTATTGTTGTAATTTATTTTTAAAAAGTAAAAAATAAAGAGTTAAGTAGCGCGCGCAAAGCGAGGAGGGAGCGAGGAGGGAGCGAGTGACTGAGCGAGGAGGGAGCGAGGAGTGAGCGAGGAGTGAGCGAGTAGATGAGCAAGGAGTGAGCGAGTGACTGAGCGAGGAGGGAGCGAGGAGTGAGCGAGTGAGTAAGCGAGGAGTGAGCCGGGAGTGAGCCGGGAGTGAGCCGGGAGTGAGCCAGGAGTGAGCCGGGAGTGAGCCGGGAGTGAGCCGGGAGTGAGCCGGGAGTGAGCCGGGAGTGAGCCAGAAGTGAGTCAAGAGTAAGCCAGGAGTGAGCCAGGAGTGAGCCGGGAGTGAGCCGGGAGTGAGCCAGAAGTGAGTCAGGAGTAAGCCAGGAGTGAGCCAGGAGTGAGCCAGGAGTGAGTCAGGAGTGAGCGAGGAGTGAGCGAGGAGTGAGCGAGAAGTGAGACGGGAGTGAGCCAGGAGTAAGCCAGGAGTGAGCCGGGAGTGAGCCGGGAGTGAGCCGGGAGTGAGCCGGGAGTGAGCCAGAAGTGAGTCAAGAGTAAGCCAGGAGTGAGCCAGGAGTAAGCCGGGAGTGAGCCGGGAGTGAGCCGGGAGTGAGCCAGAAGTGAGCCAGAAGTGTGTCAGGAGTAAGCCAGGAGTGAGCCAGGAGTGAGTCAGGAGTGAGCGAGGAGTGAGCGAGGAGTGAGCGAGAAGTGAGACGGGAGTAAGCCAGGAGTAAGCCAGGAGTGAGCCGGGAGTGAGCCGGGAGTGAGCCGGGAGTGAGCCAGGAGTGAGCCAGGAGTGAGCCAGGAGTGAGCGAGGAGTCGGGAGTGAGCCGGGAGTGAGCCGGGAGTGAGCCAGGAGTGAGCCAGGAGTGAGCCAGGAGTGAGCGAGGAGTGAGTCGGGAGTGAGCCGGGAGTGAGCCGGGAGTGAGCCGGGAGTGAGCCAGGAGTGAGCCAGGAGTGAGCCAGGAGTGAGCGAGGAGTGAGTCGGGAGTGAGCCGGGAGTGAGCCGGGAGTGAGCCGGGAGTGAGCCGGGAGTGAGCCAGGAGTGAGCCAGGAGTGAGTCAGGAGTGAGCGAGGAGTGAGCGAAGAGTGAGCGAGAAGTGAGACGGGAGTAAGCCAGGAGTAAGCCAGGAGTGAGCCGGGAGTGAGCCGGGAGTGAGCCAGAAGTGAGTCAAGAGTAAGCCAGGAGTGAGCCAGGAGTGAGCCGGGAGTGAGCCGGGAGTGAGCCAGAAGTGAGTCAGGAGTAAGCCAGGAGTGAGCCAGGAGTGAGCCAGGAGTGAGTCAGGAGTGAGCGAGGAGTGAGCGAGGAGTGAGCGAGAAGTGAGACGGGAGTGAGCCAGGAGTAAGCCAGGAGTGAGCCGGGAGTGAGCCGGGAGTGAGCCGGGAGTGAGCCGGGAGTGAGCCGGGAGTGAGCCAGAAGTGAGTCAAGAGTAAGCCAGGAGTGAGCCAGGAGTGAGCCGGGAGTGAGCCAGGAGTGAGCCGGGAGTGAGCCGGGAGTGAGCCAGAAGTGAGTCAGGAGTAAGCCAGGAGTGAGCCAGGAGTGAGCCAGGAGTGAGTCAGGAGTGAGCGAGGAGTGAGCGAGGAGTGAGCGAGAAGTGAGACGGGAGTAAGCCAGGAGTAAGCCAGGAGTGAGCCGGGAGTGAGCCGGGAGTGAGCCGGGAGTGAGCCGGGAGTGAGCCAGGAGTGAGCCAGGAGTGAGCCAGGAGTGAGCGAGGAGTCGGGAGTGAGCCGGGAGTGAGCCGGGAGTGAGCCGGGAGTAAGCCAGGAGTGAGCCAGGAGTGAGCCAGGAGTGAGCGAGGAGTGAGTCGGGAGTGAGCCGGGAGTGAGCCGAGAGTGAGCCGGGAGTGAGCCGGGAGTGAGCCAGGAGTGAGCAAGGAGTGAGTCAGGAGTGAGCTGGCTGGTTGGCAGTGAGTGAGTAAGTGATTGAGTAAAGAATGAGTGAAGAGTGAGTGAGTGAGTGAAAAGTGAGCCAGGAGTGAGCGAGTGAGTGAGTGAAAAAGGGAGGGAGGGAGTGAGCCAACGAGCGAGCGTAACTAGATAAATATGTAGCTGGGTAGCTAGGTAGCTAGGTAGCTAGGTAGCAGTAAGTATGCAAGTAGGTATGTATGTTGGTCTGTATGTAAGGTAGGTATGTAGGTATGTATGTATGTATGTATGTATGTATGTATATATATGTATAATTAAACTTTACATTTTTTATTCAAAATTGCCGAAGACGTTTGATTTATGTAAACAAAAGATAGAGAAGATCAAATTGCAATTATTATTATTTTTAAAGTAAAAAGTCAAATAGCGCGCGCCTGTAATGTTCTAGTATTAATAAATTAGACTTGTACTATGATTAATTCAGCATCCTCAATTTTGATCATTTTTGACTTTTTTAAATGTATCACTTTAGTTTCTCTTTTCTTTTTTAAAGTAATAAACAACATGTTTATTACATTGCAATTTGTGATAGAGAATAATTCGAAAAATCTTCCACGTCTCCTTTTCTCTCCTATTTCTTCATATAAAATGTACTCCATGTATAAGATTATTAAATATTTCACGAGACAAGATCTTCGAACATTCGACCTAGGGGAAGTATTTGTGAATTCTCTATCGTTCGGGTGAATCGAGGGGAATCTAGCGGAACACGCTAAGTCGCCGGTTCTGCCGAGTCGGTAAGATAGATGACTCGGGGTTATTTAGAATGGATTAATTCGAGCATCCTGTTAATTTAGCCTATCGCATCAATCTTGAACGACCTCGGGGCCCCGCCGCCGTCATTCTCCCGCGCCGGCGTATTCGAGAATTGCAACTTTTGGTAGCTCCAGCACCACGCGCCTTTCTTCGAAAATGAAGATCGATCGATTTCAAGCAAGTCGACGGAGGATTCCGTGGGGAGGGGGGGGGGGCTCGAGACCCTCGAGACTCCGCCTGGCAGCTGATACCTCATTGTCATAAGAGGATGATGGCGTGTTACGCTGGGGTTAAATTCCAGCAGCTACACGATACCCGGAGATATGTTGCCCATTTATGGCGAATTAGAGATTACTCGATAATTTCAGTGGAATCCAGGAAACAATCTGCGGAAAGGGAATCGCTGAATTTTGCATGAGTTTCACGCGTGAAGGCAAGAACCTCGGACAACCTTTGAATCGATCGATATCTTGAATTATGAAGATTGCTAATCAATAAATTCGTGATATTTTTTTTCCGGTGTAACAAATAAGCACTGCCGTTATATTCGCGTGCGCGAATTGAACCAAAATGAATTAATTTGTAGCAAAGCTCGGCAACATCATTCACGCTTACAATTAACCTAGTTGCGTGATGATAGACGACCTCTTTTTTTCTTCGCAAGGAACACTGTATAAAGCAAAAGAGGAAATTCTGATGGTTTAATTGAACGAAATTGGCTCGTCCCGCCTGGTCGGGTCGGATAACCGATAGAGTAATTTTTCTTTTCTTCCTGGCGTACAGCTCTCCCCCCCCCCTTCATCCCTGGTGCATTACTAGAATTGATCCCGGTACATTAGTTATTGGGAGTGATATATATCCGCTGCTGTGCCATTTAATTACAGGACTCGCCGGAGCTCGCAGGAGCGCCGGAATAGCACTCGGCCTTTTGAGCGCGGTAAGTGTTCCGTAAGGAAATTAATCAGCGAATTCATCGTGCCCGGGGGAGCTGATAAATACAAACTCGAGTGCGTGCCAGTTTTGTTTTGTGACGCTCGCGAAGTAGGTCCTCAACCTCCTGCCTTCAACGGCACGACTTCGCGGATGCCCGATTCCGAAGTTTCGAAGTTGCCAAGTTACCTTTGCAATTGCAGCAAGCGAAAGCGTATTAAAAGCACGTATATGTATATACTTGAAGGGTTCAAGAGCTCCGAAAATCCGGGGGCTAAACCGGAATAACGTTGCATACCTGCCCAAAGCCTCCCCGAAGCGATATCGCAATATCGGCAGATTAAATGCATTTGTTGGACAACTTTTATGATATCTACGTAATGCATCGCTGTTCGTAGTGACTTGCCGATATAAGCTTTTCCGATCCGATCGGATACGTCCAATCGAAATAATGCCAAAATGGTCCGCCGATTATTGGCTTTCTTTTTGCGTTTTTCGATCTCTGAAAGCGTTGAAGATGCGAGCAAAATCTGCTTTTCCAGAAATCTCCATCAGATGCGTAAATTATTTCACCTAATTTCTTGAGATAAATTTAATTTGTACAGAGAAAAAAAGAATATTCTTGTTTTGACAATATCTACAGTTTCAAAACAAAAATCTTGAAATGAGATTATATTGCGTTAAATCAAAAAGATTTACTTGAATGAAGATTTATTTCAAAATTTGAGATTATATCGCGTTAAATCAAAAAGATTTACTTGAATGAAGATTTATTTCAAAATTTTATACAGTTTAACCAAGAAAATAATATTCTTGTTACTTAAAAATAATTTTTTTGAATGGAAAAGAAAAAATATTGGATAGAAAATACTACATGCTTAAATCAAAGATTATAATTTTCTTAGAACAAAATTATCAAAACAATTATATCATTTTTAAAATAATACTTATAGTATTGAAATAAGACTATATCTTGAAATCCAAGATTTTCAAATTCTTCTAAGAAGATTATATATTGTTGCTTAAATATAAAACAAGGATCGCGTTAATTTGAATACATAAGTTTCAATTTGAGAGTAATTTACAAATGCCTACGTAATTGATCATCACATTTTTATTTTTTACAGCATTGTAGTAACTTTAACTCCTACTACATCTCCGAGCATTAACATTCTAGTAATCGAATATGTAAACAATGATCCAGAACCAAGATTATTCCATTTTTGTATTCATTTTGGATTTACGATATAAAATAATCTCCTTATATAATTAACTAAAATATGAAAAATGTTATTATTAATATTGTACAAAAATACTTAAAAAAATTTTTTAATTATTTTAAATAGTAAAAATAATAAAAACTCGTAAAACACATCTAAATGAATTGATATTAAAATTATTAAGTACATAAAATATTTAACGCGCGCGCGTTTAATAGATTTTAATATTATAAAAATACATATTTAAATTACGAATAAGTTTAGCCGATATTTATTTTATCCTTTGTTTTTGCCGAATTTTATGTTGCAGATAATTTTGCGACGAACCCCCATCTATATCGGAGATGCAATAAACGTCGAACCCACTTTATTGATAATCGATTCGTTGCTTTATCAGCAGACAATTCTCTAAGCGCAACATTATATATTGCGATGCCTATACGCGTACCGTACAATGTAATTCAAGTGCAGCTTATAATTTCGTCGAAACTTCTTTGCATAAGGCGAAGGGAAACGCGGACCATTTTACGTGGCAATTTTCACGAAGCACGCGTCCGCGAATTCTCTCGCTGGTGGAAGCTCTGCTCTCTAAGTTATCTATCTTGCGAAACGCGATGAAAGTTTCAACGGCGCAATTTAAAGTTGGCCTATCGCGACAAGCTGTGCCCTTCGCGTCACGAGGAATCCCTTATATCCCAGCAAATGCGAAGTGTATCTATTTCAAACTGTTTACCCATTCAATGCTAACTTCTTCAGCACGTTGTTACTGCTAAAGTTACACGCATTAGCACGTTATTATCATACACTGTATTAATCAATCGCATATGATTAAACACTGTTAAATTTGTAAATTTTGAATGGGACTTAATTTGAGTATTCATTTTTGAGTCATCTCGACGTCGTCACTGCGCTTGATAATATGTGATTAATTTAAATAAAACAAAAAAAGAATTAATATAAAAGCCGTTTACTTTGAAAGCAATTTAATTACAAAAATAAGTTGGTTTTACATGTAGATTGGTTTTTTTACCGTTTTGTATTATTATAGTAATGAATTTCGTCATATTTAAATAAAAGTTAAAAATAACAAAATGTTATATTTAACTAAAAAAACTGATTTAATCTTTTAATATTTAACGCGCAAAAAACTCCCATATTTTTTATATAACAGAAGAAAAGAATAATTGCGAATTCAATGTCTTTCTCATCGAAACTTTTATCTTAGATGTACATCGTACATCATAAATCACATTTTAAAAAGTGCCAAAAGTTACGGCCGGCCTTAATTACACGGAAGGCAAATGTAACGTAAAGGGTACAAATAACGGACGTGAAACCTATTTAAAACGATGTAAAACGACGTGACGATGCGCGTCCTTTTTTCATTACGTAGCGAGAGGAAGCGTATGAAAAACTTTAACTTTTTCCCGCCGTCCCGTGCCAGCTGTCATTACAACGTTATAGCCCCGTAACCGCGCCTTTAATGTCCCCGATCTCGAGTTTCATTACATAGTTTAATTATGCACGAACGACACAGTCTCGAGCGCCAATAAAAAGCGCCTAGCGGACGAGATTACGGGCCCTGTCGGAGAATGAGGACTATGAAAATTTAGCATAAGCGCTCGCACGAGAGCAGTTTCACGCTGCTCGGACAGCTCGGAATGCGCGTTGCTGCCAGGCTCGTATCAAATTTAAGATTCACGAAAGATTGGATAACTTGGCGACGTTAATAATTTAATTAATTAAGTCCTCTAATCGACTGCTACGCAGATTCAACTACGAGGAGTTAATTGCGAAATTCTCGCGGTACGAAAATATCAAAAATAATGTTTTACTCCCGTGCACAAGACGCGGAGGATTAATATAAAAGTATAAAAATATTATATGTAAAATAAATCTATATTGCTCGTCGCAGAACAAACAGTAAAATTAACTGTTTTATTATATAAAGTTTCCTAATATCATTTATCAATTTAATCACAAAAAAAACGAGATGAAATTGAATCCTCTTTATTAAATGGGTTTATTAAAATTTCTCGTGACACAGAAAATTTCGCGAAAGCCTCCCTGGCAACCCCTCACTTTTCTAGTTCCACTCTCCAATTTTAAAAGCCGCCGGTAACTTTAACGTTGAATATTTCAAGATCGTGACTTTCGGGGGAGGGGGGGGGGGAGCGCACTTCGCGCCAAAAGGCCTAAAGTAATTATCATATTACCCTGAGAGCGGTGATCGATGGGATCCATTTTCCCAGTTTCTCCACACTTCTGTACGTTCACAAGTTTACTTTAAATTATCCTCCCCATTAATTTCTAAAATTGAACTCGAGCGCGCGCGCGCGCGTTCCCAGGCCTTCGCAACCGCTGCTGCCGCGGTATTGTCAGAACAATCTACGTTACAGTCGGATATCAGAAATTCTTTCGATGAAGTACCGAGTATCGTTATTGCTCCGGATGGTATCGGAGATTCGCGGGGCGAGCTCGGCGTTATTCCCACCACCCTCCTCCGCCGTCCCGCAAGCCCTGACGGACGTTTAGCGGATTCTTTCCATGAAACCATTATATCCACCGGGTGGGCCCCACGTGTACACGTAACGATCGCTCGTTCACGTTATATACAGCCGCAATTGCACCTAGCGCGCCCCGGAAACGCCCGTCGCGAAATAAGTTGCCCCGGGAAGGCAGGAGAGGGGAGGAAAGGGATGGCTTTCCCGAAGGGTCCCGATAATATTTGTCGAACTGTCCGTTCGTCTCCGCGCAGTTGTCGCAGTGTTTCGCTTCGCCTTTCCTCCGTCGCGTTTGCAGCGATTTGTTGCCGCCCGTTCGGGCGGCAACGACGTCCCTCTCTCGTCGATAGTAGTTTAAATTGATTGAAAAACGTTTCGATCGAACGTCGCGTGCGAACGTCGGACGATCGCGCTTTATCGCGAAGTATACACGTCAAGTGGAAACGCACACATTACGCTGATTCATTACGCGGCTATTATTGTCTTATTCAGCGTCATTCGTGACACGTCGTGTTTTTAAAGCTCTCTCTTTTCTCGCCTACGCGATGTTAAATATCTGTTGATCTGTTAGGCCCTACATTTCGTTGAAATAAAGTTCCCTTGAAATTGAACATAACAGAAGAATAAAGTTTCGCTATCCTTTTGCCCTGAAGAGATGAGGAGAGAGACAAGAACCTCCGGGATTTCTTCGTCGAGAAAAAAATTTTCCTCGGTACTCACGGGATCGAAATATTACGTGAGACTTAACCTTCTTTTCCTGAAACCTTTCTCCTGAAAAATGAAATTGATCCACAATTCAAGATTTCAAGATTTCAAGATTTCAAGAATTCAAGTCTCTCCCGCGTGACCGATTTTGTCTTCTCCAAAAATTATTGTCCCTTTTATTATCAGTCACGTGCCTACTTGGAAGACAGACAGATCCCTTCTTCGGGGAGGAAGAGGGGGGATGGGGGGATTAATTTACCCCAATAAATTAAGAAGTTTATCGTGCTATATCGACTTTCGTTGTACTTAGATCCGCGAGACGAATTTAAGACGTGACAGCTGCGTGAGCGACATAATTCCTTTCGGACAATAACGCCCAAAAACTTCTGCCGGAGGGAAGAAGCTCGAACGGCGATTAACGCTCGGGGGATTAAATGCCTGAAATATCCTGCCGCGCGCGGAAATCGTCGTCGTGGATGACACACCCCGATCAAAAGACGTCCGATCCGCCGAGGAAGGAGGCAATCCCTCGAACTTCCAAGCGGTTTAGCCTAAATCTTAAACAGCACCGGACGGTGTACGACTGCGCCGCCGTTGGAACAACAAGGGGAGTATGCCAAGAGCTTTGTAAAAGTTGAAATTGAAACGGCATGGAGGCCTCTTTTCCCCGGAACGTCGAGTACGAACTCGTCTCGCTAAGCTTTATCCCATTGCGATTCTATCTGCGACGGAATAAATTGAATATACCGACGAATGTGAGAGCATTGCGATGCTTGTTTCCTCCTCCCGGGCACGCTCCCGCCGCGCCGGTCGAATGTCTGTGCGAATAATTCGCGCGTTAAGCATCGCGGCTCTCGCATTCCATGATGAAATTAAATGTATGCTTCGCCGATATATGACCGCAAAGAATTAAAAAAAGAAAAAAAAAACGGATAAGCGCAGAGAGTTTAAACGGGAAAATCTTCAGTTTTAATATGATACCTTCAACATTCTCGGGATTGCTAAATTTAATATCGCTATTTTGTTACGGTACCGTTATAACTAAATAATCGCCGATTTTGAGCTGTTAAAAATTGATTTGCGCGGAAATTGAAAGTTGAAAAAAAAAAGGGAGGAAACTCGCGAGGCTGGACAATGAGGAGCAGAGATGTATCCCCGCGAGATACATCGCCGGGATTCAGGGTTAACGAGTGCGCGACGCGACGACTAGAATAATAAGGGCGGTTAATGGAACGGGCGTAGCCGCCCGCTCGGTGTTTATCTCCGGGGTGCAGTGACGTTTCTATTTGGCTCCGCCGCCGCATCCGACCGACGCCAGCGGCGACGGCGACGGCGACGGCGACGGAGTTTTCGGAGGCAGTTCACGAACGTTTGCCGGCCTTGCGGTTGCGACCTGTCCACGCAAACTGTCCGCCACCCCCTCCCCACCCCCGGGAACTAATTCGAGTGCATCCCCCGTCGGGGATGCAGCGACGCTGATCCCCGGGCGCCTTTAACGCGCTTAATATCTCTCACCGATTTCAACCTCGCCCCGGCGTGCCTTCGGCGATTAACGCGTGTCCCTGCAATTACTTAGCCCGCCGATAACGAACCGCAGACAGTCCTACCCCCGCGCGTCCCGCGCCGCGGGCGCATCGCGGACGCGGCAGTTCGGGCCGATCGTAGTTATGCGATACGGAAACTAACTGTGCAAACCCGAGGTTTTTGGCACTGAGACCGGATTAACCGCGGCTCGCGTCTGTACATACATTTGCATGTAGGTAGGACGGTACAGCTCGAAGAGATACCGCGAGGCTCGCGCATATATCAGTTCATCAGTTTACCTCGATTCCCCTCCCCTCCCACGTCTTCTTAGTTTGATCTTGGGGGAAACTCGGTGTCCCAAGTGGCGTCCAAAGTACACCTTTCCCATCGACTCGAACCGTCCGCGGAGCGTCTCTCTCGCTCTAATCGATCGCTCGAGACGCTAATCCGATCTGACACGTGGCACGCTACATATCGACACATTCCGGCGCCACATGTGAGAGCGTGCGGATCGTATTGCGGATTCCGCGCATTGATCACGCCGTTATGTCGTCCCGCAAGGGCCACAAGCGCCACGCCACTGAATAACTTCCCCCTCCCCCCTCTCCCCCCCCCCCCCCGCGCCCGAAACGCCGTTTCTCTGTTTACACCGTCCTAATGATTAATTCATGCGCGTTACCCCGGATGCGGGCCGCGTTTCGTTGAAGGGTCCCCTGCGCGCCGACTTCTTGCATGGCGCGCGAGTGCACGTGCAGCGGAATGACTTCGCTAAATTCATTGAGCGTATGTGGCCGCCTAATGGCGGAAACTCGAAGCGGGCGCTTCTCTTATCATTTAATCGAGACCATTCTACGTAGGGTGTTTCAACGTTTCAACGAAATTTCGGGAGTTTCGGGATGCGTAACAAGTTTCTGGGACACACCACTGCGAGAGAGATTTTTATCTTCGTCCGGTTAATCTGCAACTGCGATTTCTCATCTAATTAGTTTTAGCTTTTCTTTCTCAGAATTTTCAAAATTTAATATTACACGTTTATTACTTAAATATAATTTTATTTTATTGTTTAATTATCGGAGAGTAATTGAAGGATTACTTTCCTACAAAAATCAAACACGTTCAGAGGTTTCTGTTTTTCCAATGGGACCTCCAAATTATAATCAAAGTCTAAAGTTTCCTATACTTATAGATGTCTGAAGAAAAGTTCAGTATGGTCAGTAAAGCATGGTAAAATTTTCTAAGGTTTACGTTGTCTCACAATTATACCACGATTTTCAGAGTAATGTTTAAGAGAAAATTCTCTCCGTGTATATCACAAAATATTCGATTTTGATTAATATGTTTCTTTGGAGACTCAATTTAAAAACTTTTTTGCTACCTACTTATAATGTGCATTTACATTTGTCATTTTCTATTTAATTCTTGATAAAGAATTGAATAATAGATGGGAAAATTGGTCGATTTTTGCAGAAAAATCTTCAGTTACAATTTTAATCATCCTTGATTGATGTGAAGCAGCTAGAAAAAGGAAAAGAGTTAAACTGCTTTGAGAAATATTAATTACCGGGTTAAGGATTTCCTCGTTAACATCAATCGCCGTTCCCTTCAATCGCAAGTTACTACGAATTTAATTCCTTGGCGCAACGAGACGCAACGAAACTACAAACGACATCATCAACGCCCTATCGAAGCAATTTTTCCGCGAGACGAAGAGTGGCTCGTTTTCCGATGGTCTTTTACGGAGGGACGCCGTCCCGAGGAAACACGCGCGGGACGAAAAGTCGTCTCGACCCAACGCAAACGGCGGCGACGCCTCCGAAGTTCTGATCGCGAGAGATTCGAACGTCAGTTCCGATTCCCGTTCGACCACTTTCATCGAGTGAGTGTTAATCGACCGGCGCGCGGATTTCGAGACGCGGAAAAAGCGAATTCGCGCGACGACAACGCCGGTCGATCGGTTCCCTCGACGGGGAGATCTCGTTTAATTTATGAACGCGCAATTAAGTCAGCCACTTCTTGCCGGGCGAGAGGTCGACCCTTCGAGAGAGGACCCCCACCTCCCCTTTCTTTCGCTCTTGTTCCAAAGCCGATGACGACATCACGCAACTTCCCGTAGTTCCGCACCGTCGCCGTCGCGGAGTTCTGCCTTCACTTCGCAAATTACTTCCGAGCCATTTCGCACACTCGCTATCTTTCCGAACGTCATCGGGGCCCGGGATGAGCGCCCGGGAAAGAGAGTATCTCGCATTCGAGAATTCGGTGCCACGAGCAGAGTGCATATGCGCATACGCGGCGACGGGCTCTCTTTGTTCGAGAAGCGGAAAACCGTGGAAAATTGAAAACTCACCTCTTTCTATAGAGAGAGACTGACAAAAGTACGGAATTATGAATTACGTACTTTTAAAATAAATTGAGCCATAAATTCGTATTGCAGAGACGGTATGTAAAATAACGCAGATCGAAATAACGTGGATAATGGCAGGCATAAAATACGTCATCCATCACACGAAATTCATGAATTTGTTTTAATATATTTTATAATCGGATCTATTATAATTTTTATAATTTAATTAACTTTCTATTAGTTAAATTATGACAGATAATAATTGCAGTGCTGTTGAATTTTTAATTTAAATTAATTTTAATTAAAAAACGTTGCATTTGTAATAAATTTTCAAGAAAAGAAAGTTTTCATTTTTGTAAATATATTTTATAATTGTAATTTTGGACGATAAATTATACGTTAATATTAATTCTCAATTATCTTCGTTTCATGGAATCGATCGATCTTTCGCGATCTTAATTCGCTGTAAAAAGAAACTGAGACCGTCGAAAGTTTACGAGGACGTGAAAATGTAATCTATTTGGCCAATCGCTAATAATAGATTATCGACATAGAAGTTTCAAGTAATTGGGCTGATTTACAGAAGGCTTCTCGACAGAACTTTCCTGCTGAAGCCTCGAATAATTATGTCGCTTATTCAGATATCCATTTCACTAACAATCCATGCTAATACACTTTCATCCGATTCAAAATTCTCGTCTTTTACATAATTCCCTCACATCCAAAGCAACACACTTTACTTTTAATTTAAGCTCTCTGCATGACAATCAGCGTACTATCACCGATTTGAAGTGATATAATTATAAGTATAATAACTAATAAATATTTATTGTCTTTTAGTAACTTCGACTTTTGAATTAATGTATTATCTCTGAAAGATCGGTGTATTTATTTCACTGATTGATAAGTTATAAGTCTACCACTGAAAATCAATGTATTGTTACTGACTTCACCGATTGTACTGTAGAGAGACAATTTACATTCGCACACCGTCGCTAAATAGACGTACAACAAAACCAGAATCGAGAAGGACTAGAATAGTCTGCAAAACAATGGTCCGTTGAACTGCGCGCGAAAATCAAGTTCCCAAAGGTATCGAGAGAAATTTGGGAACGTTATTTAATTTGCGGTACAGATTGCGTTCGTACTCACAGATACGAGTCTTCCCGATCCCAGGACACTATCTCCGTCACGACATAATAGCCAGAGGTGAGGGCGGTGATGATCGGCCTGCCGCTAGTTGCATTCGTAACTAGCATAACATGTCGCCAATCGCTGCCGTTGTCCTGTTTCTGCGGTAATATCAGAAGGAACGACGTACCGTCCTCGCTGAACATAGGCGCTTCGAATTGCTCTACCCAGCCGTTTGTCTCGCCATACGAGAGCGCCTAGGAGCAATCAAGTGTTCCCCGGTCAGCGAATTGCTGTCAAGTTACTCTCTAAATTTCTTAGAGTGATAATTCACTCAGAAAATTGAGTGACTGGTCGAATCACTCGAGTTACAGTGACTTTTCAATTCGTTTGGAGTTAATTCTCTCTACTTTTTGTTATGGAATGAATTATGAATTTTTAACTCTGCAAAATGAAGTGAAACACGCGTATTTTATTATGTAGAGTATATTTTCACTCTAGGTAGTAAATATTTTCGATCTACATAATATCGAGTGAAATGTTTTCACTCGCGAAGAGTGAAAAACACACGAAATGCGCACGGGTGTGAAACACGTTCGCGCTTGTTTGCGGCAAAGACCGAAACTGCGGCACAAGTCGGCTCGGTTGTCTCGCGCGTGTACGTGCTCGATACGTAGTTTTGAGAAAGATTTATTTGCAGCAAAGACCGAGATTACGGCACAAGTCGGCTCGTTGTCTCGCGACGTTAACGTGCCTCGCGTGTGTCAAGACAGTTATTGTGCGTTACTTAAAGACAAAGACTTAAACCATAAAACATGGTCTTAAAATTATAAGCCCTATGATATGAGTGAATATTCTGAATCTGCACTCGTAACATAAAAGAGAAAAATTCACTCGATGAAATAGTGAAGACTTCATCGAGCGAATATTCACTTTGAAATGAGTAACACGTTTTACACGTTCTGAGTTAAAACAATCACTTTTGTGAAAAGTAGATTTTCAATATTGAGAAGTTGCAGTATTTCCATTATTGCTTCATGTGAGAATCAACTCATTTAGAGTGATATTTAACTATAAGAAATTTAGAGAGTGATTAAGTCGTGTCGCGTTCACAAGGAAGGTTCTCTATTAACATCTTACAGAAATATTGTATCTGTATTCACACAGGTACAGAGGAGAGTTGTCAAATACGTAAATTATTTTTTAATTACATTTCTCATTTAGTTTACACGCAAATGAGCGTTAGAAATTGTAGCTTTATGTTACAGGTATCTATTACTGCAATATTTAACAATTTCACAAATAAGAAAAATATAAAAAGCAAGCAGTCACTTAAATCGTATTCTCTTTAAAACTATTAAATTAATAAATTGAAATAATTAAAAATATAAAGAATCGTTATCTAATACTTATTTTATTAATAACTTATCAAAAAAGAACCAAATATTTAATAATTAATAACGATAATAAAAAGATAATAAAATCGAAATAAAACTGGCTTGAATTAATTTTTGTATTATTATTGATATATTTTTGTTTATATCAATTATTAGTTTCACTATTATCAAGGAAGCTTGATAGATTTTATAAAAATATCGATTTAATCTTTATAATAATTGCAAATGATAATCATTGTAATGCAACGAATGTAAAATATAAATTTTCTTTTGTAAAATATAAATATTCAGTATAAAGTTACATAATTGCATTATCAGCCTACATAAATTGATCAAAAATTTGCATTAGTTATACGTGTTTTTTTAAAAAAGTTATTAGTGCTTGTACAAAATAAATGTTAATTTTTTGTCTATATTATTCAGTTTTTACTTATTTCTCACTGAATGTCGCTTATATTAAATGAAATTATAAAATATTAGTACAATTTAACCGGTACGCAACTCTCTCCTATCTTCACAAAGAATTAAATCGACGAGTGTGCTCTTCGCAAAAGTCTACAAGTCAAAATTTAACAAACGTATTAGTAAAGCAATTCAGTTCGTTCAAGAAATATCGCTTTACTTTCTCCCTTTAACATAAAAAAAAAATGCACGAGTAGTCATAATTACAGCTTCTTAGTGCTGCTTTTCTTCCTCGAATAAGCATTTCCATTCACATGTTTGACGTGAAAAAAAAATTACTCCATGAGAAAATTATTTCTCGCGATACAAAGTTAATTTCACAGTTCTAAGGCTAGATTAAATTTATCGTAGAGAATTTTGTAATGCGAAATCTTTACCGATACTTGGAATTTGTAACGCCAAAGTTCCCAGAGGAACAGTCGCGAAAGACTCGCGCGAAACTGCTGCGAATTAGCCGAGCCCGCGGGCGAGCGCGCACTAATTAAAATACTATTGCCCGACTAAAGGAAGAGCGCTCGCCTAAATTAAGATTCATGAAAGCTTGGAGAAAGAGAACAAGAGATACAAAGAGAGAGAGAGAAAGAGAGAAAGAGAGAACAGAGTTTCCATAAAGAGCGTTATCAAACGAGTCCCCGCTCGGACGCTCCGGTAAAATTGTCTCTCGCGCGCGAAGATGAAGAAATACCTACTGTCGTGCAATTTGGCAGCAGACTGCCGACATCGCAGAGCTGGAAATACGCCCTGTTCTGCACCCGGTTCATCCAAGTCGCGTACACGAGGCTGTCCGTGGGAAAGTCCACCGCCGACAGGATCCTCTCGGACGCAGACAGCTCCGGCGGATGTTCGATCTCCACCAAAGTCACGTTACCCTGCACCACCATTTCGAGATCGACGCAAAATAGTTTGACTGTTGGATTCGTCGTGCCGCTCTGAAACAGAAAGACGGATTTTGTGAAGATGGATCGACATCGAATATAACAAATGGAAAAGTTGCGGGATGATGGACGTAGAAAAGCGTGCAAAGTATTAATAAAGAATAGTATCCGGTCCAATCGACTCGACAAGTGAGACATATTCATTGCCCAAAGATATTATTTGTATATAAAACACATTCCTTTTCCTATTTATTATTTAAAAAAAGTCTTATACAAGTCAATCTCGCAAAGTGTCAAATTCTGATTTCAATGAAACTTTGTAGTCATACATCTAGATTAGGTAAATAGATGGATTTAGAAAATATCAATTAGAAAGCAGTTTTAAGGAGTGAAATTACTTCTTAAAAACAAAGCGTTTTTTTTTAGTTTTTTATTATATCTTAAAAATTACTCAAGATATAAAAAATGTTTTATACAAAAATTTACAGTAAAATTATCTCTATTTATTCATGTTAATATAAAAAAATAATTTTTAAAAATATTAAAAAGTTTTTTCAAATAATTATTTTCTCAAATTTTAGAAAATTTTTAGACATTATTTTTAAGAAACATTTTTTTCTTTGATACAGATAAATGGAAACAATTTTAATGTTTAAAATATGTATAAAGCATTTTTCATATCTTGAATAATTTTTTATGTTTTTAAAAAGTAATTATTTTTAGTCATACAATTTCGCTGCAGAGAAAAAGTATTTTTTTTTTTAATAATATTGAATAGACAAATAGAAAATTTTATTATAAATTTTTATATCTTAAATAATTGTTGAGATATAATAAAAAACTGAAAACTTTATTTATAAGGACGGCTTATCCCTTAAAGTCGTTTTTCCATCCTGATATTATCTATTAAGTTTATCTTATATATGCACACAAGATTTCACTAAAAACAAAATTTGATACTTAGCAAGTCTTTCGTAAGATTTAGGGTAAAAGTTAAGGTTTCTTTTGTTGTAAAGTAAACTATGACGTTTTAACTTCGGACGACAGAATTATGGAGTAAATAATTTTGCAATAAACATAAAGATTAGATATACAATGTATATTTGCAAGAAATGCTATTTCCTTGCGAAATGCGTGAGATTGTTTGCAAGACTGTTTGCGCGAAAGTGTTTTAATGAAATTGGAAACATAAATCTTCGATTCTCTGTGTTTGCCACGGCTTCACTGATTACTATAAGAGCATTTGAAAATCCTGTCTTAATATCGAAAGTTTTAATGACAATCTTATTTAATCCAGAGATGCGACGCGCCGTAATTGCTGTTCGCGCAGCGTTTATTCGTTT
This sequence comes from Monomorium pharaonis, assembly GCF_013373865.1. Lineage (NCBI taxonomy): Eukaryota > Metazoa > Arthropoda > Insecta > Hymenoptera > Formicidae > Monomorium > Monomorium pharaonis. Next base: position 19,417,482 of record NC_050476.1, on the reverse strand, counting down.
GTTTGACTTTGCGATATTCTCCTAATATTAATTTGCTGACGTATATATAGAGTCGGACCTCTTGCTTCATCAAAAAGTAATGCAGTGCCGCTTGAATCGCGCTTCAACTGTTTGCTCGTAGCTTAAGGATGACTCTTGATTTCGTTTTAGTAAATTCTAGAAATTTCTCGTGTTCTACGAGAACCTAACTTTCTCAGAGACAGTAGCAAGTGACGTTAATGACACGAACGACATGAAAACTTCATTATTGAATAAACGTTCTTTGCTAACAAATTTAATTATTAATTTTCAGAATAAAGTTTCGTAAAAATTCTAATTGCGTTATTCTTTGAATTACAAAAACATTATATCGTTCAAGTTGCATTAGTATTCTGTTTCATATATGTAATTCTAATTAAACGATTTTACGCAAAATATTTGTTTTATTCAATATTGGTTCATTTTTGTAAACTACATACGTATATGTATACATACAATATATTGTCAACTACGTAAATTTACAATTTTATTGTTTATTATTCAACAATTAAAAAGGATTTTATAACGTCATTTCGACAAAATGCAGGATTTTTGAAATGGATGCAAATTTCGCTTTTATTCCTCGCATTTAATGCCTTTGTCGATAATAACAGCACTTTCCAGCACAAACGGCGAATTTATGTCACGAGCTATTTCGATTCAGCACATAACAACCCATTTTCGAATCATAAAATTATTCGACTAGCTCGGTCGTATTTACATTTTATTATAATTTCAGGGGAATTCGAAATTTCGCGCGAATGTAAATATTTATAAAACAAACCCATCTTTTTCGCAATACATTTCCGCTTTGGCGGAAACGGATATTAATGACAATTCCATATATTACGGCCATCGCGCGAATAAAGTAAAATCGACAGAACTTAGGTAAATGAAATTTATGCCATTTCTCTGTTAAAATGTCGCTTAAAGCGTGAGCTTTAAAGCACAATGCGGCCGTGAAAGAAATCCAGATAAATGTACCCGGGAGAAATGACAGAATGGCAGTTTGTGCATCGAGCAAAATGAATCACCCAGCTGACGAGACCGTGACTTTAATCTATAAAGTTTATATATTTACAGAATCGCATCTTTGAAAAAGTGACGGTGGCACTCGAAGTAAAACTGCACGTCAAACTTTGAATTCAATCGCGCTCTCTGAAATGGAAATCGATTCGACGTGAACTTTATTCGAGTGCACGCGAAGCGGCAAAAAAAACTCGCGGGGGCGCATTTGTCATAACCGGTATGGTCTCCATTTCGCCGTTCAACCGATTGTGCGTTTGGTGTATCGGAAAAATAATATGATTACCGTCGCAGCCGCCTTTGGGAGATAACGCGATTCTCGTTATTTAATTTCTCGCCGTCGTGAAATCATCACGAAGTTTCCCATCATGAAAGCTTCCATCGATTTTTATATCTCAAAAAACTTTTTTACAATTAAAAAAAAATACATAGAAAAAGCTCGCCGGTACTGATATTTTCGGATTGTATTTCTTAAACGAAAACTATAAATAAAACTTTGGAAATATAACTATAAACTAAAGAGTGTTTATAACAATCGCGTCGGTTTAAATTTTGATATGGTTTAACTTTTCGTAATGTAAGCAAAAATATATAAAATGATCCTCAAAACCGATATAGATAGTAATACTATTTTCCTTTTCACCTTTTCCTTTTTTCTTCCTTTCATATATATCATCTATACAAACACAAGTTAAAAATAAAGACAAGTTGCAGCTTGTATTATCGATAAATGTGTCGATTTCGGCTGTGCTTCAATTTTGTGTTTAATACAGTGTTATAGAAAAAAATAATAAAAAGAAAAACAAAAAAATTTGGGATATAATGTAGAATGGTTTTTAAAAAATTGTGTAAATTTTATTCTTGCTTTTGAAGAATTTGTTTTTAATAAATTTTATATAAAAAAAGTTAATATATGAATTATAAATTTTACTTCTTTAATTCTCCATATAGATTGTGTTTTTGTCAGCATTAATAAAGTGTAATCTGTGTAATGCTTATTTTCCGAAAAATAACGGGATATCGCTTTAAGAGACTTCTGTCGGTATTAGCTTTTTCCTGTATGGTTAATAAATTTATAATTATTTTTACAGTACACCAAATAAATAACGTATTTAATTTTCGTATTGATAATTTCTAATATTCCTGTAAACAAAATAATAATGTGAAAAAGAGAATGTAACTCTGTCAATGAGTGATAGATAAAAATATTTAAATATATAAATGGAAATTTTGGTGCTCGTGTTAAATGTCATTCCTGAGACTTATTTGTTTAAATAAGTCATTAATTCTTCCGAGCGATCTTCCATCTTACGGATTGTTGTATGAAGACAAAGATGTCATTCATAAGTTGCACGTTGAATAGTTTTCCACGTTACGTCACGACTTTTTGCGACGGCATCAATCGCGAGTCATAAAAAGACATTGAAAAATGCAAAAGTGCCATGCTCACGCTACTCTCACCTTTTCAGGATGTAAACTTCGGTTAGATGGCTTTTCATATCTCGGGCGGCGCAGCGCGGACGGCGCGACACGAGGATTCGCGAAAAGACAAAGTAAGAGAGACGTTTCTGAGAGACGTTTTCTAACGCTCGGAATCGCTGCCTTTTAAAGTGACATTATGTTTTCCCCACGAAAAATTTCATTTCTCTCATATGCGCAAACGCCTTTTCATGCAGGGAGACAATCAATTAAAAAACAGCGCATATTAAAAACGTAAAATATACAAGAAACGTACTACAGGCAGATTTTTTATGCATATTACACAACTTTTACACGCAGAAAATATTATGCGATTATAAAATATATTTTCTGCATGTAAAAGTTTGTTTTAAATCTAAAAATATCTAGATTTTTAAATGTATTTAAAATCAAAATAATATTTTCGAGCTATTGTTTTATTTCATAACAAATTTTTCAATTAAACATTTTGCACGTCAAAAATTAATTGTGAAATCTATTTTACAATTAATTCGTGTACATCGTAAAACAAGAGATATGTCTATATTAAAATTTTCGAATAAACTAAATTAAGCTAAATTAAATTTTCTCCCGATTGTCATTTTTTTAAGTTCTGATTTTTCAAATTTTTCGATAAAAATGTTAATAAAGATGGATAAACAGTAGATAAATTAAAAATATAGTAATGTGCAAGAGAAAATATTTCTTTGTTGTACACGATGAAAACAATGAGGCAGTGGGATAAGCGTCATAATACTTACTTTAGGGTAGTGAATCGGTATCGCCGACGTGTATTGGAAAGTTAAGCTTCCAGGATATCCGTAAAATGGTATGGTCATAACAGGAGTGCTCGAGTCATCGAAATAGCCAAAGACCAATTTAGTGCCGCTCGGAGAAAACCAGAGAGCCTTGTTCGAGCTGAATACTTCCTCTGTAATGCAGCGGATGTATAAAAGAATTTGTTAATACATTATTAAATTCATGTGTATCATATTTATAAAAAAAAAATCACAAAGAGAAATAAGTTGGTTAATACACCGTAAGCCACACCGAGAAAAAGTTGCTTATAATTTATTTATGATATATTAATTTGTTTCAATAAAATAAAACATTTAGATACAGCAAAATAAAGTTTTTTTTTCTAATAAATAAACCGATTAATATAAAAAACGAGACAAACGAGATGTATTTCATGAAAAAATATATTTTGTCATCACAATTATAAATTTTGCACAACGTACGTCAAAGAAACGTCACAAGCAACATTTAGCTAATATTTCGACACGTTTTTTCTCAGCGTACAGCTTATTGTGCAAAAATAACATTTATAACTAAGCATTTATAACTAAATTGATTTAATAATGACAAAAAAATTATGTCCGAAAGCAATTGTAATTGTTTTCTCAAAATTGTAATTCCTTTGTTACATCATCAAAATCTGCGTAGTTATAAATGTTAAACTTGATTTAATGGTAAGGCATAAAAATTATAACTATACTTTCAGAAAAATAAGTACTTCGTTATATTATAAAATCTTGTCTATCTTCTCTCCGTGAATACTTAGAGTAAAGATATAAGCAATTCAATTTCATAATTTTTTTTTCATAATTCTGACGCAGTAAACGCTGCTGCAGAAACGTGAACATACGACATGTAATAAGTTTAGTGTCATTATTAGACGGAACGTAAATTTACAAGGGTAAAAAAAAAGCGCTCTTTTTTTTCATTTCATCCATGTCACAAAGTGCATTCTCGATGCGTGCACTAAAGTGCAGAGAGACTCGTGGCGAGTTCTCCGTTTTTTTTTTCTCCTCGTCCCTTGTGCTTTAGCGCAAATGAAGTCGATGAAAACTCGACACAGAAAATTATTGTAGATGTTACGCGTGTATATCTTGTCAGCTTTACGGTACCATCGTATTTTTCCACAGGGTCTGTCGTTGGACCTCGCGACGTCGTCGCATCGCGGCGTCTTGCGCGCTAACGACCAAGCGAGAAATTGCGACGATCATTTCGTCCTCGTAAAGCTCACGAAGTTCATCGCGGGGCATTCCACCCGATATAATTATAGGGCGCGTACCGAGAGCGCGTGGAACGTATCTCGACTCTGGGGCTCTCGCGCGTCCCTTTTTGTACTTTGCTAAATAAAGCGTGAATGACGGGAAGAAGATACTTTTGTATGATATCGGCACCGTTGCCCTATTTCTCTGCATCGCGTAATAATCCCTCCGCGAACTTGCGCGTATACGTCAACAACTTTAGGATCGAGGCAACACATTTTATAATTTTAATGCGACATGAAAAAGACCAATAAAAAGAAAAAAAAATAAAAACAAAGGTGTAAATTGTTATTTTTACAGATTACTTTACGCAATTGTAATTGTAATCTTCAGTGTCTTTTCGTAGGATACTACAGAATTTTATTGCACTGAGAGAAAAAAATAATTGCATTAACCTTAATTTATAGTTATTTTTGGTCGTAACGATATTTTTATAGTTAAATTAACAATATAAATTATGTTTAACTTAACACTATATTATTGTTACAATAACTATAGCATTCGTTCATACAACCATATGTATGGTTAAACGTGCCATAATTGTGATTTATGTATGGTAGAATATGTATGGTAGAAATTATTATAATTTATAGTAAACTTTTTAGTTTATAGTAAAATTTTTACCCTGTTTAGCACAACTATACATATATGGTTATTTACACTAACATTATAGCAATAATAAAAATGATATTTGCAACTATAATTATTTTACTATGCAATTATAGTTGCAAATAGACACTTTTCTCTCAGTGTGGAAGATCCAAAAACATATTATAATAAGCCTGTTATACCTTGTTATATATCTTTGTTTATAATGTCTTAAAGCAGAGTCTTTCTTTTATCGAGCTCTCTACCAGCCAGGTACCCCCAGAGTTTACGGTATTACTCCAATATTAATTTTACGATAAGCACTCGATTAAAGAGCACGCAGCGCGTCAAAGCACAATTTCTCGCAATGAGGAAACGAGAAGTAATCAAGATTTCTCTCTTCGTAAACTTCACGGGGAAAGAAAGTTTAGTCCGAGACTATCCGGCGCATTGCGTAATTATGAAGCCCAACCAGCGGCAAGCGGATATACTTCCGCTCCCCCCCCCCTCCACCCCATTATTGCGGGATAAATAGAGCGTTACTCGAGCAGTAGACTCGATTAAATTCTTGCATTTCAATGCTTACGCGCGATTACCTTTCGCGAGTTATACTTTTAGAGTAAAAGAAATTCTCGACATGTAAAAGTGGAAGCATTGTAAGCCAAGTACGAAATCCCCATTTTTATCAACAAAGTGCCATCGGAAGCTCTTCAGTTCATGAGTTTAATTTATTTTATCTATTTAATTCATTTTGTTTAGCCTTCGTATACGGACCAAACAAAACTGATTCGATTCGCACTACCTAAAGAACGGAATCTACTCTATCTGAATTTACGTTAAATATTGGTGCGATTCTGAGAATAAGAACACAAGAAATTATCAGGATTTTTTCATAACCGTTATAATATGAAAAAAAGCATCTTACTACCCCAATAATAGTCTTCACTTTTTGATGTCTTATATACAAATTTAAAAAATTCATGAAAACTTCTAAAATGAATATCTGTGCTTTTTTTAGTTTTTGAAAAAACCTAAAACGTATACTAAGAAAAAAATGTTAAATTGACTAAACTTTTCAACTAGATTAAATATCTTCAGTTCAAGTATTTATGCAATTAACTTAAATATTTGAACTTTAATTTGAGTATTTATATATTTGACTGAAATACACAAATAGCCAAATTAAAGAAATTTAATCAAGTTGAAAAATTTTATCAAATCAACAACTTCTTTTTCTCAGCGTAGTATAATTACCTTTAAAACTTTGAGAAATTTTTAAGAGTAAAGATCAATCAGACACGAAATAGCCGTGATTGGACCTCAAGGATTAAGCAGGAAAAAAAATTTCGATTAAATTTGTATTTTACATAACTTTATTCCGCGATAAGACACGGACAACAAAACGACTGACATCGATTCCGATTCAGTGAACACCAAAGGTACATTTATTTGTGAATTTCCCTTTGTCCGTCAGCTCCCGTCTCGATAAACACAGTGCAAACGCATGGAAAGGATCTCTTAGTTAACGCCAATCCCGTCTTTTTTCCGCATGTCGCAAATAAGGATCCACCGACAAAGGGATACCCGTGACGTCGACGGTTCGAGGGAAAATCGCTGATGTAATAAGCGCCAAGTTCATAGAGCGTGCAGGAACGTCGGAAAGGAGCCGGACGAGCTGCGAAGGAACCGAGCGGAAACTCTTTATTTCGTTTCCTTTCGAAAGAAGGGGTCGACTCGCGGAGGACGCAGTAGGACGTAAATATCCAGTTTTCTAAGCCGCAAAAGGAGCGGAGCGTTATCGCGAGAGTGAAAAAGAACAAACGCGCGCGAGGGGAAGAAAACGGGGAATTAAATCCAAATTAACCCCACGATGCATGTCCTCGAAGTGGAGGTTTGTAAAATGGTAAAAGGAATTGTTGCGAGATATTTAATTCAGATATATTGCAGAAAGTTCGGGGAGAAGCTGGATCGAGACTATTTTAAGACAAAATTTCATTAAAAGCGCAGAGAGAAATCGTAAGAAAGAAAATATTTAAAGTTACTTTAAAATGGGAAGGATCCTCTTTCTCTTCTGTATATTTCAAGATTAATTTTAGGAACACATTGAGGAATTCTCCAGTCCTCAATTAAATTTCAAAACTCCACCATTGAGATGGAATTAATAAACACTGTGTGACAACCTTAAAAAGAAAATATTAGGAGTCTCTTCAATAACAATAAATGTAGCAGCAGAAACAGGCATTTTGTCGCTAGGTTGTGTAAAAGTGTGTCCGTAAAATTAGTCGAAGATATTTCAGACCCCAGCGCAACGCGTTATCCGTGAAATTCTTTTTGCAAGTAAGCAAATTTTCTCATTTATTTTATTTCGAGTTAATAATGCAAATTTTCCTATTTAAAATAATACGATTATATTTTTATTAACTTCTCTTAAATATATTGCTCGTAAATAATAGTAAAATAATAAAAAATCTTTTTCATAGTATTGTACACTATATTGCCGAGTTTATACTAGATTTGAGCTGTGCTAGCCGTTGAAATATAAAGTATGTTAATAGAATTGATTGAAACAGAACAGAAAGTAATTTAAAAAAGTAACGCACAGTGATGAATGAACAGTAAAAGTTTGTAATCTGAAATTTTAATTCCTTAATTATTTTCTCCGGAAAATAATTAAAAGTATGGCTCGGTGCCTTAAACGATTTCTGTTGTTCTGCAAAATTTCCAGTTAACGCCTCGCCTCGAATAAATCCACTTCTAAGAAAAAATCGAGTCGGAAAAATGAGAGAAGATAGCATATTTTGAGGACGTCGGCGAGACCTTTGAAACACTCCCGCTGGATCCAGCTCGCGATGTTGCGAGACGGAAACGAGACGTGAGAGAGGGCAAAAAAAGCTCTGTCGTTGGCAAACCCGAAGGAGCAGAAGGCAACAAAGGAACGAGCCGAGAAGATCGAGAAGAGAAGAGAATGGGAGAACAGCGATCGCGCGGGGAGGGGGGAGGAGGGGGGCGAGAGGAAAAAGAGAGTAGGAAGAAACGCCGCGGCGAAAGAAGGAAAACTGCACAAAACTGCACAAAGACGCGACGTTGCGTTGCGCAGCTCGCTGGACGTGACGGGGGAGAAAAATATCCCGAGGGTGAAATTCCGGGATGGACGTGTGTACGTGAGCATACATGTGTGCGTGTGCGCGCGCACGAGCGTGTATCGAGACCGCGGCGGCGACGAACGGAATAAGGAACCAAGCCGGATCTGAATGGCACGCGGGGAAAAACGATGTTACACACGTACACATGCACACGCATACTCAGCGACGAGGGAGGTTTCGTCAGGCAACCGATAGATCCGGTTTGGCCGGCCGGCCAATTACTTACGTCCAGCTAGTGTCTATTCGGTGAATGAACTTTTTTTACGGCGCGACTTTATTGAGCTACGCGACGTTGATACGACGTGCGTATTACGTAAGCCGGAATAATCTTTTGGCGGGCGATTTTCACCGTTTTATTTTTATGAGGGTGAGATCGTGAAGGGTAAGGTCGCGAATGGGAAGCGAAATTAAATGAGAGCGCCGTCCGGCCGCACTCGGATTCCCTCAATCTCCACGTGATCGCTGCGAATTGTTTTTTCCTCTTCTTCTTCTTTTTTTTTACTTTCTATACGGTGATCACACGGCAGATGAACGGACCGTGGGCATGTAAGTCATCATCGTGTCGTCTCTCAAATATTATTTATCTAAAAGTGAGGAAAAAAGCGGGTATATTTTATATCCTTTGAAATATTTCGAGAAATACGTGCGCGTAAACAAAGTAAACACGCGTAAAAATTACAGACCTGAAAATTATTAAATAGACTGGTGCAACAGCTGGCACATGTCCAACGCGAAATTTACAAACAAACTTAATAAACGCGCAAACGGATATTATAATATACGGGTTGCTTTTAGTTGCTGCCTCATCATCGCAAAAAAGAAAGAAAGAAAGAAACACGATGAACGTGACGCCAGTATTCGGCGCGGATGGCGGCAGGTTAAACAAAACTCTCTGAGAAATGGCGAGACCAATCCGAATCTTCCTCCTCCGAGATACATTCCCGTCGAGATTGTCAAACACGTCGCTCGCGGTGGTGTACGGTGATAGCACCGCGCCTTCGGAAGCCGTCGGCGCGGGGAACGTAAAATCACTTCTTGCACTCCGCCGTCGTGTTTACGGGTTTTGCACAACAGTAACGCATATTCCGTGCATAGAATATAAATCCTGGGCGCTCCGCGAGACGACGTTTTCCATCGACGACGAGCCGCACATCTATACGCCCCGAGAACGACCGACGCGCGGTGGCTGCTGGCGGGAGGGGGGGGGGGGGTTGGATGGAGAAAACATTTCAGAATCCGATCAGAAATCGGAATCCCGTGAAGGGACGGTACCATTAGCCAGCGGGGATTTGGAGAAAAGGATTTCCTCTAAATCCCCGCCGCTCTATTAATGTCACATCCGCCATTGTTGAAAGAAGTAGAAAGCGCGGATTTCCATTTTACACAGGGTGTATCAGCGTCAGGTCGATCGCCCGCCGGTCCTCCCACCCCGGATCCGAGTGATGATTCTGCAGATACCTGATAACCGCGTACTTGGTTTACTCGCTCACCTCGTCAATTTACGTCGACGTTAATCCGCCGAATAAACGCAAGAGGGATGAGGAAATTACGGATACATATTTTCGTGATAAAACATCGCAGTGTGCGTTTTCGAACGGTAAGGAGTGGAAGAGTAAGCCCGGCAGAAGCGATTGCAACACGGATTGAATAAAAAACAATTTATATTGATAATAATATCAGAGAGAAAAAATTAGGAGTGTCATAACAGAGTTATATAAAATGTTATTTTTCAATTATTCAGAGAGGACAGAAGAGGAGAGGAGAGGAGGGGAGAGAGAGAGAGAGAGAGAGAAATAATCTATATGGTTGCTTCAATTGAATGCAATTGTTGTATCAGTGAAAGAAAAAATAGTTGCAATTATAATTAAACTATTCATAGTCATTTTTGATGCCAATTGTATATATTTATAGTATATTGTTTTAACAATAAAAGTTATAGCTATTAGCTATTATCACTATATATATAATCAAGCAAATGTAAAAAGTTTTATTTTTGTTATCCATATCTTGATATTTTGTTACATTAAAATTTAACATTATTATAATTTATTCAACTAAAACTATAAATACAAGGTTACCATTAAGAGATTATTATTGTTAACATTACAGCAGTAATAGTTCCAATCTGTTGGCATACTACAGACATTTTGACAGACTAAAATTTAAATAATATGTACAATAAGAATCATAATATAACACACTCTGTTTTATACAAAAATTTTTTGTGAGTTGATGGTAATACTAGAATACTTCTGTATTCGATTATTACAATAAAACTGAACTCTCAGTACTATTGTCTTACAACTGTATTCTATAGATCTCTCAATTATACTATTTGTTCTGTATAATTGACTACATTAGAGAGACAACAATAATCCTTCAAGAAGTGATCCGAAATTGAGACAACCATATATATGAGAATTCTAACTAAATATTATTTATAATGAGTTGATAAAATCATATAAATGGCCATATTTTAATAATTATGTCAATATATTTTAAATTCACATATATTCCTCTTCCAACCGTACAGAATATTATTGTAATATTGTAGTAATTTTTTTTTTTTTTCTGTATAATAACGTAATAATATTATACTAATTACACTTTTCAATATTAATCTTATCGCGCGATATTTTTGCACACGCTGCAATAAAGTCACTCGGAGAATTACATTAATTAATTGTATTTACCGTGCAATAACTCGACAGAAGACGCGCGTTGTGATTGATCGAGTGTAACGCAGTGGTGAGGTAGACTGGATCGTTGCGCCGCAGCAAAACGCCTTTAATAATTAATCCGGCACGGAATGCACTTGACACATGGTCTACCTTCCACAAATTTCCCGTACAGTATCCGGGTTTTACTCGTTTGCCGCGTAATTTACTGTGGTATCACCATAACCGTAAGATACGACGTCTTCATCAGTATCCGCCGCGTAACATGAATAACCAGTTCCGCGCGATATGTTACGTCAATGTGTACTTTGTCACATTTACGTTAGGTGGAATTTCCACGCGCAATCGTAAATTATTAAATAACACTTACCTATTAATATTTTACCAATTTTACCTATTAATATATTCAATTAATGCAATATTAATAAAACATGCATTAATAACTAATATTGAATTTAACTGTCCTATTACAATAAATTTTTAAACAGATTTAAAGTTTGATCATTCGTTATTAATGCAGAAAGAATAATTCCCTTGTGCGTGCTTCAATTAAAGAATAAATTATAACTTTGCGATCATATTATTAACATTAAATTATATAAATTAAAAACTCATGCTGTGCTAATGGAACATTCTCCTTGTTCTCTTTGATTTCACAGCATGTGACCGGAAGACGTCGTTTCCGAGAGAAAGAAGCAACCTTGATTTCTCATGACGCGCCGATCTCGTGGTGAATTCTCCGATTGTCCGAGTGAAAATCTTCAAGCGCGCCTAAGCCAGTCTACGTACTGGGGTAGAAGAGCTAAGAAAATCCCGAAAAAGGGAGAGCTGCGGCAGGAGCTGGATATACGTATGTCATCAGCGAAGCCCACGGCTGACGGGAACAAAATACAGGTTGTTGAGAAGTTCTTGGCGCGCCTCGAGCGGTTTGACACTTTATCGACGACTCTTTCGCGGCTGCTCGACTGTGTAAAATCGCGAACGACGGCGCCCACGCCATACACAAGATGAAACGATTTCGCATCGCCTGCGGTTATTGCGAAATCGATTTCTCGCGGCGTAATAACGCGCAAATCCTCCCGACACGCGATTACTTTCATCGCGACGTTATTAAAAAAAAAAAAAAGAAGGGAACTCGTAATAATTCAGTTTTTAATGAAGCAACGTCGAAATTCCTCATATTTTTCAACCTTCATTCGAATTCATTGACTTACGTATAAAATAATTACTCAATCTACGGAAAATTTTTTTTTCTCTCCTTTCTCATTAAAGGGGCATCGTTTACATAACACGACCTTTAATGTATGCCACATGTGTACGATTCACTAATTAATCGTCATCCTCGCATTAATTAATCATCGCCATTCGTAATGGATTTAGCGCCCGATAACGTAGTCGGCAGTTTGTCACTCGCTCGCGCTACGAACACGTACGGTGTATTCGAATGCATTCACAAACATGGACGTGCGATAGCATTTCCAGAACATTACGACGTCCACAAATACTCGGGGATATCGGCGAAATATTTAAACAGCGTACATGCCAGCGCCATCTGCGAATTAGTCATATTAAACATAATTACGTGAAAAAATAATGTCGCCGCGTCTTTTGTTAGAGAAAAATTTATCGCAAAACGTGTTTTCTATATTATATATATATACCTTTTCACTATATGTTTTACGATATTTAAATTTATTATAGACTAATATAATTTTGTAAAGTACACAGAAAGAAAAATTTCTTTAAATTTAATGAACCGGTTTGTTCAAATATTCCAAAGCATATATTTCTTTGTTTCTAATAAATTTTGTTGAATCTAAAGAAATCTCTTTCAAATTTATTAAAACCAAAGAAATATATGCTTTGAAATATTCAAACAAACTGTTTAAATCTAAAGAAATCTTTCTCTTTGTGTACCTATACCCAATATAGCCATGTACCCAATTTGGCTCACCCCTCTCTCCTCCTCATTTTCAAATAGTTACACAATGAATTTCACAGATAACGCTAATATATCGCTCAGAAAGTCAATAAGATGTATTTATGCTAGTTAACTGTTTAATAATTTCCTTTTTACGGCTTGTAATCACACTTTATTCAAATTGTGTTCTTCTGAATCTAAAATTTCAGAGTTAAGTTTTTGCTTTGTGTAATTATCACGCAACAATTATAAGTATCCACAGTTTATATTATTATAGCTCTTTATTTATGCCTTTCAACACTGTATTTATTTTAGATTTTTATTAAAACATCTTGTTTATGATTAAAGAAAGAAAGCTCTTTGTATTGTGAAATCATTATGGCCAGGGACACTAAAAACACAATATATCTTATTAATGTACAAGAAAAAGAAAAAATATCCGTAGAAAGGTATAAAACTGCACTGAGAAAAAAATGTTAATTTGACTAAATTTTTCAACTCGATTCAATTCCTTTAGTTCAAGTATTTATTCATTTAACTTAAATACATAAAATACTTGAATTTCAAATCAAATGTTTATATATTTGACTGAAGTACATAAATATTGAAATTGAACAAATTTAATTAAGTTAAAAAAATTTAGTCACGTTAACAACTTTTTTTCTCAGTGTGTAGAAAAGATATAAATATCAAAAGTTTCGTAAAATTGAAAGTTACATGTTTTATTTTGCCTTGCTGTATAAAATAAAAAAAAAATTTTTGAAAAAATGAAAAAGTTTGGGGCAACAGCCAACCGTTCGTTGCGTTTTTTCACAGCATGACGAACGACGAGCTGTTGCAGCCTAGCTCTATGAATAGTGAAATTTTCGGTTGAGGCTTTCGCCGGCGCAATTTGGATAACCCTTTGTGAATGCATAAAACGTAAGTCTGACACTGTTACGCTAAGCCCGACATAAGCTTTGCTGGAGAAAGGAAATGTTATACGCGACAACAAATATTGTACTATAAATTTCAAACGCGTAACTATAAGAGAAATCAAGCGGGCTAATAATTATAAGTGTAAGTTTCTTATCTTCCCAGATTCGATATTTCTTTTTCTCTCTCCTCCTTTTTTTCTCACGAAAGAGAATTTTTTTAAATCAATTGAGAAAAGTGCATTTGAATCAATAAATTAAGTTGATCAATAATTATTAATTCAAAATTTAGTCAATCGCTAAGTATTATATTTCTTGTCTATTAAAGGATTTTTAATAGACAATTAAAGAATTTTAAGTTACATTTTTACAAAATTATTGTAATGCATATCTTTATTTCAATATATTTAAATTGTGTGTTAATAAATGGAATCGTTAGGAAACACATTAAGAAAAAAGTCGTTAATTTGACTGAATTTTTCAACTTGATTAAATTACTTTATTTCAAACATTTATGTAATTCATTTAAGTATATAAATACTTGAATTGAAGTTCACGTATTTTATATACTTAAGTTAAATGCATACATACTAAAATTAAAGAAATTTAATCGTGTTAAAAAAGTTTGTTAAATTAACAACGTTTTTTCTCACTGCACGAAGGAAACGCTCATTGCTGAGCAGATTTTAAAAAAATGTATAACGCTTGTTCATTAAAAAATTTACGCGGTTCATTATACCTTGATTCAACGAATATTCTCATTCGTGTCGTTTTAAAATTTCCGCGATTTAAAATAAACGCGCCACGCAGCTCTCGCAACGGCGGCGGCGGCGGCGGCGTTCTCATTATTGACCGCGACGCGTACGTACATAGGATCGTCAGGATTTCTGTCTACTCTGGAAAATGAACGACCAGCGTTGTGTTTCGGTCCCCTTGATATCGCATCTGCGTGCAGATATATCACGAAGTTATCAGTTCCCTGTAGAATCCCACCGCGATCTCGCACATTTGCGGCGGCACTTCCGGCAGGGAAAAACAAAACGCGGGCCGGGCGTTGCGTCGACCGACAAAACGATTCACTCGCAACTTTCACAATAAATCAACAACGGAGATGCGTAAACAATTTCTATCATCTACCCGTCGGGACGTGCGGAGAGATCAATCATAGGACGCGTGATGGCGTCGCGATTTAATTATTCGGCTTACACGTAGCCGCCGATCGAATGTGCGAAAGATCGCAATGGCGAGGATCTCGGATACACGGAAAGAACGCTTTTACTGAAGTATCTAAAAATTTAGCTAAATAATAGAAACAATTTTTTTTGGACTGTCAAAATCATGCATTATAAAATGTTTAAGCATTGATGATCAATGCTATAAAAAGTTTTAATGTTTTATCAATTAACTTAATTGAGTCCTACTCACAATTATTTTCACGGGCTAAAAAAAATTTTTTCAGATTTCTAGCTTCATTATAACATTTATAATATTTTTAGATAGTGGAGAATTGTTGAATATTTAAATTATAAAATAAATGAAAATAATAATAATAATAAAGAGTAATAAAAGAAAAACATTTAATAAGTTTAATAAATTATATTTGTTGTTGATTACATTACAAGTTATAATATTCTGTTGTTAATTTATGATGAAAATTGCGGGTGAATTGCGTCGTTTTGCGCGTACTAACGTTTTAAAATATGAGGAATAACTCATGTTAATTTTTGACCAATGTGTAGGTGAAAGGAAAATATAATTATATATGCAATTTTATATTAAATTTTTATGTTCTAATGAAAAATTTATTGGAGAATATTTTATAGGCACTATATACATATTTGCAATTATGATAAAGATTAAATCGATGTTTTTAAACTTATCGATTTTCCTAAATCGTTTCACCATAAATTTCATTACAATAAATAATATTAATGTAAGACACAAAAAATAAAAAAGTACTAATAATTGCTAAGAATAAAAATTGCAAAGATAAATTCAAACCACTTTTATTTTAAAGTTCTTAATTTTTCATTATTGTTATTTATTATGAAATATTTGGTCCTTTTTTTAATAAATTGCTTATATTCTAACTATATTGTAATTCTTAAATTCGACTTTTAAAAGCAATACAATTTATAAAATCAAGTTAAATAGGCACAATTTAGGTGTCTACTTGCCTAAGATGTACCTTTTGCAACATGTTGCAAAAAAGTCTTATAATCAATTAATTTGTTATTGCTGAAAAGTTATAGTAAAATAAGTACTTGTAATATAATGTTCAATGTTTATTTTAGTACACATTGATACTATGTAATATAATAAAATATAAAAATATAATATAGTGAGAAATATAATACAAATAATTTATAAGTGGTCGCAACTTTTCCATGCTTTAGCAAAACCTTTCTTTCCGTAGATTTCGAAGAAAAGGATATATGATCCTCCACTTTTTCGCTGGTTATTCATACTCTATTATAAGTTCGAGCCCAGGCTCTGCTATTTGAATCCTTTCAGATTTATATCTCCAAAGGTTTTATTGTGTTTTATTTCCCTAAAAAAATCCCGCGATAAAAATATAAAATAAACAAAAGAGGAAGAGAAGGAAAGTACCGTAAAAACAATTTCGGGACGGAATCGCTGGCGTTGTCCACGGACGCTGTTGAAAATCCAACAGCGTTGTTAACTGAAAAATTCCCAACATTTCCAACGCATTGTTTCTAACTCGGGGAAACGCGCGAATGAATATGGCGACTCCCGCCGAGATCTCACCGAATAACGACGAGGATACCGCACCCGGCATTGCGAGGCAATCGGCCGAACGTTCATGTAAAAGTGCGTCACGCGATTCTGCATTTTAAATCATGCCTCAGCGCTTTTTCGTCGCTTTTCAAGCGACGGCCCCAGCTGACAATGGCACCGGGCGCTATGAATCCGGTCAATTTGCCGCGGTTATCCCTTTAAATATGGACGCGCGCTCATCGATTTCGTTCGTTATCCCCGATTTTCACGATACTAAAGCGTGATTTTTCACCGCCGTGAGCGTTTTTATGCGCACCTGTCGGAAAAACGAGACGGCGATAACAACCGCGAGCAATAATAATCATCATTTACCCCCCTCCCCCCCCCGCCGGTGATTATGCCCGCCGTATTCGACAACATAGTCGGCTTTATCGCGATGCACGATTTCCCGAGCAGGCTGTTTCGTTAATGAAATGTTATAACGTCAACAGAGAGTACATAGAAAAAAATTACTCTCAAATTGAAAACTTATGTATTCAAATTAAACGCAATCATTATTATTTCATATATAAGCAACAATATATAATCTTCTTAGAGGAATTTAAAAATCTTGAATTTTGAAATATTATAGTCTTATTTTAATATTATAAATGTTATTTCAAAAATATAATTGTTTTAATAATTTTATTCTAAGAAAATTGTAATCTTCGATTTGAACATGTAGTATTTTCTATTCAACATTTTCCTTTCCACTCAAGAAAATTGTTCTTAAACAGCAAGAATATCATTTTCTTGATTAAACTATATAAAATTTTTTAATAAATCTTCAAGTAAATCTTGTTGGTTTAACGCAATATAATCTCATTTCGAGATTTCCGTTTTGAAACTAAAAATATTGTCAAAACGAGAATATTCTTTTTTTTTTCTGTGTACAGAGTTATTTCGAAGCTCTCGATGCGGACGTGCTTCGCGAGTAACACGTGGTTTTTAAAATTTTCATCGAATTAGCTGTACGAGTATCCACATATGATTGATACAAATTGGAAAGCTGTTGTTCCCATCCTCGTTCTCTTCCTTTTCTCCCCCGTCCGCGTGTCCCCGCACGTGGAATCGATGCCGAATTTATTATCGTCGCGACATACATATTCATCGTGTGACGGCCCCGCGTCACTCAGGATACAGGAAGCAAATCTACTGGAAGTGAGATCGTAACCGTCCAACTCTCGCACGTTGTCCGCGGACTTACTTTCTTGATTGACACCGATGAATTTTTATGCGCCTCATCCGCTTGGATCCGCGCCGCTGTCGTCGCGCAAAAGCGTGAAACGAGCTGCGACGTGTCTAAAGGGACAAGGCAGGGGTGAGAAAAAAAGAGCATGCCTGATGAAGGTTCCAGCAATATGCAAACGCGCGAAAGCCCCGGGGGTATCGGCCACGCGGGTTACAACGTTGAATATATATGGCGCCTCATTCGCGTCGCGCTCTATTACCGTTTCGTGCGAGGTAAAAACTCGCGAACTCGATTAATAAGCAACGCTTTAAGAGTAACGCGATGTTCGTACGCGGAGAAAATTTTATAGTAAAAATTACTATGATGGTAGCTACGGATCATAAGAAAAAGTTTCGGAGAATCATACCATTGGTATTATTGCAATTTCGATGAAAAACACATTCAAAAAAATAATCTTGCAACTTCAACAAAAATTATATGTGTGTAAAAATTAGCTGAAGTAGATAAATAATTAGCAAAAATAGCAAATACTGTCATATGTATACATATTGCACTTAATCAATCTGACTGATACATTGAGAGAAAAAATAGTTGCGTTTACCATAATTTATAGTTATTTTTGGTCGTAACAATATTTTTATAGTTAAATTAACAATATAAATTATGTTTAACTTAACACTATATTATTGTTACAATAACTATAGCATTCGTTCATACAACCATATGTATGGTTAAACGTGCCATAATTGTGATTTATGTATGGTAGAATATGTATGGTAGAAATTATTATAATTTATAGTAAACTTTTTAGTTTATAGTAAAATATTTACCCTGTTTGGCACAACTATACGTATATGGTTATTTACACTAACATTATAGCAATAATAACTATAAAAATGATATTTGCAACTATAATTATTTTACTATGCAATTATAGTTGCAAATACTAGACACTTTTCTCTCAGATGCAGAATTTACAAATTCCATACGTAACAGCTAAAATTCTAGCAGATACAAAAATTAGCAATATATTTTGGTTGTCAAGAAATCTGTCTATATCATCAAAACATTTTCTTGGATGCACAGTAAAAATTTTCATAATTCCTTCCTTGGTCCGCGCTTGCTGTTTACTGTAGTAATTTTTATCATAAAGTTTTCTCCGTTTTCCGGCTCTGGTGAAAACGACAAATTTATAACTTTACATTCCTGTGACGCGATTGACACTCGCACATTCCGAAATTCTTTAAAATACGTATTAGTTTCCGTACGTAAATTAGACTTGACGGAAAGAGCATTGGCAAAACGGGGACGGCACGCGCGTAGAATTCAACTACCAATATTTTCTCCCTCGGTAAAAGCCGTATCAATTTGCATTTCTAATTAGCGATTAGCATAAAGCTAATTTCTCATCACTTAGCAAAGGGGATGAGCGGCATAAGCAGCAACAAAAGGCGTCCTCCTCTAATCTCTAAATATTTCAGTTAAATGAAATTACAGAGCGGACAATATTCGGCGAATTATTTTAACACGCGCATCCTATATACATGTATCGCTTATACACGTTATTGCCGGCTTGTGTTACCGGCGTGCCAGCTCCGCTTTAAACGGATGTTTCATAAAAAATAAATAAAATATTTTTACGGTTGAACGCGGGGGTTGTTGTACGGTTTGGTAGAAACAGATCCCTCAAAGGGATAAATGAAAAATATTGCGTGACTCGCGTTGAATTGTTGCCATACACGTGTGCGGGTGCAATGAATTGAAATACTGTTTTATATACTCTTCCTAGTTTGGTTTCCCTCCCCCCCACCTAAAAATTTGTAACTCAATGTTATTTTATAATTTGTTATTTTATAATTTACTTGAGATCATTATATATGTAAATTTATGCTCAATATTTTTTTTAGAAAGGTAAAGAAAAATGAAAAAAATTGGAGCATTTTTGATCAGCAACGAAAACAAGCCATATTTTATCATCATTGGAGGTGTAAAAATCACCCCAAGTGACTACGCGCGGAATAAATAATTCTAATAAGGAATAAGTGCGAAATGTATTCCCGTTGGGCTACTTACCCTCGTACACCCAGTCCGGCACTCCATTGTAAACGGTTCCAAACACTCCCGTGCCGGTGATTTGATAGTCGTTTGCCACCTCCGCCTCCGGTCTGTAGTAAATATTATTCTGGTGAATGTAGATCAGGGCGTTGCCGCGCGGTGCCCAAGTCGCAAGCTGCAACGGCGTCGACTCGTTCAGCGCCAATGTCGTCTCCATTCTGCAAGCACACGATAACACGTTTCGTAGTACAGCGACCGACAACGACAACCTCGCAGTTTCGTTTCTCGCGTGTCTGCGCGCTTTTCCAAGACGGACCCACTCGCGGCGTTTTCACGTTCCTCACGGAAGAGGAGGTTGGGGAAAAAACCGACAACCTTCTTCCGCTTTTTCGCGTGTACGCTTCCCCCATCTCACGTTTCCCCCGCTGTAAATAAAAAGTTCATCAGTCAGTATCTCCCGAAGGACGTTGTGCCCTCAAAGACGGATGGTTACGGCAAAAATGTTACGAATGCAAGGGCGTCTCTCTTTTTTTTTTTTTTATTACTTTAGCAAGAAAATTATGGGGGAAGGGAGAAAGAATATAGTAAAAGCTGGGAAGGTAATGGAGTGGCGTAGCGGAAACGCGCATACCTACACGCCATTGTTTTAAATAAAGAGATGAAAAATGTTGGGAAATAATGCTAAGTAGCAACGGAATAAACAATCCATATAAATTTTATATTTCTTGATTTCGCTAATGTACCGCCCGCGTCAGACGGAATTCCGCGGCGCACTTCTTGCGGAAACCTTTTTTTTTCTCGGAAATTATTCGCGAGAGACAAACGAAAGAGGAAAAAAAAAATTACGCAAGACGAGGAATGCGCAAAGCACAAGAACGCGATGCCCGTATACCTCGGGATAATTACGTTTCTTTGTGAGAACTCGTCTCGCTCATCGGTCTCGGTCGGATAAATTCGCGCTCAAGCCGACGTGGGTATCTCGGTATCGAAATTCGGATTTATAAAGTTGAGACGGATAGAGGAGGACGTGAGCGCTGTCGGATCGCGTCCGCGTTGTTGTTGCTTGGCGTTCGTGACCGATCGTTGTAACCAACAATGACGTCACTGTTATCCCGGTTGAACAATGCCGTAACTCTGTACGAATTTAGGCGAAGGCACCAGTTTGAAACTATAGCCGGACAACGTCGGAGACACAGCCCCGCATAACTACGGGTACCGTATTGTCAACGGTGGCTTTGGCCAGAGAAACCGTAATACGGGCCACAAATTCTTCGTCAAAGGCGAGATCCAAACAATGGCGGGAGGGTATTATTACCGGGCCGAGGAAACGATCAAATAAAATGGCAAATAAGCAATTATTCTGGGAATAATTAGGAACTTGAAATTCGACGGTGTTAATTAACATCGAAATAGGCGTGTGCCAGCGGGCTGCTTCTGCATTTCAGTAACGCTATGTTTAGGGAGTATCGTAATATCGAAGCGTTCAGCATGACGAAATTATGGAATTGTACATGTTATTGCTGGCAATAAATTATCTCTTATCACGTTAATTAACTGACTTATTGCATGCAACACATGCGATGTATGAATAAAGTTGATGTAATAATTACTTTATGTTTCATATATAAATTCCATACTTCTCATTTAATTTAATTTAAATTTAATTTCCAATTCTTTTTTAATTTGATTTAATTTCTTTCTCTTTTTCCCTTTCGTACGTTTAGGACTTTTATATAAATTAAATATAAATTTAAATGTCTTTAGAAAAACTGTTAAACAGACACTTTCAATTGTTTCCCTAATGCCCGTATTTTACGATTTTTCTCGTAAATTAAGTCTTGAGCGGATAATTTCTGCCAAGACTAAAGACCTCCGCGCTCGTTCGCGATTAGGTAGACGCTGTTTACAAAGAGCTTGAGAAAAGCCGATTAAGGGAAGTTGATTTTTGCCCTCGTGCCTCGTAAAAATATCACTGTAGATCCCACAATGTAGACAATGTAAATCGACGGAAAACATTCAAGTTTGTTTACTTGAGTACCAAAGTCGTAGATTTTATGAGTATATATACAGCTTTGGAGTCGAGTCTTTAAATTGTAGTTGTATATCTGCATATCTGCTTTTTTTACAACGAAAAAGGACAGTTTTACAGAAATATCTAAAATTTAAAGATATATAAAATTGAAAATAATTTTAATAATTCAGCGAAATTAATATCAGATCCATATCTCTACACAGAAAAAAATTTATATCAAAAATTATTATAGTAAACAGTAAGCGGGTAACAAAATCTTAAAATTATTAAAATCATAAAATTTTACTATGTTTTTCATCAAATTATCATAGTATTTACACCACTTGAGCTAATTCTCTTATAAAATTTATATGATTTATAGCTACTATCATACAAAATAATTTTTGAGATTTTCTCCGCGTAGATAAATTTGTAGATATTTCAACAAAACCGTTCTACATAGAATATGACATCCATTAGATTTCTATAGTTCTATAGGACGTTTGTCTCTACGATGAAAGTCAGACAGATCTCCAATAAAAATCCATATCCCATGATAAATATTCTCTACAAATCCATTAAAATCCATTAAATTTAGTTCAATTTTGATTTCTAATTTTTTAAAATTCTATTTTATTCTATTTCTATCATAGACGTCTACTGGAGACATCTATTATAGACAGATAATAAATGGTCTCGAGGGTGCGACACCCGCCACACCCAACAGCTGGACGCGGCAGCGTTCAATTTCTCGTTATTAGAAAACACAGAATAAAATAAAGTTATGTCATAAGATTTTTCAATTATATCCTAACAATAATGAGTTTTACTCCTCAAAGCAAAGGTAAGAGTAGACTCTAAAAAAGAAAATAAAGTGTTGATGTTAAAGTAAATAAAATGTACTTTGTCGCACGTCCATAAAGAATCTATTAGACGTTCAGTTAATTAGTATATCTCAGTTAATTAGTCATGCCTCGAAGCTTTATGAAACGTATATGTAATTAGGTTACATAACATCTAATAGACAGCCGTGAATACATGCAAATTCAATGGAAGTATGCAATGCGGAATTATGGATTCCTAGTGCCACGTTCATTGAAAGTCTAATGAATGTCTAATGGAGATTTCAAATCTCCATGACGTCTAATGGCGCGCGTCCATTAGAAGTTTTTGTCCTATGCGAGGAGTCCTTTCCATCTGTCGCGTTATTTCACATAAAAGTTTCAGCAATAAAGTTTGACATTTTACTCTTTTAACATCGTATCGAGATACACCAGGTTTGCCTTTGTAACGGTAAGATGTTCTCCGACGTGTAACGGAAATAAACGTGAATGTCGGCGCCGCGACGTTGCTCACTTCACGTGCACTTGTCGCATGGCTGTTGTGTCTTTTTTCGCTGTCATTTCGGATAAAAGTTTTATCCATTTCGAAATAAAAATTCGAAATCGAGATCAGGCTCTGATATACGGCAGATTGCCAACTCCGTAACGTCCGTTTTCCGCATACGGAAAACTATCGGGATCCATTCGCGCGCGAACTATCGGCAAATACATTATCGAACGAGGGAAAACGAACGGAGTCGCCGCGCGATCTGGTAGACGAATTAAATATAATTGCGCGGAAACAATCCTTTCGCAAAACACCGAACTTATCCGTGTAATCACAGTCATTTAATACGTCGATTGATTCCCGCGAAGTCGGAACGCTCTACAAGGCTTCGTTTAATCGAGCGCGCCCGATCGGGCTTACCTACTTTATGGATCTTCGAGACCTTTTAGACTTCAAATGGATATTACACTCGTAAACGAGTAATCTTTGTTAAGTTCTCGCCGCGTACTGACTTTACCCTTTATAAAAACTTGCTTTCATGGAAGTTCTAGATTAGAAAGGGACTTCGAACGTACTGTGAAACATGCGAGTTTCATCTTACGTCGCCGCAATATGTACCCATAAATGCATATGTTCTCAGATACGTTTCCCAGATGCACACACACACATACACGCATATACATATACTTATGTGCACACACATTCGGAAAGAAATAGCAAGGGACGACAGGAAGAAATGCGAGATGAAGAAGGAGAACCTCTTCTCCGCAGACAATAAAATCGGGAGCCGTTCGGATATAAACCAAAAGCACGCCATGCATTCTGAAATTGATTTTGTGACGGCTTCTGGGATTACAGACGGAGGAAACAAACACGTTTACGATTATGTAACCGCACATACGTAGTGTGGGAGAAAAGAAACCACATGAAAATCGCTTGAGGTTTACGAGTGTTTCGCAAAATCAATATTTCTATCGTACAGAAAAATATATTAACAATGCATTAAACCAATTGGAGATAATCTTGATCAACGTTTCACGATCTTATTTTAATAAAACGAATTTTTGTTTCGTTAATACTGTCATTGAATTAATAAAATTATTTCCAATTAGATTTAATTCATGCATCATTCTTTTTCACGTGTCTATATATTACTCAATAATTTTTATTTTATTATTACTGTTGTAGTCACTAATATTTTTCATCGTTACGCTCTTTAATTGTAACTGCAGAGTTTCCTATAAAAATCAAACAAATTTATTTTTTTTTTAATTTAGAATATACCAAATAATTCGTAACGTCACGTTTTGAATAATTTTATTCCGGCAGAAGAATGAAATAGAAAACGGGAAATGAAAATATGAATAGACAGTAGAATATAAAATTTACATAAAAATTAAATAAGCTTAAAGGTTATTTTATATAAACATACTTTTTAATAAGCCATAAAAATATTAATTAAGGTCAACAACTTTTGTTTTTACATCTATCATATGTAAACCTGAAGAAAAATATTTATACAATAAACAGATTCGAAGGTAAAAAGTTGTTTCCTGACAATTTAACTTCCTGAATTTGTTCTTGTGGGGAAAACTCTCAATTAAAAATTACTCTTTGAACAACTTTCGCTTCAGAATAATATATCGAAAAACCGCAGCGAAGATTGCTCCGTATTTATTAAAGACACGAGGAGAGATAGGGGAGAACCCATTGGATTAAACGATCCGGACTTCGAGACAAATGTCCGCCAGTTCTCAGAAAAACTGGACCGCAGCGCGCCGACTGCACCGTGCCATTCGACCGGCTTCCGCGCCCGGGTCGAAAAAGCCCGACGGGATCCTTCCGGTTGGATTCGCGCAATGATCCGCGGCGTTTCCGTTCGCACAGCCGGCCGCGGGGGAAATCGATGAAAAGCGTAAGGCGCGACGACGTTGACTGCTGGATGTCTGCTCGTCGTCGTCGTCGTCGTCATCGTCGCGGCAAACTTCTTCCCGAAAAGCCATAAATAAAGACGCCGGTATTCATGCGGCGTACAAGCCCGGTTTATGGCGGGACAGGGGGCTCACTCCCCCGCCTCGCTACCCCCGGCGCGGAGAATATATAGCGGGGTAACTCTCACGGCTTATTTACCCGCCCGCGCGCTCTCGTTTCCCTTTTGCCTTCGCGCCCCTAGCACGCCGTTGTAGAGACCCGTTCCTGTGCCTTTTATCGCGACACCGAAAGCCAAAAACGACGGCCAGTTTACTGTCCCCTCACCCCCTCCCGACGTCATCGCCGTCAAGCGTGAATAAACTGCCACGTACACGTTGTACGACACCACCAAGTCGTAGTTTCCCCTCTCTCCGTCTCCCCCCCAAAAAGATTCTCCGCCCTCCATGCGCTTTGATTCGAAGGATATCCCGGCCGTGGGAATAACTCGAGATGAGACATGTATTTTTAATAACACCGTGTCCGATTACTTTGCCATCGCACACAGGGGCAATATCGTGGTGTAAAATAATTTCGAAAACACCTCTCTCAACGTCTAACGAGAAAATACGTCAGTGGATATCAAAGTTAGTCACCGTGGCTTTACTTTCATAACCTAGAGAATTGTCTTTTTATATCTTAATAGATCTTACAAGATATAAATGAGATAAATTATAATTAAAAAGCAGAGGTAGGAGAAGTAATTCCGGCGTTATTATCGTCGTTGCAAATTGTAACGTCATTATCAAATCATTATTGTAATAGAGTAATTATAACAATAATGGCATTACGTTCCATCCCTGTTAATAAGTAAATGTTAAATTTTATCATTATACATATACTGCATTATATTAAAAATAAATAAGTATATATACAGAAAGCAATGTCTCTATATTTTTATTTGTATTTTTAAATCTCTGATCTGTTTTTGAGTCAATATAAATATCATAGAAAATTCTACCTTCAGCCGTCGAGATTATAGCATCGTAAAAAATAATTGACTTTACGTAAATTTCAATGGCATTTCGTTCGAACGCAACTACAGAGATTCCGAATACACACGACGACCGGGCGGTATTACAATTGCGAAAACGAAACTCCGGAGCGGAACGTTTTAGTTCCGCGTCCGAAGTAATGTCTTGGCCCAGGTCCATTTTCCTTCTGTCGCCGAACAAACGGATACGTATCGCAAATATACAAATGCAAATGAGCATAAATTTCGTAAGGGGGATTTATGCCCATCGCCCGTCGCCCCGGTGTTATTTTTCACGTCCCACAAAAGTGTCGGGCGGGCATACGCTCCGCGAGGAAAAATCGCTCCTCCATGTCAAAACGCACGCAACGTATGACGTAAGATTACGACGCGTACTATTGCGCGCGATATATGCGTCGGAGGCAGAGTATATACATCCCCGCGCTTTCCCAAGAAGACGCGTTTATCTTTTCACTCTCGCGCGAAACCACCGTTCTCGGGAGATAGAGGGAGCGCGAGGTGCAGCGGCCGCACAATGGATTTTTATTTGTCGGTAAAATTCATCATAAAATAGACGATTTGACATTTCGTTCGTTCGAGATATAATAGCCCGTATATTTCCCTTGATATCCGAAGGAAATGTAAAATAATTCAGTTTGCTCTTAGAACAAAAATATTTTTTTCACGTTTCTCTTTTCCCATGGACATATATGCATGCAATCTATGTAAATAAAGATTTAGATTTTAGAAATTAATATGTTGAGAAATCCATTTAAAAGATAAATAAAAAACCCCTGGATAAATAAAAAACCTTTCACTCGTTTGACTCGTACCAAT
The DNA here is from genome assembly GCF_013373865.1 of Monomorium pharaonis. Taxonomy (NCBI): domain Eukaryota; kingdom Metazoa; phylum Arthropoda; class Insecta; order Hymenoptera; family Formicidae; genus Monomorium; species Monomorium pharaonis. Next base: position 19,390,536 of record NC_050476.1, on the reverse strand, counting down.
AATTTTATATTTGTTACCTGTTTAGAGGTATTGATATTTTCTATTTTCTGTTTAATTTTTGCTGAAACAAAGCGATATGACGCTAGAATTGGTTCTTGTAGCAAACCCTTCTCTCAATTGTATGTTTAATACCTTTCGAAAATTTACAAATACATCAAGATTATGAAAATTGCGTCTATATAAGTTCTCCTATGTGAAATCACATGAAAACCGATGTCCCACTTTCAAAATAATACCACCATTTAATTTGCGATTCTCATTTCAAAATTCGGCTTTTCCCAAAAGCGAGCGATGAAAGTCAAACTTGACAGCGAGAAGCCACGTGTGCCCGCTCGCTGCAGCGGTTGCGCGGTTAAATCGTGAAACAGCCCCGCTCTATGTACAAAGATGACGAGCAAGCCTTTGGCGTCTGCGAATCACGTTTAGAAATGGACTGGAGGTTTGATCTGCAAGACTGTTTGAGGACGATGATCTCAAGCGCGACGGTAAAGTCCAAATCATCCCGTCCTTGAGAACGGTGTGGGCATCCACATATAACGGCGAAATTTCGCGGAATCGCGCTCCCTTGGCAGCAGTAGGACGAGCAGTTCCGCGTGGATGAACTTCAAGGCACGTCGGTTCCTTTGACGGAGTGCGAACGACAGGGCACCACGGGCGGGGACGTTCGCTATTTCCGGCGAAGCTCAAGGAAGTCTTTGCGGTTTCGCGCGATCGTGAGAAATTGGTCTTCGAAATTTTGCGAGTTTTACAGGCGACCTAGTTTCTCGAATGTGATTTAAACTCCGGCGGAAGTTCGGCTGATATAGAAAAGAGAATCGATCTCCTCTCTATAAAGATATGATAACTCATAACATCGCGGATATGTTTACCTTCCTCTAAATTAAAATTTTCAATTAAAAACATAAACAATTTCAAATATATTGAAAAAATATTTGTTCCCGTTCATATTATTTATATTAGATATTAAAGGATTCAGAGCATAAAGAGCATTTATGTATTTACTTCATTAATAAATATAGACTAGTAATATTTACACATTAATATCGATGTGCATCGAGCTAATGTAAATAAATATATGTATAAACAGTTAAACACACAAGTGGACAAGCGATATGCGCAACTAAATTTAACGAGAGTGTAAATAAGGTACAAATGGATTGATTATATTAATTTCTTTAACTGATATTTGAATTCAAATTACTGATTTATTGATTTGCCAAAAAACAAGATGCGTATTAAAATAATTATTCCCAAACAATCGAGGGAGCACAGTTCCTAGCATTAAAAAAAAAGGGAGTACCGTTGGAAATGAAGGAAAGTCCTTAAAAAGAATAGCGCACGATTTGCCCTGCCTTCGCAAGGCCAGCGAACGTCTCGATATCGCGAAAAGTGCAACCGTGCGAATAAGTTCGGGAAGAGAGGGCTTTAAATTTTTTCTCGCCGGCAGGGGAAGACGAAGCAAGAGAGAGAGAGAGAGAGAGAAAGAGAGAGAGGGAGATCAGTGACGAGTCCGGTAATCGCGATATAACCGCCCCTAAATGCTGAGTTAATGATCAAATCCGCGAGGGAAAGTTCTCAGACGCGAAACGGGATCGGAGGCGGGCAAGGTGGTGACGGTAAGACGGCGCGGGATTAAATTCGTGCACAGTTTGTAATTTGCACGCGGCGCGGTGCGGCTTCCCCGCCCTCCTCTCTCTCTCCCTCTCTAGCCGCCATCTCCCCCCCCCCCTCCTTAGGGGCCAAGATTAAAATGCAAATCCGAACTTGAAATCGTGGAATAAATTCGAGATATGATTGTCGCAAACGCCATTGTCGAGACACGGCTCGTTTATACTTACAGAGTCTCCAGGTTCACGAGCCTGTAATGGGCCAGGTACGTATGACGGTACAGCTGAAACAGAAACAAGAGCGATATTTCATTCGACTCGCCGAGTTCAGTGGACTGGAATTAATAGAAGGGGCGAAAGGGTGTAAAAGTTATTTCGCGCGAGAGTCGATCTCTTCGTTCTCAAGGCGCAAGGCGGGCATTCAACATCTCCCTTCTCGTTAATTTTCGAGACATCTTGTAGAGCACGAGACGTATTAATTGAACCATTTGTCAGCTTTTCTTTCTGCTTTACCGTTTCATCTTTTTTTTTTATTTTTTAAGAAAGTTGCCCGTTTCCTTACGTATCAGAGTATTCTCCCGCGGGATTTCGTCCATCCTTTCTCAAAAGGGCGAGTTTTCAGGCCTTTAAACCTATTCTTTCCGCCGCCACACGTGTGTATGTACCGCCACGATGATTGATTTTTTTGGGGGGGGGGGGGACACGCCGTATGTTTCCGATAAACCGATAGGCGGGAAATCGATCAAACGTTTGCGAGGGCAATGACATTCAAGTGATGGAAATTCCTGCTTCTGAATCCGCGGGCGCGGGCGTTAAAAATATCCGCTTCCGTGCGAGGCATCTGAGTGTGGCCGAGAATACGGGTGACATAAAATACGATAACATGCCAACCGGATTCTATTTCGTTACCGCATTTTGCCCCGGGGTTTCCCCGACGGTTTCCCGGGGCCACGGGCTGGCGGCTATAAAAACCTTTCGCTCGTATTACTCGCGTCATTCATGTGGCACAGATAGAGCGGCAAAAATATAATAAAGTCAGAGCTGATAAAAAATACGGTCCCGGGCTCCGCTTTATACTTTTCGCACGCATGTATGAGATTAGCATGTAGGATAAATGTGATAAGCGCGGCACGTCGCGCAATACGGTTAATATTACGCGACAAAATTAGCACGCTAACTAAATGTAATATAATAAAAATGAATTATTAACTCTCTTAGATTATAAAATAACTTTGCGTACACACAAGAATAATACATAACAGAGATAAAAGCGTTAATCCTACGATAAATATGTTTTAAAGTTTAGATTAATTCGTATAAAGCATTTCTTTTTTTTTTTTACCCAGAAATAATCACCCTATTTTTTGCGTAAACGATTATCTCAGGTAATTTTTTACTAAACGGTTTATTAAATCGAAACAAATCTTTCTCTCTGCGTACAATATTGTGTAAATCACCATGTTATCACAGTATAAAAATCGTCATTAATAGCAAGGGATGTATAAATTTTAATTTTAAAAAATTTCCTTTTATTTAAACTACAATTTTATTTTAAATCCCGCGTATCTGTAATCTATTGAATTTACTGGGGCGATTTGGAGGCAATTTTTTTTATATTTGTGTAAACTTATACAAACGCGGCACAGAGTCCTTGTTCATTTTTTTTTTGTCGTTATAGCATACCTATTACATTCAAATTCGATTTGGGCGTACCAAAGCAAGTGAAAAGTCCAATAAATTCTGACAGCGCGCTTTTATCGAATATAATTCGATTAGATGTCGAGAGTTTACGGACTTCGGAGCCTGCACTGTATATTGGCGAGTTCGTTTTTTTTTTGCCTGCCTTTTAGAAAGTCCCGTTTAACTCGACCGTATCTCACATCCCCGACAGTTTCTCCCCGCTAATAATAACCGTAGTAATAAATGCAATAAACGACCATAAGCGTGCATCTGAAGTTTAAACAGCAAACAGTGAAACCAATATCAACGTGCAAATTTGCCAACAGAGGCTCTAAACCATGCTTAGAAGTTTAATGATCAAACTTTGCGATCGTGCCGCGAATCGTGACTCGTGAGAGTTGTCGGAGAAAACGAGTGTTTTTATAGAATACTAATCATCGGGATTTTATATCCATCAATTATATCTTTTCACGCTGAATATGTCGAAACGTCGATTAAATGCACTGAAGTTTTCTTACCGATTGCAGCGACTTATCGTCGATCAAATTTGTACAACATAGTAAAAAAATCCGTTTTGCAATAATCTGCTAGATATCGTGCGTGACTTTTTTTTACAAAATTTATTTTATAAACTGCTTTTATGTAGTTATTGCATCGGTCGTTAAACAATCACTGCAAAATGATCGATCAAGAAAAATATTAAAATAATAAACATTCCAAATATTAATTATAAATAGATATTTGTTTAGATTTACTTTTCATACAGATTTTATTAAAATGTGATTATAATAAGTTTTTTTTTCGACTCGCACCTTAATTTCTTATTTGCTCATTAATGATCCTAATTAGGCTTATTTTAATCAATTTTTATCGCATTATATCATTTCCTTTCTCATCTCATTCCGAAATATCATGCATCCATTTTGATATGACGAAGCATTTAAATAATCGAGCAAATTAATCTAAAAGAACACATTATATAAAAAAACAACGCGCTGAACATTAGAAGAACACTCTTAAGCTTAAAAAAAAAAACTTAATTACACAAGGAGCGAGTAAATTGAAGGTACAAAAATTGTTACATCAACACGCGCCTCCAGGTTTGCGCGCTACACGCTACAAGAGCGAACCGTCGCGTCGGTGTGTTAATTGACGCAGGCGGCGGATGTGTGCCGCTCGCGGCTGGAAACGGTCCAGCCGCGGTGATATTCCCACGGGAACGTTTCGAAACCCGGGGAGATCCGGCCGAGCGATATAGAGAGCGGGGCGCGCCGCGCCGGCCATCGAATGGACCGGCCATCGACAGTGCCCGGCGATACGGAAGGATTCATGGTGCTCGCCGCGCGCTATTTTGCCTCCATTAACTCTTTCGCGGCGCGCCTATAAATCATGAGCCGTCTGATAAGGGTCGTGCAACGCCATTTTCACGTGTTGCGGCAGCGTCCGCTATCGGGCCGCGGGGCTCGTTTCCATCGCATTATTCCCGCCTTCAACACTCCGCCGGAGTGCGCGCCAT